>NC_055687.1:32042954-32673894 GCF_017639745.1 Melanotaenia boesemani
ATTAGTTATGAGTGTCGGTGGAGACTGAGCAGAAATGTCCACACAGCAACTCATTTCCTGTTGTTTGCCGACTCGTCTGTAACTTGACATGAGCAGACCCCCGTTAGCTGCTGAGCAGGTGCGACAAGGCAGGGACAGATTGAACGGAGTAGAATCCTAAAACAGATCAGCCAACTCCTCTAACTTCACCTCTGGAAAACTAGAGATAAACCTTCATTAAGAAAAACACGTCCCAGGTTCAAACACCTCAAATCGCAGCTTCTGTCTAACACATCACATCTTATGAGCCTGACGTGTTGTAAACCTGATGTCTCTCACAGCTTTTTGTCTTCTTTTTATTAGCAGTAGATATTTATTCAGACTTCTTTCATTGTTGCTCCTAAGTGACTCCAGTGTTACAAACATAAGAACTTCTAATAGTAATTGATGCACTGCACACAACTCTACAGAAAAAGAAGATTTTTATTTAAGATGGTTGAAAATAACCAAATAAATGTGTAAATGGGCCAGAAACTAATATACCTGGCTTACCCACCTACACTGTAATACCTGCCTAGTAGCTTCTTTGGCATATCAGCGTGCAAAGAATGAGCAGCTTTCCTGCAGACCATAATTTCTGATCAATCTGAGCAGACTTGGCTCTTCATGGAGGCGGAGCTTAAAAAGACAGTAGCTAATAAAGTGTTTGAGACAGAAGGTACAACAGAAATATACAGTATGGAAAAAATAATATATTTTTTTAACAATAAGCCGCAAAGCTCTATTGAAAAGAAACATGAATGAGAATATGGGCTCCTTAATCATGGCTCAGTCAAATATTTGAGTACAAACAGGTAAAACTAAACAGAACTAAGCTTAGCACTAAACTACTTGAAGCATCAGATGTAACAGTCAGTTACTCTAATAAGCCAACACTTGAGAAGCTCCTGGACTGGCCACTGTCCCTCTGCAACCAAGCAGGACGGCAACAATATGACTCATCATTTTAATTTGACAGGGGAAGAACTGAAAAAATGTGTTTCTTCTCTGTAAAGAATTTCACAATCACAGTAAAATACTCAAAACAGAGACCCAAAACTGTGTGTCTCAGGTAATTTATTTTTTTTAAATGATAAAATAAGGTTGGATTGTAAAATGGCACAGTATATGGTGTATTTACAAAAGGGAATACAAGCTGACACTTCATTTGCAGTTTTGTTTTTCTCTTCTATTAGAAAAATCAGGAAGGAGTAAAAAAAAAAAGCCTATTTCTGATTTTAAAAACAAAGTCAAGTTTCCTGATTAATCAGCGTTGGTTCATTTTGCTATGCACAGATAGCCAATCAACCAATCACACGGAAACAACTCAAAGCATTTAGTCATGTAGACATGGTCAAGATGAATAACTAAAGTTCAAACTGAGCATCAGAATAAGGAAGAAAAGGGATTTGAACGTGACAGGAGCATGGTCAAACCACCACAACCTACTTGAGTATTGCTGCTGACCATGTCCATCCCTTTATGACCACAGTGTAGCATCTTCTGATGGCTACTTCCAGCAGGATAATGCACCATGCCACAAAGCTCAGATCATCAAATCATCTCCAACTGCTTTCTAGAACATGACAATGAGTTCACTGGACTCCAACGGCCTCCACAGTCAGATCTCAGTCCAGTAGAGCAGCTTCGGGATGTGGTGGAACGGGAGATTCTCATCATGGATGCAGCCGACAAACCTGCAGCAACTGTGTGATGCTGTCATGTCAATATGGAACAAAACCTCTGAGGAATGTTTCTAGGAAACTAAGAATAAAAGCAGATCCAATCTGGTACTACATAAAGTTTAATCCGTCTACTACTTCTGTTAGAGTCATTTAGGTGATGTAAAGTCACAGCAGCAAGACAGAATGATCAAACATAAGAGATGCTGTCTGTGCAAAGCGAGTTAAGTTTAAATTCAGGAAATAATATCTGTCTTAAAGTGGAAAGAAGCACAAGCTCAGCTGCTTGGCGAAACAAGAAGTGACACTGCAAAGTAACTCCAACCCCTAGCTGTCAGTCTGTCCTCTGCTAATCACTGATGCTAGTCCCAATGCTTGATTTATCTAGAAACAGCTTTATCTATACTTGCAAGGACTTGAGACACATGCTGCCATCTCTGCAGAGGAAAAACCCTAACGGGAAAGCTGACCCTTTATGACCAGCGGGCAAAAGCCAACACCTACACAGGGACACACACATACAAACACACACGCCATTCTCAGGAGATGGCAGTGATTCATTTTGTAGGATGTAACAGAACTAATTTTGGGAGTGAGCCTCTGTTAATGAGCTGCTCTTTGATGTGTAAATCATCCAGTCCCAGTGCAAAGCTGATAGAGGCTCCCCACAATCCTGCTCAGGTGCAGCTTCACTCCCTTCTGAATTACTTATCTTGTGTACCAAATGCTGCAAGACCTTCGACAGCTAATAAACGCATACCTGAGTAGGAGAAACACACAAAGCTACACGAAACCCTGCAGGGCAGAAAGAGGAAAACAGGCAGAAAAGGAAGCTGAAGAATGCTAATGGACCTGGGATGCTGCTACTATATAAGTGTTGTACTGTACATCCTATATGTCCATACTGTATACTGTAAACCATTCCTACTTCTATTTTTACCCCTCAGGAAGTCAAGCACAGATGATAAAATGTTTTTTTTCCTCACTAAATATAAGTCTTTGCTTCATTTCACTTCTACATTGCTTCTCCACGGAGTAATTGGATTGTGGCTGCACTGTCATGTACTCAGTTAAATGAATGCCTATTAATCAGAGGATAATTGGACACATACCCCTGATAAATGGTGCTGCTCTACTTTGAGTCACGTACAAATTAGGCCATTTTCAGGGATCCATTTCTTATCTTGCTTGACTCATGCTTATATAAGCTGCGAGCTAATATTGGTCTGTGGACGGGAAACATCCTCATGGGCATGACTCCATTATCAGGCTGTTACCACTTTCTTAGCATACTCTTTTCTGTCAGATCTGGGTGTTTAGTCACTCCTGCTTAGTGATTCTGAATGACGCTGCAGAATATAAGACAGTATGTGAAGTAAAATTCTGTTTTAGATGGAGAGAAACTGAGCACTTGTAATAGGAATTTAATAAATGTTTTTTTATTATTATTTCATTTGTTATTTAATGTCACTCAAAAAAAAAAAAAAAAAAAAAAAAAAAAAAAAAAAAAGACTTTAACTCCCCAGCTGTTCACCGGGCACTTAAACATGGCAGCCCATTCCACTCTAGTGTAACTAGAGATAAGTAATGGCCAATTCCCCATATAGGGTCCATAAAGTATATAGCATTATTAATTACAGTTGTTAACTTGAAATTAATTGTGATGACAAAATTGCAGATGCTGACTTAATGAGGAATACACATAACTTCTGCCTTTCTTTCATTCTGAGAGTCTCTGCCTCTCTGAAATGCTCTTTTCATACCCAGCCATGTCCTGACCAGTTGCTAATTAACCTGATCAGTTATCAAATGCTCCTCCGGCTGTTTCCGGTTTGCACCAGCTACTTTTCCAGCCTTTTTGTTCTCCTTGTTGCAACTTTTTTTTCAATGTGTTGCACTGAATTTAAAATTAGCTAATATTTTCCAATGGTAAACCATGCCACACTGAAAGTCACTTAAATCCCCTTTCTTCTTCATTCTAATGCCCAGTTTGAACTTTGACAAGTTTTTTTTTGACCATGTCTACATGACTGCTGCCATGAGAATGGCAGATTAGCTATTTGTGTTCATCAATTGAACAGGTGCACCTAATAAAAGTGGCTGGTTAGTGTATACGTGAGGAAGAATCTCCATGTTAGAGTATTTCTGTTTTATTTACCTCTAAAGGATCTGACCACTATTCTGCTCATGTTAGAAGAACCAGCAGCTTTCACGGTGCAGGTTTTTCTTCTAAGCAGCACAGACAACACACATTAAGAAACTGACAGACACACCCGTTACCTGCAGGTCAAGCATTCATCTGTTCATTCTCTAGAAACTACTTTATTCTACTCAGGTCTGGAGCCAGTCCATCAGACAGCTGACACAACCATGCTCTTCATACATGTAGTTAACTTAGACTAACTAATTAACCTGACACGCACGTCTTTAGGCCGTGGGAGGAAAACACAATCTGCAAATGGCAGCTGAGTTTTGGAGGATTCAGTAACCTTCCTGTTGAAAGGTAGCAATGCTCTGTACCACCGTTAAACATGCTCTCATCAATAATACTTATTAATGTGTCAGATAAATGGATCAAGACATTTTAGCTAACCGGTTTTCTGCAGCTGGTGACATGGAAAAGCTTGAGATGGTTTGCTAATTTATACAACACATTCATTAAAATCTGTTCAGTGATGTAAAACTGTTTAATGACGGCGTGCTGTACTTGTTAACCATCTAAATGACTATTAGTGTTGCATAACTGACACTTCTATCAACAGTCCTCCTCTGCACTCAGTTATCATCGACAGCAACGCGTCCCTCATGTATGATAATTAAAGCATAACGAGATATATGCTGCCACAATGATTACCACTTGACATGTATCTCGCCTGGAGAATTAAAGCAGCGTTGTTACACTTTCTGTGACTCTGTCCCGACCACCAATACAACCCCTGTTCTCCCCTCATCTGTTCCAAGCCAGAAGATTGTTAATGAGTTTGCTTGGCCCCCAATTACTCATGTGTAATGAGCCCCGCCCAGCAAAGATAATCTTATGTTCCCACCATTTAAACTCACCAGTACTCTTTCCACTGGCCCTCTTCAAAAACGTCCTCTGGGATTGGATCAATCAGCACAAGGTCGGACACTTGCCTGAGGACACAAACACACTCAGATGAAGTGAAACTTATGGACCACCACTCGTCAACTTCAACCTACCAGACTCAGTCATAATGAGCGTGAGACGGATGTCGTCATCCTCTCCGCCTTTCTCTAGATTTGTCATGTGACCAGACAATCACCAGACCCAGAGGTAATATGTCCATCTGGAAAGGTGTCATCAACACAGCGCTGTTTAATTTTCCTCCCCTAACGACAGCAACATCGTGCCAATAAAATCCTGAATCTTTCATCCCCTGTACGGGCAACCTGTCTCGTTAATCACAAAGTTGTCTCTGAAGCAGGTGAGTTATGGTGGATGGTGGGAAGCGCGCTGCAACTTATTTTGTAGTGACTGAAAGGCCAAATATAGCATATGCTGTCTGGAAGTTTGAAAATCTGTTGAAGCTTGAGCCAAACGTCTCCTCACATTTTGCATTTTTGCTTCTTTGTGGTCCCTAACAGTGTGGTTTACTTTATGCTGATCCTACACATTATCCTGGTACTTTGGTATTTAACTGGCAAAATAAAGATCTAATTTACACAAAGACCAACATCCAGATTGCGCGAGGCCACAAATTAACACACCACTGTGATAAGTATGCATACTCTACAAATATTTAAACAATATATTATCACATAATCAGTGTTCTGCTGCATCGTGTCACCGTGTCCTGCAGTCTAAAGAGGAGAGAGACCATCCATGCTGGACCAAGCCTGCATCCCTGGTGGTAGGGGTAACATTAGTTCCTGTTCCATGTGTAACAACTGCCATATCTGTGAAGACCCCATTAACAATAAAAAGTACATGCAGGTTATAGAGCCGTGTTTCTCAATCCTGGTCCTCAGGGACCACTGCATGTTTTAGTTCTTTCCAACTCCAGTACACCTGATTCAGATTAATTAAACTGCTAGTCAAGTTCTTTGCAAGCCTGCTAACGAGCCGTTCATTTGAGTCAGGTGTGTTAAAGATGGACACCTCTAAAAGATGCAGGGCAGTGGTCCCCGAGGACCAGTATTGAGAAACACTGTTATAGAGCAACATCTGCTCCCATCCAGACGTCACTTTCAGGGAAGGTCTTGCAGATTTCAGCAAGACATGCTAATTTGTACTGCAGGCTTTCTTCTGCCTGAGCTTAAATTCTCCCAGTGGGTTTAAGGATGTTCCTTCACAGCAGAAAACATCATAAAGATGTTTCTTTTTGTGCAATATCTTTTGCTATTTTGTAAAACACTTACACATCATGAATGTGGCTGAAGAACCTGCCGTTGAATGTACCGAGCTCAGAGCCCACCAGGATGAAGGGCGCGGCCAACCCTGCAGCCTGAAGGAGTCGGTGCAGATCATCCACCATCCTGCAAGACAGCATCACTCATCAGTCTGTGTGCAAAACCAGGACACGCTGCAAACTGGGCCAGGAGGCACCAGGACTCTCAGCATGAAAAATAAATACGGTGGGCCAACATTAATCACTTTGATCTCTTATCTGCTCCATGTTGAGAAATCAGTGAGTGGATACTTTTGATAAAATAACCGACCAAGGAGGAAAAAAATTGCATATACACACACACACACACACACACACACACACACACATATATATATATATATATGTATATATATCCAGACTTTCCAGGTGTAAAAGTAAAATAAACTGTTCTGCTAAAACACACACAACTCTGTGAAAACTATGTAAATAAAGGCACCGTTAGCAAACATTAGCAAACTTATATTATCAGGAGGAGCATCAGCATTAAATGTAGGGCAGCAGCTCCACTCAGACTCATCCGCTGCTTCGGGTTTGTTGTGCTAATAAATCAAAGCTGAAATGTCATACTGGAATTAAAAGATTTTACAAGACATCCAGGAAGGTTAGGTAGTCATCAAGTCCTTCAGATATTAATTTTTGAAAAAAGAAAAAAACTTGATTGCTTTCATCTCAAACTGGCTAGACGCCGCTTTCTGAGCCAGATGTCAAGGTAACTAGACTGCTGACCGTCCCCAGACCACGCCTGCTCATCGCTTTAGGGCTTTAGATTTAGGGCTCAACAGATGTGTTATGACGAGAGAAGCAGGAAGATTACAACCATGTTCTGCAGCGAGACAAGAGTGAGATGTGTTGACTGGAGGAATCCATCATCCTCAGTAGTAAATATGTTAATGTGCTTTTGTTTCCCCCAGGAATAAACCAGCACTGGGCCTGAACTAAACTTTGCTTTAAAAGGACTTTAAGTAAATTGCTCACCCAGTGTTCCCATGCTGAATCTTGAACTGAAAACAAAAAAAAAAAAAAGAAAAGAAAAAAGAAAAAAAGCAATAATGAGGGGCAGCTTTATTTGGTGTTGGTTTCTAACAGATGTAGAGATGATTTTTTTGTTCAATTTATATCATATTCTTAATTTATTCATTAATACTGTATAGTTTTGATTTTGCATTTCACAGTCACTCTTAGTCTGGCTCAGTTAGATGAAAAAGGATTGAAAACTAATTTAAAATGCTGCAAATAAAAAAAACCATTCAAATGTGCTGCAAACAAAGAAGATACGCTGAAATAACGAGCATGAGGACAAAAGAAACTGGCTGAAGTTTACTTCTTTGTTTGATACTTTTGCCTGTGCTTGTCGCTGCAGTGCACTGATGAGCTACCCGGGCAGAGTGAAAAAAAACATGATTCAACCAATGAATTTGAAGGAAAATAATAAAATATATATATATATATATATATATATATATATATATATATATATATATATATATATATATATATATATATATATCCACAAATCAAAATGTAAAAAGTTTCAGTTTTAGCATTCAATCACATTTCTCTGTTTGGACTGTCAGAGACAAGAATCAATATGAAGACATTTAACATTCCCAATAACGTTCATGCAGTCCCACTGATGATCAGCTGCTGATAACAACACTTAAAGTAATGTAGTAATGTCCCAATATAGGCAATAATGAAGAAGATACTGGCTGTATTTCCTCCTTCAATAGATGTAACTGATGCAAACACAATTGATAATGCTCAACTGTTAATACTAGTTCGCAATAACTGCTTGTAATCAATACCAGGATTCATCTGCACCACCCACTAGACCACACTAAACAGTCCATTTGGCCCACATTGTGATTTAAATATCCCTAAAATAACTTTACAAACTTAACATTCATACTTGAAAATGAGTCTCTGCAGGTGAATAACAGCCCATTCCCTCAGTCAGAAACCAAATTATTGTAAAAATGGATGATAAAGTGGCACTGCTGCTACAATGTGGACTTAACTAAACCCCTCACTGAAATGACCAGCTGGATCAGTATACCCACCGTCCTGTTGTGGACATCTGCCAGACTTTCTCGGTTCCTGTGGTTTCGTTCTGCATCATCCGCTTGCTGAAGCCCAATCCTACTCTGTCATAGGTACACACCTAAGCAGCGTAACAAACAGGGACAGCTCAGATGGTTTATTTTCAGTAGCAACAACCTTTTTTTACACACATAAAAAGCTCTATACTTGCATACATCTCTGGAGCCTTGCTGTCCTGTCTAAACACATTATAAACTGCATAACAGTTCAGTAGCTCTGAAAGGACTCAAATACTGTGACCAGGAGCCCCTGTATATTTGTTTTTTCTTAGTTGCTCTAAAGTATCAAGGGCTTTCCAAAAAGCTTGGGTCACTATTTCAGACAAATAACATGGGGCAGGCTGTCAGTCTCAACTCTACTGTTGAGCAGAGAGGATGTGACAGAGCAACTGCAAGGACTGTCCCTGCATGACCCTGACAATGATATCCATCCATCCATTTTCTTCTGTTTATCTGGGGTCCGGTCGTGGGGCAGCTGCCTAAGCAGGGAAGACCAGACTTGCCCACGTGAGCATTGAAGTCCCCCAGTAGAACGAGGGAGTCCCCAGAAGGAGTGCTCTCCAACACCCTATCCAAGGACTCAAAAAAGGGTGGGTACTCTGAACTGTTTTTCGGCGCATAAGCACAAACAACAATCAGGATCTTTCGGCCACCCTCTCGACCACTGGGGTAAACCCCAAGGTACAGGCACCAAGTCGGGGAGCAATGAGTATGCCCACACCTGCTCGGCTCCTCTCAACAGGAGCAACTCCAGAATGGAAGAGGATCCTGCCCTTCTTGAGGACAGTGGTTCCAGAGCCCAAGTCGTGCATTAAGGTGAGTGTAACTACATCTAGCTGGAACCGCTCATCTCGTGTACCAGCTCAGGCTCCTTTCCCGCCACAGAGGTGACGTTCCACGTAACTAGAGCTACCTTCTGCAGCCAAGGATCAGACCGCCAGGGTTCCCACCTTTGGCGGCCGCCACCCAGTTCACACTGCACCTGACCGCTATGACCCCTCCTGCAGGTGGTGAGCCCACGGAAGGGGGGAGCCGTGTCACCCTTTTGAGCTGAGCACAACGGGGCCCCATGGGCAAAGGCCCGGCCACCAGGCGCTCACCTCTGTGCCCCATCACCAGGCCTGGTTCCAGAGAGAGGGCCCGGTGACCCACGTCCGGGCGAGGGAAACCTAGATCCATCATTTTTACTCATCACAGAGGTCTATTGAGCTGCACTTTGTCTGTTCCCTCCCCTAGAGACCGGTTTGCCATGGGTGACCCTACCAGGTGCATATAGACCCCGACAACACAGCTCACAAAAATCTACAGGACGTGCAAACTCCTCCACCGCGGTGAGGTGGCGGCTCAGGGAGGGGTAACAAATCATGACAATGACTAACACTGACAAATAGCAGAAGGTTCGACTAACTTAGCTTAGAAATGTGATTTCTCTGAGTTTCAGAGCATACTTTCATTAAATGTTTCATTAATGTTAAATTTCCCACCGTTGTCTGGGAGGAAACACTGTCCTGGACATGAAGCCAAACATCTGAAGACATTCCAGTCGGTGTGTCCAGTATAACTAAAGAAAAACAGACAAGTTAGGAATAAACTAAAAAACACGGCATAGTAAAAAAGTTTGATTATCTATTACCGACTGGGCTTCCTTGTCCTTTACACAGAAGATGCATCTTCTGACCTAAACCAACATCAATCATATGACCCCCTGGATGTAAGAACAAAAATCACAGAAAAAATTAGTGGTTCTCACTTAAGAACACATAAAACCCGCTGAGCAACTGAGGCAGTCAAATTTGCAGTTTGTTTTTCAGTTAATAACATATTAAACTGGCAGAAACAATGATTTTGTTAAACAGATAAACTGATATGACACAACCTTTAGGGTAAAGCATCTGTCCTTCTCTCTGCAGAGATGCATAGTTGAGGAACGGGGGAATGATGATGATTAAAAATAAACACTTTCCAATGTTTATGAGCACAGAGCTGTAAGATGATCTGCTCTTAGATTCAGCTTGGCTTTGCACTCTTGGTTCAGGATCCTAATTTATGGAAAGAAAAAAAATAGTTTGACTACTCATTAACCTGACTTCTATATTTTCATTTAATCATTAAAACAAGAATACATTAATAATAATAATAATAATAATAAGCTGACGGGGGGGGGGGTGTTAATTGCAATTAACTATCATTTATCACCATATTACCACAGATGCAGAAACTGCTGTGAAATGCTAGAATGAATGCCGAATAGTACAACGTTTACAGAGAGGTCATTTAAAATAACAAAGGAGGAAAAGTGTGGAAGTACTGTAAGTGAACTGTAATATTCAAAGAAATAAAAAAGGCTGGTTTATTTTCAAGGGCTTCGGCTTATTTCTCTCCGGACAAGAGTAATGAAAACGGGCGATACCGTAACATGCTGTAAAAAAAAAAAGAAATAAATAAATAAATATATATATATATATATATATATATATATATATATATATATATATATATATATATATATATATATATATATATATATATACATCCTTTAGTCACAAATCTGGGTTATAACAGCATTTAGTATAAACAACAGCAAAATTAAGTAGTAGGCAGGTAACTTGTGTTAGCAATCTGAGCTGTCACATGCTGCTGTTAGCAGCCGGCTAACGTTGTTTACCTTCTTATCGGCGCTGGCAGAGTCACCGGTAGTTGTCTGAGCTTCGGGTCTTCTACGCATTTTCAAACGAAGCAATTAATGACAAGAGAGAAATGAATGAAATTATTCTTACTTCCTCATAGCATTACGGAGCTATAGTGGCCGACTAGGGACAATCTTTCTCTAACGCCTCCCATAAAACGTAAACTGGTGTCTCCACAGCTGTCTTGTGTCTATCCAGCTATCTTATCTAAGTATAGAGAAATTATCTGAAACTGTTCTTGTTGTTTTATGTAGCAGTAATGACGATAATTGTTTCCGTTTATTTCTGCCTTTTTAGAATGAACTCCTTGTGGTTATTCATTTACAACCACCGGCTTGCAGGGGTCGCTGTATCCCCTAAACCCATATATTATTTCCTACCAGAACGTTTTCTGTAGTAATAGGATGTTTTTTGTTTTGTTTGTTTGTTGTTTGTTTGTTTGTTTGTTTGTTTGTTTGTTTGTTTGTTTGTTTGTTTGTTTGTTTGTTTGTTTGTTTGTTTTTTTAGTCCCTGTTCTTATTTATTATAATTGTTCTTATAAGCCTATTTGCTCTTAGTTTAACTCCAGTGTTTTTTCTCATGGGGATCCTTTGCACCAGGAGCTTAGCCTGCTGGGTCTGGGGATTGTTGCCACGGTGATTGCCCTTGACCAGGTGGCTGGGGGTCCTGCACCCCTGAGCAAAAAGTAGTATACTTTAAGTTTATTTCATTAAGTATACTTTAGTATAGGTATAACAAGTATACTACGGACCATGTACTTGTGGTGTACTAGAAAGTGTACTAACTTAATACTTCTTCTGACTAAATTCGAACATTTTAAGTTTATAAAAGTACATGCCCAAGTACTCTCATATGCTACCAGTGTACTACGTAAATACTTTTTAGTACACATTTTAGTTTATTGAAGTATACTTTAAGTATACTTTTATGAACTTAGAAATACTAAAACTAAACTTTTAGGAACATAAAGATAATGCAATTGAGCACACACACTGTTTACTGTAAACTTTTAAACTCCAGTTCTGTATGATCTTGAACATGTAAGTAACGGGTAACACCTCCAAGCAAACGTGTGTAGTGAAAAACATTTTTATTCTGCTAAATTAAATGTAAGCACAAGTCAGTGACTTTATTCTGTACTTGGATCAATATATACTAAGTATTAGTACTTTGTGGCAGAAAGAAGTAAAAAGTATACTTAAGTTTAAGTATAAGATTTAGTATAAAAGTATAGGTTGTAGTATAAAAGTATAGGTTGTAGTATTAATGTGCTTAGTCTCAGACTTTTCTTTAAACATTTCAGTAAAGGCTAAGTATATTTCACTATACTTTTCTTAAATATATAAAACATAGTATATTAAAAGTAAACTTTCAGTATAGTGTCTCAGTTTAGGAATAAATAACTATACTTATAGTACACTTGAATAAACTACTTTTTGCTAAGGGACTGCAGGACCTGCACTGGCTTTGGTGTGGACTCTGGCCTGCCCTGATCTGGGTGGTTGCAGTGGCGGCCTCTGTGGACATGGGTGGGCTGGTTCCTGGTGTGATCAGATCCTCAAGACATTGTTTCCTCACAGCAGCCTCAAGTCAGATATTTATTACTTTTAATATCTTTATTCTAAGAGACAGAAATTAGAAAGTTCATGTTTGTGTTGAATGAGGGGCGGTGTCAGAGGGGGACACTGCTCTATTTGTGCATGTGTGTTGATGTATGAAACTGCGTGTGAGAGATAATAATAAGTATGTTTTTAAATTGCTATGTTAATTACTTTGATATGTAAAGGCTTGTTTCACTTTAATATGCAAAAAATAGTTTGTAAAGTACTTTGTGCTGCCTTTGGAAAATGAGATGAACAGCCATCTATTCGACCCAGAGGAGATGGGAGGGATGGGTGAGGGAAGAGATTTTTTATTTATTTATTTTATTTTAATTCATTTTTTTTATTTGTTTTATTTAAAAAAAATTTATATTTATTTTTTGTTTTAATTGGATTTTATTTTTTATTTTAATTATTCTTTTTTTTGTTTGTTTGTTTGTTTTATTATTATTTATTTATTTATTTATATATATTTTTAATTTGGGGGAACTTGTTTTTGCCAGCCTATAATTGTCACATGTCCAAGTAAAACTTTTACCTCTTACTGACAGCCTATTACAAGAAGGGTTATTTATAGCCTTCTGGCTGATGATGTCATTGAGTAAGTCTGCCTTAGTGACGTGAAAGGCCTTCAATGCTGGGGGGAAAACAGTGCTGATTTCAGACATAATCTAAAGGTGGTTCTATAGGTTGTTCATCATTAGAAAATGATGTCTGAGAGCTTCTGAAGGAGTGATCCGCTTGCGTGGATCAACTGTCAACTTTTGTTTTAGCAGATTAAAACATTCTATTGCACCTCTGTATTCATTGTAGTCCAATATAGATTCCAGTAATTTTCTTTGAGGCTTATCCAGTGAATCTGAGGAAGCTGGATTCGTTTCCATCCTTGTTGTTTCAAATTAATCTTGTCTTGACCTCAGTTCTGTTGGAGAATAACCCTAAAAAATGCACAAGTAATAAAGAACAGGTACTTCTTCCCACAGTATTAAAATAGGCAGGTACTAATTTCCCACTTTCATAATTAATCATGTACACACTAATTTCTTTTTACCTTTCTTTTTAGGTTCTTCTTCTGCGTGTTCGTTGATGGAGTAAAGTAAAAACACTACTACTTCTCTCAGTTGACCATTTATTAATTATATGATATGAGAAATATGCAACAGATCTGGGTTCTGTACTGCTAGCCCTAACAACAGACATGTAAGAGTCCTGCTGTCCGGCACCAGTCAGAACACCCAACTATCGGCCCCTAAACCCTTAAATATTAACTTAAACAACTCCTCCCCTTGCTATACACAGTTTTTGCTGACTAATATTGGAGTTGCAGGAATCGGGTCAGATGCAGTCACAGGTCGACCACATGCAGATGTCAACCTCCCTCCTTGTGACAACAATCCATCAGTGGCTTGTTGTATTCTGAAAAACAGAAAACAAAAAAAACAATAGACATATACAAGAAGAACAAATTTCCTTGCACTCTGAAGCCTGTCTCATGTTCTTCTCACACATTGTTGCTTAAGCACACTAGCACACTGTTAGTAAGTATATGAGCTTTTCGATAAGAGAGATTTAATATGAATAATAGGATATGAATATAAATTAAAATAAGCAGCACACTTGAGTAATTCCTTAATTAGCATCCCAATAAATTTATTTACACTTCTCATTTAAGTTTATGTGAGTTGGGCGGTTGAAAAAAATCATCCGCTTTTGTTGCCTTGTTTAACAAGTCATTTTCAGGTACACCAAACATGTTAACGATGCACTCAATGACTCCATATTCTTCTTTTATATTGAAAAATGTGCCTTCTATCGGCCAGAAGGCAAAGAATATGGCCAAGACTCCACATATGTACTGATTCATTTAGGGAAGGCCCAAAATGACTTCTGGAGCTCTGTAAGGAATAGCCTTCATTTGTCAGTAAAAAATGGTGCTTGTAAACTTTTCCATAAGTCTCTTGACCGAGAAAACCGGAACCGGAAAACAGGCGTGGGGGAGCCTGCTTGCCCTGGCGGAACGTTTTCGGCTGGATATGTGATGGATTCCTGGGGAGCGTGGAAAGTCATGTGTCTGTCGATTCTTTCTGTTGAGGACGCTGAGGACATCTATACATTCGGTTTCATGATAACTGGGTTTCTGCTGTTTGGAGCGGGCGGTTTCCTGGCATATCGCAAAATTCGGACACTGTCGGCGGTCACTGGCAAGCTGCCGGATTTCTGTGCTGGTGTGTGCCGAGCTACGAACAATCAGGCTGTGGCGGTACAGGAGCTGAATCGTAAACTGGAGGCTATTCCAGTTCTGGATGGCAAACTGGTTGCGCTTTCTGGGCTTGTACGTGAGGTGGTCACCAACTTGGAGAAGTTGTCAGCTCGGCTGGATGGAAATTGACCCAAAATTCGGATCATTGGGAGTCGCCAGTGGGACCACTGAGAGACTTAAGGCAGACGAAACAGCTCTGGCCTGAACCAAAACAAATGCTGTTATCAAATTTGGCTCCCTGTGCTGGCCTTGATGGCTGGTTGAAAGCTCCCTGGAATGTTTTGTTGATGGACGCTCAGTCCCCCACCCTCCCCTCACCCTATTCACGGGCGATGGACTTCAACCTGGATCAGCCCTCAAGGATGCCCCACTATCATCAGGTGGCAGAGACTGTGAGGGAGAACTGGGGCAAAGTTCATATGCTCACTTCTACGCACACACACGCACCACACTCAAGTACACGACTACAGATACACCTCCCCGTTATTCACTGCCTTGCTGTCCTTCCACCTCCTTCCACTCCCGGGCAGTGGGTGCATTGGACGCGCTCTGAGAATGCAGCTGCGTCTGCACTTGCTGCGATGGGAGTCCCCCCCCCCCTCCCTCCCCCGCCACGTGTTTCTGATGTTGTGATTGTCTGAGTTTTGTTTTTGTATGTACTGAGGAGTGTTTTTTTGTATCTCAATAATGGGCCCTTAGGCCCAGTGTGGAGATGCCTATTTTTTTATCCTCTCAGCTACATCTTACTCCCTAATGTTCCTTTCACCTATATCTAAGACAAGGAGCGCTGTAGAAATGGCTGCTCCGTCAGTATGCCTGTTCTGTTTGTGTCATCATATGTTGTTTTGTCTAGTCTTGGAAAGGTTGTACTGAAAACATGAATTTCCCTGCAAAGGGATTAATAAAGTATTTTTCATTCATTCATTCATTCAAAAGTTCCGTCCACTGGAAATAATTGTGGAAGTTTGGCAAATTCTATTGTTTCTGAATCACTGCTACTATTACTGTCTGGGGTGCTCTGATGTGATCATACATCTGGCTGATGATCTGGTCTTTGCCTTGAAGCTAAAGATCCAGGATATTCAGCAGCTCAGTAATGTCCACGAGAAAACCCAAATCAAAAATCCAGCGTTTGTCTGAAGGAACTTGAATGTTGTTTGTTCTTGTCGCCTGAAATGCCCTAATCTCCTCACACAGTTTGAAAAAAACGTTGTACTTTCCCCTCGCTTAGCCACCGGATCGCCTGGTGGTACAACACGTCTCCATACTGTCCACCCATCTCATCCAGGAGAGCTCGGAACTGACAATGTGAGAGCGCCTTTGATCAAATGTTATTGACGGAGGTAAGCAGTCTTTACGTCCATTTGGTGTAAGGTAAGCTCCTCCTGTACAGCAACCTGCATCAATGCTCGAACAGAAGTCATGTTGGCAGTTGGTAAAAAAGTGTCTTTATAGTCAATTCCTTCAACTTGACCATAACCTTTTGCAACACATCTTGCATTGTATGTCTCAGATCCATCTGGGTTCTCTTTCACTGTGTATACCCAGCGACCTCCCTCTGCTTGTTTACTTCTTGGCAGTGGGGTCAGAGTAAAAGTCCCATTCTCTGCCAGAGAGCCCATCTCCTCTTTCATTGCGTCGGCCCACATTTTTGACTTCTTAGAGTCCATTGCCTCTTTCTGTTTTAGGTACATCACAAGCCACCCTGTAAAAATAATCTGTATTTTCACTTTTAACATCATTATACTCAGCTTTACACTGGTACTATTTTAAGTACTGTGGAATATTTCTCTGTCTCTTAGGATATCTCCTTTCTTCCTCTTCTTTCTGGATACTACCTGCCTCCGCAGTTTCTCTAAAGGTGTTGGCTCTAGCTGCTTGCTGTAGCATCTGTTGTGGATTTTAGCTGCTGTCTGAAAAACATATGTCCATAGTTACTTTGGGAGGTTACTCTCCAATAGCATACAGTGTGCCATTTCAAATAAGGTTGTCCAACCTCTTTTGGCATTTCCATTTTGGTGAGGTGAGTAGGGTGCACTTGTCTGTACCTTATCCCATTACTCCTGAGTAAAGACTGGAACTCCTGCCTGGTAAATTCTGTACCGTTATCTGACCTGATGCACTTTATTTTTCCAAATGGAGCTACATCTGCTATGGGTTGTTCTGTAGCTTTGTTGTGTCATCTTTAGTTTTGATGAAGTATGGAAATATCATACCACTGTAATCATCAATAAATGATATTGCATATCTGTACCCATCTTTATCTGTTGATTCAATAGGACCACATAAGTCTGTGTGTACTAGTTCTAGTTGAGTTGTAGCTTTAGCGTCTGTTTGCCTGTTTCTACTGCGTGTGAACTGTGTGCATGTTTTACAGTTTTGGTTTTTCTTGTCATGTTTCCCTTTTATCAACATTCCTTCAACCACCTTTTCTAATTTTGAAACATCATCAAAATTGCAGTGACCAAGTGTCTTATGCCAAGTTTGAATATCATGACAACCACACACCTAATCAACATTTTCATCATCTACTGTGCTAAGGTAATACAGCCTAACATAAACATCCAGTTTGAACTTGGGTCCGTCTTTGTGGACCAACCAGTCATCACAGTCCTTGAAGTGGACCAGTAGCTGTTGCTACCTTGACTAAAAATATGTTTTGTGGAAATGATGGGATGTACAATGCTTGCTTGAGCCTCCTTCTCACGCGTTGTCCCTCACTGTCAAGCAAGTAAAATTCAGTGTCTCCCCTCATCTTCTCCATTCCACTCACTATTGATCCGTCTGCAAGCTCGATCATGTGGTCCTCTGGTTTCAAGGTCTTGTCAACTGTTTTGAACTTTGTAGGGTCGTTAATCGTGTGTGTTATGGCGATGCAGTCAACCATGAGACCCTTCTTGTTTCCTCTTTTAGTATAACAGTCATCCATTTTAAAGAAACAGCAAATTGTAGGCTCCGCCTCTGTTTCTCTATTAGCCTTTCTTACATGGTCACAGTCTCGTCCTCAACCACGTCCCTTTTTCCGTTGTGGTGTATCACATTCTTGTTCCTCTCTCCTTATCTGGTATCCATCAGGCCATGTCCTGGCTATGTGCCTCGATATCAGCCAGGGCAGTTTTCCTTTCTCTTCTCTGTGACTTTGATGCTCCGCTAGTCTTCAGCACATTGTCTTCTTCAACATTCGCGTCACTTTTCCCATATTTTTCAGTGCTCTCTTAAACTCGCTGAACGTTACAGTGTCGTTGGTCTGGGTGATGTGCATGACAAATGGGTTGTAAGAATCAGGAAGCCACTTTACCACCATTGCTATCTGAAGCCCGTTGCTAATATGCGTGTAGAGAATGATTTTATTACTTTCTCACTTGAGAATAAAGTCGAAATCTCAAGAATACATTGAAATGTCTAAAATAAAGTTGAAATAAAGTTGAGATTTTAAGATAA
This sequence comes from Melanotaenia boesemani, assembly GCF_017639745.1. NCBI lineage: Eukaryota > Metazoa > Chordata > Actinopteri > Atheriniformes > Melanotaeniidae > Melanotaenia > Melanotaenia boesemani. The sequence goes on from NC_055687.1 coordinate 32,061,155, forward strand.
ATACAAACTAGCTTTAGTTTTAATTCAAAGAACTCTGTGTCTTCTACGCCTTTTCAATCGAAGCAATTAATGACTACGGAGAAAATGAATGAAATTATTCTTACGTCCTCATGGCCTAAAGCAGTGTTTCCCAATCCAGGTCCTTGGGACCCCCTGCCCTGCATTAGACATGTTCCTACTCCAACACACCTGATTCAAATTAATGAACTTCCTCACCAAGGTCTTTTCAGCCTGTTAACGAGCTATTCATTTAATTCAGGTGTTAAAGTAGGGTTACATCTAAAACATGCAGGGCAGTGAGTCCTGGACCTGGATTAGGAAACACTGGCCTAAAGGAACTATAGTGGCCGACTAGGGACAAGCTTTCTCTTGCGCATCCCATCAAACGTAAACTGATTGACTTCTATCAAACTCCGAGCTGCCTGTAGCTAAGAGCTAACTGAGCCAACTCGGATCTAATGTGAGTTAACTGGCTAATGAAGGTAGGTGGGCTAAAACTAAGGCGTGCTGTTAGCTGGCTAAAAACGCGTTTGTGCTACACTCCCTTCTTGATGCTGATATTGGATACATGTCAGTCAAAAGGACATGCCTCTAATTATGCTGAATTTCAAGATTAAATAACATCCAAACGGATGAGTTAGAAAAATATTCATCCCCTTAACAGCTGTCATGAAGGTAAACTTACATTTCACCTATTAATCCTATTTTTTTTTTTTTTTTTTTTTTTAACCAGGCTTTAAACATGTTTATTTCTGCTGTGAAGTTGGCCTTTTTAACATGGGCATCTATGGGGATTTGCTCTGTTTGGAGCCAGCCCATAGCAGATGAGGGGTGAACCGCAATTGTTTGCATAGGCTTCACATTTCACCTCCAGAGGTTGCCGCTTGGGGCTGACACAGCTGTCTTGTGTCTATCCAACTATCTTATCTAATTATAGAGAGATTATCTGAAATTATAGTTGTTGTTTTATGTAGCAGTAATGATGAGAATCGTTTCAGTCTGTTTCTGTCTTTTTTAAAATAAATTCCTTACAGTGGTTATTCATTTACAACCACCAGCCTGCAGGGGTTGCTGTATCTCATAAACTCATCTATTATTTCCCACTATAACTTCTTCTGTACTCCAGAAAATGCAGGACTGCTGTTTGTGTCCATCTCTGACTTTCAAATGAAAACATATCATAATATTGACTATAAGTCAATGAGTAGATTTAGATTATATCTTTATATAACCAAAGAGGAGATGTTAATCAGGAGCTGAAGGTGTTATTGGTGCTTCCGTGCTGCTCTTTGAGGACACAATCAAACCCTAATCAAGTATAATAATTTGCTGATGGTGTACAGGACAGCTGCCTTCACTGCATTTAATATGCATATTGATACGTGTGTTGCATGCATGAAAGTGCTGGTTAAATGGGAGACTGTGACATCCATATTCATGATACTAGACATGATTTATGAAGACGACACACAACAGACTTTTTATTAGGTATGTTTTGCAAGTTCTGGGTTGACACCCCTTTGCCTCTAAAACTGCTTTAATTCTCTTTACACAATTACTTTCTGCATTTTCTGCAGATTTATTCAGATGATGAGAATCTCTCTTTACATCAAATCCCAGTCCCATTTAGATCTGGTGACTGTGAAGGTCATTGGAGTCCAGTGAACTCATAGTCATATTTAAGAAAGCAGTTGGGGATGATTTGAGCTTTGTGACATGGTGCATTATCCTGCTGGAAGTAGCATCAGAAGATGCTACACTGTGGTCATAAAGGGATGGACATGGTCTGCAGCAATACTCGGCAGGCTGTGGTGGTTAAACCGTGCCACACCCCCACACCATTACACCATCAGCAGCCTGAACTGTTGATACAAGGCAGAATAGATCCATACTTCCATCTTTAGAGATGGTTGTGCATAAAAATCCCAGCAGATCAGAAGTTCCTGAAATATTCCATACCACATTCAAAGTCACTTAAATGCTTTTCCTCCTCATTCTGATGCTCAGTTTGAACTTAACAAGTCGTTTTGACCATGTCTACATGCCTACATGTATTGAGTTGCTGCCATGTGATTAGTTGAACAGCTGTTTGTTTTGACATGCAATTGAACAGGTGTGCCTAATAAAGTGACCAGTAAGTGTATCTCCTATTGGATTTGTGAACTGGGCTTCCAGTTTGGTTATGCTCCTTGTGTGAAACCCTATTTTGGTCCTCTATCACATATTTCCCCTTTCACTTTCATATTCACCACAGAGCCGCCCTGATCATTTTTCCTGCAGACAAAAGCACGAGCTGAACATTGAGCATTGTTTAGATAGCAGGTGACTTGAGCCATGTAGTGAATTCATTGCAGTAATTAAAAAGCCTGGATGGAGCAAAATGATGAATGTCAGGCATTGATTCAGTGTCAGACGGGCTGTTTATGTTTTGAGCTCTCCAGGGTTGATTAAAGCTAATGATGCAAGGCCTCCTCAGCCTCTTGCTTCTGTTCCAGATCCACATAATTAGGACTGAGAGAATAATGGTGCAATCACAACAGCACAACTGTTGCTTCTCTCTTTACTGTCTCTACAGTTTTGACAACAGCTATCAAGCCTAACATGACTATTCACCTCTGTGTGGCCCATCAAAACATTTGAATTCCTCTGGGATTCATCAAAGATTTAAAACTCTTTGCAATATTTGCTCGGTAACAGAATGAAAAACCTACTTGTGATGCATCTTGTCTTTTGCTGTCAAACTGGCTACAAGCTGGTATTTGCAGTTTAATCCGTGGATTACTGAAGCCTGTTTCAGGGCTTCACACATCTCTGATTGTTGACAAAGCTCTAAGTCTCACCAACAGATCGCAGCAGTGATTGAACCTTGTCACTCAGATACAACCTGATTATCTACTGTGCTTTTCTGTGATTGCTTTTCTTTTCCTCTTTCCCAACATTCCTGATAAAAAGAACTGAAAAAATATTCCTACAATACTCATGAACTACATCTGTCCTCAAGCACCACACACTCCCAGAGCACAGAGACGACCCGCTCTTTGAATGCCAGGTCACCTTGACACCATATTGGCCAGTTTTGCCATGTCTGGAGGCTTCCTCTCGCACCACAGCTCTGACATTCAGCAGAGACTTGCACAACTCATTCTGACCTTAGTTACGTGGCATCTTTCCAAAACAACACATATACAAAGGGACAGCTACTAAAAACAGAAAACAGAGCAAAGCCTGAGAAATATTAACCTATTATTTTGACATTTCTGGCATGTCTGCTCTCCCATCTATCAGTTCATTCTCATGCCATGCTGCTGTTATTCTACCTAATCTCTAACCTGGAAAATGGATTTCTTTACACAAGAAAAAAGAATTGCATCACATCAAGGCATCAACACATTCTTCCGACTTGTGTGGAATCAAAATGTATTTGTGATAGCGTGGCAGGAGGATGGAAAGCCATTTCCTGTTTGTCTTATCTGCTTTGTCACATATACAGCAGGTTAACTGGGTGATATTTCCTCACGGAGGTGCCTGTATCACCAAAGGCCATCACCAAGGTCTGCAAGAGCATTCAAAAAGCATCTCGCAGCATGTTGGTTTGGCTTTATTAAATCCATCTGAGTAAATGGTGATACGTCTCACAGCCTCAATTCCTTAGTCACTGGAGGTTGCAACGCAAACCAAAACTATGCCACTAATACTTCACTTTTTTAAAGGAAGGTACAAATTAATGTTTAGAATCAGGATTACAGAAGGCCAGAATCTGAGTAGCAATAATAAAGCAAAGTCTGGAAAGAACAAGATTGACTATTTTTCAGTTGTCTCCATTGGGAGAAATTTAGTCTCAGTTTCAGGCATTATTGCACAATAAGAACAATCAAGCCAGCACAACAAAAGGTTTAGCTGTTACCTAAAAGTGAAATGAGGATAATATTAAAAAAATTAGAATACACTTTTAGCATCACATAACTTAACAAGGTTTTTCTTGAGTTTTATTTAAAATAAAATCATTGTAGTTCAAGCTGTTTCATTTGGACTTACTCAGAAGAGAAATTAATTTCTACTGCCTCTAAATAAGTCTCAAGCCAAATTAATTGTGCATGACTGTTTGCAGTTTTATGATGGTTGTTGGAAACAGAACACACACAAACACACTCCCACTAAATGTTATTGCGGCAATAAAGTGCCTCTTTAACTAATTTCTTATGAATGCATTTGGAGTTCCATGAATAAACACAACCTCATTGTATATAAAATCTCTCATATCTTAACAGGCTTGTCTCTGTTCTGTGTATAATTCAGCGTGAAATGGAATACAAAGAACCTCCTTTGACAAAACAAGCCATTTCTTAGGAAATGCTCTGTCTCCTTCATTTATTAATGAGTAAGCTCTGGGGTCTTCAGGAGGGTAGGCATCACAGGCATCAGTCTTCAAACTCCCATGTGGCGCTCATCGATTTCACCCTCTCGCTGCTGAAGTGCACCATCAATCAATACAGTAACAAGTCTTCATTTCTACTTGAGAAATGCAGTCCCCAGCTTAGCAGGCACAGAGTCCCAGTGTTGCAGAGAGGCCTTGACCTGCATGTGGCTGTGGGACTCATCTACCCAACATGACTAAAGCCACAACAGCACATACAGTACACAAGAACAAAATATCTTTTAAAATACATGGCTTTGGTGTTACTGCAGCTGAATCTAAAATCTAAGTGAGATGTGCACAGACTTAATTAATATTAATATTTATTTATTTATTTATTTATTCTTCTGCGTCTAAAAGAACATCTTCAGCCTGCAGGAGGGTCATTCTCTGGAAATGGAGCAGTGGCTTGTATTAAGCTGTTCTTTGAAAGTACGCATCTGAAAAAAAGGCTAATTTCAATCATTTTATTCCAAGGTGTTATTTCTAAAGCTTGTTGTACTTATGTAACTCCGCACAGTATTTTGTGACAGTTCTAGCTTATAGTAGTTTTTAACATTCATGCTTTGTTTAGGTTGGGGGTTTTCTGTGTGGAGTTTACATGCTGTCCCTGTGTCTGCATAAGTGTCTCCAGCTAATCCAGCTTCTTCCCCAGTTTAAAAAAACATGCATATGAGGATAATTGTTAATGCAGAATTTACAGTTATTTTGCTTGTGACTGTGTCCAGCCTCATTGTTAGGTGTAGATATAGCCAACCATCCAGCTGGGAAAGGATGGATGTATGAATAGTTTCTGCATTAAAACTACTGACATGTTCTATAACTTTGTTTTAGTGTGATGTTCCAACAACAGGCCCCAAAAACACTGTTTTGGAAAGGCTCGAAGAACCCAACAAAGAGCCTGAGGTGTTCAGGTGTCCTTCTCTAGACACACATCTGATGGAATCTGACTGCATCTGTGGGAAGCAAGACCAACCTTTAAAGACTCCCATCTCACAACCAACAGGATCATTTGCTACCATCCCAGTTCAGCTGGTCTTTGCTTGAGACCTGACTGTTTGGAGGCATGAGGAGTGAATATAAAGGTGGTTGTCATAATGTTATGCATGATTGGTGTGTGTAAAATTGACCATGTTCATTGCAGATGATTTGACTTGTATCAACAAAAGCGTCCCACTATGCTGTTATAGTTTTCCGTTTGTTCTTTTATATGAAAGAAAATAAGTTATTTTCATATAACTTGAATATTGTGATGCCCAGTGAACTTTGGAAAAGATCCTTTGTGCTTTAAAGGTTGTTTAAAGGTCTCCCTCCTCCATAGACATTTACAGTACATCCTTAATGTCTGCTTCATTCATTTTACACTTTGGCAGTAAATGCGCAGGAGGGATTTTGCTTGAACTGATTATGTTTTAACATTAATTAAATAAATGGAAACCAGAAACATTAGTGATATAAGCCATATAGAGTGTGGATGATGACAATTCGTGTTTTCCTTCTCTGCTAGCAGTGTATCAGTCTCATCCCTGCTGTACATCCCAGAATGACAGTTGTCCCATCATCCCCTCCCTCCTCTTTCCTTTCTGGGACGCCTGCATGGTACGGTCCGCTCCTCCCCTCTCCTACGTATCACCGATGGTAGTTTCTATTGGGAGAAGGTCAAATGACTCCGCATGTCTACCCGTGTGTACATTCCTGCTATGGCACACGCCTGATGAAGAAACATTTCAGCTGGTAGCCCCCTCCCATCTGAGTGTGTTTGTTTGCCAGGATCTCACGCGGGACGTCGCGTTATGAGCCCTTAAAAGTAGGTAAGTACACCGACCGTGCAGCGAAATGTTGACCGTTCCGGAGCGGTTCTACCGGCTTGTATCAACCCGTGACTGGACAAGCCGCTTCCTTATTAAGGTTTAATGTTTGCAAAGAGTTGCGTTTCCATGCAGCTGCTGGACGGTGGTCGGATGCTGGAAAAATAGTTGCTGAAGCTGAATCTTTACGACGCTTTCGCGTGTTTGCAGGTGATTTTGACGCAAAAAAGGATCGCGGTATTACGCAGCCACTTGCTCTTTTTATGCACTTTTAATGTATTTGCCTTATTTAAGCTTCTCATGTGTGTTTGACTAAGCATGCCAGGCAAGTCTGTCGTAAGTGAATAAATACTCTTGTGACAGAATAGAGAATGTTGAGGGGAGACAAAAGGAAACAAAACAAAAATGGATGAAAATGAAATGAAAGCCTTTCTAACTGCCTTCCACTGAGGTCTGTGCTTAAGTGGGAGCGTGGAAAGTTCACTCTGCAACTGGAAAGCTCTGAGGAAGGTAGACTTACTGAAGTGAGTCATCTGAGTAAGGCCAAAACCCCCCATCCCCTGCAGAGTAGTATGTAGCTAAGCCTATTACACTATTGCATAATGCAATAAGGTATAGTCCCATAAGGTGCAGAATGAGCTGCCTCCAGGGTATGATGGTGGAAGCCTGTACAGTATATTGCCCAGGCTCCTTTTAAATATCTCATTACACATCCTAATAAAATATGTCGGTTCAGATTGAGGGTGTCAGGTTGTTCTGAGCTGACTGAAGGTCCTCAGACTCAAGGTGCAGGGCAGTTTGCTCAAGGTCAATCGAAAACAGAAGGAGCCAGCGTGCGTTGCATATTTTAAATCATTACACTTTCTAAAAAGTGTCATTTGATCCTTTTTTTAAAATAATGCTACCATAAATCCTCTGAAATGAGATACTCCAGCTTGTGATCATAAATGTTTGGGGAAAAAAGTTCAAAATATATTGGCCTCCTGCAACTTATTGCAACATATTTCAGGTATAAGTTAAACAAAATTGCTTCTAATTAAGCATCAGTTCCTCAGGAGATCAAAACATTTTTAGTGAATGCTCTCCGTTATATGCAAGTATACAAGACAAGGTTAGATCCCAGGCTGGTTTGATGTTGTAGCATCTACCCAGCGTACAGACATAACAGCACTATAGCTCAACCCCTGTAACTCTTGACTGCAGTCTTCTTGATCATTTGTCATTTTTGTGGACCAAATCACTAAACCCCTTCTGCACTGATTAGAATATGAAAGGCTTTTGTTGTTTTTTTGTTTTTTGTTTGTTTTTTATTTGTATTTGGTCTGATACAACCTTTTAAGCCCAGTTGGCGCTTTTATAAGGGCTGGGGGGAAAAGACAGATATAATCACCTAATGTAAAAATAATAATAATAAAACAGGACAGTATTGTTTTTTTCCCCCTAATGTTCACGAAAAAGACTGAGAATGTAATATAATGCAAACGTTTTGTTGTTTAGAAATTATCATAATGCCGAATGTGATCAATGGCATATGTGTGCGTGGACTCATTGTTATGATGGTGTCTTCTTCTGTCAAATAGGAGAAAAAAGCAGGTGAGGATAGAAACTTAACATTTCTACTCCATTTTATATCGGTTTATTCAGGCATAGTCACAGACAGAAAATGTTTGACACTAGTAATACATTCTCTGAGGTCTTTAGATGTCCTTAGAAACCAAGAACATACATATGCATATTATTATTATTCTGGATAAATTCTTAATATACTTTAGGTCGTACGGCCCAAAGTTAAGGTGTTAAAATGGTTAAAGGCATCGTAGTCAGTTATAATGCCATTTTTTTTCCTACATTTTTTTTTTTCTTTTCTCAAACTTAATGCTGAATACTTTAGTAAAAGATTTGTAATCCTAATTTGCAACAGTTTTATTTACTGGCCTTAACAGCCAGATGCTGCAGATGTGTGGGATATAAACACTCACAGAGAACCAGTTTAAAATGGCAAGAAATGTCAGCGCTGTAAGAGATAGTGGTGACACCCACACACACACACACACACACTCATTTACACACTTGTACACCTTGAGTGATGACTCTCATGATGAAATTATGCATGGTCCTGCTGGCTTTGATTAATCCCTCACCCTACCATCATCAGTGAGTGCTTGCTGTTACCAATTGATTACTGAACAGAGATTCATGTCGATGAAACTCAACTATATTGGTGTAGTAAAAATGATTTCATACATGCTGTTTTCAGAAAGGAACTAATTCAATTAGTGTAAAGCAATTTTTTTTTCTCGTGTTTCATGTACATAAGATCGGTGTGATATATTGCTTGTGAGATATATATATATATATATATATATATATATATATATATATATATATATATATATATAGATAATATTTACACATGCATACACACCCACATTTGTTGTGACAAGCTGGTGCTGGAAGGGATAAGGCTTGATTTTTATCGATACTTCAGTGTCTGTGATCTAAAGCCTCCACGGCTGTGTGGTGTTTCAGCAGCTGCTTCTATCTCATTTATCTCTGCGAGCTCATTAATGCACACGTGCGCATAGGTAGAGGCTCGGCACTGCCCCGAGGAAAACAGACGTAGTATTCCTAACAGTAGATATCAGTCGTTCCCAGGCAGTTTTTCCTGAAACATATTTAGTGAAAAGTAGTTTCCGTTTTAAGCTGCTGCCTTTTTGTATAATACAAACTGTTTTACCTGATGTTGTCTGAGAAGTAATGGGAAAGATGTTTAACCTCGAGGGGTTCCATTCAGATATATATGTGGTTCCTCGGGGATTATGTGGTCTCCAAGTACTGCAGCTGAACATAAAATAATAGATTCTGCTTAATTGTCCCTCATATAGGTTTTCATTTGGTCTCAAATAAAGCCACATGGCTGGCTTGTGTAATTGGTTCTCCATGGGGGAGAGGAAGTAGCAGCAGTGGTGGAGGCGAAGGTTTAAATCTGCCTCTGAAACTGGCTAGTGCTAATCCTCGCTCAGACCCCCAACTGAAGTTATGCCCTAGAAGTTGCTGCAATGAAAAAGAGGGAATAATAATTTGGAGAGAGAAAAAATGTTTGAAAGAGTTGTGCTGTGACCAAATCACTTTCCCACTGATCACAGGATAAAATATTTAAATTAGATGCTGTTATGCTTTTTAATAAGGACCTTCTACCTCCTTCATTTCCTAATATGAATCCTTGCAGCCCTAAAACTAAAAATTATAGATTAAAAACTTTTAAATGAAATGTTATTCATAGTCCTTGTATTGTTTTAATTAGTTTGTCCCACATGCAACCAGCTGATAATGAGGAAAATCTAAACTGACCAATAAATTACAATCATCAAATGTCAGTGTGGAAATATGCAGAAACTCAACATGTGAGCTATTACTACTGCTAATGTGGGACTGTTGGATAAAGTGCAGATTTTTCATATCAATCATGTGGTTGTTTAAAAAAATGCTAAGCAATAAGTCTCAAAGTCTAAGGTAAAATCCCCATATATTTAGTTTTTGTAAGGTCAAATAAAAAGTCAGCTTAGTCCTGTAGAAATACGATTATATTTACACTTGAAGAGCTATAATCATGAGAATTTCAATTTTTTTCTCCATGAAAACCTAATCAGGTCAAAATAACCAATATAAAAGTTTTTGATTTCTTTTAGATCACCTGACTTCGGTTAGCTAGCTTTCAGCTAGTATGGCGAGATGAAGCTTCATGTCAATCCTTTGTGTTCTTTAGTACGTATTTCAGTCTGTTTTCAGAGAGCTTGCAGATGTGGAGCCTAATAGAAATTGTAGGGTCAGTGTTGCAAAGTATAGCTAATGTGTGTCCAGCGAAAGGAGGAAAGAAGAAGCTGCAACGAGTTTATTCGTTGCGAAACTACCGCCGTCTACCGCGCTGCCAGTGCACATTGAAATGACCTCCTCCATCGCCACCATGTTTGCTGCTCTGCTGTTCAAACTAATGCTAAAACTCAGAAGTGAACTCTGCCCTCTAGTGGATATGCTGCCTAACATCCACGCCAACATAAAGCCCTGATAGGAAAATGAAGGCAGTGATGATAGACAACATTTAAAATAGATTTAAGTACTTAAAGGGTGTATACATAAAGTTTTTAGACGAGCAGATGTTTGTAGGCATTTTAGCTGTGTATGCGCTCACTGCTGTCCCCAACAGAGGGGTCCCGAACAAGTAGGACAGCTCGGATCCCGTTGTTACGAGCCAGGCCTGACCCTCAGCAGTGTGACTGCATGGGGGAAGAAGAAATAAGCTGTACTTAGCTACAGACATAACCGTGTTCCTGTATCTACACCAGTTATCGTTGGAGTCAGTTCAGACTACCGAAGATTTGGACCATTTATTGCTGTTCACCACCAACAGGCTGACACACCAGCAGCCACCTTACTCTAGTTTGGAGGCTGGAAAGCCGGCTTGGTAACACCATATTCTGGCATTCTTTTTGCCTGTGAACGAGCAAAAAAATAAAAAGTGTAACATCCATCCCATACCAAGCTGAACCCCTTGGTGGAAACAGGGTCTGAAAGTTTCTTGACTGATGCATTATAATCATTGTTTTATTGTAGTAGTACACATACCAAAGTGAACCTCCTCCTTTACATCAGTAATTAAGGGAAATTTATATAATAATGACGGGGGACATTTGTGTTTCCAGACTTTATTAACAAGGAAGAGGAAAATCAGTAGAAATGGGATCAATCCAACCCAATATCGATATTTGGCTCAGATATCAATGTGATTTATGGATTGGATATTGGGCTAAATTCACTGATCCACCTCACCGATTCACAGAGGGAGCTTTTCGTGGTCCCGTCTTTACAGATTGTAAGGATTGTGCAGGTTTAATCCAAACAAAATATGTTTACGCAGAATCAGTTCGTGAAATATTTCCATTAAAAATTCCATTAGTGACCAAACGTCCTCTTTTATCTGGACATGTTGCCTTTTTAAGAGCCAAAAATTGTGTCCGTCCGGATTTTCCAGATCGTCTGGGATTTTATTCTATCTCAGAGATCCCCAACCCTGGTCCTCAAGACCTACTATCCTGCAGGTCTTAGATGTCTCCCTGCTACAACACACCTACTACTACTACTCGGAATTACGAGAAAACTGGAACACACCAAAACTCTCATATAGTCTTGTATGGGCCATTCAAACTTTTCCCAGTAAGAGGATTCAACTTCTTCTCTTTTCTCCACAGTTTTCACGCACATCTTCATAAGACGAGGAGAAGATGAGGTTCATGTTTTTAACTGATGGCTTTGACAACTTGGGGAAGAAACTGTTCAGGAGTTTTAGCTCTGGGTATCCAGCATCTAGGAAAAGCTTGAGAATGCAGAAGAATAAATGTAAATTCATGGATGAACTACAGAAAAAAATCCCATTTTCCTCTTTGTGGTGATGCATGGGAAGCTCAGTGCATGACATGCAAAGCAGAGAGCTTGAAGCTCACATCAGTTCTGCATAAAGACAGTTTTGTCCTGTTCTTTTTTGTGTTTGTATTTATTTATGTTTTGTTTTATAATGCTGCAAACACCGAGCAGAAGGACACACATTTAGCCCAACACTTTAATCATTGGCCAAAAATAAAGAAATAAGTTGTTTTATGTAGGCAAAATAAATTTAGTAAAAAATCTCAGAAGATCAGTGTGAAGTTGGCCTTTTTCATCGTACTGCAGTTGCCACCACTTCCCCACCACCACAAAATCACCACCACTACATGTACTTTTTTTTTTTTCGCCAACTCAGATCTGGTCACCCTACTAAAACTTTTGCAAATCAGCTACATGACGACTTTTTGGCCAGATTAAAAAGCAGCCTCTATGATCGGAGTCTTCTTCAGCAGAAACGAGCCCTCTGAGCCGCAGACCGCAATCTGTCTGCAATGCTGTCAGACTCTAGTGTTCCCAGGTTATTCCCACACATCCTGCTTCCCTTTCAACACATTCTCTTGGACTAAATATTAAAAAAGCAGTTGTTACTGTTAAATTATAACTGGCTTTGTTTGTATTAAGCAGCTACAGTGTGTTTGATTTACTTTTAGAGGGTTTTTTCTTATAAATAATTTAGGAAAACATTAAAATTGGATTAATTTACTTTATCAGTTGCTCTCCTATTAATAAATGTGTGGTTTAATACAGCCTAATGAAACCTTACACAATAACAACAGCAATGTTCACAAATATGTGAATGTAAACTGATTTGGTATGGGAAAATATCTGTGTTGGCTGATATCCAAATTCCAGATATCTGATCGGAAACCCCAAAAAACAATGGATAGGTGCATCATTAAAAGTGAATATGCAGCTGATGACACTTTATTTGCTTTTATTTTAAGGACAGTATTTATTAAACAGTGTTGGGCTTAAAGCAATTCCTCTATCTGGAAAAAACAACTTCACTGATGATGTCTTTCACCATAAATGATGCAAGCCCTGATACACTCTTCATTAAAACTCTTCCTGGATTTCTCGGTACCATCGCTACTGCCAACCACCTGTTGCAATCCTGCTCAAACCTGAACTCAAGGTTGTGATGATTTCTGTAAATGTGCAAGAAGAAATTCCCAGAATTGAAGTTTAAGTGCCACAAGATGAGCATGGAAAGCTTTTTGGTTGCTGGGGTCTGAGACTTCCTGAAATGGAGCAAAACAAACAAAAATGGAATATTGACTTTTTTTTTATCATTTATTTTCATTGCTAATGAATCCAGATAATTACTGGAATTTCCACAGTTGATGAGAAAATTGTCATTCATCACTCTTTTTGAAGTTCTACCTGGAAGACTTCAATGCACAATATTGTAAAAGATCCAAAACAGGATGGAGTTTGATGCTTTTAAGGTTTACAAGCATTTTTTTAGTCTTTCTTCAAGGCAAGGGAAGTTTATTTGTACGTTACCATCCAACGACAGGGTGATTCAAAGTGCTTTACAGAATACTAGAAGCATAATTTAACATTCAGTCTCACCGTGATCAAGCAGGCAGACTGCAGGTCAGAAAGTGGCACTTCAAGCCCTCCCTCACTTTGCTGTATGTAACCAGAGGGCTGATTGGTGTTCTCGCCTCCATCTGTGTGATTTTCATCGCTTTTGCCGGGCTCCCTTGCAGTTACCCCACCGTCTAATCATGATAATCTCAAAAGAGACTTACGGGGGATAAGATCCTCAGCAGTCCTTTTAAAAGAACAGGTAAACTAATAAGCAAGGACAAACATGGAGGAACGGTTGTAGGATGTAGCTTATGTCGTAGTGGGGTGGGCTTGGTTTCGGTCCATAATGGCTTTACCTACATACATAAACAGCTCCATGGGACTGGTTGGAGGATTACAGGATTTGCTAGCTTAAGCCACAGGAACCCAGCTCAATGACCCCCTCATGTCTCCTCCTCCTTCTCTTGAGCAGAACAACAAACCAACCTCCTCTTTCCTTTCGTCCCGGTTGGTTTGGGGGCTGACCATGTGACACAGATTGGTGCATATATGAGCGGGATAAAGAAGGGTAGACACACTCTGTGGAGGTTACATAGTGATTAAATCTGTTTCCTTCGTATTGGATTGTGAGGAATGAGTCTTCTGCTCAGGTTGACATATTCTGATAAATCTGCAAATGTTACTTTAATGACAAAACTTATCTTCCAAATAGCTGTCAGGCTGAATTATGGGCATGTTCTGGGTCCATCTCTCGCCTTGTAAATGGAGCGATGACGTGACAGCCAGATGACATACATCAGAAAGCCAGTGACGCATAGCTTGATGGGAAGATGACATAACTGTCAGCAAACTGAAATCGGATTCAGCCCCATCACTAAAGTTGAGGGAAAATTGCCTTTGGTTCCACGTTGGAACACTGTATGAAAACTAATCAAATCACAGCAAGGGGATGGGGGTCATTTTTGACTGACACTCCATGGGCATTTGTCTCTGTCTGTGTAATATCCTACAGTGAAGTGACTCAGCAGAGAGCAGTCCCCAACCCTGCTGTGTTCATATCTTTAACTCAAACTGACAATGTGCTAGCTCCCGCATGTACCTCACCACAAGCGACTCTGCTGGAATGCAGAGGTTTTATTCTGTTTATTCCACTGACGTCATCACAGACGGCCTCCATGCACACACTGACAGAACAATGAGAAAGCCGAGGTTGTTTTGAATAAATGATGTACTTGGACTGCATGACTCCCAGTAGTTTGTTTGCCATTACGTTACCATATTGCTGGTCAGTTACTGTTTTTTTTTTGTTTTTTTTTTAATATTGTAATACTAAGTTCCTGTGTCAGGATCTTGTGTTCCCCCAGAATAGAAGCTGCAGCCACAGATGCCACATTACAGGTTGTTCTTTATTTTATTTGTTTTTGTACAGGAATGAAACAGTTAGGATGCAAAGTCATATTTCAAGCTGGCATGTAACCTTGTCCCTGTAGCTGTTTTTACACCAAGGTCGTGGTAGTTACATTTGGTAGGTCAGTGCTACATCAGTGTGTCCTTGCATATGGGAGGCTGGCATTGTGGAATCAACAGTAACAACAGTGTGGTTGATGCAAGCTCTTCTCCATTATGGCTCAGTGACAAATTGAAGGGACAATTACTGCGATTCCATGCACAGTCTAATACAGTGTTTTTCAATCCTGGTCCTCAGGGACCACTGCCCTGCATGATTTAGTTCTTTCCAACTCCAGTACACCTGATTCAGATTAATTAAACTGCTTGTTAAGTTCTTTGCAAGCCTGCTAACGAGCTATTCATTTGAGTCAGGTGTGTTAAAGATGAACACCTCTAAAGGATGCAGGGCAGTGGTCCCCGAGGACCAGGATTGAGAAACACTGGTCTAGTAGATCTATAGCAGAGTTTCTCAATCCTGGTCCTCAGGACCCACTGTACTGTATGTTTTAGATGCTTCTGTACTTTACCACACCTGGCTGAAATGAATGGTTCATTGCAGGCTTGCAAAGAGCTTGATGAGGAAGTCCATAAGTCTGATGCAGGGTAGTGGGTCCAGAGAACCTGGTTTGACCGCAGTCCTGCAGGTTTTTCCTCCAACACACCTGACTCATTGTGCAGAAATTAATAGGCTGATGGATACATTTAATTTGAATCAGGTGTGTTGGAGGGCGGACACATTGAAAACCTGCAGGACTGCAGCCCTTCGTAGGATCGAATAGTAGTAGTCGAATAATAGAGTAGCCCTGATCTGTAGTTAAAGCTTAACCCGATAGTTTCCGTCCCAGTGTATATGCACAGGAGGAAAATCTAATTATTGACTGATGTCTTTTACGTTCTTTTTGTGATGATTTTTGTCAGATTGCTCTGGGGGAAAACAAAAATCAGGATTTTTATTAGAGTACCATGGAAATCTGAATATGCTTTAAGTAAGTGGGAGTTGTCTTAAGCTACTCTTCAGACATAATTTCTTTAGCCATTAAACAAAGGAAACAATAATACGTTAATTAGAGTGACTTTGGCTGTGTTAATGTGCACTGAAACTTTACTGTTTTTATAAAAAAAACTAACATGTTTTATATATGTTTAGTTCTGCTAGGGATTTTTTTTCTTCATGTGTCAGGTAAATGTACGTATTGACCTTGTGCTTATTGATCCCCTCTGCTGTACAAAGGGCTTGCATCTCACGTGTAGTGCATGTAGAGCAATGTGTGCATCATAAGCTCAGTTGTTTAGTGAGGGGGGGGGGTTGCGAGAATAAGGTTTCATATGAAATGTGTGTGAAAAGGTATGGAACTTCTAGTTGTCGTACAGCTCTGCTTTTCTATAGAAACATGCACATTTACAGAGTCTAACATCTTATATAGAGTTTTGAAACTGAAAGCACCTTGATGTTTAAAATTAAACACATTTGATCAATTTTAACAATCCATCCAGCTCAGTGGTATTCCTGCTGCGTGGGGCTGACCACAGTCCAGTCATAAATGATAAACTGGCCCAATTATCGGAGAAAGAATGTCATGCTTATCATAAATTGGCTCTATTTGGAGTCACAAGGCCAGACATTTTTTTAATGGATAAAAAAAATTGTGATGGTGTGCCCCCTGTAAAGAAAACAAAACAGTCTTATATTAGCTTAGTAGACTGCACACTACTGATGATAACCTTGTGCCATGCATGAAAATCCACTTACTCATCCGCTGAAAGAGATAACACTTAAGTTGCACCGCCCACTGAGTGGGTAGGAAGTGGACCATTAAATACCACAGTATAATGTTAATTGTACCTTAGTTTCATCTGCTAAGTCCAAAAAGGAAGGTGAATATACAATTCACCAAGAAATATGACTTCACATGCACTTTTTTTTTTTATGTTTCTTCCTTATGTCCTCTTTTCCTTGATTTATTGTTTTATTTTTTAGCTGAACCAGTCCAGCCAGATGATTCTGAATATCTGAGCTCAGCATCTTTGTCCTAGAAGTTCAGAAAAGTTTTCTAGCTATTATGAAACTGACCCCACAGGCACAATTTTTATTTATTTATACCTTCTTGCCCTATGATTAAATTCATTCTTGAACTGTTTTTAATAAAGGAATCTAGACTTTGGTCCTCGAGGGCCATTGTCCTGCACACATTTCGTTTCACATTAAATGGATCCAACAACTTGTTTTCACATCCTGCTCAGTGGCCCATTAAGTCAGGTGTGTTGAAGAATGCGAAACATCTGACACCTGCAGGATAGTGGGCCTTGAGTAGCGGCGTTTGAGTTCCCTGGTTTAATAGAAAAATAGACTCCCATAGCCCGATTACAGGGGCATTTTCATAAGTGAAGGCTGAGGATTTAAAATCACCTGAAGCACACCATTTCTAAAGGCTAGAACGGGCCTCCTGGTGCTCTGTGATGCTGCAGAAAGAGAGAGAAACTGATCACAGCTTTGATTTGTAGCTGCAGGGAGAACCTAAAGATGTTAGGTTTGTTCTCTTAATTTAATATTTTTATTATATTATTTTGTCTGAACTAATCTAGTTATAGGAAAGGACAGGCTCAGCATCCAACTTGTGTCAGTTGTCATTTAGGTCTGCAAATGTCATTGGGAAGGTAATGTCAATACACGTGTGTCATTAAAGCCGTGCGATGTTTGCAGAGCTAAATCAAACATGAGGATCCATTATCCCCTCTCAGCTAATGAATGGCTGGCAAAATTTTATGTTAAGATTTTTCATTTACCGGGGAAACGCTGTAATGCAGGCCAATCTGAGAGGGACTTAACTCACTTTATGTTCCAAGAGACGTAGGTAAGATGCCCTTCAGAAGATGATAATCAGGCATCGCTGCCATTAGCCCAGTGTAAAAATGAGGGTCGGAAATAACAAGATTGTTTATTCCTTGCCTACTAATTGATGGAACATTTCCATAATGGCATTTTGTTTCCTGCCAGGCTAGCACGACCCCCGTACGTGCAACCAGACACAACCAAAGATGTGAACTGGAGAGATGAAGGATTGAAGTGGGGGGGATGCAGACAATGAAACAAGGAAGAAACTGGAGTGAAGAAGAGAAGAGAAGATGAGTCATATTACTGCAGCAAACCAGGCACTGATTAAAATGCCACTGCAGCTGCTGGACTTGGATTTTGATTTTTTTTTTTTTTTTTTTTTGTCTGGCCCAGACTGGAGGTTAACTGCATATACTCACTATATTTGTTTAAAGCACAGTTTTTTGCTCATATAATCCTTTGATGTCTTGTCCTGAAGTCTGCCAGCATGTCCAGCTTTAGGATTTACGAGGACAAACGGGACAATAGCCAAACCATCCCAGCTAGGAATAAAGCAGATATTTGAATTCTTAAAGAAAAATTGACTTGCATCACTTAGAAATATCAAGTTTTATATTTGTGATCACTGCTGAAATGTTTGCACTTCTTTGAGCTTGAGCTGGATGCCGGGCCAGCTAATCCTGCTTCTAATCAATACTTCACTCGTCTTGTTTACAGTCTGGATTTCATCCAGAAGCCAGCCCACTTCATATCTTTATTTACATTTTCAGTTTACTCAGTCATTCACAAAGGCCACATCATGGCGCTTTGAATTGTATATCTAATTTAGATGTGTTGACGGTGGACTGAATTCTGTACATGTTGAGCTCATCCATGTTTTATGTGAAACCCGTCAGCCCAGAGCTGGGAGCTGCTTCTGTCTGGCTGTACACATCAGTTCAGCGTCATGGTTGTTTTATGGTCAGCAGCTTTTGGCTGAAGTGCAGATACCTGCTATTCCTATGTCAGTCTGTGGAATTTGCCTCAGTCCATTACATGCTTGGATACTGATGGTGTTTGTCAGGATGCTCTGTCCGGCCAGAGACAATTAAGACGAAACACAGCGATGGCTTAATGAAGCTCGGCAGGAAAAACATCCTCAAACATGGTTCTTTAGCCACCGAGATAGGAGGAGAGTGACAGTCACATCTGAGCAGGAACACACATCTGCTGTGTAGAGACTGGTGGTGGTGTGCCTCTGACTTTCATCATTTAGAATATCTTAATAAATGATGCAGAGTGATGCATGTTCTTACATGTACTTGTTGTACTTAATGTTTTGACTGCAGCGTGTACAGTAGGGAGTAACGCTGCGATCACAGGTTCAGTTTTGACACTTTGTCAGACATGTTGACTGAAGCTGAGCTGAACATCCACACACTGAACGGAGTGGATTTAAGTTGATTATCTGCCTACAACATGCAAACCCGAGTGAAGGCTGTAGCTTTGCTAGACTAGCTGTCTGCATTTGCTGGCCTAAATCAAGTCTTAATATCAAACATTAGGTCATCACACAATGATGACTTCCAGATGGTGATGCCAACCAACCTTCAGACATAACTCCCTGTAATAAATACTCTGTTGTCTCTTTTTTTTTTTAGCTCAGAAAACCACAAGATGTTTTCTTTTTTTAAGTTTGTGCATAGCCATTGAGCTCTCATTGCAGGCCATTTCTGTTTTTCTGAAGAGCTCAACGAGCACTGATCTGAAAGTTCCACACTGGAGGAACTTTTCATTTCATGCACCCCTGAAAATAGGAGCTGCCGTTACTTAGTTTGGATGTAAAGAGTGAAAAGTGTTAATATCTGCTCAGAGAATATGTCAATGTGTCGTCATAGTTTCATTCACACTGGTGCTGTTTGGTCCACTTAAAACCAAATCTAGTCAGTTTCAATGGGTAGTTCGGTTTGTTTGGAGTGGTGTGAACGATCCTTCACACGGACCAAAGAAGTAACTCTGGTCAGCCTGGAAACCGGACCAGGGTTCATTTACAAATGAACCATAGTGTGGTTTGCTTCTATTGTGAAAGTAAATGAACCATCCGGTGGATTAAAAAGAGGAAATGATGCAGGACACGTCGTAGCGGAGCTTGCTGGATAAGCTCGCTGTAGGGCTGGGCAATATATCGAGATTTTCAAATATATCGAGACTTTATCAGACGCAGTATAGAAGGAGGGAATATCGTTTATATCGAGATAGCAATTTTGAGTTAAAAGCATCTTTCCTTTTGGATTTTACACAGCTGTATTTTTATTGTCATTAAAAAGTATTTTTAATGTAGTTTTAGGAACATTTAATTTAATATAAAGGTACTTTAATTTCAGGCAGCTGGTTTAATGCACATGTGCTGCTGATTCTTGTCTCTTTGATTACTTGACAAAAAAAAAAAAAAAAAAAAAAAAAAAAAAAATATATATATATATATATATATATATAAATAAATATATTGAGATGTGTGTATATATATATATATAAATATATTGAGATGTATATCGGGATTCAGGTAAAAAATATCGAGATATAAGATTTGGTTCATATCGTCCAGCCCTAGCTCGCTGGCTCTCACACTAAACATATTCTTGTGAAAACTGCATTAGAGAAACCTCACGACTGTGTAGATATGGTGTTGCTCCAGTGTTAACTTGCAGTGAATGAGTCAGCTCATGGCTGATCAATGAGGCGGGTTTTTCTTCTTCCTCCTGATTTTTCTTTTTTTTTTTTCGTGGTCAATGGTCATTTCGAGCAATGCCGCTCCATATGAGCAGTCCCTGTTGTCCAGGGTGTTTGGTCCTCTTGACTAAAGTTCAGTGTAAAAAACAGACCAAACCAAAGGATGGTGCAACATTGCTCTGTGCTCCCCAGCCAATTGAAGTCCCCCAGACTATTCTCGTGTAAATGCACCCCTAGTCACAGTGTGATAGAAGCTCTGGCATGTTCTAATGTGTATAGGGTGTTTATTTCCCCTTCAGGGTCACATATAAACAATCACCTGCTTTGAGGGAGAAACTGATTTTTATGCATTCACAGTGGTGAAAAGTTCTTTTGAAACCCCTACTGTTACGTATTTATTTATTTATTTGTTTGTTTGTTTTTTTGTGTTTGTTTTTGTTTATGGAGCATAATCCCTGAAGGACTATTGCTCACACATAAAGGCTTGTGTCCAACTTGTTTCAGTGTGTAGTCTAGAGTATGGGTTGAAACCACAAATCCAGTGTTTTTTTTTTTTTGTTGTTTTTTTTTTTTTTTTTAATTATTATTTTATTATTATTACAGTCATTTAGCAGTCATTAGCTTTTATCTAAAGCAACTTACAGTGGTTAGGCACTAGCGTTAATGGTCTTGCCTAAGGACCCAACTGGAAGGTGTTAGTGTTCATCCCCTGGGGGAATCAAACTCTGGTCTCCTGTATGGGAGACGGATGCTCTGCCAACTAAGCTATCCAGCTGCACATTTACATGTACATTGAAATGATTTTATTAGGCATCAATCCTGTAAACTTGTACACTTTTTATGTAAATGCATCCTCCTGTTACATATGGTTAAAACAGTCATTCAGACATCTTTGCCATGTCGGGTTTGTAGCTTTATATCTTATTGATGAGGGTTTGTAACTTTATATTATTAATGACATTTCTGATGCTCTTTTCTTTTCAATTTTTTTGTCTTATTGGATAATGGCAAACACTAAACCATTATTTATTAACACAATTCATGTGAAGTGATGCTTTTTATTTTAGATTCATCGATAGTTCACTAATAACTATCATTTTACTTATTTAGACCCGTTTTTCTTCTGTTCAGATTAGAGAGCACAGTCTTTTTCAGGAAGTTCTGTACTTACACTGCAGGAGTTCCAGTTATTTAGACCTTTCTCTTCTTCTGTCAGCGGTGCAAGCTAAAGTGGCTATTATTAATGAGCGGTAGCCTTTTAGGGTCAGCTGTAGCACTGCAGGAGACTCAGCAAACTGTAATCACACTACACCTTTTATTTAAATGGCTATCAGGATTTGTGTGTCTAACCAAGTCTTCTGCATCAATCACAGCTATGTTTGGAGGGAGGGGGGGTTAAATGTCTGTTTGATGCATCCCTGTCTGTTTATATTGTAGACATGTTATCTGTTTTTGATTAAATGAAAGGAAACAAACTGGAGCTAGCAGATGCACACATCATGCTGTAACATAACGCCAGTCCCCTGGTGGGAAATTACTATTGTCGCTCCCTAACGCCAGCTTCACTAAACGTTGGTGTGAGGTCATTGGTAGTAACAAGGACGGCGCTCAAGACACAACTTTAAGTTTCTACACATTTTTTTATAAGATGCATGGAAACATTTATGTGTCAGTCTCTGCAGATTATGGAATATATTAAGAAAAGGATCAGCAAAATGGCACCCAGTTTTAATTCTTTTTGATTTGTATTGGACTGTTAGCAACAAAGATCTTTCAATTTTTAGTCTGTGATGGAAAAACCGCTGTTAGATTTTCTCAGGATGAGCCATGACAGATAATAATGAGCAAACTATTCCACTCTATCAGACTGCACAGGAGTTTGCTAGAGACTCAGAATTCAGAAGCAACTTGTATGTAAAATATTATTAAAACTATGGAACTGATCCTTATATGTATAATGGATCTAGATTGTTCTATAAATTCTTAACCCATTTCTCGGGTATGTTAAGTGTGGCACAATGGGTGTTGAGCGGCTGCACTGAGGTCGAGCAGCAGCAAAGTCTGAAGTCATTAAAAAGTCATGTGGAACCCTAAGCGGAGCTATTTTAGTGCTATGTAGCATTCTCTAAAATGCTGGTCTTGTTGAGCTCTTAGAAAAGTTGTTTTAATAGCAGTTTTTCAGGTTTTGTGGAAAGTTTAGGTCCATCTTTCATCTGTTTTAGATCAAAGCCAGGCCCCTTTTTAAACAGAGGCTTCATGTATTAAGTGATCTTGAACACATTTAGAAGAAGAGAAGAAGCTGCTTAAAATTTGGAGCTGACAAATTTCCATATTGATCCAGGAGTTTAAACAGAATAATGTGCAGTCATTTGGATTTGGACTTCCTATAGTAAAGTAAACGAAGGAATGTGCAGAGATCTGGAAGAATCCTCGGAGATCTTGGCAGGGTGATGTTTTGTGCACTGATGTGATAGATTTACTACAATTTATTGGGTTTTTTTTTAGTTGGAATTGGAGCTACATGATCCATTCTAGGCATGTAATTAGGACACAGCTGAAATTTGTTTAGCAAATACCTGAAACTGATTTGTTAGCCAAACTTTAATCACTGTCCCAAAAGATACTACATAGGAGCTGGGCCAATTTTAATCCATTCAGTTCATGTTTTGAACATGGCTCCTTATACTTTTTCTTCTACTTAATAAAGACTTATTGGTTAGTTTAAGTTTAAGCCCACTGGCAGCTGAGGGTAGCTTCATATAATCCCATTAATGTAAAAAGTAGTTTCAGTTTCTGTCATGGTTTGGTGTAGATGCACAGAAACTCTCCATTTCTTTATTTTTTCTGAGAGGAGTGAAGGGCTTGTAATAATTTCAAAGCCCTGCAACACTTCCTATTGCTTATAAAGCGATAGGAAAGGAAATTGCACGACTTTGGCATGATCTCCTTCAACTCCCAGGGCTCCTTCTGACTAGATAAACAATTTTCTTTAATGAAATTAAATCTTTTGCAATAATTGGCTTTTCTTTGTGCATGTACCTGCAGCCTTTTATGGTGAGGCATTTCCCATCTCATTAATAGCCCCCTCCTTTTTTCCTCGTATGAAGGTTTTGCAATATTAACCAATACGTCTGCTAGTCAGTCTGCATTTTCATTTTCTTTTATCCAGTTATAAGCAGTCTGAGGAAAATGATCCTCCTTTCCTTTCACCTACCTTCAGAAATGGTTTTTGGTTTTCTTTAGATGATGTATTCCTGCCTGTAGTTGATTGGCAGGAGAAAACAGGCCGAGTCCCGGCAGAGACACAAGAGCCAAAAGTAAACAAACATGCTCTAAGACTTAGTACCTGGTAGTATTGATAATAATGGACCACATCAGCATCTCAGCAGCAGCAGTGAAGGGAAATTTACTACAATGACAACAAGATGTTCATTGTCAGGGTGCTGATGAGCTAATTGGATGTTTTGCTTGTAAACTGAAGTAAAGACTTTTTCGTTTGTGCTGGAACATCTACATGTTTGTTGAAAAAGTCATTTTCCTGATCAGTTCTGATTAGACACTTTTTTTCCTTCTTCTTGCAGCAATTCCACTCACATTTTCAATCAAGGAATCAAGGAATCTTTATTATCCTGTGAGGGCAATTTGTTGTGCAGCCACACGTGGTTCAAAAGTTCCAGTAATACAGACTGTTATGGTTTCTTCACTTTTTATGTTCATTAAAGAATTTAACTAATTAGTTTCTTTCACATCAGCTGAGAAGACAAAACGCTAGACTTTTTGTGTTAAACTTTATTTTAAATCATTTTTAATTTTTCTAGGGTCATAAAGCTTCTGAAAACCATTGCTGACGGCCTTTCAGTTATCTGTTACAAGTTCAGTTCACCAGTTCAGCTGATGTTTCAGGAAGAGACGGCTGCTTTTTCATAAATGACTGAATGGAATTTATTATTTTGGGTCCCCATTTAGACGTGAAACAATCAATTTTAAAGCGAGCTTTTGGAAAGCAGCAAGGAGTTTAAATGAACCAAGTTTGAATCCGACTGATTGGTGGCTGGTTTGCGTCACCAAAGGGCAGCGGAATAGATGATGTTAAAAGTGGTTGGACATCAGCAGAAGCAGAAGTTGTGTTAAGTGGAAATTAGCACTCTTATCTACAGCAAGGAGAGGATAAAACAAGCCAAAAAATAAAAACAATACTGCGAAATGGAAGAAAATGAAGATCTTCAGTGAATTAACTGGGTAGTTTTTTTTTTTTACATGTATGTCACTAAGTGTTCCTTTGTTGCATTATGACGTTTATTATGTTGCTCCATGCTGATTGCAACCAACTGTGCAATGCACCTAATTACAAAATTATAGATAACAAACAAATAACATAAATAATGGATAAAGAGCTAAAAATACAATAAATAAGATTAATAATTTATATGAAATGGAAAAAAATGCAAACCAGGACTGTTTCTGTAACTTTTTTTTTTTTTTTTTTTAAATGCAAGCCTGAAACTTTTTCCATTTTTTCTATGTGACATCTTCATTTCTCTTCACAGGTAACACATATACTGATCTTTACACATCTTAACAAATCTCACAAGTGTATTCAAATAGACCTTGTGATTGCAGATAGACTCATTTCATCATAAATATGCTACTTTTTGAGCAGAGGTCTAATAGAGCTCAAAGGGTTAATTCAGTCTGCCAAATCTGAGTTTATACTTGCAGATTTAAAGCAGTACCACACATTATAATCATATGTAAGTAAACTGTTAATGTACTGTATATGAAGTTATGAAGTATATTTGTACAAAAATAGTAGCCTTCACGATGTTCATTTCCTAAAATGTGCTGCAGATAATCTGGCCTTTATGAAGCGGATGTTTAACAGATATATAGCACATAGTCCTGTTGCAGCTTTATGTCCAAATACTGTCCAACATATATTAATCCGGCCTGCCCTCATCTCCTAATGAGACTTTTTATGCAGGACGAGCTAAAGTGGTTAATAAGACAAACATTCAGTCCAAACAGAGTTTTGCTGAAAACACATTTTCATGTAGAGCATTTTAATGGAGTGTGTGTTTTGTTTGAACTGTGAGACGACTTTAATCCTAATTCCACCTAACTGCATTAATGAGTACGTGAGTCTTAAAAGTATTACACTCAGAGCAATTAATTTTAACTGCAGGCTAACTGAAATATTGCTGTTTGTGAGATTAGTGAGCCAAACATGATACAGTGAAGTTAGAATAAATTCTGTTTGTTACCTGAAGGAATCATTAAATGTTTCCAGTGTTTCACAACTTTAACCTTCCTGACTGCCTAATTCAACTTTCCTCTGCTTCTCTGTCCCATTTTTGACACGTGCAGTGTGCATGTGCATCTATGTGCTTGTGTGTCAGACCAGTGGAGGGGTGGGGGGGGGTAATGGCAGATATGACCTGGATGGGTGCTTTAATCACCCCTTTCCTCCTTACCTTACTCTCCCTCCCTACCCCTGGGCTTCCACTCATCTCATTACAGACAGGAGAGGGTGAGAAGTGAGGCCTGTATAGACCTCTGCATTAATTATTGAACCCTCTCTTCTTTTACTTCAGCTCCTGCTCCACAGTGCCTGATAACCTTTACATAAAAGAGCAGAGGCTAACTCCCAGCCATTATACAGCGTGGTAGGTGCAGCAGAGATGAAATAAGGGAAATTGACTTTGGGGTTTAGTCTTTTAGACAAAATGCTGCCTAACGGCCTGCAGTGTGACATGCTTGCCTGCATAAGCAGCTATATCGTTCCCTCTCTTTTTCTTTTTTTTAATTACATTTTAATTGTTCCTCATTTTTCCGGCTGAGCTTCAGACCTAATTAATTCCATTTGGTTTTAAATGGGTGCTGATGTGGCGAGGTAAGGCAAATAATTATTAGAGCTGCCATTTGACTCCGTGCGTCGTCTTTGTCGTGTTGGCCCAGTTATGCTCTGCTTGTTTCCTCCTGCCATGCCCAGTCAATTTGAATCACTCATTCGGAGGCCAGCTAATGAAGGCTGGGTGAGGTCAGCGTGGTCCAAGCATTCAGGCAACTAAAGAGAAGCTAAGTGTGATGCTGCAAAAAAATCTCACCATTTTCTCTTTTTTGTCCCCCACCCCTATCTTTTTTGCTTTGTGTGCATATGTGTGTGTGTGTGCGTGTTTGTGTGTGCGCTTCCTGCAGGTTTGAAAAGGCAACATTGAACCTTGACCTTCCAAAGCCTCTGAGCAAGAAAAAGAAGACGCTGCCAAGATGTTCAGCACCAAAAGGTCAGCACGATGCCACTTTTGATCTATTCTTATTCAGTCATGAAAGGGAAACCAGCAGATATATCTGGGATTTTTTTTATGGTTCCTGCTGATAATGGCTGACATTTCTGGCGAGCTACAAATCACAAATAACTCTGGATGAGAGGAGTCACTGGCGTTTAGAAATGTGGTTCATTTCAGGTCAGAACATGAAAAACATTCTCCAATCAGGTTAAAGTTTGACTCATTTCATTTGGTGCTTACCCTGATGCACTTGTGAACTAATATTTTCACTTAGCATAATTTAGAGCAGTTTAACCTCAGACAGCACTCCAAATACACATGTAAACACTCTCATTGAGCTTTTGCAGGAAGTTTTGGAAACCCAGTTTACACTCCTGCATTTTTAATGTGGCTCGTAGTTGCCTACAGTCTGTGTAAATCATTTATCACTTTTCTGGAGGTGCACTGCAAAGTGGAAGTGGTCACGTTGCTGTGTGTGTGTGTGTGTGTGTGGGGTGGGTGTGTGTGTGTGTGTGTGTAGCCATTTCCACATACGTACACAGTTTGGTCCAGCCTTTTTCCACAATTGCTGTCCAGACAAGCAAAGCGCTGCAGGAGGCTTTCAGATGAAAATGTGAGGACAGCGCAGGACAGCAGCTGTCTAGAACCTGAATAAAGCAGATCATAATGCAGGAATCAGTTGAAAACAGTAGATGACGCTCCCTATTCTGTTGGTATGACTGCTGCATGCATCTGTAAGTATCCACAACAGCAGGGAGCGAGCAGAAAGTGACAACCAGGTCAGCAGAAAGGACAAACTCTTGCCAGCACACATATACCCAAAACAGAGTGAAAACAATGTCCAGAGCAAATGTTGCAGAAATTTCATGGAGAACACTTAGAAATCTAGTGCATGTGTGAAAGTGGCTAATGAAGGATGTTATGAGGTAAGAAGATTTGGTTCATATTTCATTAGCTCTAGTATCTGGAAATCGTTACTTAGAACACGCCTAACAATGTTGCTTTTTAAGGTATTTAAAATGTATTTTGCCTTTAGCTACATAATCAAATAATTTCTTTTGCAAACATTGCTGTCAGCATGATTTTAGCTTTTTAACGGCTAAATAAATCTGTGGAAAACCCTTACAAAGACAATATGACAAATCATAATGTCTTTATCCACATCATTTACACTGATTAGCCACATTTTTACAGCCCCTTGAAAGGTAAAGTAACACCATTCTTCTTGTTACAATCCAGTGTTTTGCTGGGGAAGTCTGCGTTAACATGAACGCCACCCAGTTATTGTATTTGTGTACTTACAGATGAACTTATCTCTAGTTATTACAGTCATGAAATAAATTAATAAATGCAATTTTAACAAATATGTATAAAAAAAATGTCTAACCATTGTAAGCCGCTCTGGAAAAAAGAGTCAGCTAAATGACTGTAATGTAATGACCAGACTGATTATTAGCCCCGGTGGGCACTTTTATATATATCATTTTAGTACAATGCATGTACCCATATGTTCATCTCACAATTAGACTCTGCAATGCTCATCGAAGTGGCAAGGCAGCACAGCTTAGGTATGCAAAGCTGCATCTGATCAAACTGCAAGACATATGAAACAATGTCCTTTGGACAGATGAGACCAAAGTGGAGAGGTTTGGCTAAAATGCACAGTGCAGGTTTTGGTAAAAACCAAACGTAGCGTACCTTCACTAACACCTCAAAACAACAGTTTTGTATCGCGATGAAGGGGCTTGTGTTTGTTTTTGCAGATAAAGAAGCAGTTATTGGATCAGTCATAAATTTCTCTGTATACCAAAATATATTTGAGCCAATGTGAGGCGATCTTTCCTACTGTTAAAGGGTGGCTGAAATTGGGTCATACGACAGGACAGTGCTCCCAATTACGGCAGCAAACCCACAACAGAGTGTCTGAAAAAGACAAGAATCAAAGTGTTGCAAAGTCCAAACATGAAATGCTCCAGTAGGACGTTAAGACAGCTCTGCATAAATGAATGTTCACAAATCTCGAAGATCTAAAACAGAACCATTACTTAAAATTACTGCTGCTAAAGTGGTTCCATCAGCTATTAAATCATGGTGACTACTTAATTTTTCACACGCTGCTTCTGCAGTTTAGCTCAGGTTTTGTTAAATGAGTGATGACACAGTGTAACTGTGTTATTTTTTTCATCCAAGGTTGTATTTGCTGTATTTATAGGAGCTGGTAAAAACCAGATAATTTTTCTTAATGTCCTGATATGTTAAATCTGAATTGAAAGAGGGTGTTGTGTCTTTATCACAAGACCTGCTCGTCCAGCATTTAGCGAGCTCCAGCTTTTAATAATTTATATGAAAATGCTGCATTTATATCAGATTTATCACTTTCTTTTGTTGCACTCACCATCCTCTCTGTGGGAAGTTCTCATTTAGATTAACTAAGGGAAGTTGCCTGTGTGCTGGTAAGATTGTGTCAAACTTGGAAACAGAAGCCACCAACTTAACCACTGAGATCAGCACTAAAACTTTGATTGTGTTTATGGGAGGAAATTTCTGTCGGTAAGGTGAACAAATCAAAGTATTGCAGTGTGATAGCGACCGAATGGTGTCGCAATGCTGCATCCATCCACCTGTCTCCTTGTGCTGTGTGAAATCTTCATCCTGTGTGTGAGATGATTAAACCACACCAGCCCTCCATCTTCTGGGAGCTGTGTCAGCACAGTAGATGACACTGATACGCTTAGAATGACTGTAATAATGTGCCATCTTGAAATTCAAATGCTCCAAAAGCTCACTCACATTTTTGCTGAATATGAAACAAAGCATTTCTTTTCCCACGCCGAACTGCTGATCAAGACGGAAAGGGGTTGAGGAAGGAGATTTCTTTGCAGTGGCGTTATCTGTGGTTTCTTTAATAATGGGTTTCCTCCTATTTTTCCTCAAGTAATCTCTAACAAAAGTTACTGTGATTAAAATGTAAGAATGTAATTAAAAAAACTTTCATTAAAATGTAATCAAACATTTTGAAGCTGCAGATTACCTCTGATTACCTGTGATGAAATGTGGTGCAGAGGCTCAAGTCATGAATATAGAGCATTGATACTTGGACTGTTGTTACTACAAAAGTTGCAAGCAGAATACACACTGCTTTTTTGTGTCTTTATGTGCTCATTGAAATGTAAGTGGAGCATTATTTTTCTGGGTCTTACTCTGGGTGAGAGCGTTTGTGAAGTGAAACACCAAACACATGGTTGGTTGTTTTGTTTTTTTTGTTTGTTTGTTTGTTGTTTTTCTTGGTTTCTATTTAATCCAAGCTTCAAGAAATGATTTTGAATTCCTTTTGAATTCTGTAGATTTTTTTTTTTTATTTTCTGGATAGGTATTCCTAAAAAATAAAAACAACCCAATCCAAAACTATTTTTTATGGATATAATTGTGTAAAACTTTAGCCCAATCCATATGAAATAGAAAGAAGTTTGACAGGACTGTTATTTATTTATGTGGTCTCTCGTTTCCCCTAAAATTAGGTTTTCAATTACTTCAGATCATGCAATGTCCCACTATATAAACCAATATGACAACATTGTAAATTATCATGCATAATAAGGGACAAAGTCAAAAGAATTTAGCATTCAGCGGATGGTATAAATTTAGTACTTGTTCATAGTGGTAAATGAGGGGGCAGCTGCTCATGCAACTTAGTAGTAACTCATTCATATAATAGCTATTGCCTTGTTTGGGTATTATTTTGGTGAAGCTAATGACTGGCATATCTAGGCTATTGACCCACTTGACAAGATGCTTCCTCAGCTGGTCATTTGCGTTATGGGGCCAAACATCAGCATGCTAACAACAACCAATTAGACTAGCATGGTGAGGAGAAGGCAAATATACTGAAACTAGCAACCTTCTGGACTAGACAATACTTCAGCTGGGCCTAAACAAATCTAGGCTAGTGACCCACTTGACAAGATGCTGCCTCAAGTGGTCATTCAGAATATAAGGCTAAAGACTAGGGTGTCAAAGTTAGCATTGTTCGTGGATGATTTTGTGAGCTGGTGTGAAAACTCGTCCCTCCATATAAATGTGTCCAAAACCAAAGATATGGTTATTGATTTTAGAAAGTCTCCGTCAAACCCCCCGTCTACTTTTATTAAAGCAGCTGCCATTGAAGAGGTAGACAATTATAAATACTTGGGTGTGGTCTTCGACAACAAATTATGTTTTAAGTCTCACATCGACTTAACCTCAAAAAAGGTTCACAAGAGGTTATTCTTTTTAAGAAAGATGAGGTCTTTTAATGTTTGCAATAAAATGTTGTCTCTTTTTTACAAAAGTGTAATTGAATCGGTTTTATCCTTTTGTATTATTGCTTGGTTCGGGAGCCTAAGTTTGGCAGATAAAAACCGCTTAGGTCGCTTAGTCAAAGCTGCTGCCAAAGTTTCTGGATCCCAGCAGGAGGGTCTTTTGGCCATTTTTAATAAAAATGTGTTGAGGAAGGCTCGTTCTATATTAGACTGCCCGAGCCACCCTCTCCAGAATGAGTTCATTTTATTACCTTCTGGCCATCGCTTCAAGGCCACTTTGGGGAGGACAAAGAGACTTAAAGTGTCATTTGTCCCTACTGCTGTTCAATTGCTTAACAGCAATGGCCTAAGGTGACAGAGTTGTTTTATTTTGTTTTTAGCTGTGACTCTATTTAACTTATTTTAAGCTCATTTAATGTTTTTTAAGCTCATTTAATGTTTTTGAATTGTGAGAATCTCTCTTTTTGACATATGCCTTCGGTTCTGATTTTGTTTGCTGATGTTTTGTTGTGATGTCTGTCCTATGTGTGTGTTTTGGCTGCGAAATCAATTTCCCTTTGGGGACAATAAAGAAATTGAATTGAATTGAATTGTTAGGTAGGCTACTAGGTATTAAACCAGCATGGTGAAGTGTGGAGAGGACTAGCATGTTGAAGCAAGCAACCCTCTGGACTAGATAATACTTCAGCTGGGCTTTAGCATATCTAGACTAGTGACTCACTTGACAAGATGCTACCTCAGCTGGACATTGGTATTATAAGGCTAAAGACTAGCATGTCAAAACTAGCATTATTGGCTGGACATTAGTATGTCTAGGCTGACAACTAGCATATTGAGACTGACAACCCACTAAATCTATGTCCAATGTTGTGGTTGATAAAATGCTAAAGCTAACTTTTTCAACCAATGCCTTGGCTTGTCTTCTTATTTATTTATTTTTTTTTATTTTTGTCTTCTCTCAAAGCAAAAGAAGTTTCTTCCAAGGCTCCTAGTCTCCGTTTGATGAGCTGCCATTTTGTCAACAATTTCATAGGGATTATTTATTCCATGTTTTCTTCTATTTGAATCTTAATGCCATTAGCATAAAATTATCTTCTACCGTTGTTACACCAGCTGACTCCAATCCTTGGTGCAAACCTCCACTCTTGGTGCCTGCATCGGATTGGTTGGATTGGACACACCGCCGCCTTCTCCCTTCCTATTGGATCCTGTTGGACCAATCACAGCTCCTGAAGGCGCCCTCCAGGAACTAAAGCCTGACGTCCCAGTTCATTCAGGGAGCAACTGTTGACACAGGCAGTCTGCTCCCAGCCTTTGGAACTGCGGTGTTGGTGAATCTGTGTCTGTGAATTGGTGATTCGTGGTAGATTTGTGTAGCTAGGCTGTAGGCCTGTATTCTTCTTTGGAATCTTTGATTTGGGTTACAGACTATTTGTTGTGATATCCTTGGTTATGTATATAAACTTCAAGCCCTTTTGGCCTCGCTTTCTGTTGTTTTGTACCTCGTTTTGCTGGAGGAAAGAGTTTAGTTTAGTTAATGTTAAAACTAGTATATGCTGGGCTAGATACTCCCATTGCAAGTATTGTTTAGTTTATTGGAGCTGCTTCCCCAGTGTTATTAACTTAGTAAGCCAGTTTTCAAGTATAATAACCTTGATTTTGTTTCCAACTGGCTGGTTTTGATTTAAGTAAGAGTGGTTTTGTTTTGTTCATGTGTTTGAGCAGCTTCGCTAACCCCAGCATTCGTTTATTGCCACCAGCTGATTTTGTTCTTCCTGTTCCGATTTCAACAATAAATGTACCTGCTTTCCTTTAAACACCTGGCCAATGCTTCTTTTGTTACGCCCGTCATCATACCCCTAAAGTTGGGTCGTAACAAAATGGGGGCTCGTCCGGGAGCCTTTCTTTCTACCACCTGGAAGGTTCCCTGGAACATTACGTTGTGGATGACTCAGCCATTTTTGTCTTGTGGACGCGTGTGAAGTCTGTTATTGTGAAGTGCTTCCTTCCGGCTACTTCCGGTGGAGACCGTCAGGCAGGTCTCATGCCGAGTGGAGAGTTCACTCCGTTCTGGAGATTGGCACCCAGAAGCTGATATGGCTCCGTTGAGTGTGTGGGGGGGGAATCACGGTGTTGGCTGAATGTTTTGGCTTTGCGGCTTTTGTAGGGCGCTCTGGCCTAGGGGTGACCCGTGGTGAGGTGGAGGATGTACCTCTCGAGTGTCGGGAGGGTGAAGCAGGAAAGGTGCCTGTAGTTCTCCCCTGATGCGCCATCACTTTCCCTCTGTTATGACACCCTGGTGGGGGTGATGAAAGTGGGTGATCGACAAGCTGCATGTGTTCAGACACCTCTCCCCCTGGTGGCTGCTGGTTGGCAGTGTTTGTTCACCTCCTAAGATGTGCTGCATATTAGTCCTTGGTGCCTGTGTTCTGAGACGTGGAGGTGAACTCCCCATCGGCCCTTTTGGTTTTACAATGGCCGGATAGTTTGTTTTTTTTTCTTTTTAGTTATTTCTGTGTGTGGGGGGTAGTGGCTGGGTGATGCCCTACCTTTTAGATTGTGTGTGTGGAATGAGCTGGCCTTTTTTTTTTTTTTTTTTTTTTTTTTTTTTGTTTGAAAATCCTTGAGAGGATTTGGAAACTTAAGGGGGGGTGTGTTATGGCCACTGCTGATTGCTGGCAGCTGCGGCTCATTCTGCCGCTGATTGCCTGATTCAGAGCTCTGTCTGGACTGGCTAGATTCCAATACGCCCCAGTCTCCTCCCCTCTGATTGGCTGAACGAGCAGTCAATCAGGCTGCAGCTTAGGGGAAGCAAAGATTGAAAAGGCTGCTGCAGAGTTCAGTCGGGGAGGGGGAAGCTGGAATGGCTCAGGCCGCTTTCCCCTCACTTTGTGCACTGGGTGTGCATGTGTTTGTGGTATGTGGGCAAGGCTGGTTAGCGCAGGTGGTCTTGTCCGGATTATGGCAGATTTTCGGTAGTATGGCTTACTGAGTGTTCGCTGTGCTTCGTGGTGGTGAATCATTTGGTGGCAGACCATTGTTTGTGCACAGCAGGATTATTCCTGGCTGTAGTGCGTCCCATGTGGGGACTTCGTAATGATTATGTTTTAGTTGGATTCACCGGTCTGCACTCTTAGTTCAAGCTGTGCTACACTTTTAGTTCTGTCATAGCTAGGTTAGTGTCTTTGGGACGACGGTCACGTTAGTTATGGATCTGCTGCTCTTTTGTTTGGTTTTAGCTTCCTCACCGAGTTTAGTCATTTCTTTATTTGCAGTCGGTGGGTTTTGTATAGGGTTTGGTATGTTTTATATATATATATATATATATATATATATATATATATATATATATATATATATATATATATATATATATATATATATATATATATATATATATATATATATATATATATATTTCAGCAGGTCCGCAAACCCCAACACTTGTTTGTTTTTGTGTATTATTCATTACAGGCTTCACTGGAGTTTAATAAAATGTGCTCATTATTATTTTACATCTGTCCCCAACGTCTATTTTTTGTTGCACCCAACCATACCCCTGTATTGGGTTGTAACAACCGTTAACAATGCAATCTTGGTTTACCTCAGAATACAGTAATGTTCATAGAGTTGTTTGCAGTTTATCTTTGTCACAGGACTACTTTTAACTACAGCTCTTAAAAAAGACATCTTTAGCTTCATCGTCGGCTGTAGAAACATGATTGTATGAGTGTCAAAAAATTAAATTTAGCTTCTGTTCTCGGTTGTCAGCCATGTTTATCAAGTCAAGCTTCGTCTCAGTCATTTTTGAAAACCAGTAGTAAAGAAAAAGAAAAAAAAAAATTGGTTAAAGCAGCAGCTCAGACAGACCAGTTATTGATTTTAGTGGCTGCTGTAAGGCAAGCATGAATGTTTTGAGGCAGAATTGTGAATCTTTCCTCATGTTTTTACATTTCAAGCCAAAGAGTGAATGTTCTGATGCAGCAAGGTTGGAAAATGTGCTTAACACACTGTGTGGGATGGCACGTACAATAATAGTGATACATTTGTGGAAAGGTGCTTACCTGGTGATGGGATCACTGGATGACTCATGACAAACAAATCCAAACAATAAAGAAAGTAAACACCTTTACTTTGCCCTTCTACACCACATGCTCATCATATGCACATGTTGTCTTTGACAAACTCTTGCACTGTGATGACATGGTGTACCTGTAGCTCTACTGACATTAATGTAGTAATATATTGTCATCATGGTAGTTAGCTTAAAATGACATGTAGCTAACTGCAACATTGGTGGACTATTGCCTTCGACATTGACCCCAACCCACCTGCATATCTGTTTGCGGCTCTGAGCTGTTGCCATCAAGGGGGCCTTGCACTTGATTACTTATGTATGCAGAGAGAAGAGCAGGGTGTCTGGGGAATAGAGTTCATGCTGGGATGCATTAACCCCCCACAAAGGCCTGCTGATCCAATCATGATGTACAGTCTGCCATGCTGACGACACACACTAACTCTCCTTGAACTGACCTCGAAGGGTGTTTTCAACAGTGTGTCTTTAACTGCAGAATACACTTTGTGTTGCACTTTTGTGTTCTCTAGATTAGATTAGACTTTATTAATCTCACAGTGGAGAAATTCACTTGTTACAGCAGCTCTTATTACAGAATAAAGTGCAGAAAACAGACAGAATAAAGTAAACATGCATCACAACAAGAAGGTGCAATATAAATTATTTACAAGAAAAGAAGTCTAAGAATAACAATATTCTATATATGTATATATATATATATATATGTGTATGTATATGTATATATATATATATGTATGTATATATATATATATATATATATGTATATATATATATATATATATATATATATATATATATATATATATATATATATATATATATATATATATATGTCCAGAGGCCTGCATACTCCAAAGGACCTCAGGAGGTGGAGGCGACTCTGGCCCTTCTTGTACAGGGCGTCTGTGTGGTGTGACCAGTTCAGTTTACTGTTGAGGTGAAAACCCAGGTACTTGAAACTGTCCACCAGGTCAATGTCCTTCCCCTGGATGTTCACCGGTGTGTGGGGTAGTGTCCTTCTCCGGAAGTCAGTCACCATCTCCTTGGTCTTACTGGTGTTAAAGCACAGGTGGTTACGCTCACACCAGTCCACAAAGTCCACTCTAATTCAATATGCAACAGGCTGGACTGAAAAAGATTGATTTAAGTTGAATACTAAGTGAGTTTTTGCATTGGTGGAGTTCCTTGAATGTGCAATGGACAGAAGATTGAGGGGTTGGCAGGTGTCCATTATTATTAACTTACAGGACTGCTCAATAGGCCAGGTCAGCATTGTAGCTCACTTTGTAAAGCTGTACACAATGTTCAATATGTTTGTTCTGTACACAACATAGTCCAATTTATAGCAATATCTTAGGTTAACAGTTTAACCCGTTAAGGCCCGACCCATGAAAAAATGGTAAGAAAAATCCATTTTTTTAAATATGAGGTCTTTATTTGGCCCTGTAACAAAATGTAACAAAAAATTAACATTTTTTTTTGGGGGGGGGACATTTATTACCATGTGATATATTAAAAATATTATAATATGGTTTTCTGCTTCTGGGTATCTATTAGGGGACAGAAGACAAGTATCAGGTTGTGTTCAATGGGATTTTGAGCAAAGTTTATGCCATAATTTAAGGCAAAATGTCTCAGAAACTGTACGTGACAAATATGTCACGTCGGGTTCTTATGAGTCAAAGTAACTCAAGAACTCATCTTGTTGAAAGTCTTGGGCCAATTGTTCCATCAATCAAAAAATAATTCAAACAACTATTGACCTTAAGTAAGAAGTTACTATTTTTACTATAAGAGGATATTAGCAGCATTTTAATTTATGCTCTTTAGCTCGATACCTCCCCAATTTAAAGATATTTAATAAATTCGGGCAAATATTAGCTAAATGGCAAAATTGGTAACCACTACATTCAGCACAAAAGTTTCTTAAAATAAAGTTTTTGAAACACTTTCTCAGGAATGTTCACATTAAATTAGAGCTTTTTGTTAACACAGCAAAGATGTTTGGACAAAATGAGAGCATCGTTTCATGAACAGAAAACTTCTTTAACTGATTTAGTGCAGGGATGCGTTGAGTACTACTTTGGATTTTGTTTCCTGCCAGTGACAGAAACATATATGCTCACGAAAGGGAGGGTTGTTTCTGGTCCTTTTCCTGGTTTTTTGTTTTGAACCATGTGGAAATTTCAATGAAGTCCTATTTTAAAATATTAAAGAAATTCTTCATCTTTCACTTTTTGGAAATCAAATTGTCTCTAACTTACGTAGATGTTCACAGTAACAGATGGTTTGACTGACTATGGCATGCTGTTGTAAGTTGTAAACATTTTTCTTTGTTTGATTTTTGGTGCTTTAGACAAAGTTAAACTGTTTTACTGGTATCATTACTTCTAGGCTGTCCAGGCACCAGTAATACAGGTCGGGCAATTGATCGTAATGGGCGGTACAGCATATCAAGTGAACTTTGACTTTATAAAAAAGACAAATTTCAGTTTAATAATTTCACATTTGCCCATATCAAAGCAGATTACCATTTAAAAAAAAAAACCCCTTAACCAACAAAATTGAATCCAGCTGTGACAGTTTGAACAGAGAACATTTCCCCTATGAATAACAAAGTTAACCTAGTAATCTCAACCAATAATTACACTTAATATGCACCTGTGGTTGCTGCAGTGGCTATCTTCCTAGGTCTCCTCAGACTGCTGGAAGTGATTATTTCTTTTAGTGTGACCCTTACATATCTTCCTTTTTTCTTTATGTTGTTGTTGAAACACTTTGTGACGTCAGTTGTCCAAAGAAATCAGTCTATACTAATACTTCACTGAAGGAAGGTAACTGAGCTCCAATATCGTGATTATTATTGGGTTATTGTTATTTTGTACAGAAGTGTATTGCATTCACTTGGGGGGAAAAAGTTGTTTTTCTGAAGTGAAATAACTTTCCATATATTTTTTATTCTTAATTTGAGAGACCATAAAAAAATAGCAGCACTCAGAGAGAGCAGACCTCCACCAAGGGCAGCTGATTCCAGAGGAGTGCAGCTTAGACGGGAGAACAAGATCTTATATTGATTCCATCATCAATACAAGGTCTTGGTTAGAAATTAATGCAACTCTGGACCGAGTTCAGTGCTGTGCATTAAGCTGATCCAAATGCTGTTACAGTGAATGTGTTCTATACTCAGAATTCAGGGGGTTGGAACATTCTGTCTCACAGTTTTGAATAAAATAAAACCTTGAAAATGTTCCTGTTGATCAGTCATTTTAAGCATGTACCCTCCAGTTTACAGTGTTTGTATAAAAACAAGCTGGATTTATCATGTGTGTCTAAATTCAATAATAATCTGTTAATAATGGTAACAAGCTGCGGACTTCTCTGAAAGCACAGCAGTTTTTTTTCTCTGTTCACATGATCTCATTAATTCAGAAAATTAAAGTTGGATTGCAGTGGACACATTGACTTTAACAAAATGCATTATAGTAATCATCCCAAGACAAGCTTAGGCAAACAGCTCAGAAGATCAGAATGCTGTAGTGACATGTCATCTTTTAACTGAAAGTAAAGGTTTCAGAACACATAGAAGAAACTCAATCTGAAAGATGACAACCCTCCTTCTGAGCAGAAAGTGCTTATGAGATGCAAGAAATCACAGTCAAAAGCCGAAGAGGTAGACTTGAGTTATACTACAAACACTCTGCTGAAGTCTGATAATGTGGTGAGAACAAACACACACAGAGTGGCTGCTATGTAAGCCAGAACAATGTGGATATAATCAGTCTGCTGGCAGTAGACATCCAGGTTAGGCTACACCACCACTGCTTAGTTTGAATTTGCAGATGGCAGCAGCATTTTGATCAGCCAGCCTCCAGTGGCACTGCTCCTGGACAGTAATGAAGCCTGAGGACTGCTAAACTCTGCAAGAGAGCAATGTGGATAGGGCTTCATGCTGACACAGGAAAAGGTGGGCATCAAATGTCAAGGCACACATTAAAATTCTTAGTTTTTTTTGGGCCTGTGCAAAAAATGAGCTTAGCTCAGTTGGGAGGAAAAGGCCTTATACCAGTACATGTGCATCATAAGCTATCTGTTTTTTCAGATATTCTAAATGTCATACAAAAACATCAGTATACATACATCAGAAGTGAAATTCCATCATCTTTTCATTGACCACTGATAATAATGCCAATATCTCTATAATATTGGAGCATTATTCAAAGGGAGCTCAGTGATTTAACCTTTTATTTGTGTATGCTATTCAGAAGAAGTTTGATTGATATTGTGGCTACGAACAGAGTTGGTTCTGTAGCTAAGCATTGAAGCTGCTGGACCAAACGGTTTCACAATCTGTCAGGTTTGTGGACAGCATGACAACTCTTGTGTTTGAGGCAGCTTGCTGCAGGCTGTTGATTTTAAAATCCTGCTGTCACGTGATACACAGTCATAAACACACATAGCCTTGGTCTTTTTTTGGAGTGCACCACTAACTTCAGTGGCAGATTGTGCTGGTGTACTTTTAGACAAACTAACGCTTAAATTGATGTACTTTTCATGGTACTTGTGATTACTGTGCATCAAGGATAAAATTACTGATGTGTTTCAAAACATAGTAACACATCTTTCATATTGCAGGAGAGTATATTCTTTACTCTTTCAAGGCCATTTTCAGTGGAAGGCTCTCCATTTTAGTTGCTGTTACAAACCTACAAGCACTAAAGGAAAAGGGCGATCAAATAACTGTGTTTACAAGTTATGTTAGCTTGCTGACTAGCGAATGCATATTCATGAGTCAACCTCACCCCTTTATCTGCCCACTCAGCACGCCTATAAGAATTTGAACAATCAAGACATTTTCCAAATTCTCACATTTTCAGGAGAAAGCTCTCCCTTGTTCTGAAATCATTCCTGCCTCTTTGGAGTTATGGTGGCTGCAAAGCAAATCTCCAGGTAGTCATGATTAAGAATCAAATGAGTGCAAATGATCATGCCAGGTCCACTCTAACCCTTTTATATTTCTGTCTTTGCTTAAGTTTTCACAAGATATCATTTGTTTCTGTGCTTCCAAACCTTTATCTGTGTGTTCAGTCTGGCCCAGAAATGTCAAATATAAGCCCTTGACAGGAGGCAATCTCTGTTTTCATGCTTTTGTTGTTCTTTTTGTCAGTAACATGTCGAAATGCAGAGTCTTTATTTGTGGCCGCCCATAATTCTGAGTCACTGTGGTAATAAAAGTGAGTGGTTGGAGATGGGGTCTGGCCCCTCCCCAAAGGTTCCTCCTCACATCCATAAAACCACAATATTAACACAAAGAAGTAAAAGAATAACAGGTCATCATTTTATGGAATCTAACATAAAAGTGTTCTCTTTGAGGCACATATTTGTTCATTTCTCCTCCTCCTCCTCCTCAGTTTTCCACCCCAGCAGTTGTCAATCATTGTGATGAGCTATCTGTTGTCACCCTCAAGCTGGAGGCGATAAATCTGCAAGGAACAAACCAGAAACGTGTAACGCTGGGCTCTGTTCTGTTTTACAGAAATGTGTTGACATAGTCACGTGATCCGTGTTGCTCTTGTGTGGTTGCTGTGACCTTTGTGTGCTTGGCAACAGCAAACATAAATAGTTCTGATGTGTGATATAAAATATCACTGTTGGACCTGAATGTTTATGCATGTTGGAGTTGTAAAAGAAAGAGAGTTTTAATGAAACCTCTTTAATCAGTCTAAATGTGTTTCCTCGTATTAAATCAATGTGCGGAGGCTGAATGTCACCTAGTGAAATTGGTGGAAGTGTATAGGAGGGGAGCAACTAATGAAAATTTGATGCAGCTTTATTTAGAGCTATATTTCACCGGATTATGTTCCAGGCTCTGTTTTCACTTCAAAGGTGAGCTTTCACCACTGCTGGGGGTTGTTTCCCCACTCCCCATAATGATGGGACGCTTCCTTGCAGTTCAGTTTGTTGGTGGGTTTTTTCCTCTTTATTTTGTTTATCTTTCTAAAGGCTTTCAAGTGATCAGTTATAATCTGACTCGCTTTTTTTCATCAGTTTCCCACTACGCTCTGTTAATCCATGAAGCAAGAATTGCAGTGGGTTGGTGTGTGGCTCTGTCGATTAGATTAGAGGTTTCCAGATGAGAGAGAGCGAGAGAGTGACTGGAGAGAAGTGGATTTATACAACTAGCTCTCTTCATTTGAACCTTCATATTTTTATTCTCAGACAATTCGTTAATTATTCATGATCTACTGGCCTTTTCTTATGGAGCCCTAAATTCATCCAGTCGTTTGTAAAGTAGATGTACCTGAAAGAGCTTTAACCCTTTAAGCCCTGTACCTAATTTTTAGGCTTCTGCTCCAAAATTGACTCCAAAACGAGTATATCTCTGCAACTACAAGGTATATTTGAATACTTTGAG
Organism: Melanotaenia boesemani; assembly: GCF_017639745.1. Classification (NCBI taxonomy): domain Eukaryota; kingdom Metazoa; phylum Chordata; class Actinopteri; order Atheriniformes; family Melanotaeniidae; genus Melanotaenia; species Melanotaenia boesemani. The sequence continues at coordinate 32,102,433 of NC_055687.1, forward strand.
TCATAGTAAAGGAACACTTGTGAGATTTGTTGTGTAAATATCAGCATATTTGTCACTGGTGAAGGATGAATGAAGATGACACATATAACATAAATGAAAAAAGCTTCAGGCTTGTCTAAAAAAAACACTTAGGATGAATAAAAGTAGTCTTTTGGAATGCTGCAGCTGAGGGTCTAAACCTGTCCTATCAATACAATATTTTAATTTAATTCATTTACTTCTAACAAAATGACAAATGTGTACAAATACAACAATACCAGAAGTACAGGCCTTCGTTTATGTGATAATATCTACAGACACCAACTCTAAAAAAGTGAAGCAGAACAAAGATGAGAGGTTTTAGCAGGGGCGGTTTAGGCTCCATGATGGCCATTTAGGCAGTGCATTAGGATGTCTGTGTGTGGCTCCTGCTCACTAATTGTGTGACATGATGATGGATTGATTCTTTCAATGACAAATCATGTACACATTCTTCTTCATATGCCCATGTTTAACTGGTTCATAAAACGATAATGTCCCTCAGCTTATGTGCATTAGTTGGATATTTTGTTTGCTGTGCTGTATTCAGTGCACATGGGTGAAGTATTAAGATTGCAATCTAAAATCAGGCTTAGTTTCTGCTGCATCTCCACAGTGTTTACATTAGCCAGGGAATCCATTACATCAAGTCCAGTTAAATCGCTCTCTTAGCTTTGTCAACAAATGGTGACTTACTAGAGAAGTCAAACTTCAGAGTGGAGATTAATTTTTCTAAGTAAATGCAGTGTGATTGCTGTGACTAATATGGTAAATAATGGTGGTTCATATGCTGCGGCATAAAGACTACAGCTGATCATTCATGGTTTTATTTTCTCAGTTGCTTGATGAATAAAATGTACAGGGGCAACATGCCTATCACATTATCATATTTAGATCAAGGTAAGATCTTATTCAAATCTTATCTGATTTTTTTTAACCTAGCAGTCTGAAACTAGGCATACAGTAAACCATGTATTAGCCTTGCTCATCTAATTAATATAAAACGTCTTTTCTCAAACACCCAATGGGACAACATCCTGATAGTCTCACATCGGTTACAGACACAGAAGTGCCAGCGTCTCTCAGATATAAGACACGTTTTAATTCAAGACATGCAAAAAACATCTTATTAATTTTGTGACATTAACATTAGTAACGTCACAATGTCACAGGATCTTGTTCTATCTGCCAAGGCGGAGGTTATGTTTTCAACATGTTTGTCTCTTAGCAACATGACTCTAATAGTCTTGGGCAGATTTTGATTAAATTTTCAGGAAATCTCCGAAGCAGAATAAAGAACAGCTGATAAAATTTTGGGGATGATCCGGATCACCGCCTGGATCCGAGAAAAAATTTTTTTTTTAATTTAAAAAAACACAACCGCCAACATTCTAGTACCCACTTGTTCCACCAGAAGGGATCATTTTGACATGATGCAGCATAAAAATGATAAAGGTGGCGTTTTACCTTTTATCATTTGGAAATTGACAAAGCTTCAATAAATAAATAAATAATAATAATAATTGTGGGATTACTTTGGGGTTGTATTTCAAATAGAAAATGTCAAATACTTACTAGCTTACAATGTTCACTTATCCACTAACATAATAGAATTAAATAATCTTTTTAAATGTATTTATATTTTATTATCAATAATTTGAGAGGTAACAAACAGAAGTAAAAAGCATCATTTAATACTAAAGATATTAATTTATTGTATTGTATGTTGTTGGCTCAAACATGGAACACATGCCAGTATTCTGTCAGTTTAGCATACATTGTCAGATCAGCATACGCATAGTGCAAACTAACTGCACCTAACCCTAACCCTAACCCTAACCTTAACCTGCATGCTCATTAATGTAATGTATACTACTCTGATGCGTATGTTAAACTGACAGAACACCGGGTCATTCTAGCATCGATGCAGCTCCGGTGAAGGACCCATGCATTCAGCCGTGCCCATAACGTTATAAAACACCACACCGTAACAGTCTGGATCCAGGAATTTCATTACGGATTCTTTACTACTGGGTTATTGGGATAATCTTGCCATTACAGCTTACAGCAACAAGATAACATCATGGTAGATGTTATAATCCGTCATTGTTTGACCCGGATCATGCTGGTCAGTTCATGGATCAGGTGATCCAGAAGGTTAGAAACATAGAGTGCACTGGGTGGGCTGTTTTGGGGGTTTTTCTCAGTGACCCTATGGCTTGGCAGATGTCTGTCCTCTCTGAGTGCTTCTAGTTTTCGCTGTTTTTACAGAAATTTTATTTATTGTTTTCTTTTCCACTTTTTTCTTTTTGCACACTCATAATTTGCTCAATGTATGAAACTGGATTTGGCAAGTATCCAAATATATGTTGTTGTTCTAGTCTGGGAGAGAGGAAAAAAATATTCAAAATGCTCAATATTGGCTGAGGGAGAAACTGGGGACACTGTGGTCTGTTTTTAATTAGAAAATTATTTAAAGGATTCATTTGTTTTCAAGATAACAAGCAACCGATTATTTTGGCTTTGTGAAATGGTTCGTATGACGGTTGTGTGAAAAGAAAAATGATCTCTGCAGCAATTAAAAACTAGACCCAGATGAAATTGCATACCTTTCCTTTTGAGTGCATTTACTTTCCCTGATATATCATCCATGTTGTCGTCAAGTACAGTTAACCTCACCTTTTGAGCTTGATGCTCGCTCAGTACAACCTCTTTCTCTTCTCTTGCCAATTCCCAATCATCCTCGTTTTCTCTCCTCGTCCTCCTGCAGAGCGGATGCTTTTCGGCTTAGCTAGGTTCAGCAGCTGGGGCCTCAGGAGATCACTGACCTGGGGTGAACACTGAAGAAAAGTCAAATGAATGTTTTATTTCATTACTCACTCTAGAACACCAGCAGCAGCAGCTCTCAATGTCTTTCAGAGGTTAGATGACGCTCAAAGGATGAGGACATGACAAAGACGTCAACGCCACAATCAGAACGCAGAGATGCTGGACACATCATTGGTCCTGGAAGCAAAGCTGGTGTTTATTCAAAATGAAAGGCTGTGAGTTATTTGTAATGTCACCAGCAGCTAGCTTTATCTGTAAAGCTACACTGTTATGTCATGTAAGCAGACTTGGCCAGCAGTAGCCCAGCAAGCAGCAGAGAACACCTCTGGGTGGTTGAATGTGTTTGTTAGGCATGGTAATTTACTCTGCAGAGAATGAAAGAGGGAAGAAAAAGAAATGACTGCCACCCGCTTCCAAGGTTTCTCCGCTTGTGATGCTATGAAGCCTTTCTCTGTCTGGGCTTTTTAGCCCTGTGGCTCAGATTATTGCATATCTTATATAAGGGCAGATTAAGAATAAATACATAAATGGGGAAAAAAGAAGAATACTAACTAAATGACTTTAGGAGTCAGCTATGCAGCTTGTACAGCTATCTCCCTCTGTCGCTGCATCTAACTCAATTTGCTGACTGCTGTGACATTTTTGGGATTGTGGAACAGTGCAGTGACTGAATTTATTGTTGCAGGGCCTCTTGTTTTTTTGATGAATGTGCACTGACCTCATCCTTATCTGGCAGGAAGCATTAAAACATGATTATAATTTGTTTCTCTGCCTTTTCCAAAACTGGCAGACCAACAATGAAATCCACAGTAAGGAGCACAAAATTGTTTGATTTGAGCCAGATCATATTTGTGCAGATGGAGGACTTTCTGTTGGTGTTGTTGGATGGAGCAGATTCTAAATGAAACATGGAAAGGGAACATGGATTTAGCTTCTTTAATGTGATTGGATGTACAGTCTGTGTTGTTGGCCTTCATATGGACTTGGATTTACTGACGTCTGTAAGGTATAAAGAATATAATCTTGGAGTGCTTTTAAAAGAAACTACAAGCTACATGCTTCATTTCATGGAGAGGCAACCAAATCTGACAATATTTTTTATTTATGGCTTTACAACAGATGGCACAGATGAAATTGAGTGGCTCTTGAACCTACAAATGCAAAATGTGCCAGATAGGATAGGTAGAGAATGGAGTAAATAAATACATTCATTTTGAAACTGACTCATTGTTGGGCTTTTTTAGCTGATTGCATTTGTAAAGGAAAGCGGTATTAAAGTAAATGCGGTCCTGAAGGTCAAAGGGACCGCTATAGGTGCATTATTCCTAAATGAAAAGCCACTCAGCCTCCCATCACCAATATTCTCACGTTTGGATGTACCGTATGAAAGAAGAGCTTTAAATGCTTTGGAAAAGTTGATGCAGGACTTTAAGATGTGTTCAAGACACGTGGGAGAAGGTACTAGAGCATGGTAAACATTTGTTTCTGATCGACCTTTCAGACGTATCCACCTGCTCGCTCCACTGACTCCACTACAGTGTGGCCTGTTTTTTAAAACCCCTTTCCCCTCCAGCCCTAATGTAGAGCAGCTAAAGTGGTCGGGAAGGAAGGCTTTAGAGACTAAACAAAGTGTTCTGCTTGGGGTTTGCATTAAACATTAGTTTTTTGTTGGTTAGGTTCAAAGCCGTTGGTTAGGAGGAAAGTTGTTGAAAGTAGTGGCTTTAAATTTTTCTAAGTCAGGTGATAAGAAAGGCTCTGAATTAACACTCACCACCCCATCAAATTCAGGTTAAAATGAAATTTTGAAAGTATAAATGAAAATTTCCTAGCCATTTTGCCAGGTGATGAATTGTAGATGTGTCTTGTTAGCAAATGAGAAGAGCCATTCTTCGGGAGAGGTGAATTTTCAGCCTCTCTTCCTCTACTGCAGGCAGGGGTGGGGTTTTATTTTGATTGGCACATCATGCAACTAATCACATGCTAGGACAACCTGGGCTCATACCAATATGTTAAAGAAAGAGAAAAATGTTAAAAGATAGAAATAAAAAGCAAAAAAATTAGACTTATGAAAACACTGAATTAAAACTTTCTAACCAACACAAACTATTCATAGTTGCTACATTAGGTGACACTAAAAGGAGTGAAACTAAATGAAGAGCCATTTGGGAGCTGTGAGAGCAAACTCTTCCAAGGGAGCCGAATCTTTGAAAAGACCCAGACCTCCCATCACTATGACAAATGATGCAAATCACCATGTTTCCCATTAACGCTATTCTTTGACTTCTCATACATCCATTAATGCGTGCCTACTTTAGCATGTTCAGGGGTGTTTATAAGCTAGTACCTGAACAAAATGCAGATGAATAAGGAAATTAAACTAAATGAGTCATATGTAGAACAAAAAGCAAAAATGTATGATTAATTGCATTCAGTTTGACTTGTAAAAATGTGGCTAGTGGAAATTCTGATTGGCTGGTAACTTTAGGGATGTACCAGACACACTGGCTAGCATTTTAAAAAAAAAAACTGTTTGGAGCCCTGAATTGTTGGCTCCCTCGCAATTAACCATGAAGCAACTGCTAGTAGCAGTTTTATTTAGCTTTAGCTTAAGTTAGCTTATCAAATGGGGGGCTTTGCATGTTGTGCTTTGGTGTCATGCTGGCAATTTTGTTTTGACACATGCGCCCCTACCTTTAGATTATTATAGACATCTCTCAGAGGAGCTGAATGTCGGAGTGCAAATGTTTGCATCATTATCATTTGGTATCACTGTTCACTTTTTCACCTTTCATAGAGGTGAGCATTTTGCCTTTGAATAAAGCTAAACTAACTTTATGTGGTAAGATAAGCTAACCATCTGTTAGCAGTATCTTTGTTTACCCTAAAAACATGTAATTCGTTTTGATCCGTGAAACCCAGTGTTAAACAGTTCTTTTAAGGCTTTAGTGTGGGATCCAGTGGCTCGTTAATAATTCATAGACTGTCTATTATTCAAAACAGACAACAAACAGCTAATCGGAGACAAGCAGTACAACAAGAAAAAATAATGGCTTTTGCTATTTGCTGTAGGAGGCAACAAAATAGTGTAGCTTGATGTTTTAATTCCTTTGGTGCTTTGGGATGTATGCACTTTAGAAAAGCTGCATGGTTATGAAATATTTTTTTTTTCCCTCAAAAAAACTGTATATACACACACACATACAAACATACAAACATTCATGCATATAGTCATTCAGATATTTATCATTTGGAAGTTCCACTGGAGCATCTCTAAATGGTTTCTGACAAATCAGTGGTACAGGCGCATCTTAAAATAACCTGCCCTTTTCCCTCCATTCCCTCCTGAGTGCTGCTGAATTCAAATCCCATCTTTCTCCCCTTTCTCCTGAGCTCTGTTGCCTAAGGTTGGGCCTGTGACTCATCATAAATGGAGAAGAGAGTTAGATAATGTGGTGGTGCTTTGAGCGCTGTGCACATGGTATACACAGAAAGAAATGCTGTATTGGCACTAAGCAACAAGGAATGATTTCAAGTTTAATAATTGAGTGGACTTTATGTGAATTGACATGTTAAGTCTGCTGTAGAGCAGATTCATCTTATTGAGGCTATGCACAGGCAGGTTAGGAGTATATTACAAGGAGAAACATCAAGATTAAAGGTAGGCTTATCCAATATGTCAGTAAATTAATATTTATCAGATTTTAGCTTGTGATTTCCTGTTCATATATTTTAAAGGTTATTAATCCAAATGTCAAGTAAATGAATTATAACTGTCAATTATTAATGACGTTATAAAAAATGTATGTATCCGGTTAGTATTGAATATAAAATCCTAAATGACAGACAAACGAGGAGGAAGTTTTCCCGTAGAGTTGAATCTGTTTAATCTTAACTTTTTAATATGATATAAATATTGTTTTGCAATATTTGATGTAATATAAATACAAAATCTGTTTTCTTTTTCCTTCAAATATGGGTAACTTCTTGCAATTCAGATGTAAAATACTGACTGTATCTTGTTGGATTGTTTTATACAGTGCATTATGCAATCTGCACAGTAAATTTGATTTATGTTATAGAAGAAGTCCCTCTACATTTCCTACCTGTCAAAACAGATCACTAAATCGGCGAGCTGCCTCGCTGTAAAATAGAAGCTATTTCCAAGCATTGGCGGGAGTGGATGAGGATGAAGCACATTTGATATTCATCAAACACAAGCTGGTTGTAAAATAATTCTCAGCTCTGCTTTAAGTCTGCTTTGTGAATCACACATCGCTCTCTGGTGCATTCTTTTCAAGATGTTGAAAACAAATCTGCTACAATGAGGTTTATAGCTTTTTTTTCCCCAGTATAAATCCCAGCCTTGACCTCCCACTGCTGCTGTGTCCATAGCAGTGTGTCTATATTTAATGAAGTTATGGTATCTGTATGTATGTCTGTATATCTGATCCACATCCAAGCACATGCAGACTTTTCTATCTTGGGCTGATCAAACGTAAATTACATTTCTGACCTGTTAGCTGTGAGGTCCCTGCAGGCTGATTGCAGCTGGTGATGTATTTACAGTCTGAAGGTGCTGATTAACTGATGGAAAGGTTGTTCCTTACCAGCCACAGTTAGATTAAAATGAGTGGTGAGATAAGGCCTGTCATCTCATGCTTTAGCACATACCACAAGAGAAAATGTCTTACAAAGTCAGCAGAAAATGCCTTCTTACCTGTTATGCATGTTGCAAATTGGTACCACCACTTTTAAAATGCTGAATAAAGGAAAATGTCCAGGATTTTAACAGTAATTGCCAACACCCGTCCCTCAACAGCAACTCCCCACAGCAACTGTGATAGGGTGGCAACAAGAGATATGGTAAAAATTTGCAGTACATTTGCGTCAAGTGACCAAAGTGGGCTTTAGTGGCTAAAATCTGTGCCAAGGTTTATGTAAATTTAGGACCATTTCTGTTATAATTAGAGACACTGAAAGATCAAATCCACACACACAAAAGTACTTTATGTATCATAGTTGATACTTACTTTTTGAGACCGTTTGCACCACTTCATGGTAAAACCTTTGCTCAAAACACACAATCTGATACTTGTCTTCTGCCCCTTGGTCGATACCTTCTGCACAACAATAATTTTGACATATCACATGGTAATAAACTGTAAATATACAAAAAGTCTTGGGTTGGGCTTTAAAAGGTTAGGATGTTGAGTAACGTCAGTGATTACAAAATGAGAAGCGTTTGCTAGCAGGATATAGCTAACATAACATGTTAGCTTAAAAATAACATTTTGCTACTCTTCCTCAGTCAGATATCCTCCAACTACATATCAGAAAACAACTTTAGGCCTTCTGAAAGTCATCCTTATCAACAAGGTTATCAGAAAGACCTGAACAGTACAGTGTCATTGGTTTGTGAAATCGTGCATTCATATTTGATAGCTTGTTCATGTTTTTCTGAGGACCTTCTCCCTCTGAGAGCCATCCCTGCTTCCTTTCCATGCAAATCAAGATTTTTTCTCTCTGTGGAGCCTAACAGCAGTCCTCTGCAGATGTGACTGTGTAGAATTCAGAGATGCATGAATCCACTTAAAATACATCAAAGGCAACAGTTGGGCTACTAGGACCGTAGAGGTTGCTACAGTCTTTGTAGAAACATAACACAAATAATTGCCCAATTGGTCTCAGATATACAGTCATTGGATGTTTGTCTGCTTAATAATAACATTTCAAATTCTTACATCGACTGAGACTAAATGCTGTATGGGCTTGAAGTCAGAGGCACAGACACACCAATCTTTAAACATAAAATGCTGACAGACCTCCAGCTGTAACGAGCTTTGTTCTTCTCATCTGGAGGGATAAATTGATTTACAGCAGCAGATTGTATCCATCCAGGCAAAAGCTGACCTAAACTTTAATGATGCTGTGAAAATGGAGAGGTCCCATGAGACTGCTCATTTCACTAATCATATATCCAAAACAAAGGCATGCCACAAGGTAAAAAGTGACTCCAGAAAATCATTTTTTTTCGTATTCAGCTGCAGGAACAATCTTGTACACCATGTAATTATCTAAAAGAAAAAAAAACACATCTTTCAACCAGATGCAGATTTCCTTTATGGGATTATAATTATTTTTAACTCCTATTTTTAGTAAAAGCCACAAAACCAACTCATCAAGCAGTCAAACAGATAAAATATTGTGCTCAGTTGTGACTTTTTCTGCCTACTGTAGAAATGAAGCAATTAATTCATTCCTCTGCATCTTTTAAATGTTTACCTCATCAGAATGTTTTCACCAATTTTTTCACAACCCTGTCAACAGGTCAGTTTAGTTTAGTTTCGTATGTGCTGAAGCAAGGAAATGTCTAAAACATGCAGGGCAGTGGGACCAGAACCAAGAAAGACTAGTTTATAGGATTAAGGACAACATGCTCCATAGGTTACTAGTAAAATGACCATATTTGTGTGCAAGGTTGAAACAGCTTTGCATGACCTAAAGAAGTGACAGCTATTAATCTCTCAAAACATTTTATATAAACCCACTTTCCTCAGGTATTCAGATGTAAAACTAACAGATTTTTTTTCAGTCTGGCCTATATTAAGAGAAAATAACTTGACAGTCAGCAATGTAAACATGATTAAATAAAAGGATATACCTGCCAGGTTTAGATGGTTATTTTAGGTGTCTGACAACATTTTGGAAAAGACAGCTACAAAGACTGACATTTCTTGTTTTTTTTTTTTTTTTTTTCCCTGGCTCTTAGGTTATCTCTGTTTGTGTGTGGGTATGTTCTGTGATATTTACAAAAGTAGAAAGCACAGCTATTCTAATCTGACCTGTACATTTATGGTTTTTTTTTTTTTTTAGAGGAACTGCAAGTGATGATGTTTTTCCATTTAAGACTGCACGTTTTGACTTTTATCTGTTTGCATGGTGCATTTTAATTTTTGAGTTTTTATATATATATATATGTATGTATATATATATATATATATATCTGTTCTTGACTGCTGGTAAATACTTAGTTTGCATAATATGTTTGAAACAGCCAAAAACAACTATATCATACATCCCTGCTGTAATGTTTCTCCACTCTTCTGGTCTTTCTCTTGTAGGCTCCTGCCTTTATGCTGCGACTCAAGCGTTGCAATATTTGCTTGAACACTAGTGCCACTCATGCGAACAAGAGCATTAACACGACAAGTCCGAAGTAAACACAATCACAGATAACTTTAAAGACCATCTCTCGAACCTTGTCTGCAACTACCAGCAACTGTCAGATTTTTCCTCCTTGTTGCACAGTGATAAAGATGCTCGTGCTTTAACAGTTGGCAACAAATTGAAGGCTTTTTTGGAGGTTGATGACCTGGACATGCGATGAGACCGGTAGATTGACCTTTTCACTATTTCAAATTTCAAGTGCTGTGTACTGCCCCTAGTGGTGACCTCCAGTATTGAGCTTTTTTGGCGTGCCTTACTTCCATCGTTTGCAGCAAGTATATACACAAATGTAGTAGAACATTGACATGTACGCTTGCGCTTACAGCAAGTAAATCCCAGTCCTCATGTAGTAGCATTTCATGGTGTTCTCAGTCTTTATAAGATATTTTTGTGTCTGTCAGTTCTGTTCAAGACTTTACACCCAAATACATCCAAAAACAAAAATCACTTCTCCTTCTTGCAGTAGCACAGAAGTGTAAAAGGTTATCCATTAACCAGAGAAGAGATACTTGCTGCATCCTTTGAGGACATCTCTTAATTGTAACTGTCTAAAGTTACAGTTACATAATTGAAAAGTGACTCTTTCCTGTCTCAGTACTGCACTCAACCCCTCTGACCCCAGCACACACACATTGTTGACAGAGGCTTTAGCAAGCTCAGATAAATGATGCGTCCTCTGACTGTGCAGGGTTGGGGAGCTCTAGAACCAGACCATGAAGGCAGTACAGTGAAAATCAACAAGGCTTTAATGACTGTTGCGGCTGGGAAGGGTTTTACCTTGAAGAGAAGTTTATGTCTTACGCAAGCAAATGACCATGACAGTTGACCCCAGAATGATACCCTCCAGAGGACTCTTAACCCAGATGTGTCATAGAAACTTATTGGCGCATCAGTCGTGTCAAATAATAAAGAAGCTACTAGCAGTATAAAAATCTGGGATGTAGCTTAAAAGCACAGCAGTGAGAGCAGTAAAGCCACTTTACAGTTTCTAGCTTGAAAGTGGCCTCTAGCGACCTATCTAGATAATATCTTGTTACCATGTTATTGCTACATTATATTGCAACCCCTGAGACCCCCTGAAGGTCAAGCTCGTCTTTTCTCACCTTTCCTCTAGAACAGGTTTATACTTGTATTAAAAACAACGACATGGCGGCATGTCATAGCTGCGCTCTGTGTTGCGCACGGCGACGTTTGGCCCTGATGTGCACATGGATATACATATGTGTGCACACATGGGTAAGCACATTTCCACCAGCAGACAGAGAGCTAACATAGGGAAAGTACGTCACCACCTGGAAATTAGACAAAATATTAGTGTTTTTTTTTTTTTTTTTTTAACTATTCCTGTGAAATGACGATAGAAACACTTTACAACGAGGCGCAGCCGAAATATTTCTCCTGCTCCGGGGTCACGCTGAGAACTTCGCATCCATCGCAGGAACGAGCACAGCTAAACAAGCTGGATCTTCCCATCATTGGTGTAATTTCTTGTTGTTTGTAGGTTTTACATTTGAACTTTAAGGACATTTAAAACGACTCCACTGAATAAAACAGTTTTCATCAGGACATTTAAAAAGTTTACATCACACCATTTCAGTCATTTATGGACAATTAATCCGAGATGATTGAAAAGGTGACGTGAGTGTAGCGGTCAGATGATGATGAAATGATTTAGTGATTATCACATGTTATATTCCCACTGTAATTCTGGTTACTTGTTACAGTTCATGGATACATGATTCAGCAGTGTTGATTTTAAAGTTGCTGATATTTACATCCTGTTCATTAAGCCTGCATGTAAGTTACACGTATGGAACGAAGACTGAAGAGTCTAAATAGACTAACTGTATGTTGATGTAGGAAACACAATTTACTGTGTCTGTATTTCAGCACAGAGGTTTTAAACTCCTCCTCAACTGGTTCTCTCTCTTGTGACTGGTGGAAATAATTAGCATCATGGACCCTGTCATGGGTGCAACGGTTTTAACCTGACAATCATATCAGTCCTTCAATGCAAATCATTACTCTCTCCTGCAAAGTTCCAACCTACAGTAGACGTGGAATGGTGGACCTGTATTTCCATATTTGAGAAGACAAAAGTGTGAAACTGAGTGTTTAACGAGCCACAAAGTCCACATAAGAAAAGAAAGTGGTTGGTCGGTTGGAGCAGTGCTGTGCTTTAACCGTGGGCTTCCCTGGTTAGGTTTAGACTCAAACTACCTTTTTCAAACTTAGAAAAAAAAATCTAGGTTTAACACAAATACTGCCATGGTCACTGTTACGGATGCCAATATACAGGTTGCCATAGTTACATCTTGCTATAAGACATAACAGCAGGAAATTGTCATTCCTGGTTGGCTATAGATTGCGACATTAGTTGGCTATAACTGTTTCGTTAGGGTTAGAATTGAGTCTGTTTTGGGCTCAGAATACATTCTTTTAACAATGCATCAGTTTTTACCCTTCACACAAGGTTGTTCTCACAGTTGGCAGTCACAGATTATTTTTAATTACATTAATGAGAAACATATAAATTTAACTTTAAACATTGATGGGATATTTATTGCAGAAAGTATCTCTCGTGGTACATCTAATCTGTATCATGAGCAATCAGAAAGTCACGGCACCAAACGGGCCAGATTGGAAATGAAAGTTAAATTCTTATGTGATGGGTTCTCTCAAGAATTCAGATGTCTTGCAAGTGATATGCTTAACAAAAAAAAAAAGAGATTCAGTTTCTGCTGTTGGAGAATACTCCTTGCTTCCCCCATACCATCTGATCATGTTATAACTCCTGCTGGCAGCTGAGATTGTGTTGTTGTTGTTCTGGGAGGCAGATTTGTGATTGCATGCTCTTGTGTTATTGTGTGATGATAGTGTGCTTCTCTCTGTCCAGCTGAAGGTTGTTTGGAGTTTAATGTCCTGCAGAAGCACGGTAAACATTCAAAACCCGAGCAGTCATCATGACTCATATCTGTCAGACTGTTACAAGGACAAACACTTTCAGTATCAGACAGAAATAAAAATGCTTGCAGCATATGATTCTCAAAATGGCTGTGAGGTAAGTTGCATCAGAACTTGTGACAATTAGTGGTCGTAACATTGAGATGTTGCAAGGATGAGAAATGGAGCAAATAGTTTAAATAATCATCAGTATAAATTTTGGCTTGTACTGATATGATGACATGACTGTGGGTTTGACATCACAGTAGGCATGCTCAGTGGTCCTGATGGATTAACTTTTATAAGCTGTAATAATTAGGTTGCACCATTTAAACATAGTAAAGATGGGGATGGGATGGGAGAAATTCAAAATGTACCAAATGATCCCTCAAACCATTTAACTATCAAGAAAAGCTAGAACTGATGACAGGAAGAATCCTTTCTTCCTTGCTGGATACACCTAATCCTCAATCTTAGCACTACAGCAGAATCAAGATTATTTAGAACAGGCCATGTTTCTTAAATGCAGGTGAGTTTGAGTCAGAATAAACCTCACTTGCTGGTTCTTAGCAGACTGAAGTTCAACCCAGTGAGCTATTGTGCATACAAGATTGGTAATATAAAAGATACTGCTGCCTGTCTTTCAGCCTGAACTATTATGAACATTCCTCTCATGTCTCTGGCAACAATACACTTAGTCATGTAGACATAGTCAAGACTGCTTCCTGAAGTTTAAACTGAGCATTTAAGTGACTTAGGACATTTAATGATTGCTAGTGTCAGATGGACTGGTCTGAGTGTTGCTGATCTACAGGGATTTTCACACACAACCATCTCTAGGGTTTACAGAGAATGGTCTGAAGAGGAGAACAGATCCAGTGAGCAGCAGTTGTCTGAACCACAATGTCTTGTTGAGGTCAGAAGTCAAAGGAGAATGGACAGACTGATTGGAGATGTTAAAAGGCAACAGGAACTCAAATAGCCACTGGTTCCAACTAAGGTATGTAGAATACCATGTTCATACAAGGCAGACTTATTTGTATGGCATATTTCATGTGCAAGACATCTTGAAGCATAGCAGCAAGCTGCAAAAGAATGGAGAATCCACCATGTCACAAAGCTTAAATCATCCTCAACTGGTTAGAACATGACAATGAGTTCATTGGACTCCAATGGCCTCCACAGACACCAGATCTCAATCCAACTGAGCAGCTTTGGGATGTGATGAAACAGGAGATTCTCATCATGGCTGTGCAGCTGACAACTCCTCAGCAACTGTGTGATGCTGTCATGTCAATATGGAGCAAAACCTCTGAGGAACATTTGCAATACCTTGTTGAATTTATGACACCATGGCAGTTCTGGGAACAAAAGCTGGTCCAACTACTAATAATAAGATGGCCACTAAGTTAATGTTATAGTTGTAAAAATGTGGATTTAGATGAACTAGATAAAAGATATTACAGTGGTAAAACAGGAATAATTTAGAAAATAAAACAAGATGATTCCCATGAGTGTGCTCAGTAAAACTGCAGTCAGCACCTTTTAATTAAATGACAGTAACATCCCCCAAGTCTCTCCTCAGTGGTTCAGTCATGTTAGAATTTCATTTAGCAAGCTTCATAAAGATGCCACAAAAGGGACACTCTTCTCCCTGCCTTGTTATGCATGACATGACAGCTGAAACCAACATACAGCCCAGTTTCGTCATCCCAGTTGCATAATGTCCACTCCCATGCTGGAAAGCCCAAGGACACTGGTCCACAATTATTGTGAAAGGTCATTTAGTGTAGCAGAATACGAAGCATCCTCTCAGCTGCATGCATAATTCAGGAGAATGAGCTCAGGGGTAGAATGTAATCTCTCTGTTTGCCGGCCAGTCGTTGCACATCTCATTTAAGCTTGTTTTGTACTTTTATTAAAATGCATTAGAATAAGTTAAAGTAGTCTCCAGTTAAGTTATAGAGCAATGTTCATGTTGGATTCGTCAGAATAAAATGGGTGAAAGGAGAAGTTGGAGCCACGCTGGAAAATGACTTCATTTATTGAATGCTAGGCTTTTTTAGCCAGTGAGCTCTGCCACTGGGTGATGCTTAGTTCGCCGTGGAGGTAAATATACATCTGGTAAATTATCACATAAAGCAGAGCTGAGGCTGTTACGTGCTCATAGTTGGAAATAATGTACTCAGTCTCTAATAAAAGACCCTCTTTCCAGTGCCACTTCAAAGAATGAGATAAATTAGAATTATTCCTCAAAGAAATTGAAGAGTTTAATGCTTCATGTCATCGTTAAAATCAATAGTGAGGGGAAAATGTATGAAGGCTCTGGAGCTCAGCTGGAAACAAGGCAAATGCCAAGTTGTGTGTGTGTGTGGGATTGATTTGTTATAAATCATAGTGATTTCTGCTTCTAATGTAGATTTTTCTCTTTTTGCTGGTGTACCTGTGAGTAGTTCCCTGAAGTAGATGTGTGAACACAGGAATATCATACCTGTGTTCCTCTCAGCTTTTTCCTGAGGTGTGAGTGAGAAGGAATCCAAAGAAAAATGTACAGAGAGCTGTCAAAGAATATCCTCGCTTGGATTATACAGTCTAAGTTTTCATCAAGTTAAATAGCAGGAAATAAAACTGTGTCTCTTAATTTCTCACATTGACCAAAATCACAATGCAAGACAAACAGGAGATGCTCAGCATTGCCTTCACTGATTTAAAATGAAATGTTAGAGAGGTTGAAGCCCTCTTGAATAGCACGTCGTGTGCAGATACAGTCATATACAAGCTGTAAACACAAGTAAACACAGCCTGATCGCTCTATCTACTACGGTGTGTGTATCTTTTCAAATAAATATATATATTAAGATTAACATACCAATTCAAGCCTTGTGTGATCTGTAGTTTAAACTGCTGTACAAGCTATGTGTCATTTATATACAGTATTCCAGTCGTTTTTGACAGCTTCAGCTATGTGTCAAAGGAATCAGCATAAATTCCCATCCAATGAGGATTTAGAAAAGACAAAAAGTCATGACTCAAGAGGTCTTTATATCCTCCTACAATCAGCTCATTTAAATGTCAAATCAGTTAAATTTTTCCCCGGTTAGCTCAGGGACGCATGCTGCACCGTCCCAGTGTGTGATCTTTATGACAAGCAGAGCCGTGTTGTCACTGGGCATCTTCATTCCAGGCTGTCAAATAGCTGCAGGGCACAAAACATTCTTTTTTCTGAATATCTGTGTATGTCTCACTTTTATGACTCTTTGTGTAAAGGTGCCATCTAGCATAAATGTGGATGACTGTGCTTGCTGGCATTCGATGCACACTTCAGAAGTAGGAGAAGACAAAGGAGTTAAATAGTTTGCAGGTTTGAACCAGGTTAAAGGGGTTGATCAAAATTCCCCTACGAAGTCGCTGTCCTCACGAGGTCCAAAAAAAGAGGATGGCTCTTCAAATTGTGACTTTTTAGCTGTCGCTACTTACATAAACAGTTGTTTATGTACTTGTTTTAAGGTATTAATCTGCTTTGCCGCTGTGATGTAAGCCCTTTCTAAATATAAATCTGACAAGATGATTTTCTGTCCTGATGATGAATTTGGATGCTCCGTAAAACTATTTATGTAATTCTCCCTTCACCCTCCGGCCCCCAGCTTACTCCACTGCAGGCCTCGGCCTTTTCTGATTAAAAAGCCCACTCTCCACTTCTCCCCTGTGACAGGATTTACTCAATACATCACAGAGAGGCACATGACAAGATAGGAACTAAAGGGCTTCATCCCTATTTGCCAACACAGGATTTATTATAATGTTCATGTTGAATGTTACTGGATCCTAATTGGTTAAATGTTTTCTATGAAATGTGACTGCAGTAAAATAAGTGATGAATATTAAGGATCTACTTAACACTGGAAGATGTCATTCAAGGAGAGAGAATGTGATGCTGGTTTAGCTACCATGAGTAAAACAGCACTATGATGGTGGCTTGTTGTAATGATGTCTCAATGGAGATTTTTCTTTTTTCTATAACTGATCCAAGTCATTTAAGAAGATGGGCAAACTCCATGCATTAATCCCACACTTGCATTTTTCCTACTAAAACATACTTTAAAGCAATTACAACTTTTTTTTTTTTAATGAAAGTAAGCATGCACAAATCCCTATAACGAAAAATGTCTGTGCAGAAAACTTGATAATTCTACAAACTACTGCATTATTACCAAAACAGGCTAAACATAAAAACAATGTTTTGAACAATCCCAACTATTCTCATTACATTTTGCATGCAGATGTAAATCGTCAACATCTCGACCAAAACAAAAAAGAAAATAAAAACCTTGATATAAGCATGTTATACAAATAGAAATTGTTCCATGATGACACTGAACGTGGTGTTTTGTGCCTTAATGACATGAAATGCAGGATGTCTGGGTTGCTGTTGACATCTTTCTCTGGATTATGCGACTTTGTCACTACTCTGTTGATCTTATTGTATCCCTTCATTAAGTGATAGTGAGTTGCAACTGTTTTATTCATGCAAGTGTCATGGACACCAGCCCAATCTGCGCATGTTTGTGTGCTAGTGCTAGTAGGTAACCAGCTCAGGAGCATCTGAGCTGTCAGCTGTAGCAGTAGGGGAGAGGGGCTATCTGCAGGTTTCCAGTCCAATGCGCCTCAGGCCCACCGATCATCTCCCCAACTCCGGACTGGACCACCTGGTCCCGTATGCAGACCCTAGCCTGCCCATGTGGCCTTAGTCTCTTGGGTCTTACAACTGTTTTCAGTTAATTTTGTAGACAAAAACTCACAGTAATTCAAAGAGCAGGAGGAGAAAAGATTCATTCATACAGTTAACTTTTCTTCACCCTCTGCCCATCCAAGATCTCCCGATGTCACAACTAGCTGGCAGTTATAACCAGTCACACCTGACCCCAACCCCCATAGCATGGCCAAGCGTGAGTGGTACCATGAGACAAAGACAGTGCAGTATGTGTCATGTATATATTATCACGTTATAATGAGAAATGGCTTCGGTAATTCATGTCTTTGTTTTTATTCTTAGTCTCAACCTAATTAGCTTACATTCAATAAAACATCTTGATTTTATTTATTTACTTTTATTTTTTATTGAATCCAATTCTAAAGGAATTCAAGAATAAATTGTAATCCAGATTTATAATTGATGCTAATGTAAAGATAAGCTAAAATCATGTTGGCACCAATGCAGTTTTAAAACATTGCAGATTTAGCCTGAAGTAACAAAATAGTTTGTTTTCAGTGTTGTCTTGCAATTAGCTGTTTATTGTTAGTAGTATAGTTAGTAGTTTATTCTAGTGTTAAACGCTCATGCATCATCTCTAGCTCTTTCTCTTAACTTAGCCTTAGCTAGATTTGCTTCTTTACCAGTTTTCAAGAAGCCAAATTGCATCATTTAGTTAGAGCTACGTGTAGATCTAAAGTGGCTCATATCAGTCTTGCAGCTATGTAGTTCGAGACCCTGCCATTAAATAATGAAGTCCAATAATATGTCTTTTCATTGATTTTCAGCTAAATGATCCCTTGGTTTTAAAAATTAAAGCTTTTAAACCCACCAAATGTGAATTCAGAATGATGAAACATCAACTTTTACCACCATAGTTTAGCAGCATAAAGCACAGTCATCTAATTACTTCAGTCAGATTACAGGTAATCTATTGTAGATGCAGCAAACTTGTCGGCTCGTTTGCTCACTTGTATTTGCAGAGCTGTTTGTTTTCCCCATCATTATTGAAATGAAGCAACTTCATCTGTGTTCATGAATGAATTCATTTCATTTTTGCTCTTTCTTTTTTCAGTTTGCATTGTAAATATCCCCCTTAGTGATCATTTAAACCAGGCTATGCTACTTTTAAAACAGCCCCTGAACAACAAACACATTACACTGCATTAAATTACATGAATGTCACTTTTTGATTATGTAAAATATGCAGATCTTGTGTACTGGCTGTGGCTGCAGACCCACACAGGAGAAAACTATTTAAAAAGTAAAAAGGAGGAGAATTCAGCATCAACACAATTTGAAAAGTCACCTGTTATTGGTTTTTATTCTTCTTTATTAATACAGAAAACAATGCAAAAAAAAGGTCTCCTTTTTCTTTTCCTTGCATTGTTTTTGCTGCTGCTTACCTCTGAGTTTTTGTTTTGCAGCTCACGCCACCAAGTTACTCATATGCGGGCAGGCAGATTCAGCTCTGCATTCAGTGTTGGTCTGTCTGGAAGCAGTACAGAGCTCAGGCATTTCTCACCCTCTGCTCTGAAACCTAATCATGCACTGCCCAACTCAAATCAGGCCATGAAACAGATGGGCTGGCTGGAGATTTATTGCCCTGAAATATTTCAGTGGAAGAGTGGCATTTCTCACAAAAATGGAGAACCGAGACGGTCCCAACCTCTTCATTCTGCTCTTTGGCAGAGTTCCTCAGTGACGGAGAGCCCTGCGGTTTAGCCAGCCATACAGACGGCTGACTTTACATTTGCCATCACCAGTTTGGTGATAAAGACAGCTGAGGTGATTTGGAAGAAGGTATGATTTTTAACAGCCAAACAGAGCTTTACTGACTGGTGTTTGTCCTCTACATTTGGGGAAGGCATGACTAGCGTAATTAATATAATAGCTATAAAATAAAATGTTTGCTGCTACAGGTTTTATATCTAGTAATTTTTCATAGCTTAATTTAATTTCTGTTTGTTCTTTTTACTTGACGAGCCTCATTCACCCATTCACACACACACACACACAATCATACAGCACTTCTTAGGAGTTATCTACTGAGATAAAATAGCTTTATTAGTTCAATTTGAACTAGTGATTCTGTATGAATTGTCGCTGACAGCAGGCACCCGGTGTGATCTGCTGCTGTAGCCGTCTGCTTCAAGATTGGTTGTTCAGAGATGGTTTCTACATACCAAAGTTAGAATCCGTTCTTATTTGACTTCCTGTTGTCTTTCTACCACCTCCAACCAGTCTGCCCCTTTGGACCATTCTCTGTGAACCCTAGAGATGGTTGTTTGTGAAAATCCCCCCATCCTAATGCTCAGTTTCAACTTAAGCAAGTCATCTTCACCACGTCTACATGCCTAAATGCACTGAGCTACTGCCATGTGATTGGTTGATTAGATATTTGCATTAACAAGCAACTGAACAGGTGTACCTAATGGCTGGTTGAGTCTGTATTCATGTGTTTGTAGTTTACATCATATTACGGCGCTGCCAAAGAAAGCAACAGGTATGTGAGATTATGATTAGACATGACTCTTTAATTCAAATATAAGCAAGACCTGATGTGATTGATCAACATGCCAGAGGTGGTGTCAAGTTTCTGTGACAATAATGGATGTATACAAGCGAAACAAACAAGTAATATCACACTGTAGCTTTCGCTGCAACACTTTTGAAGTCAACGAAAAGCTTTAGGTATAAGTCGCGGCACAGCGGCATGTTGTGTGTTGTTTCTCTCTACTGGAAATCTGACTGGACAGCTCGCTCACGGCCAGCCTTTAGTTCAACACCCATACTTATTAAGTGTCACAGTAATAACACTGATCAAGGATCACTAGTCGGATCATGTTTTTGTAATGTTGTAATGTTTTGTTTCCTTTTTTTTTTATAAACAATATAATGAATAATGTAATGAATTTTCTCTATGCCTGCTGGAGTGAGTTAATGCAGAAGTAATCTTTTATAGAGCTTTTTCATTTTTTTTTTCCTAAATCAACCAAATGAGAACAATAAATTAAGCTAAGCAAAGGTTCAATCACATGTGGGTTGCAGCCAGTTTTCATAAACAGTCTCACCTTATGGAAAAACTAAGAAAATTATAAATTATTATAAAGGCTGGCTCACTGAACAGCTCACCAGCGTTAACCTGTTAAATCGCATCTTTACTGACGCCTGCTGAAATGCTGCGTGATAATTTGTGTTTAGGATGCTTTGGTTTGAGGTATTTAATGTTTATTTCTGTTATTTTTACCCAAACTTGTATGCATTTTAAAATTGACTTAAAAAATGTCATTGATTTTTGCTTTTGAGTAATTTTAAAATCATAACTAGGTCCACCTGTTTTCTAAAAACAGGTGGACACCCTTTATGTCCTAATTTATTGACACTTATGATTGTTGAAAATGAGTTCCAATTCAAAATGTAGAAGTACTACAACTATAAGGAGCTTAAGGATTTAATTGCAGCAGAGGAAAAAACTCGGCAGGGATTCAGAATTATTCAGCGATGCTTTTGTATGACGTTGAATCCTCTGGTGGATCTACATACTTTTTCAAAGCTGCACTGTCATTTTCTGTACATGAAGTAAGGCAGCATGTTGGCAGATAGGGGGCAGTAGAAGTATGACTTATAAAACCAGTCTCCCCAGCATGATAACAGAGTGAGGATACTTGGATTTGAGAAGAAACTGAAGTACTGGGGTGTCAGTAGGGTTGGGGTGTGGGGGGGGATTTGGGTCAGCTGTGGCCTGAAGGAAAGGAGCTGTCACACAGGAGCCGAGCTGTTTAGTTGGTTGCATCTATCTAGCAGGCAGCATGCATGCTGCCATCAGGCATGCACAATACTGAGCAGATTACAGTGTTTGTCGCCTGCTTCCCAATTCCATTATTTTTTATGCATTTCATTTGCAGCACACAGATGCATAGGCTGTCACTTAGTGGGTTCTTGTCAGATCACACAATTTGTTCCCTTCAATTTATTTTAAACTTTAATACACACACCACACAATGCCTTCTGATACCATTTGGTCGACAGGACTTTTGATTTAGAGGGTCAAATTTGCTTAAATTAAATGAGTTGTCGGAGCCTCTCTCATTGCTTTATCTTAGATGGAGTCCAGATACTTTCAGCGTCTATTGATTTTTGTCTCCACTGAGTTGCCATCTCATAAAACAGGGTGCTAATGCTCTGAAGGCACGCACACACACATACACACACATCAATAGCCTGCAATCTCATGCCCAGTCAGAGCAAATGAGAACAGAGACACGGTGACTCATCACCAGATGGCTGAGTGTGAGTGTGGCACATCTCTGCCACCAGGAGCCCCTTATGCTTTTACCACCTGGAGCAGGCCCAAGTGATGCGCCCCTGGAGCTCGGCCACTCGGGATATGTAGCAAGAACCAGGCAAAATGGGGGCACATAACACCCTCCCTCCCATTACCAATCAGTCTGGATTTGTTTCACTCCTCTCAACCTTTTCTAGCCTTCACTCTCTATCTGCTTTGCTGTCTTTGACAGCTTCTGTCCTGTCCACCTCAATAGTTTCCTTGCACCCACACCTCCCCGTCTTCGTCACACTCCTCAGGTCCAAACTCAGACATTTTGACTGGTTTCAGCCCTCTGCACCTCATTCTGTATTTGCCTACTCCTCATAGTTGCATGTAAAATGGGTAAATAAATTTCCACAGTGCTCTACTTTTCTAATCAGGACAAGGTCATGTGACTAGCCCCGTGCTTAAGTTAAGTAGTTTGAGGGATCGATTCCATTATCTCCTCTGCACAAGAGGCAATGGAGGCCTTTCTAGAACCTGCTGGGTATGTACCAACTTTTTTCCCTTTTTACTCAAAAGTAATTTCTCAATAACGGTGTTTTGAAAAACACAAAGCAAACTTAAATTTATGTAGTGACTTCTTTTCGAGGATGAGAGAGAGTGCCAAGCTGAAATGTTTATGTAAATGTGTTGCGGAGAAATGGTGGAGAAGCCTTTTTGTTGTGTTTAGACTTTTTTTTTTTATCAAGTAAATCAAAGACGCAATCATGGCAAGGCTTTTTCTGGTCGGGGTTTCTTATGAAGCTTTTAACCACTTTATTGGAAATTCCTTACGTACTATGATGAATCCTTGGTTTTCCAGGAAATTTTGCTCTTCAGACGAGACTAAAAACCTTTCTGATTCTAGGTGCTTTCAGAACCGTACTCAATTGATTTTGCTGTGTGAGGGGGTGGTTGTTAAAAAAGTGTGTTCTTTAAATGAGTAGACAGCCAACAACACTGACATTCCCTCCTCTCTGAGACCTATGGAGAGATTTAAAAGGCTCTGTGGGTTATTTTCAGGAAATAATTAGTTTGTCAGAAACAGGTTTTAAAGCATTCATCAAAGAGCAGGTAGTTTTTCTACCAGTAGCTATAATGTCTTTATGTGCCCTTCTGATTTTTGACACCAGATGGTGGAATCATCATTAGGCCACTATGACAGACCATCTGAAGCAGAATAAACCATGCGTCATTCTACAGGCGAGCGTTTCACAGACACAACATCCATTTCCCAGATCCTCTCTCTTTTATATGATCACACAAAATCAGGGCTGTCTGGCTGAAAAATCGTAAAGCTTCGTTGTGGCTTCACTAGCAGCTTAGGGCAATAATGGACATACTGAAATAAAGGCCCTTTTTAAATAGGGCTGTGCAGAAAAATGTGACTAATTATGGTTAATGTGAGCTCTTTATAACAGTTGCTGTAATGTCAGATTTGTAACCTTTTCACTGTAATCACAAAGGGATAATTTGGCACTAAAATTTCTCTGTGATTTGCTGTGCAGCATTTTTTCTTTTCTTTCTTTTTTTTTTTTTTTTTTACTTTCATATTTTCTATTTCCTCTCAAACCAATTAGGACAATTTAAACAATCAACTTTAGCCGCAAGCAGTAGTGACCAACAAGTTGATAGGATAATTTAGTCCTGAGTGAAGAAGCAGTTGCACAAATTTCAGAGAAATTTCAACTGAACAGCCACAACTGTTTAACACATCCTCTGAAAACAGTGGAAAAGAGGACAGACTGGAGCTCAAACGGTGCTTCTGGTGGATTCCGAGGTCAATGAAAGGTCATCAAACTTGCTTCCGGCTATCTCGTGCACAGATGGTGTAATTCTTTGTTTGGGATGAATAAAGCTTAATGGTTTATGCACAAAACACATAACAGAAACTGGGTTAATTTTCTGTTTGAGCTCATCATAGCATTGTGAAGTAGAGAAGCAATGTCAGCGTTGTGGTAATTTTTCACAGTGTCGGAAGAAAGTACTCAAAAAGCAGTAAGCAGTACCTACAAAGTGGAAGTAATGTGAGGAGGATGCCGCGTCAAATCATTCAAAACCGCCAATTTGACATGCCGTCTGAAAAACCACCATCCAGAGGTTCACAAACAATGGCGGGAAGCTAGCGCTGCTAATGCTAACTTTCATTTTGTACAGAGTTTTTTCTTACACTTAACAGTATTAATGTTAAATCTTGGTATCAAATTTTTCATATCAATACTGCCTACCATGGACTTTTTAAAAGTATCATGCAGAAATTTTCATAAGTCCTTTTTTACAAGTCCAAGTTAAGTCTGAAGTCTTATGGCTCAAGTCCAGGTCAAGTTGCGAGTCACTTTTAGTTGTAATGAGTAATCTGCCATGTGACACAGCTGTCTGGTCTGCTTAGAAGACTTCATTAAAATATCCAAGACATTTAAAATCCATACTAACCCTTTATCTACCAGCATTTTGTTACCGCACTGATCTTTAGCTTAAGTTTGAGAGATGCACTGTCTCTCTCATCTAGACAATTTCTTTGCTTTAGTGAATACAAAAAACCTGGAGATGAATATAGAAATGTACTCAGATTAGTAAATATGCTGTTAACATAACCTATCCACGATTTTTTTATGTAAGCCAAACTCCATCTGAACTCACAGAGAAATTTAAAATACTAATTCTGCACTTCATAGCATTTTTTTTTTTTCCTGAACGTAGCGAGAAGGGCCACTGAGCTGCACTTTAGTGCAGGATCATCACCTGTCCTGCAAGTTTTAGATGTTTCCCTACTGCAACACCCCCGATCCACATGACAGCTTGTTTTAAACTTCTGCACAAGCCTCTTAATGACCCATTAATAATATAACTCAGGTGTATTGCAGCAGGTAAACACGTAAAATCTGCAGGACAGTGGCTCAAAAAGTCCACAGGTTGATTCTTGCACCAAAGCATCATAAAAGTCTTTATTTTTTACAAGAGCTTTTACTTTATTAATGCAAACATAATAAAGTGGTTAGCATGTGCTTGCATGCGCTAACCGCCAGAAATAACTGTCCATCAAGAAATGTTTAACTCAGCAATATTCTCTATGTTCAAAACAAATTGACCAGAATTCTCTGAGGATGCAACACAATAGTTGACAAGATAATTATAATAGAATCGTGAGACCAGTTAAGGTGCACAGCCCTAGAAGTCGCCACTCAATATTCCCGATAACATATATCTTACAGAAGGCAAACTGCACATCTCCTTTTAATCCAAATTTTTTGCCATGCTACCGGATCAAGGTCTCAATGTTATGGTAAGACTCAGGTGTCCTGGTGGTATTAAGCAGTCCTATATTCACCCAGACACATGTGTGGTACCAGGTGCACACCTTAGTTGACACAGACTTTTTAGAGCAAGGGAATTTTAGGACATGTTTCTAATCTTCACCACTAATCCAATTTAACCAGGGGAAAAGTGGGTCTTTAAGCAGGAATCTGCTGACCTGATTGCACTGACTGAAGAAAGTAGAAATAGATCCAACACAGTAGCGAGCAGCATGAAGATGTAGCAGTCAGTTCACGGTGTGAGATTTAAGCTAGATTTATACTTGTGCGTCATCTGTGCACGGTAGGGCCAGTGCAGCTGACACTGGTTGTAGTTTATCTTCCGCTGTTTCCGCACAAATTAAACAAGAAGCTTCAGAAATTTGGAAACACATAATCACAAACTGACCAATAACAAGAGAGTACTTTAAGGCGGATTTTTACTTGAGCGGCCTCTGCGTCACCACCGTAAGGGGCTGCATAACTCAGGGGAGGCCCGACGCATACCTCTTTCAGACCTGTGGTGTACCCCTGCTACACGGACGGTTACACGGAAGTACTCCCTTATGATTGGTTAATTTGGGATTACGAGTTTCCGGATTTCTGGATGTTCTCGCTGAATTTGTGAAGTAACCGCCATTTCTAAAAACAACACCCAATGGATCAAGTTGATGAGAGGCTAATTGAATTATTTCTTCAACGACGTGTACCCCCTGCACTCGAGTGCGAGAGCAAACTCACCAGCGTCAGCTACGCCGTAACCGACCGCATGCAGATGCTGCGCCAGTATAAATCTGCCTTAACTGTGCTACAAGCACGAGTGCACGTCAGGTCTGGAAGAGGAGCGTATCAAGCCTTAGCGGACCTACGCAGAGCATGCAGCAGTGATTTCGTAACCCATCTTAAGCAAACGCCGTCCAAGTATGAATCCAGCTTTAGGACACATGTTTGTACATGCAGGGTCAACATGGTAGGTAAAAGGAATCTCCAGACACCCAAGCTTCTGACTATATATTGGTAATGTCTTGGTAATATTCATCCACAGCTGCTTGGCTGTTCATGCCGAACACTTTATTTTAGTGTTCGAGTTGGAGTAAGTCATTAATACTCAACAATGCCTTAGATAACCAGGGTGAATGTGTTTAGATGAATGTGTCTTTTAGCCTGACATATGCTACTGTAAACACACGCTCACACACAGAGCACAAACATCACGTTACTCCATGCCTATGAAAAAATTAACCTGACTGCACCATCTGTTCCTGATGAGGAAAATAACTGATGAAAATTAGATTTCACACACACGTTTTTAGTCACATCTGCACATTTATAAACTTCATTTATCCAGTTAAAACAACATTAAGATCTCGTTTGCAAGAGACTTTGATTAAACCATTATGACATAAATCATTCAAAAGCTCTCATGATAAAAATGAGTTTAATGAAGATTTAAAATAACAAAGATAAATGTCAACTAAAACCATGTCTGAGAATATCTAAAATATTCCAAACTTGGACGACTATTATTCCCAGATATTTGGAAAATGATCAGATATTCATCCTTCAAGTGTCACATCAGCGTCATGTTGGTTTAAAATGTTCACAAACAAGAAGTTGGAGAAGGAAAGGATGTTCTTTTCCCACAGACAAACAGTTATGGAACTGCGAACAGAAATTAAACTGTAATCCAGTCCATCCATGTAATCTGTACCACACTGTACCAAGTGATAAATGCACAGCTCATTATTGAATTTATTGCATCTTTAATTAAGCAGAAGAGGAGCTGAAAATGGTAAATTATGCAGCAGCTGGGTTCTGTATGTAAATGTTTTTACATAAATTAATCAGAACTGATTCACACGTCAGTGTGTGTTGCTCATAATTGTGTATGAGTGTGTGTTTGACGGGGCAGTGTCGCACCTTTTGAAAACCATGCATGTGGAAGCTGCATTGTTTGTGATTAATACTGAGCCTAAGGGGCAACAACGTGCTGTGTGTACATCTTTTATAAAACAAATTGTGACAAATATCTAGCTGTTCGGATTATATAAAGATCACATTTTAACCTTGCCTATTAAACTCAGATCATTATGTTTGACTCTCACTCTCACACACCTTGCTGTTCTCCAGGTTGCTTTCATTAAATGTCCAGTCATGAGTGGCCTTTGGGGAAAATGATCCATAATGCTTCCAGTGATAAACGATCCAGTTGCATAGATCCAAGTTGAAAATACTGATCAAACAGTATTATAGTAATTAGGGATGGCAGTATCTGGTATTGGTCCAATACTATTTTCATAAACTCATACTTAGTATTCATAAAAGTGTTCCGATACTACAGAACCCAATACCAGTGTGCGGTAATACAGAGATTAATCTGTGGAATTAAACACATAAATAGCAAGGTTTTTACTTGTCCACTTCAGCATGGTGTACATGTGTATTGTTATCTTCTATGTGCTTTTGAAGGTGTGCTGTACTACCTATAAAACTAACCTGGTACTGAAGTTTTAAAGCCCAGAGGGTTCTTGCTTCATACAGAGTGGTTTGTCCTTTCAGAGACACCGTATATAGAAGCTGCCATGTTTGTAGACTCACAACAAGTAGATATAAAAGGTTTGTTTCCATTATTTTTAATTCACCTTTTTTCTTTTTGCTTTACAAATTTATGTCTACTGTAAATTTCTACAACACAGAACAGAATTTTTACATGTTTACTCAGAACATTGGTGTTAAGGTGCATCTTCCCTGAGGGGCTTCACAGGCTACAAGTGAGGTAGATGGAACAGATGTGAAGCAGTGTGGATAAACTCATTAGTAACTTGATATTTAACAGTTTCTGCACCCCAGTTTCTGAGGGGTGTTGGGTTGGAAAGCATGCTCTTATGTCAGCAACTGTTAGATCAAACACAAACAGAGGCTCAGTCTGTCCGTTTCTATTCTGATCATGGACCAGATGTCAATACAGGGGTGCTCAGTGTGTCGGACAGAGATTCAGGAAGAGTGTGTGTGTGTGTCTTGTATCTTGTGCAACCTCTGTGTTTGAGTGCATGTTACGAAGCAGAAGCCGGCGCGTTTGTTTGTTCAGGAAGTTTGTGGAGATTTGTGCTGATGAATCGATGGTGGCAGAGCAGTGATGCAGAACATTCTCAGAGGGTCGGGGTGAGGGGAATGGAGAAGTTGCTGCGCCGTCCCACCAAGCTAAGATCTTAAAAAAAAAAAGCTAAGAACTTAAAAAAAAATAAAAATCCCATTGAGGCAGAGTGATGGTGCCACAGTGAGGCAGAGTGCTTGGGGAAGGGAAGGACAAAAACCAATCAGGCAACAAGCTTAGTTTTTTATTTATAATAACAGCTGTCTGTTATTATGTTGGATTATTTTGATGTGCAATGTGCTTTAGAGGTGTGAATCACAAGTTTGATCTCAATACCAGCTCAGTGGGTAATGATTGCATGTAAGCCATTATCACAGATTCTGACATGAAATGATTTTGATTGGATCAGCAGCCAATGATCAACATGAGGCCGACTTAATACAACCACAAAAAAGCAGTTTGATTATCTAGCTTTGATTTTATTTTTGGGCTCAATCAGACATTTAAATGAAAAATAAAAGAAAAAATCCAAAGAATAGGCTGCATTAGTACTTTGTATTGTAAAGTTACCAAAACCCTTGAAAAAAAAAGCTCCTGCTACATCAAAGCAAATGAGGAGGTTAAATTCTGCATTCTGGGACTTTAACAAAGTCAAAACTGTAGCTTATAATTTCCATTAATATTGGTTCTTTAGCTTCGTGAAACAGTCTCTGCCAGTAAAAGCCTCTCTACGCTCGTCCTTCATCAATCATATTTGACTATTAAAACCAATTCAGTGATACAAAACAAAAAAAGTAACCATGGTAGCAGCATAGACTGTTTATGAGTAGCAGGAGCACGTAAGGGAGGGTTTTTCTTTCAAAATGGCACAATATAATGTTGCAGAAAAAAACAATGGAGCTCAAGATGTCCTTCAACATTGTGATAAAATAATGATAAAGAAAACAGACCCATAGAAAAAACAGTAAAACAGCAAAATTTGTCTATAAACATTTTTTTTTGGTCATTTAACTTAAAAATCTTAATTTTCACTAATAACGCTAAATACATACACACATGTAAACAGAAGATGCAATCAGTGGTGGTGTTGCAGAGTATACTGGCGATGTTAGAAACACCCTCAAGCAGATCCATAGAGCTGGTCTGTTTACCCGCAGCATCCTGCAGCATGTTTCTGTTTCACAGGGACATATTGGGGGCTAAAAATACACATCAGTTCTCATCAGTCTTTGTTGATGGCTCGGTACAGTCTTAGTCAAGATAACGCTGTGCAGATTATGAATATTCGTCAGCCATATTTAGAGACTCAATCCTATGGATCTGTATTGCACGTGTAAAATAGATTCCCATGTGTACGCAAAAGGGAGACCAGTAATCTGTCTAGCTGATTGCATGCTGGGTTTCAGTGTTTGCTGTTGGCTCATGGGGCTGAAAAGGCTTATCCTCTGTGCACTACCCAGTGAGAATGGCATGGTGCTATAAAGTACAGCAAGAGTTTATTATGTTACCTGCCAGCAATGTCTAAGAGAAGCACATTTAGTGTTCACAATTTGCTCTTGACAGCCGCTGTGTAGTAGTAATCATTCTTTTTTCGATGCATTTATTCAAGAATTGCTTTATTTTGAATAGTCTGACAGTGAACATATAAATTCTGGAGTGATTTGTGCACGTTAGCTCATGCAGCTTAATTCACATTCGGGCTGCTTTCTCACAGCATATTGGAGTTAACAATATTTACGTGAACTGATTTTCATCTGTTTGTATTGCCAATTAATACTGAAGCAGGTGGGCAGTCCATCCATGTTCCTCTGGTGATACCTTTTTACAGGGAAGGCGCTTACCTTACCGCAGGAAGCTAACAGATGTCCCATTTGAACTGAGCTGTGCTGGGAATATCAAGTGTGGCTGCCTGCATGGCGCTTAGCTGGCTGCTGTAGCTAGAAGACGGGCTGTTCACTAAGTGCTGCCTGGTGGGAGGGATCAGCCTTCTCTTACACTCATCCTACCCTGACACCATACACTAAGTCACATAAACTAAGTACACCATATTCATTATGAATCATGAACTTCCTTTGGCCATTTCCTACATATTCATGCGTCAAACAAAGTGGTTTGGGCTGTCATATTGCTTTGAGGATGGGCTTTCAGAAGACACTGAGCATTGGACTTGAAAACTGGCATCTAATGTGACTGCTTTTTCCTAGTTCATGAAAACAAATGGCAAATATTTCCACAAAATACAATTTTCTAAAAGAATACTAACATTTCTTTTCCCCTGATATTGGACAACTTCATCAAATCTTTAATGTAGGCTAATGGCAGCCTAAAACAATGTAGATCGTCACATTTAGTTGGTGTGACACACGGACAGGTCCTCCTTTGAATAATTTGCTCTTAGGCTTAGTATCTTGTCCTTTCTTTCTAGCAACATTGGTTGCTCATGTAAGATGCAAGGCTATAACTGATGACCAAGCTGCAGTCTCTATTTGGCTTAATCATAGCAAGAATTTTTACAATATCTAACAGCTTATACCTACATTATTAAATATTATAAATAATAATATAATATAAAAAAACCCACTTTGAATAGAACCTTGCTAGCTAATTCCATTCTTTATACATAGCTAAGCTAACTATACAGTATGCTAGCAGTAGCTTTAAGTACAAACATGACCAGCAAGAGAACTTTAAAGCCAACAAAGCCATTTCTTTAACTAAATTTGGACATAACAGATAAGCGCTAATGATTTGTTAGGGCTTAATTTCAGTGTTAAGCTAACAGGACCTTGTTAGCAAAGCAACCAATCATAAAGCTTAGGTTGGCTATCTTTTTTTCTTCAGCTTCATAGCCTCAGATTATTATTTAATATCAACTGCAATTTAACAAGAACAGGTTTTTCAATGATAAATTTTTGCTGATACCAAACGTGAATTATGAGCATCCAAGTTCTCGGTTAACAACAAACAC
The DNA here is from genome assembly GCF_017639745.1 of Melanotaenia boesemani. Taxonomy (NCBI): domain Eukaryota; kingdom Metazoa; phylum Chordata; class Actinopteri; order Atheriniformes; family Melanotaeniidae; genus Melanotaenia; species Melanotaenia boesemani. The sequence goes on from NC_055687.1 coordinate 32,133,867, forward strand.
TGTGTAGTTTAGTTTCCTGTGTAGGATCCTTGGTATATTTTAAAACGGTCAGCATGGGACTAGAGACAAAAATTAACCAATTTTTCTAAGTGATATTCAGAATATTCTGATCAAAAATCAAAGTTGCAGCAAATAGAACATTTCACAACTTGCAGTCAAATCATGTGGATTTAATTTAGGTAAAGAATTGTGAGCATGTGATGAAGCCATAACTTTTCACATTTCGCCAAAATAAAATAACCCTAAAATATTCAGTGTAAAGTATGAGAACAAAAAGTAGAAACTAATATTACTGAGCTGTTCATTACTTGATAAAATAATCTGTGATCACTGTGACCTTTTAATCAACAAATTTTCTGTATCAGATCTTCAGAATAACAGATCTCACACACCTGCCGGAAGCCTGTGGCTTCATGTCCAATGTAGTGCTAAAAGTCAAGTTAGTCTGTGTTCAGTCAGTCAGGTGGTGGTTGTTCACTGTTTCTCATCTGTGCATTAATGTGTGTCCATGTAATTGTGACACATCTTAAATATTTGTGAATCACATTTTGGGGGAAGCAGCCAAATTACTATCCATGTTTATCTTCAGACTGCAATGGAGTCATCAACAGTCTTATTGTTAGTTTTCTTACACCTCTACAGAGGTGAAGCTTGTTGCCATGATTAAAATAGAAGGCCATGGAGTAGATGAGCACTGTCCATGAAACTGTAGCTCCGCCTTCTGTCTAAATTCATTGACTGAAAAATTTCAAACCTAATTTACCGGATCACGCATTCCACCCACATTTGAACCATTTGTTCCCAGAAATATAAAATGTGTTGCTAAGTTGTTGATGAATTACTCGTGAAGCCTTAAATCATATTAGACATGACTGCTGTTCACCACCACAACGATGTAATAACATCCTTCAAATCTGCAGTTACTCAGGTGTTTGTCTCCTATTGTTGCTTTGTGCAGCTTTCCTCTAAAAGCGTGGTACTTGAATGATATTTACAAGTAATTCACTGATAAGACAGTAATTATGTTTTATCTTGGCATATTCACATGCTGAGAAAAATAAAAACTGTCTGCTTTTATTAACATATGAAGACTTTCATTACTAACATTTATTTTAATTTGACTGGTAGGCATTGCTTATACTTGTAAGAGAATGGGCTTCAGCTTGTCTGCAATGATCTGGTGTATGAGTTTGTTTGATGTGATTGACAACTGTCCAGAGAGCTCATGGAGGTTCAGAATTAATTTGTCATGTCTGTCTCAGCTGTCACTCTCCATTTAGTAACCGTTCTTTCTTCTAGCGGCATGGCTAACCCCCCTTGTCTTGCACTTGTTTGAGGAGAAGTAAATTTTCCCTAACTGATAACTTTTTCCCCCAAACAAGGCGACTCCCATTCCGATGCATCTTGGCATGCAAGTCAGTTGGATTGCCTCTCACTAGAGTAAGCTAATGTGTGTGTTTCACTGAGCTGCAAAGTGGGCCAAGTCCTACCACTGTTGTCTGCTGCAGATGGGCATCAGGTTGACCAGCTTGAGCCAACAGGCTTGCCAACTGTTGGCGTGGGAGGATAATGACAGACTGGATGAACTTGAGAAGAGTCGTATGTTTTTTTTACTAATAATGTTTTTCAGTTTTCTAGGAGACTTTGCTTTAATGAGGTCGGTCATCTGCAGCAGAGGGAATTCCTACCTAAGAACATCAATGCTGAGGTTGTGATTTAGTTGACCCACAAATGACCACGTCCACGACCTCACAACTTCCAGGATTCACTGGTGCCAACAACACCAGTGGTGACAGATGTTGATGCCTCCAGTCAGGCAGTTAGTGCTTCCTGCTCAGTAACGACCAGATGTGTGAGTGAGAGAGAACACAATGAAGAGAGGATCTTATGTTAGTAGAAGGGTTTGCCTTCTGACAGATGAGGGGGGGGAGGGATGTACTTTATGTAGCAGCTTGATATTAAAACAAAGCTCTTCTACCTGCACGCTCACATCATGCATCACTTCTCTTGGCCGCTTTCTTAATGCAATTCTAGTGTAGGAGTTTATATCTGTCACCATCTGCAGAGCACCGAAGATAGAGGAGCGGCTGGTTTCAAAAGATGTGGCTCAGTAGTTTCACCATATCAAACTAGATCCTTCTGGCCGACTCTTATTACAAGACTCACAGCTCTCTACAGAGTTTGGAAAATCTGCCTTTGGCCTCTCTGCTCCAGTCCTGTGGATCCTCTTACAAAGCATATTGAAAATCAATTCCTTGAAAACCCTTAGTCATTTAAATGAATGGTGGCAGATAATTTAACCACCACATGAACCTTTTTATTGATTAAATACTTTTGTAATTGTTTATACTTCTCACTGTATGCATTTAAGCACCATTTCATTTTGGTATTATCATTCTTGATATTTACAGTAACCATTATTATTCTTATTTGTGCTTCAGTATTTTTTATTTGTAATTTACTCATTACTTGGTATCATTTTAAATTGTGACTGGCTTGCTAAGATGTCTTTATATTTATTATTATTGTTAACCTTGCTTTAGTCCAACGTCGTGGTGAGCAGAATGATGGCCTGGCTGCCGTGCTGTGCCAAACAAATGTGCTTTGCAAAAGGGAGCTTGATGGATATAAAGGAAATGAAGCTCTGTGCATGTAAGGCTCCTCTTAATCCTTGAGAGTTTCTCTTTATTTATGGCTGCGTTACTTGTTAATGCTAGACCTGGCTAGAGGTAAAAAGTCGAGAGTGAAGAAAAGAAATGGGAGACAAAGATACAAAAGACAGAAAACAGCAGCAACTGTACAATCAAAACAGGAAAAACCAGACACCTAGCTGCTACATCTCATGGTTTCTGTAAGAAAACAAAGCAGACAGTCATCAGGAGCACTTATAAGAAGACAAACTGAGAATAACACAACAGCACCAGCAACCAGTAAATTAAAACACAACTATAGCTGTTGGCGATTAAACCTGCAGGATAACACAGTTTCTGTGTGAGTGTGCACGTTAGTGTGTGAGTGCAAAATGTAAGGAATGAGTGGTCTTTAGTGCTAATGTAACCGTGCATCCTCCAAGAATCAGAAGCAGACAAAGACCTTATTTATCAAGCTGGCATAGGAACAAAAACCAGCCTACGCCAAATATAGTCAACTTTTGTGATTTATCAAAACCAGACTTGACGGGAAAATGTTCCTACCTCCACGGCAACTCTGACCCAGGCGTACGCACAGAATATGGGAAAACGGGGAAGCAACGACACAAAGGGCATAATAAAATCAAGGACATGATGTGAAATGTGAGACATTTTGGCACAATCCACTATTACCTTTCACACCACATGTTAGACAATAAAGCTGTTTGCAGAAATGAATAAAGACACACATTCCTTATTAATTCTACTAAGAGTGAACGCTTGGGGGGAGATGATATTAATAAGAAGCCCAACACTAAAATATGTTCTGTCACTGTGGAAAAAAACCTTACATGTTAAAAAATACATCCAGCTAAATAAGGTGGACAGTCTGCTGCCAGCATGTCAGTGTGAAAGTCGCAGTTTTTTTTTTTGTTTTTTTTTTTTTAATGGTGCTATCTGGCAGTTTAGCCGATTTTCCCTGTCTGAGCCCCATCTTTATTTATTTTTTTATATTTTTCGAAGGACAGTTTTGTTTACAGAACAGAGACTTTATTATCTATCATACTTATTGTTTTTGGTTGTGTTTGGTTTTCATTCATTGTTAATGAGATTGAGAGTCCATTCTATTTAGAGTTTTAGTTTTATTTTAAATTTCTTCCAGTTCCAGTGTAAAATGTTCTTTAGAAATTGAAGTTTATTGATCTTTGAAAGTGTGTATTTGCATTATTATGGCATTGTCATTATATTAGTTGAAAATAGTCTCAACATGACAACACATGACAGCTTTGCGCAATGTTATCGCTTATCGCAATAATTTCTGAGAAAATTTATCGCACAGCAAAATTTGTTATCGCGACAGGCCTAGCGCCTGCTTTAGAGTTCATTCTGATTTATGAAAGGAAACAGGTGTAGGATGTGTGTGTGCACTCTTATAAATCTGAAAGTAGAAGTACGCAGCATTTCCTTTTTGTGCAGCAGACGCCCGCTTGTAGTTTGCTTTGCTACGCACAGTTTGATGAATAAGGCCCCAGATCATCCAGCAACCACCACGGGGCATAACACCTTGTAGAAAAGCCCTGTGTTTTTTTTTTCTTTAAATTTAAATCAAGTAAAAATATGTTAATACCACAGGTTTAAATGTAACAATTCATGTAATATGCAAAGTTTTGGACATTGTTGCAATGGAGAGGAATCCAGACTTTAAAAATACTTAGCAATTAATTGCTGTAGTAGTTTAAAAACCTATATAAATTTAAAAATAAAATCTGGTGACAATGCTCTGGCTGAAAATTTTATCCAGGCTGACACAGAATTTCCAGCTTAGATCAGTTATAAGGCTCATTCATTCCCACTTTACAACATCGCTGCCCACATACTTCCCTTGCAGGCTTTACGTTTGCATGGTTGTTAAGCAATACATCCACTAGAGGGCACTAGAGTTCATGAAGTCAGTTTATTTATTGGTTCTCTGTCGCTATGCCCGGGTGAGGTGACATCATACATGTGCTTGTAGTTCTGTACACATTTGCACTGCTTCTCTTTAAAAAGTTCAGTCATTTCTGTTGCCTCCTTCTTTGTTGCTTTTGCTGGTTGCATGTGGGCTATACTGCACAACACTGCCCCATGATTTCCGGCGGTACTGCTCTGTGTGCTGTATTTGGGTATGCTTTCACAAGCTCTCAGAAAAAGTACTGAAATATGAACAACATCAATGCAGAGAAAGAACAAAAAGCTCAGTTTGTACATATATTTACCATTCAGCATAGATGAATCCTTAAGCTGCATGTTGGTGTTTTAGTTTCCTAACTACTGTAATTGTTAGTGGTTTAGTGCTTGAATAGAACTTGAATCTTGTTTATATTCTGCCTTAAGATTATAATATTATTATCTTTGACCTTTATTTGACTTTTTATATAAAAAAAAATCCCAGCTATTTTTAGGGCAGTTAATCACTTAGACTGATGATTAAATCAGCCGATGTTTCGTGCAGATTCAAGATGTAGCAACACTATTAGCTATGAATAATCTGATACTTCTTTTCTAGAGAAGGACTTAAAATTCTGAAATCTGTCTGCTCACTTCAGACTTGAGAAGTGTGGGTTCAGGATGTAAAAGTGCATCAGTCAAAATTGCCCAGAAGTTTTATTTGCCTGGATAGATTTACAGAGATGGAAGCAGCCCAGAGAAGTGTTAGTCTGCTTTTCATTTGCGGATATGAGTTTTCTGACTAGAGAGGGAGCCACAGTTTGTTTCTTTAAGACAGGGCTCGACAGGAATTAAAGAAATGTCAAAGACAAATTTAAAAACGTGGCTACTGTTTCTCTCATTGAAAAACACTAACCACACTTGTATTCTGCCTAAATTTGCTCAGACAAAACAAATTAAGTTGTGGTTCACATGAAAATAATGTAGAGAATCATTACAGCAGACTTATGCAAGAGGGGAGGAAAAAATGAGAGAATCCACAGTTGGTCCAAGGCCATTTTGCCAGTGATGACATGCAGCGTCCTTCATGATCAGAGCCCGAGCCTGTCCACAGCGAGACAGCAGGGATGCTCTCTGCTGTTTAAAGGACATGGGGGGGGGGATTTTTTCTTTTCCCCTAATTATAGTGGACAGCCAAAGGTTTGTTTGCTGGCAGCTGCCGCTGTTGCCTCTGCTCTGGGTCAAACTGGATGGTTTTAACATTGTTTCTCCTTCAAATGTGGCTGGAAAAGATTTACAGTTTTTGTAAACTTTTTAAAAAATTTGTCCCAACCCCATAACTGAGTATCTTCTGAACACAACCAAATAGTTTAATCAGTCACAACAAATATAAAAAGAAGTCAAATAAAAAAAAAAAGAAAAATTGTTTTTTGTACTGTACGTATGTTTTTTTGTTTTTTGTTTCCTAAGATTGGTTAAAAATGTTATTCGTTGTCAGATTAAAGTTTAAATCAGAAATATTGGCAAAATTTCTTTGTTTCTGGTTATATTTTAAACGAAGGATAATTGAGTTTTGTTTAGATTTTTTTATATTAAGATTAAAGAAGTCTGATAAAAATTTGATACATCTGAATTGTTATCTATTATTCATTCAGAACACAATCATTTATACTCGTATACATACGTAAATGAGTGTCTGTTTCAAATGTTCGCAAATGTCATTGCTCACATCTCCCCATGCATCCTTTACATTGTCATGGCTGGTAGGTACATCCAGTGGTTCCCAAACATTTTTTTTTTGTCTTTTTCTTTTATCATTTGAGCTTTTTATTCACACAGAACCACTTTTTTGTGAGTGTTAACCAGCAGACCCCAACGTGGGAGTTAAGTATCGATACCCGTGCTAATTAATATCTAGATACTTAATTTTAGAATTGATTAGTATCTGAGAATCAATTTCTTCTTTTATTTTGACAATACTAGAAGCAGCTAATGAAAGCATAAAAAACAAGCATGGTTTCAACACGGGACGGGCGAGGGGTCCACAGATTTTTGGTAGTTACATGAAGGGGGTCCTCAGGGAAAATGGGTTAGAAGGCAGTGCAGAGTTGGGAGTTTACTGCATCAGTTTCAGACAATAGCAAACAGGAAGACATGTTCATTATCATGATCTCCTTTACTAAGAGATAATACAAAAAAGTAGATGGCAGTGGTCTGTGCGACCCATTAAACATATTGCAGCATGTGGACTAAGAAAATATTTGCAGTTGTGGACACATTCACACAGCCACACTTCAAATAAGTTCCCCCAGTTCTGTTGTCATCTTCGTCTTTCTTCCTTGCACTGGCCGCACGTGAGCGATACTCTGCAACATTGCCCCCACAATTTCTGGTGGTACTGCACTGTTTGCTCCATCTTTTATGCATCCGCAACTCTCTTAAAAAAAAAAAAAAAAATATATATATATATATATATATATATATATATATATATATATATATATATATATATATATATATAAAGAAAACTAAATTCAGATTACATGAATGCAGAGGCTCCATCTGTGTGTGCATTTAATGCTGAGCTTAAATGACACTTAAAGCAAGACTTCATATATTTCCAGCCTTAAACTCTGTGCTTTTGACATGTTTTGATGGCACACTGACGTTCATTATACACATTCCTTTAGACATCATTGCTCTGCAATGTCCTGGAGCTGAAAAACTGCACTTCATAGCTTTTTTTATCCTGGCTGGAGCATCATGTGAGAGTTACGTTCATGGCTGATTCAACAAAGAAAACCAAGAGGACGTTATCAGAGAAAGCAAGTAAAAGAAAGAAGGAAAGTAACAAGTAACGGTGCAAGAGTCAACATTGAGTTTTACTGGTTGGAGAGAGCTCAACGAAGAGATGGGATGCAAGACGGATACCAAATAACCCTTCATCATCATCACACATCAGCAATAGTTCAGTAGTGTTGCTTTAAATCTCCTCTATGGTTAAACAAAGTAATATGAATAGAATAAGATGGTTACCAAAATATAAACAATATAGACAAAATAAGTAAACCGACTGATATAAATCAGGAGAAAACCTCCTGTGTATTTTACAACTAAACTTTAGTTATACATTTGATTTACTGTTAATGTGAAGGTTTTTTTCTCCTGAATGTAAAGCTTAACAGAAAGATTCATGTTTAATCGCATGTTTGCATTAAAAAATTTGCAAAATGTCTGATCACACAGACTCAAACTGCAGTCAGTGTTATGAATGTCCCAAACCCATCTGTTTAAAAATCATGGAGCCAAAACAGCCACAGTTTTCAGATGTCCATGTTTTTTAAACCATTTGGTGTTTTACTTTCTTGGTATATTTCCCTCTTCACTTGCTTTGGCATTGTGGAAAGCCTGCTTGTCTTCTGTAATAAAACTCCTTTCCATCCCTGCCCTTCACCTCCTCTCTCCAGCTGTAATGTGTGATACTCTGCATGCTGCTGAAAACTGCCAATCACTCAGAGCACATCAGATTCCTGCACAACCACAAGACACAGTGGCATGACGCTGCAACCAGTACGTGTGCTTGGCCAATCGTGTCGGCGCTTGTCACCAGCGCTCTGCAAATGAGATCAGGCTAGCAACAAGGAGGCGGAGGAGAGGGTGGAGGAGGACTGTGGAAGACTGCAGAAATGGTCCCAAGGCCTCGTGGAAAGTCGCTGAATCAAACCCTGCCGGCTGCGTGTGATTGAGGGGTTGAGTCTGACAGAGTGTGTTTGTTTGTCACTGAGATGGGGACGAAGAGGCCAAGGCAGTTTTCCCGTGTATGTGTCTGTATTTACTGTGTGAGTGATACGCAGACAGGCAAAAAAAAAAAAAAAAAAAAAACTCCCCCAGCCAGAGCCAAACATATAATGAGGCAGAGATACTTCTTTTCCCCTTATTTTTTTTCCTGCCTCTCTTCCATTTTCTTCCTTTACTGTCAGCTAAGCCTTCTGTTGGTCAAGTGAAAGGCAGTTGCTGAGGGATGTTGTGGTGTGATATTGATATGTTTGGAGAAATGGCAGCTTTTTCTCTAGTTGTGCGCTTGCAGTCCAAAATGTTGATTTTATGGACAGGTGTTTGATAAAAATGGAGCTGGTGGGTTTTGTTGACAGATGCTGCTGCTGATGGAGAAAACCTTAGATGCAGCTCTGGGCTGGTCTGATGGTGAGGCGTTGGGTGTTGTATTTCAATCTTCAATCAATACTCTTTGCTCAGTTGATGGTTGATTTAGGTGTGCAAACAAATGTCTGGAGGATTTAGCTTCACATCCTGAGGGGTTAAATTTTAAACTGACAGCACAGGTTTATGTTGCTGAGTATTGTGGTGGAAGAGGTTTTCATTCTTTTCTGTCTTTGATTAGGTATAGACATTAGCCACTGCTTTGTTTGGGTAAGAAACAACACATCCATTTAGGTTGTTCAAAATCGAAGCATGTTCACTAAAGCAGATTAGAGGAGAAGAAAGCAAAAGTTTCTGTTTCAGGAGCCATTTAGGACCACCAAGCCTGTCACCTTTGACCACCACCTGCTTAAACTGCACCAGACTTTTTTTGTTGCATCCGGCAGCTTTTGTCCCATTCAGATCATGCAGGCTGTGGTCTGCTGGATCTCTTATGGATCAGACTACCAGGTGATTGCTGACAAGCCTTTCCTCGAGACCTGGCTTCAACATGAGGTCCTGATCTGTGTGTAATTGCACTTTCTTAGACAACTCACTCAGGACCCATTTGCCTTGGAAGACTACAAGAGGCAAATTACCAGTGACAGTATAGCTCTGGGATCCCTGGGTACTCACACCCCTCCATTGCAATAAGATGTTGATTCTTGGTCATCTCCAAGAAGCTCCAAGTAGAGTTTCTGCTCCTCAGCATTGGAACCAGTAGAGGTGAGCTGGACATCCTGTCAGGATGTCTTCTGGATGATTCCCAGGGAGGGTGTATCTAGCATGTCTCACCAGGGAAAGGCTTTAGAGTAGACCCAGGACTTACTGGAAGGATGATATGTCTTGGCTGGCGTAACAAATGCAGGCAAAGGTCATGTGTCTACAAAACACCAACACCTCTAGCAAGTTGCAGGAAACATGATTACTACAAGTGATGCAGTTGCTTTATTCATGATTCAATATTTTAAAATTAATGAAAGAAAATATGCATGAAAATGATCGTAAGTCAAATTAAAAACTGACTGGAATGCCTTTTTCTCTCTTAAAATGAAGGTACTCAACTGTTTCACCAGTGCTGAGCCCTTCAACTTTATTGTAGGGAAAGGTTTTTTTTTTTTACCCTTTCAAACCTGGTGAGTATTGTATCTGCATTTTTAAGATGCACAAACATGTCTCAATACTAATAAAATGTTTCTTAAAAAGTAAGAAAATAAGTGTCTGGTGGATTATTTCTTTGTTACGATGCTTCTTGACAATAAATCTGATACCGTTGGAAAACCTGTTTATTTCACTTTTAAACTGAGCCACATTTATCTCATTTGTGATATGTCATGTGAAATCTCATTTCCCATAGAGATGAAGAGTACATCACAAACAGCCAAGAGGTCGTTGTGAGTTGAACCCTGCATGGCTGTCAGGTCTCAGCATCATTTCTCACCTCCTTATGACTGAAACTCTCACTGCCAGGCAGCTTCTCCTTTTTTTTTCTATCGCCTCATCCACCCGCTGCGTCTGGTGTTGGCCTCCGTCTGCCTTTGCTAGAGGCAAAATAAAAAGGGAGACGTGCAGAAAAAAAAGATATTTAAAGTCTCAAAGAATTAAAAAAAAGAAAAGAAAACAGGGAAACAAACCAAGTATTTGCTGAACAGGAGATGAGTCAGGAATGAAAAATCACATCAAACGAGATAATAAGCTGGGGAGGGAAAGGGAGAGGAGGGGATGCAAATTGGACACCCACTCAGCCAGGAAACTGCGTGTCTCCCTAGTCGGTAAAGCCTCTAATATTTTATATGTTACATAACAAGTAAAGAAGATGGGAGGCGGGCTTCACTTCTTGATTACATGGTTGAAGTTTGGCTCATGGGCCGGCAGTTTGTAAATGCTTTCCTGTAAAATTCAGTCACGCCCAACCCTGTTATCAATTAATAATGCTGTGCAGCTGATTGCTTTCAACTTTTTATGTGCGATTTGTTTGGCCTTTAGCTGCTGTTCACACTGCTTTGTTACAGAGGCAGCCTGAGTTTAAAGCCTCATTGGTCAAAACCTCCACATAACCCTATGACACCGAATTGCTGCTCTGGCATTTAGCAAGGGCAAGATGAGCGTAATGTGGTGTAGAGCGCCATACATCATTATGTGGAGGTGTCGGACAGCAGAGCAGAGAGCGCAGAGGTCCGGCCCATATTTCATTAGGCTTCCGGATGCAGCAGAAGGCCTCATCAACATGCATGACCACAGGTTATTGTTGCCCTCTTCCTCCCTTTCTCCACGTCTGTGTCAGAAGCACAGCCTCAACGGCGAGTGACTCATTCTTATTAGGCTTAAACTAGTCCACAGTTGTCCAACTGTTTTGTTATGATTGCCTGCTTTGCAAACGGCAGGAAGTCAAATCACTGCAGGCCTTTTCAAATATAGTCATTTGGAGCAAGTTTGATGGCTGAAGCGGAAATGAGAGGATGTTGAAAAAGATTAGTAGAAACTCAGAAGATGAATCCCAAAAGATTAGAATACACTCCTCTGTGCTGTTATATGGTTTGTCAACGTATTAAGAAAATGCATGTGTATATAGTCAATATTTAATCAGAGCTGGAAAGCCAAGATCTTGGTGTTGTGTATAGCTGAGTATCTGACTTATTCGCTCCATTTTATAGCACTTACTGGTTGTTCTTCACCCTGATCTCATAACACAAATTATATTTCTTAAAATGTGCCAATCAGTTGTTGAATCACATCTCAGATTAATGGTTAATTTTCTTCTTAAATTAGCAACGTTAACATAAGAGCTGTGGCATCTTTAACCGTCGGATGCATTTATTATTAAAAAAGTGACACTTTTTTTTTTTCCCACCTACAATATTTTACTTCTACAGACATGTACAGTGATGCTTTTCTTTATTTTTATTTTTTTTGTAGTTTATTTTTATCTATTTTTAAAAATAAATTACAATATTTTGTCATATTTATTTAATATATGTATTCTATTAAAATATATCATTGTGTTGTCCTGTTTTACAGTGAAGCATATTCGGTAATAACAGTCTATGAAATTTGATACTATATTTATGTATTCTTGAGTGCGTGGTAGTGTATTGGATGACTCATTTATGTGCACCTAAGTGACTAATTTGTAAATATACCTTGTCTTTAAATAGGTGTTCGCTGTAGTGGACACATTGCTTTAAAAGGTTTAGCTTGCTGCTTTGGAAAAGCCTCCAAAGCTTATGATATAATGTTAATGTTAGCATTAACTTCGCTTGGATTTCAGGATGGCAAATGTTACTTCAAATTTGTTCTTTTAATCATTTGCCAAGAGTCGTGTTTTACTTCAAATGTGAGTTAATCGTACCTTCTCCCCAATGGCAGATGACGTGTGTGCCTGAATGGGAGGGGGATGATTTCATACTTAAAGGCTTCATCCGTGGCAGGGCGGGGTTGAGCATGCAGTGGTGTCGGCGTCTTTATACACCACATGTTGTATTAATTTTCGTACTTTCTCACTACTTTGATCAGCTGTAAACTTCGCATCAGCGGAAATGCAAAAGTGACACGTTCGCTTCACGCTTTTCTGCGTTAACCACAGCCACTTCAAATGTCAGACAAATCACTCAATACTTCTCGCAGCCCCATGAGAAGAAATTTCTGCTCGGCTGATGCGTCAAACAAGCCGCAGCATGTCTGCAAACACGTCATCATGACGTCATTTTATTCGCATGGCCTCAAGAACAAGAAAAAAGCTCTCCTAGCAGCACGCTATTGAGTACAGCACAGTATAAAATAGCATTTTATGCCATTTTGTTTTCTTTTTTGTTTTCTTTTTTTTTTCTTTTTGTAAGCTTTCTCATTGGCCAACATGGCCAAGAGGTGGGATAGGATCACCACCCTTCAGTCTTTATAGTGTTTCAGTAATTATCTCAGCCAAACTACAGCATTTGCTCCTCAGGCTCAAGTATTTTCAAACTGAGCTCATAATTATTAACATAACTTTTAATATCTGTGTAGCTGCTTGTGTTCATCCAGCCTTTAACATTTGTTTTATAACCTGTTTAACCCGGACTTCCATAGCATAACTATCCAGCATCAGTTTTTTAGAAATGAAAAATGCAATAAACATGTTTTTTGTTGGAGTGTTAATTTAATTTAAGAGCATAAAAAAACTAGTTATTTGTAATGTTTGGCAGTACAGTATGAATGAATCTCTGTGGCCTCGGGATTTAGTTATCTTACCATTCACCGGTTAATAATTTGATGTATCTCCAGCCTTTTTCTAGTTCTTGCTCATCTGTGAGTCTATAAAATGCAAAGTGTACCCAGAAGTCTACTTTCCATAACGTTGTGTTTTAATCAATAGCTGCTGAGCTCCGTGTTCCTTCTACCATATCGTCCATCACCGAACGTTAGCATATCTTTCCAGCTACTTCTGGCATGTGTGTGGCATTAAAATGCAGTTAAATGGAACATAAAGACGTAACTGTAACTGTATTGTTCTGCTGAGACCAGAACCCAAAGTGTGGGAACTTTATAGTTCACATGCAGAATTTAACATGTTCTGAAAGCTTATATACAATAAAATTTCTGTAGCTTATAAAAACTTGAAAATAAGAATACTTTTGCTGTGTGACCTTAAATCAAGCCTTTTGTATCCCTGTAGTCCTCCATGTTGATCCAATGTTTCTTCAGGATCCCAGTTTGGACAAATCAAACCCTGCTTTCATAGCAGAGGCTTTGGCATTGTTCCTGTTTTTAACTCTTATAACTTTAAGCCATTTTTTCTTTCTTTGAGCTGCCTTTTTTTTTTCTTCTTTTTTATTTTATTTTATTTTATTTTATTTTATTTTTTTTTACATACTTGGAGAACTTCAGCCCATTTATTCCCAGTCAACATCCAGACATTGTTTTTTAGGACAACCTCAGCTGTCAGATAATGAGGCTAAAGTAATTTAAAATGTATGTATCAATAGAAATAGTACCATAAAGGCCAACCCAAAAAACTAAACAGAATTTCATACCATCTGGACTTTGTAGAAATAACATACAGATCAACGGTGGCCAAGCTTTTCCTCATCTGCATATCTTTCTCTGCAATCTTGGCTTTAAGGAGAAAAAATATTGGCAATGAACATTTACATTTTTCCTCCAGTTATTTATTTCCAGTTATTTATGCTGCTATTTATTTACTAACCTCACAAAACCATCCCATCTCAGCTCTTGTTGGGTAAAAAAATCTTCTGGGCTTTATTCCATCCATAGAGGACAATTATTTTTGTTCTTTTCAGACATACATATAACTTTCTTTTGACTTGTTGATCTTTGGCTGCTCCTGGTTGGACATCCCCTACATTTATAGCTGTCTAATTGGTTGACAGTTTAACAGGAAGTGGCTGTGTCATAATTTCTGGGTCATAATCGAGGTCTCTTAGCAACATAGTAGTGATGGAGATCTATTTTTATTAGAAAAATGTGATAAATAATGGTGTTATTGCGGATCACACATTGTGAATTTACCATGTAGAGTCTTTTGCAGCTGAATTGTTAACCTCCTGGATGGGATGCAAATGCCTGGAAAACTGCTGTAGGTCACTTAAAGGGTAAACTATCCATCAGAATTTACCCCACAGAGTTACACACTACCGTTCCTGAGAAACTGTTGACGATATAAGTGATGGCGCTTGGGGGCACCAGTGATCTAGTGGAGTTTTAAGGGTTAATAACTATTATTTTTACTTCAATTTTTGAAAAGAGAGCGTGAGTGCAGGAGTGTATTATTTGGTTGCAAACTGCAACTCTAAAGTCACAAAATCAAACATTTTGCTCTATTAAAAGTCCATAAAATAATCTGCTTGCGAAGTTCTGAAAATAGGATAACAATGCAAAGATAATTCATTCTGTTCATCTGGGAAGTTTTAAAATAAATACACAGAATACTTCTGAAAATCAGTCACAGATCCCTACTGTAAGAAGCCTAAAAGTCTTCAGCAGATCTTTTAGACACCCCCCCCCCCCTTTATGTTACATGAGCAGCATTCAGATGTCCCATTATTGTCAGACAGGTCCTGCAGCCAGCACTATAACTGCTTTGCTTCGTTGCAAAGGAAGGAATGGGAAGTGAAGCAAAGAGAAGGAATGGCAGCCAATGCAGATGCAGCCCCCTTTTTCCTGGGTCTAATCCCTCTTAGTAGGGGAGTGATAAGCGTGTTTTGAGTCGGCACCAAATTTCCTGTTGTTTATGCATCCCTTTGCCAAACCACGTGGATCCCTGTAGAGTCAGATAATCTTTGCGATGCCAGTTTGGCAGGGCTGCAAATGTAGCACTGCCTCCTGTCCCAGGTCATATCACAACAGCATAGAGGAAAACAATGTCTCAGCTTTCCTTTGCTTTCCTCTTTCTCTCCCTTTTTTGGTCTTTGTTCAAGCATTTGCTAATAGATAAGAATCTGTCAGAGCTGGTGGCTTTGTTGACTTTCCCTCTCTCATTCTTGAGCTTATGAGGTCTTTGCCTGCAGGGGAGATGGAGACTGTGCAATCACAGCTCAGGATGGAGCCTATTTACCACCTCTTGTTCTCAAAAAAGAAAAGAATACCCACAGTTGCCAGTTTCTTGTTGCTGTAAAAAGAAACCTATCTTAGTGTTGCAGTTTTCCACCAGGACAATTTTAGATTTTTTCAAAGTTTTCACAGTGGAGAGAGGTGTTTATGGTCGTATTATTTAAGTTGCAAAACTTCTCGGGTGAAGTAGCTGTCGGCGAAGCGTGAATCATTACATCATGTTGCACTGTACCATCTGTCAGATTGACCTTTAATCCTCTGCATGCATCTTCTCACTTTCTGACACCTCACCCTCTCACATGACAACAGGGACTCCACTGCATGCAGGACACATTAACACCTTGTGCTGCAAAGTCTTAGACCCAATTTGGAATTCCTTCGAGTCAAACTCAAACTAGATTTCTGTTAGTATTGATGTTTTATGTGTTTTTTCTAATTCATTATTTTTTCTACGTTTTATAATGTCTTTTTGAAAAATAAAAAATGATGGAAAAAGATGTCTCTACCCAAGAAAAAAGAATTTACGTTCAGGCAATTAAAAATCTTCTGAATAATTTCCAGTGTAGCATTTAATAAACACATGACTGATCAACTGTTTCTGCTCACTGTAAATAAACACCAACTGGCATGATATGTGAATTAAAGCAACACTACATACATTTTCCACCTTAAAACTGTATTTATGACTTGTTTTGATGACTTTCAGTATGTAATGACATTGCAGTTGAGTTTCGCTTTGTGCACATGTCACACGTGTCTAGCAAGCAGATGTAAACAAACTGGCCGTTTTGAATGCGCACCTTGACTGATTCAGCAAACCAATGTTAGAAGACTTTGTCGTAGAAAGCAAAATAGAGACAGAGATAAGACAAGAGTCGAGATGAGACTGTCTTTTACTGTCTGGAGGGAGCTCACAGTACAGGTTGGATGCAAGATGGATGCCGAATTAGGCATCGATAGGGGGCACATCACTGAGAAAATAGTAAACTTTAACTAGTAAATCTTTAAAAAGTACTGAAATAAAACAAAAGCTTTAAAATTTACCTAAAATGTTTTGTCTCAAATGAGACTATTTGTCTTCAGGATTTTGTTTCTGATTTGTAGCATCTTTAATATTCGTTTCACATACATACAGATATTGCATGGCAACACGTCTCTGGCCTCTTTCAGCTGTGACCAACACTTCTAAACTTTAAACTTGATTTAAACCCCTTTTCAATCATAAATAAAACCCAAAAGGGGGAAAAAAACAATAAAACACAAACATAAAAAGATCTGAGACATCAAAAATATATAGAAGAAATATATAAAGCCCCATTTTCACCAGCGGGTCCGGGTCAGTGGGAGGTTTGGTGCTGTTTGGTTGAGTAAATCCTGATCTCTATTGCATTTCCACAGCCAAGCGTACCCTTACCTGGTAGGCGCTGTGTCGGCCGGATAGTGATAGATGCGTTAGATACGTAATAGCGTGACATCATAGCAGCGTGAGACATTCCTTGAATTCTAACAAAGAAGAACGTGACAGAAACAGGGAGGGGATGTGGACATCCAGAGATCATGGTCTTTCTTCCTTCCATGTGGCTTAAAACAAATTCCACCATATAGTTAAACATGTCGCTGTTCTCACTTTGTTCTTTATACAGAAAATAATGACTCATGTGTCAGGCTCCACCCTTTTGGATCAGATCACTTAGAGTGGGACCCCATCAGAAATGTCCTCAAAAAAGAGGGATGGTTCGGGTCGGATAGTTTGCTACCCTTTCCAGTTTTTAGCTATGCAAACACACACAACAAAAAAACGTACGATACGTACAGACCCATACTGTTAAAAAGCGGACCCGATGGTAGAAACGGGGGTTAATAGAAGGCTAGCCTGATGTTGATTTTCTTTTTCTGTTTCGTCTGGTCACGCCGCTTTTTAAGTCCCCTTTTCTGCCGATGGTAAAAATGGCTCCCGTGCTGCTGCTGCTGCATATGCATGGTCCCACATTTTTGTGAATAATATTTTCCAACTTGCCAGAGTAGTAAGCCGCTCTCATTTATTTACTCACGCATCTCAATCACTGTATGAAGGCTTGCAGGGAGTCCGCGTTGGTGCTATTTGCCTCTTGTTTCAAGATGGCAGACCGTCATGGCGCTGCCCTACCAGCTTACCCGTCAAATGTATAAACAAATCTAAAATTCTTCACTTAAAAGAATGTGTCAGGTCATAATACACCAATGATAACACAAATAAACGTGAAGACATCGTGTTTGGCCAGTAAACAGAAATTGTTACACAATGTCCCTTTAAGTAAAAGCTGAGTCTGAAAAAAAGAGACGTGTCTTTCTCAACTGGCAACTGATTCTGCAGGAGAGAAACTCCTGAAAACCTCGAAGTCCAAAAAATTCTGGCAACAACCAGCAGGCCAGGTTTCTGAGAACAAGGAGTTCATGTTGGGTGATGAAGAACGATGACATATTTCAGATAAAACAGCTATGCCATTAAGGCCTTCCTATTTAACAAGGATTTTAAATACTCTTCTTAGTTTTACAGAGAGCCAATGTCGTCAGGTTAATGGATTAGAAATGTGATTTCTCTTGGCAGTGCCAGTCAGCACTCTGACCACAACATTTTGAATATTTTTTTGAAGTGCCAATAATAATTCTTTGAAATTGCTGCATGCTGAGAGAGTAAAACCTGCTGAAAAAGTTACATTATGTTTTGTAACCAAGTAAGATGTCGTCTCATAGCCGTATCTGTTAACAACAATGAGAAATAAAAGCTACTGAGGACTAGAAGTGAAATGGCAACACAGCATCACAGCTCTGAGATTCTGTAAGTATGCTAGGATGTTCTTCAAAAAGGATGATGATGACAGATCTGAAAAGAACTTCCTAACAAAGCTTCAAGGCAAAACAGAAGGAAAAAAGAACAAAAAGACATTCTGTACAACATTTTCTTTTTTTCATAGAGCTGTCAGGCTCATGACATGGATGATCTATTCAGGAATTTGACCATGAGATACCTGACTACAGAGCCTCAGGCAGCAGGAAATGTTGGCAGCCTGTAAGGAGCAGAAAATGCTGCTGTATGATCGATGCACTGCAGCAAGTAAAAGGAAAAAATTGCTTACATCTGGTCTGCCTCATGAGGTCTTTGTCATGTTGCCTTCTGTCTTCTTTAATTGTGTCATGCAATGTTATTTTATATAATCACCGTCCACATAATTATGTTGTTAACACTAATATCTAATCAATCACATGACTGCTACTCTACACGTCATGACCATGTAGACATGGTCAAGGCTACTTCCTGAAGTTTAAACTGAGCATCAGACTGAGAAAGAAAGAGGATTTAAGTGACTTTAAACGTGGCATGGTTGTTGGTCTGAGTATTTACTGGTATTTTCACAAAAACCATCTCTAGGGTTTACAAAGAATGGTCTGAAGAAGAGAAAATATCCTGTGAGCAGCAGGTGTCTGGACCAGAATGTCTTTCTGGTGTCAGAGGAGAATGGGCAGACTGGTTAGAAATGATAGAAAGGCAACAGGAAGTCAAATTAGCACTGGCTCCAACCAAGTTATGCAGAACAGCATCTCTGAACAAAAAAAACATCCAACCTTAAAGCAGATGGGCTACAGCAGCAGAAGACCACACCGGGTGCCTCCTGTCAGCTAAGAACAGGACTCTGAGGCTACAATTCACACAGACTCACCAACACTGGACAATAGAAGATGGAGAAACGTTTCCTGGTCTGATGAGTCTCCATTTCAGCTCCAATGGACTAATAAATGTTCCTGATTGGCCAAGTTTATAGCTGTATTGGACAAGGACAGATGTGGACAGTAGCCTTTGTGTACAGACTAGTCTAGCTGAGCAGCTTTAATATTGAAATATCCACCTGTCACTTTAACACAGCACATAAAACTAACTCCTTTTTATCTGTGATACCAGGAAATCCCATAAGACTCCCTGTATGTCAAAGGTTGGAATAACCAGTAGTTTTTACGTTTGAGGAGATGAGAGATATAACAGTACAGCAACAAACCAACATTAACAATATAATAAAGTTTTGACAACCAGTAGTACCAAAGTCATTACAGCTACGTAAAAAGGGCCATGGAGAATCTCAACTAGAGCTCATCATATCCTGTTCAGATAAAAGTTTGCAGCTTGTAACACACCAGCCGTCTCTCCTCCATCACTCATTTATTAAACAGTGAACTCAACGTGATGTCGCTGCTGATTTGAAAATATCTGAAATTTTCCAACACTTGCCCGCCTCCTCATCTGTCTTCCCCCTTTCATCTTTTTATTCAGAGCCCATTCCACCACCATGTTTCTCTGCATCTCAGCTGTTCTACCTCCACATGCTTTGCTCATGTTGATCATTTAGAGAAGATATTACTGTCATTTTGACCCGTTGCCTTTCTTAGTGACAACTGACGAGCACAAATTATTTTGTCTGTGCACATCTGTCAGTGGCAGACTGACCAATCAGCCACACCGATGTAAGGTACTGTGAATTTTTCTTTTCCGACAAGCATGCCAGTCAGGCCACTTTCAGGTCCAGGCCACCGGGAATTGTCCCGCTTCTCTGTGGGCCAGTCCAGGCCTGTTTCCTGAGTATCGTTGCTGACCGCGTCCATCCCTTCATGACCACAGTGTAGCATCTTCAGATGGCTACTTCCAGCAGGATAATGTCACAAAACCAGCACTACCACTTTGGAGTTGGAGCACATAATAATGCGAAAGTTGTCTGCATACATGTTTAGGTGCTTTTTAGCATTATCAAAATCACCCACTTGCTAAAGTGGCAGCCCACTTACAACAAAAAGAGTGTTCTTGCCACAATACACATCTCATGAGCCCCACATTTGACTAAAAGGAATTACTTTGCTACAAATGCATGTTTTTTTTTATAGAGTTGTAAACAGTACTTTGATCTACATCGATTCAATGATGAACAATCCAACAGCAACGATCCAAAGAGAAAAAGTCAATCATTTATGCAGTTATTTGTAAAAAGCCCCTAAGAAAAATTAAGCAGAATCCACTCAGTTGGTTTGTCGTATTATGATCAAACTTGGTATTGAAGCACCTTTTTTCTATTGATTCCGTTTTAAATCAGACTTGACCTCATTTCAGTGATTTATATTGATTTTTTCTTGTCTTAGACCACTCCAGTACATATGTGCAGTGCAGAAAAGTAGCTGTGGGAAAAAGTGAATTTTTCAGTAACTCCTCTTAATCAGCTGAAATCCACCAACAAACTGACATTTTGTTTGTTTTTGTTATTTTTCATTCCCTGAACTTTTAAATTGCTTCTGTCTTGGAGTAAGTTGTGTGCTGCGTTGTCACCTGGGACGGACTGACGCTAGATTGTATTCCTCGTTTCACCTTGAAGTGCTCAGAAACATGAAAGTGGTTTGTGAATTTAAGTGAACTGTGCTGCTGTGCCTTAAAAGAGTCAGTGAGCTGTGCACAAGAATTTGTCATTCTGTTGACCCATTTCTGTTCCCATCGTTCTTTCTAAGACAAATGCATTGATTTAGGTTTGTCCCTCTTATCTGATCTCGGACACATACATAATGCTCTGGCTCCGTTTGTCCATGCAGCCTAATGAAACATGGCTAGAAGAGGGGCTTCTGTTCCACTGATGAGACAGTAATTAGCTCGAACTCCTAAGGGAGTGCAGATAGACTTCACACAGTTTGGCACCCCCTCACATGCAAACACACACATTGTTCTAGTCCTCCACTCCCATTAACAGCAGCAGCAGGTCTCTGCTTCTCAGTTTTCCAGCCTCATTATGCACCATCCAAACAAACACTGCATCCTCTACACACCCTGTCAGCATCAAGTTAGTTTAGTTTAGTTTAAAATCTTCAATTAGATGCAAATATGTTAAGGAAAGAAACAAAAATGGCAACAATGCTCTCAAGCACATGCTTGGAGCTGATGTGTCTTCATATCTTGTCTTCCGCTTGAATGACTTGATTTCCTTGATATTTTGAAGAACACGCACAGTGATGGACAGCATCTCCGTAGAGATTATGCATTTTCATTAGCCAGTTAGACACTATGTCATGTGTGGCGCTCTGGTCCATGAGGGGATGTGCACTTGGGTGAAATGGCCAGAAAGATTCTGTCCGCTTCAGCAGTTTTGCTGGAATGATTGAAAGTGTGTGAGGGAGCACAGTGCTGGGAAGCTGGTACTGCTGTTTCAGGACTTTTATTTCTTTCTTTTAGGATGGAGACAGATACTGTTTCAGGAACTGTTTTTCACTTTATTTACTTGGAGTAAATATAATTTTAAAAGTTTGTTTAGAGGGTTTTTGGTTTGTGTGTGTGCATCGCTGGGTTAATGTTTCTGCCTGCATGCATGTATGTGTGTGTGTGTGTGGGTGAGAGGAGCTAAAGTACATAAGTGGATAGATCTACTGCTGAGTATTTTGGGATTACCTGTCCAGATTAGCCCAGTTAACTCATTTCTAAATGTAAAACCCAAACCCATAATCTCATCAGACTAGTAATAGGCTTTGCCTTGTTGTTGGAGGCAGATTTGATTTGACCCACCTCAGCAGGTCTTTAATATGTTTTACATAAGTGGAACTCTTGTAAAGGCAGGTAGAGAAAATGTTTCCAACTTTTTTTTCTTTTTCCTATAATACCAATTTGACTCATTAGATTACACCATAGGGATGGTGAACTCCACCACTGACTATGAAAACTTCCACAGAGAGGTCATTACTGCGGGTGCGTAACCCTCCATAGCATAAAAAATGTGATTTGTAATTAAAAATTGTAATTTATTTTCAATTCTTGAAAAAATTATTCATTTTTCTATTCTAGATTAAAGCAAGCCTTCAGCATTGGTTCACATGTATTTAAATACCAATGAAACAGTGTTTTATTGCATTATATCATATGAAACGGAAACTACATTTAATGTCTAGTTTTATAAATATATCTTTGATAGAATTGGTCTATTTTTTATTGTTTATTTATTTATTTTGTTAGTTATTTATTTTTGCCACAGCTGTAATGTATGTATCCTGTCACTGAAGTCACCGTTGCTGTGGTCAGAAAAAGCATCGGTGTCTTTACCGTGTCTGGTGGTGGTGTTAGCTGTAGCATCCAGCGATTCAACAAGATGTCCAACTAGTGGACTGCCGTCGTAATGCGTGCTTAGTAGATGTTCTTTAGATTTATTTTAGCATGTCTTACTCTTTTTTTTTTCTTTTTTTTTATAAACTCCCATAGAGTTCCAGATTTAATGTTTATCCCTACCTGTTGAGACATGTTGCATTTGTTTTAACTAGTCGAGTAAAGACTGTGGAAGTAGAAATACTCTTGTGTTTAGGTCCAAGCAAGCGTCCAGTGTGTGGGCCGACTGATGTGTCGTTTAAATGTTGACTAGTCCGCGGGACCCACTTCCCCGGATGTCTTAGACGTGTTCCTACTCCAACACACCTAATTCAGATTAATGAACTTCCTCATCTCATTCACTGCAAGCCTGTAAACAAGCCGTTCATTTAAATCAAGTATGTTAAAGTAGGGTTTACCTCTAAAACATGCAGCACAGTGGGTCCTGAGGACCGGGATTAAGAAGCACTGGCATAGAGCAGTGGTTCCCATCTTGGGGTCCTTAGACCTCCAAAGAGCACAGAGGGGCCTCAGGGCTTTGACTGTTCAGAGCCAGTGTGATTTCAATAAAGGGCCATGTCCACACAGAGACGAGTTAAGGTGTATTTGCTTACATGGAACCAGTGTTTGGGAGTCTGAAAACACTAACTTTGCACCATTTCATTAATGAGACATATTTGAGATAAATCACAGTCCAGAAGATTTGTCCTTATTTAAAAAAATTAAAAAAAAAACAAGTAAGGCTATATGTTGATAATTACCTTAACTTTAGTTTTATCAAAGGAAGAGTCAGCCGGAATGAATCATTTATGATGAGAAGCAGCTAATGAAAGTGTAAAACCAAGCATGGTTTCAACACAGGCGGGGGGTCCACAGCTTTTTGGTAGTTGCATGAAGGGGGTCCTTGGGGAAAATTAGTTTATGACTGTAGAAACACTGTTTTTAGTGAAGATTTTTCACCTTTGACACATGTTAGATACCAGTAAATGGCACAAAGCTTATTAACCATGATAACACATTCTTTTTTATATCTCCATCTTTTTTACCCCCATATAAGTTTCAGCAATGTAAGGATGACTTGCTGCTATAAAACAACTTGGAGTGTCATATTCTATCACAGATTTATGTTGACTTAAAAAGCAGATATGATTTGAAGTTGTGCTGGGTTTACACCAAAGGGAGTTCTGAGTTTTAGGAGCCATAACTTCCAAATCACAAATCACAAATGTCTCAGAGAGCTTAGAAAAGGACCATGCAAACAATCCATATTTTAATTATAGAACAAAAAATAACATTAGTGGAGCCATTTTCACTACTACAGAATACATTTGTGCAACTTTTCTGTCGCTATTTCCAGCAAAGTCAACTCCTGACTCCTGTTGTTCTCCAATATCCTGCTTCGTCATTGCTTCATATAGTAGAATATTAAATTCATCCTCTAGCCCTTTACTCTTCTTTCCAAATATCATGCAAATATCATGGGTGGACAGTGTGGTTTTCATTTGTATAAGGATGAAGCATTAACAAGGTCTGGCCCTCTGCTTTTTTTGACCTCCTCCTGCAGGCTGAAGCAGAAGTCTCAGTCGGTGGATATTGCCAGTCAAGGATTTTCCCCGACTCTGATGCCGGCTTCGCCCCGCAACAAGGCTGTGCCACCTGTTGCCAAGACAACCACCGGCCTCGCGGTGAAGGAAAACAACACCACCAACTCCCAGCTGCGCAGTCCTCGTTGTGGTGAGCTGAAGAGAGGCTACACCATAGGTAAAAACAAAAAAGCTGAAAATATCAAAGCTGTCTTTTTATATCAAGTTGTTTTTTTTTTGTTTGTTTGTGTTTTTTTTTTTTTTTTATAAATGAATCTTTAATTCCCCCACACATCATCCTTGCCGCAAAGCTCCTGAGAAGTGGCTTGTTTTCAGTCTGCGTTTGGGGCGAAAACCCTTTTATGAAGGTTGACATGAACGTCTCACACAGCTAAACTTTATCTCGTCACGTCCTCGGCCAACTCGCCACCATTTCCCAGCTTCTAATTCATTTCCTGCCTATACTTTCTAATTACGAGGCCCAGATGAGATTTACTTCTGTGATGAAATCTATTTTTGGCGGTGTGGAGTGAAGGGGGGCCGACTGTCTGCTGCAGGTCTATTTCTGCTTTGGAGGGTAGGTTGCTGCTCTTAGAGTTAAGTACACTTTGGGGAGTCGACTTCTCAGCGATGATGAAATGCGTTTAGGCTAAACTAATTCTTCTTTATTGGGCTTCACTGATGTGATTCATTTAGCAAGCTGCTCAGGTCGGTGTCAGAAAGAGGAGGGGGGTGTAGACTCTGCTGTTGAAGGTGATCAGCCTTACTTTTAAATTCTTTACTCTGACTCTGAAAATGTCTCCAAATTCTGATATTGTTACTGCTGGAAGCAGGCATGCAAAAATCTGTAAAATCAGAGGAAATTTGGTTTAATTTATTAACACCAGGTTTTTAGTTTGAAAAGTTTCATTTTAAAAGAAAAAAAAGCTTCTTAGGTGTGAAGTGTCAGTATGTTGTTAGATCTATGTGAGAGGTAAATATATAAAATCAAAAAGGATCATTTCAATTTCATAAATAAATAAATAAAAACTTGAAAGATGGTGTGGAAACATTTCAGATGCCAAAGTTAAGTTTCACTTGAAGTAGTGGTGGTATCATTTGGTATTTTCATGACAACAGCATTAATAAAAACATAAGTAAATGCATTCATTTGCACTTATAATCTGGATTATTTTCCCTGAAAAAGCTGTGTCTTGTGGAAATTCTAATTGGCTGCCAACTTTACAAATTGGTGGCTGGTAATTCTTCTTTTTTTTTTTAAGAGATAAAAAAAACTATAATAATGTTACATCCCTGATTAATAACAATGAGGAACCAATGAGTTGAGAAGATGGTGAAAGCTAAAGAAAAAGTTTGAACCAGTCAGGTGGAGAAGACGATAAAACCAGCTGATTGAGGACGAGAGCCAGCTGCATTTCTAATATTATAAAATCTACAAGGTGAGTTCTTTAACATTGTCATACTTCAACTTGCTTGTGACCTTTACTATCATCTTCTTTAAAATCACTGTTACAAACTTAAAAAAAAAAAAAAATCACTCACATTTTTCTAAACAAGTGTTACAAAGTCCTTAAAAACAGCTCAGAACAAAAACAATTCAACAACAAAAATATGATTGGAGGACAGCAATTCAATTGATAAAGACTTGGATAAAAGTCTGCTTAAGGAAGAGATTTAAACTCAGATGACCTGATCTCCTCAGGCAGCTCATTTCAGAGTTTAGAGGCTTTGACCACAAATGTTCTGTCACTTCTGGTCTTAAGCTAGTCTCTGTAAGATATTCAAGTCCTCCAAGAGGATCTCAGACTTCATACAGACTCAAACGGCTCTACAAGTTCAGATTTACAAGATAAATAACTTTAACAGCTAATTGCAAAATCTTTAAATTAAATTTAAAATGTACAAGGAGCCAGTACAAATGGCTAAAACTTTCTTGGATATAGTTAAAAGTCTGGCAGCCGACTTCTGAACCATCTGTAGCACGTCAATAGGTCTTTGGTTAAGATGTGTAAAAAAAATATTTCTAAGACTCTCCTGATATTTAATAAAAGTGAGATTTTAACCATGAAAACATTAAAAGATGCAGTAAAGAGGGGGAAGCAAAACAAAAAAGAACATAGGATAAAGGAGGCATTTACCCTAGAATATCCACCACCCACCGTCATGTTTCTGATACACTCTGTGTGGATGAATTTTAAACAAATGTTCATTTATAACTCACCTTTCTCATTAAGTATGAATTAACATTTTCCAACAGATGCAAAAGAGTCCAAATAAAGTTGCATTTTGTTCCCTAAAGTGGAAAATTACTATCTTCATCCCCATCCATCAGCTTATCCCATGTGACGCCCTTGCAGCTCATGAGCTAGAGTTCAGATTTGGATTCGCTGTGTGTCCTTGAGGTACAGTCTGCGATTAGTCATGTAAATCAGGCCAGCAGCTTCCTGCAGCAGTGGCTGTTCTGCAGGGAGAGGGCAGCGTCTGGGTGGGTTTCCAGAGGATTGTGTGTCATGTTGGGGTCGCAGCGCATCCTGGAGTCTGGTCAAGGTGCATTGTGTGTGTGTGTCTGCTTGTGTCACATGCTGATGAGCTTTCTACAGAGTCATCATGCATCGACTCTGCTTCTGCAGGCCAGGTTTCGACCGAGGAGGGGATTGATCTGCGGCCGTCTGTATCAGCTCGGAGGGCAGTAATCGATGAAGGAAATAGTGGGATAAAAGCTTGGCAGGGCAGGTGGAGCGACTGTTGATATTTCTACCAGCCCTTATCATCCATTAGCCGTTCAGTGACAACTGCAGGCTCTTTTTAAAAGCTTGGGGTCGGAAGTGGCAGTCAGTCAGCCATTAAATGAAATGCGACTGTGCTTTATTGTGCTTTTACAGCTTTTAACTGCAGCGCATTGTACAAGCATGGAAAGCGTGAGTCAGAGGAGTTAATCATTTGCCCCGATTAGTGTTCTCCTAGATAGACCATGACCAGATCGAGGCCTAGGTTTTCATCGTATGACTCCTGATATGATGCATCTGGCATTCATTAACACTGTCCTATCACATAATGAGACATTGATTAGTGGTTGTCCCGTCTCTACAGTCCTGATCTCGATAGGATGCTGTAAGCGTAGCCCTGTGGCATTTTCATACAGTCGAACACAGGCCATTCTGCTCCTACAGGGCCGATCATGCTAATTTATTCTAATGGGATAGTAATAATGTGGCAGGCGGCTTGCTGCGTTCGTCTGCCGAGCTTCAGACAGACCTGTCATTAGAGGCACACAGCACATTCACGGAAGACATTTTAATAACCTGACAATGAGCTTCCACCAGGGCGACGATTGATGGTGTTGATGGTGTTCCTCCATTAAAACTGCTACAGTCATTGACATGTCCTTTGACTCAGAATGAGTAGGAGCCCTCGCTCGTGGTAATGTCAGCAGAGCAAAGAGAAGGGAGGACAAGAGCAATATTTACACTGTCAGAGTGAGGTTGTTTGTCCCATTTCATGTGTTTATCTTAGAGAGCGATGTACTTTAGAAAAGCATTAAGGATAATGACGGCACACTCAGTGTTAGAGATGTAAGAACAGAAAAGTAAGAAAAATTAAATAAGAAAATAAAATTAAAAGAAAAGGGAAGAGAGAGGGAGCCGAAAGGATTGGAATAATATAAGGAATGGGAAGTAAGGAATAAAGTCACATTATAAAATGCACAGGAAGCAAGGAAATCAAATTACTGGTAAGGAAGAGGGGACATGAAAACAAGGTTTATTTATAGGTTAAATGGAGGAAAAAGTTCAAAATAAATGTGACAAACAAAAAGGAGGAGACGGCATGAAGGACAAAGGGATAGAGAGAAAGAAACAGAAAGAAGATTACTGTAGGAGACGGATGAAAGGGCAGAAAAGAGGAGAAAAAAAAGATGGAGTTTAAGAGAAGAAGGAACGGAGAAGAAAAAGGAGAGAGAAATAAACTAATTAAACAGGGCAAAGGGGAGGAGACAACGATGGAAGGACTTGTATACACATCAGCCACTTTATTAGGTACACATGTTCAGTTACTTGTTATCACAAACAACTTGTCAGCCAGTCACATGGCAGCAGTGCATGTTGTCATGTAGACATGGTCCAGATGACTTCCTGAAGGACGGGCTGGTCTGAGAAACGGCTGATCTACTGGGATTTTCACACACATCCATCTCTAGGGTTTACAGAAAATGGTCTGAAGAAGAAAAAATATCCAGTGAGCAGCAGTTGTCTGGACCAGAATGTCTGGTTGATGTCAGAGGGAGAGAGATGAGCAGTAGCTTAAGTAACCCCTTGTTCCAACCAAGATATGTAGACTAGCATCTCTGAACACCGAACTACTACTCTTGAATCAGACGGGCTACGGCAGCAGAAGACCAGACCTGGTACCACTCCTGTTACTCTTGAGGCTACAATTCACACAGACCCACCAAAACTGGACAATAGAAAATGGAAAAATGTTGCCTGGTCTGATGAGTCTCCCTTTCGGCTCCCAATAGGGACAGAATTTGGTGGAAACAACATAAAAGCATGGATCCATCCTGCCTTGGATCAGTGGTTCAGGCTGTTGGTGGTGTAATGGTGTGGGGGATATTTCTTAGACCACGTTGTGTCCCTGAGTACCATCTGAACATGGTTTAACCACCACAGCCTCCTTGAGTATTGTTGCTGACTGCGTCCATCCCTTTATGACTACAGCTTATTTCATCCCCAATTGGTTTCTTGAACATGACAATGAGTTCACTGGACTCCAATGGCCTCCACAGTCAAACAGAGCAGCTTTGGGATGTGGTGGAACGGGAGATTCTCATCATGGATCTGCAGTAATTGTGTGATGCTATCATGTCAATATGAAGCAAAACCTCTAAGGAATGTTTCCACCTTGATGAATCTATGCAGTAAGTGTGAGTTCAGGTTTGCAACAAGTTTATTCTTTCTGTTCATGTCCTTTAGATGTCCCCTAAGAATTATGCCACTAAGAATGAAAGCAGTTCTAAGGCAAAAGTGGATCCAACACAGTACTAGCAAGGTGTAAAGTAGTCGATGAGTGTAGGGAAACGAGATGAAATGAAGGGAAGGAAATTAGGAATAAAGGGTTTGGAAATGGAAAAGGCAAATTACTAAGAAATGAATAGGAAGGTCGGGCGACACCAGCTCAGTCTGACAGCCCGAGTGCCACCACCATCACTGACTTTTACATCATTATAGCCAGCATTATCCTGCCCTGTAAGCGCCGGTCAGGAGCAGAATACCAGAACAAATTAACTGAACGTGTCGTCTGTAGTAAACATATTAAATATGATGATGCATGAAAAAACGGTTTGATCACAGATGTGTAGAGCATGGAATTTTCTGCTTCTTTAAAGACTTGTGCTTCGTCTAAAAGTAACTATACATAGACAAAGTACAGCCACGTTAGGTAAGGACTGGCAGGCAGGAGATGTGCCACTGGCCCTCCTGCACGTCTCGGTATGAGTGCCAAGGGCGAGCCTTCACAGCATGTTACTGCAGCTAATGGTCTCAGAAGGAGGAGGGCTGCCTCTTTCCACAACCTCATCCAGGGTTTTCTTTCCCCTGCTTGCTCTACTATTTCACTCTCTAATTCCTCCTCTGCTGCCTCTCCCTCCATTTCTCACTCTCTCCATCCTCACACTGCCTTGCCTTCTATCCCCTAATGTGTTTCCTGTGTCTGGCCGAGAGGTCTGAGGAGATGGGTTATCTGTCTCAAGGACAGACGGACAACGCCGAGAGACTGCTGTAAGATACGGCTCCGACTCTGGCTGCAGTCTTTATTTTATGCTCCTGTCAGACTAATTTTCACATCAGTAAAAGATTGATTGCCTGACATCAAAATTTTATTGAAAGCTCAGTATCAGGCGTGTATACCAGCAAACCAATCAGTCAGACACTGTTTTAAAGTCTCATCATGAATCCTTCATAAATAATTTCCTATTAACAAGTCAAATTGTGAGTAAGAGGAATAATATAAGTCGTCCTGCTGTTCTTTCTTACCTCTGTTAATGTGTGTGTGGTTTTCAGGTAGAAAGAGAGGCCTTGCTTTTGCTAATGCAGCACTGTGGTCCATCTACAGCAGCTGACACAGGAAATGCTAATAAACAACACGTGCTGGCGAACCTGAACGCCCCAGAGAGCAGCAAACCCTGCCACTACTGCCTGCTGACTGATTATTCTCCTGTTAGTTATTCATTGGATTTTCTCTGCAGGGTTGAAGAGGGGACGAACCACCAAGGCTTGCTTGATGTGCAGTTTTAAGAGAGTGGCCCCTGTTCCATTACCAGCTGTTCAATAGATCGAAGGAAGTGTCAGGCTGGGTGTTAAGTTGCAGCTTCGTTGTTTCTTTACTCCTAATTTTTGTTGTGTTATTTTAGTTTGAGTGGAAACTTGTCCACTTGGTTCTTTGTGGTACCCGGCAGCAGCTGTATCATGATATAGCAGGAGCAGCTAATCACGATGGAAGTTGACAGTTATAGCCAACGCCGCTGGCTGTACACCCGTGTTGCTCCCTCTCTGTGTTTGATGCAATTGTCTCAGGTGGTGCATCGCTGGTGTTTACACATTTGGATTGTAGCCGGTGGGGATGATTACACTCACTTTTTTTCCTTTTTTTTTTTGAAGTCAGGACAACTTACACACATACAACCATGTTAAGGCCATGATTTGACTTTCTGTTTGCTTGTTTAGTTTGATAATGACATACATTTGGAAAGTCAAGAATCTGATGCAAATGCCATGCTTCAGTCTCCTTAGATTCAAACGAAATGTCTTCCATCATTTCCTTGTGTTGCTCGCACTAATTAGACGTCTCTCTGAATTAACTGAGTGATGAAGAATTCAAGAATCATGACTTGGTAATCAATATGCCCTCCCTTTTCTACCAGACATCTGGATGTAAGGACCTAGAGAGCAAGCCTCCTAGATGTTTTCACTTCTCATCCATATAGATGTACTTTCCCCTGTGAGTTTAAGTTTATCCTGCAGTCTCTTTGTGGATTAATAATATTGTGATGTGTGCAGGCTGTGTCCAGTTTTGTGAAGTTTTTCATTTTACATGAACATGTGAAACTATCCATCCCATCCAGAACTCATTAAGACCAGAGCCTGCGCTGAAGGTCTGTATCGGGGCCGATCCTTGCATATTTTAATGCATCAATAGCAGCTGAAATGAGGTCCGTCTAAGTATGATCCGTCTCTTTGCTGACATCCATGGTGTGTCGTCCACCTCAGCCTTCTGCATGTTTAACTTCCAGTGTGCACATCTGAAGGGTTTTTGTGTGTAAGCTGCTTATCTTCCAAAATACCAGCATTTCTGCTCAACCTGCTCATTAGGAAAGATCAGATTACACATCATTCAGGTGGCAGCTGGTAGCTTCCCACACTGATTGTGTCTGTATTCCCAGCAGCTCCTACAGAGTGACACATTTCAGGAGTCACATGACTCCAGTTCAGCGTTTTTTTTCCACTTTGCTTTAATAATAACTGTCTCATACTGCAAATATCCAATGAACATGTTGGCAAATATTTAGGGAAACAGCTCAAACTAGATGAAATGGCTCTGATTAAGAAAAGAGACTTTATTTATTTGTAGCCATCATTTTTGGTGTTTAGAAATGGAAAAAGAAAGGTTTTATGAATGAGAGTGGTGTTTTTTTTCTTTGGAATTGTGACAAAAAAGTTCAACCTCTGTCTCATCAGACCAGATAGCATTTTCCCTGGATGCTATACGGAGAATTTGTGTATTATTTTGGGAACTGTAGCCAGGCTTCAACCCAACCTCATACTCCTGTAGGTCTCTTTACAGTCCCCCAGACCACTTTTCTTATTTTCTTTTCATTCATTCCCATGTTACCATGTAAAGGCACCACATTCTGCACGCATCACAAAGGCATGGCAGAGGAAGAAGAGATTATGGGTGTTGGACTGGTTCTTTACTAGTCTGACTTGTCCCCAACAGAGAATTTGAGTTTTCAGAAAAGAAAATATACACACCTTAAAATGTATTTTCAGAAAGAATAGACCCCAAAAAAAGTCTTAAATCAAAGGTACATATCCCCATTCACAGTTTGTGAAACAGACTGTAAGAATAAAAATTTGCCTAATTCTCTGTTTTTAAAATCCATCTTAAAAGACCAGTGACTGCTCTTTTTTACATCAATATCAAACTTTTTCATCTCCTTCTCAGAAACAGATTAGCAACTGTGATCCAGAAATGTGGTGAGCCAAGAACTGTAAAAGTGAAGGGAGAGGAGAGTAGCAGGTATGGGTCATGCTCTGGCAGCAGCACCCACGGCCATGCCACTGCGTCCTAGCCAGCAGCGCTGCTTGTGTGCACTGAGATAAGCCCGATCAGTCTTGCCTTGGTAACACAAGCTGGTCACGTAGCACCAGAAGGCAGCTTAGCCCCTCCACAAACCGAGAGGCAGGTCTTTTCCTTGCCCGTTCCCTCTCACTTTGCTTCCTCCCACTCAGTCTTCACTTCTTCTCTCCCATCATCGTCGATGTCTCCGGAAGTTTCCCTCCATTTCTTTATCGATGTTTGACACCGCCTGTTGGTTCATAAGATCGATATTTACCCCTCGTACAACAACTGAAATGAGCACCAACATGAAGGGAGGTGGTGACTGTGTACGTGCTGCAGATGGTTTGAGGGGTGAGGCTGAAATTGGGGG
This sequence comes from Melanotaenia boesemani, assembly GCF_017639745.1. Taxonomy (NCBI): domain Eukaryota; kingdom Metazoa; phylum Chordata; class Actinopteri; order Atheriniformes; family Melanotaeniidae; genus Melanotaenia; species Melanotaenia boesemani. Next base: position 32,166,585 of record NC_055687.1, read on the forward strand.
AAAAGAAAAGGGCAGCATTTAGCAGCGTGCAGAGATGTAAATCAGTTGCACATGCAAAGCCTGGCTCGTCAGATCTGTGCCCTCTCTGCTTTTCTTCATGTGCTATAAAATAAAACCGTTTTGTTCTTTACATTAGATAAAACCAAAGTCTTGAGCAACCCTCAGTTCTTTGTTTTGCTGCTAAGGAGCCCAACCTCTTTACTTTATACCAGTCCTCCAGATTCTCTAAAGGTCTCTCCAAATTTTTTCTTTTCATATCAACCGGTTTTTCATTTCTTTTCAGTCCAATCCATGTTCCTAAAAAAAGAACAAACAAAACATTTAAGGACAGTCATGTTTCCAGCATCGTGTGGTTTTTCAGGAACGGCAGAAGAAGAAGAAACCGTGATTTCTGATGTAAACAAACACCACTTGTGTGCGTATTTATTGCCATCTTACCAATTTCAGTCTTGAGTAATGTATGTGTATCACATACTGATCAGTTCTGTTTGGTCCCACCATGTCTTCCACTAGACATGACGGTTTGTTTGTTTTACTCAATATTTATTTAAAAAAAACATGAAGTATGAGATTACATTATGTATGGCTGACATAACGGGCATATACAATAAGGATCATTTATACACAGATTTCAGGTTTCACGCTTTGCACCCGCATCTCGATCAGAACAACATATTGATCTGTATGATGGTGATCGGATCATAATCTTGTGAATGTTGTGTTTACATGAATAATATTTATTTCGATTAGACTTTTAATGTGAATACTTGTGTCCATGTAAACATGACTACTGACCTATGAATCATTCATGCATTGAACCAGTCTTGGTGGCAAGAACCAGTTTTGATTAATATCTTTAGATGTTTTGTTACCAGCAGCCTGTAAACAAAGATCTATAAACCAAAATCATATACATGATATAGTGAGGTGTCTTGAGTTTGAGTTTTTTTCTTACAGGGAATATGTGGCAAATACATCAATCACATTAAGAGAGAAGATGCTTTGCACCAGATTTAGCTGATAGCTAGTTTCCATCCACAATCCCTAAGCAGGTAAAAACAACGATAAAATACAAGGTGACATACACAAGTTCTCCCCAAAACACCCCATCAGGGAGGAAACTGGACAAGTGAATGACAGAAGAAGTCGCAGGGATGTCTTTAAAAAAGAGGAAAAAATTTCACATGAAGACCTGACACAGGACCTGGGAGATGCATGTTGCCCTTCAACTGATCCATGTGCTGCTTCGCTAAAGCCTCACCAGAAGCGGCCTCTGTGTAGGGTGGTTGTCAAGTCTTTCATAAGGAAGGGAAACAGAAGAAAAAAGACTGATGTATCCTAAATGACAGAAAAACTGAACTAAAAATCAGTAGCAACAGGTCTGAATCCTCATGAGTCATGAATCCTCCACAGAGCGTGAAGCACTGTAGGATCATCTGGACTGAGAACAGAACAAAAGGCAAAAACATCCAAAAAAGAGCTTTGGAAAGTCCTTCAAGAAGCCTGGAGAACTATTCCTGAAGAGTACTTGTCGTTATTACTTGTCTAAGAGGGTTCAGAGTAAGGAATAAAGGTGGCAAGATCAAATATTGCCTATTAAGCTTATTTGTTTTGGCCTGTATTTCCATTTTGAGGAAGAAGGGGTGGCTCAATACTTCTGCCTAATACTTTAAACAAATAAAGTTGAATTGATTAAAAAATGAAATCTTGTTTCAGCCTTTCCTAATCTAACCTAATAGACAAAAACAATCTAAATCAGCATGAAGTTGGATAAATGTGTGTAAGAGAAGTGGAAATATTACTGCTCATGTGCATTTCAAAGAAAGTGTGTTTTGTAGAAGTAAAGCCTTTAACTCTTGCTTCTAACCTCACTCTGTAGTCTCGGCACACGCTCCGGTTTAAGGCGGTTTGGGTGATTTTGTAGAAGAACCACTGCAGTTAATCCTACGAAAGTGGTCCTGCCCCGGGGTACCACGGTCTGCACTGTCTGTTGATAAGAAAAGCCTGACAACACTCTGCCTCCTGGGTCGCCGCAGCAGCAGTCAAACCACACAGTTCTTCCAAACCTTAATTGGTATATCTGATACGTTTGGATTATTATGTTGTCTGAAAATGACTAAAGAGGTGATTTGTATTGTTTATGTGAGTCTTGAGTTATTGCCTGCAGTGTAGAGTATAATGGAGATGCATCGAACTCAACATGAAGCAGGCAGGAATGTCCAAGTTGCGGGTTTTCGTGTCACTTTGTACACGCTCCAGTCTCCGGCAGGTGTTTGGTATCTTTTTTGCTCTCTTCTTTTCCTCTGTACTTCCTGTTTCTTTACCCATCTTTCATCTCCTCATCTAAAACATCTATAGTAAAGTTATCATCACCTTTCTTAGTTTGTCTGCATGTCTAACTTAGTTTTAGGTTTGACCCCCTGTAATAGTTTTCTAAAAATAAAAGGATTATTATTCAGTAATATACACATCTACAATAATGAGACTGAATTCTGTTCTGTATTCTTTGCTGTTAAATTGAGTCTATAGGCACCAGTAAAATATCAAAACACACGTGGTCACCAGCCTAGACTGAACGCAATCAAACACTATTTATCCCTTTGTTAATACATTCAGTAAAAACAAAGGAAACTGATGTTATCAGTCTTATCTTTTTACTATTTTTCATAGAAAATTTTTATTCTGATAAAGCTCACAATGACTGTTTTATTCCATATACTGACTATTAGTATGTTAAAGTACAAGTAGAAAAATATATAACCAACATGAGTGATGTTAGAAAAACATAATTTATGCAGCCTTCTGATGCCCTTCAATATTAAATTACATTTTCTTTATTCCAATATTTTCTTTGTCATTAAATATATCATGGCATATATATTTGAACCAAAATAAAAACCAGATCTGCTCTTTTCAAATGTTAAAAAATATGTCATCTTTGATGGAGCTGTATTTTAGTTATAATGGTCAAATGGTCTGGTACTAATTGTAACACAGTGAGTTGCTGTTACAGCCTGTCACGTTAGTATTTTTCTGACAAGTAAAACTAAGGGAGACATGACGGTGGCTGAAGACAGACTGCAATTTTAATTATAAGTTTTCAGTGCTGCAGTGAATAAACCTCCTCCCCTCTGCATTCACATCTCTCCTCCTAAAATACGCCTCAACCTGCAGCTGACAGACTGATGAACGGTTGTTCTGTACTCCCAAATATTTTGTACTTTTAAGTTATTTCTGCAGTTACTGGCTACTTAGCACCTTAAGCTAATTTAGCACAACCTTGGCAATGCAGCAAAAATAAAAAGCTGACCGACACAACGAAGCACGCGTCACTCGTCATTACACACGGCAAACAGAGTTAAACTGAACCTGGAGACATGCTAAGTCATTATTTCACAACATTATTATAAACTTACCTGTCGGCAAGCTCCACCCAGCCGACTGCTGTAATGTAAACTGGCTAGCTACTAGCTACCCCTGTTGAAAAGATTTGGTTGACTGTGGGATTGAGTGGAGTCTGAGCTCCATCTAGTGGACAAATGCCACAAGGACATCATTCTGCACGACCTGACACTTGGCAGCATTTACTGTTTTATGAGAAAGTAAGAATAAATCGGCGTATAATCGGCAAAACAACGGACGATATTGGTAATTTTGAAAACTATTATCAGCCGATTTAATCGACCTGACGAATAATCGGTCGGGCCATACTGGCTTTTTTACTGACACCAGGTCTATATAATCTACTTTAAATGATCTACTCTGCAGGAAGCTTTACCTGACTAAATCTAGGCTCGTTGAATTGATGTGAGATGATCTCAAGGACACAAATATCACTCCAAACTGAACTCATGCAGCTCATTATTGTAGTATTCATAACGTATTTCATAACCATATTTACTTCTGCACATTTGAACAAAGATATTAAGATTACAGGGAACTCTGTTGTCTGAACATCAGCACTAAAACCTAAATCTAGCAGACGGATGTAAAGTACCTGACAGTGCTGCACATGTCCAACAGCTCCACTTTTTCTCTGCACCTGGATAGTACCTGGTAGGATCTGCAGCAGCAAAGGACTCCAGAGTGACGTCTGTCTCGGCTTATAGTAGCACCTGTCCTCCTCTCCTCCTCTTTAGATCACCTCATTATAACCTCATCCCCTCTGCTTCTGTTTTCTGAGTGATTCCCAGATGTTTAAGGTGGTTTTGGTCACACGTGACTACATTTCAGACACAGTAAGTGAGCTGCTGAACGTATTTGGCAGTGGAAGGCGGAAGAAAAAGTAGTTCCTACTTATCCTGATAGCTTAGTTACTCTCCTGAGAAAGAGATTTAGTATGAAAATCAGCGCTAGAATGTGAATATTTGGTATAGGACAAATCAGTATTTCAGTACCAATCTGCACATTACAACAAAGAGAGCTATCCCCCATAATGACCCCTTGGTCTTTATTTTTTATTTTTATTTTTTTAACAAAGTGTTTACCATAAAGTGATGCAAAGGGTCTCAAATATGTACCAAATATGATCCATACAGCATTATAGGGTTAAAAGCCATCGGACACCTAATAAAATGGCTGGTGAGTGTATTATCATATGTAAACCCTGTGAGGATTAAAACATGTTGTGCTCTCAAACTTATCGGGCTGCATCTGCAGAAAAAAATCGTGTGTAAATTGTGGTGAGCATCCATTTATCCCAAAGTGACTGCTTATCTTTAAAAGTTAAGGTTTTATGCGGTGCCTAATATTTTTATTTGTATTTACTGTTCAGACAATCTGGCAACAGAGATGTTCTGAGATTACAGGAGAGGTCAAGATTTGTTTTTGTTGTGGATGTTTTATATGCACGGAGGATACAAACAGTTGGGATAAGAGAATCACTTATCCTCGGGCGGTCTCAATGTCATGATGATCAGTATGCCGTTAGTTCGGCCACAAATGTCCCTTTTTATATTTGTCGGACATTTGTCATTTGTAAATGTCCCCAGAGACGAAGCATGCAGTCCTAAATCAACTCTGCTCTTTAAGCAGCTCTTGTGCCCTTCATGTTTCCAAAAGGGAATATTACATAGACCACCTTTTACCTGTTTCAAGGATAACAAATGCAGATTTTCCTCCCCAGCATTACTATGCTGTCATGTGTATGAGTCAGTGCTGTGTAGATCTAAACTGCGGCAATGACTCACAGCTTTGTTAGAAGTAAAGGCCACACAGATTTGTAGCAACCAAGGTCACTGTTTGCTTTTTTCCCTTTTATTTCTTCTCTTTTTTCCTCTTGTAGACAGCTATAAAAACATTAATGTTTTCTTCTGATGTACAAGAAGCTGTGTAAGAAAAGAGGCTGAATTCACTGCAGCGTTCCTGTAAAAGATCTGTGGCTCGGATTTATTGGCCTGGCGGTGTAATTACGTTGACCGGGAGTCTCTCGGTGGCCCTCTTCTCATTGGGCTCAATTTATAAATGCCACCGAGCCAGTAATCCCACTGTTTCCCCACTTAGTTTGGAAAGGGCTCTAGTCATCCTCTGGCTGGGATTGATTACATATTGCTCAAATGAAGAGTAAGCAGTTTTCCACTGTGGAACGCCCGGACCGGCCCCTGCTATTGATTGATTCTACAGCAGAGGGAAAATATGATCTGCCACTTCGCATAACTGTTGATATTTGTTTCTCTTTAGCTCATATATTTATAGACTCCTGTTTAAAATTTAAAAAAAAAAGAAAAATCATTTTCAAAAAAGCAACTCTATTTTGCCCAAATGTAATAAAAGCAAAAAAAAGAAGAAAAAGCAGTCAGAGTAAAGTATTGTGAGTGAATCTTGGTGCTTTTGAGGAGCATATAAACCAAAACACAGTCACTGATAATATTTATATAGGAGTTAATTAAATTTTCAGAGGCACTGGAATCTGATTAGATGTATTCAGAATTCAGGCCCTTTCTGAAGTTGTGCTAATATGAATTTTTACTGTTATAAAGCAAAACTTCTAATGTGCTGAATAGTGTTTGGATACTTGATAATATCAGCATTAATTCCCTGTAGCAAAATAGAAAATGTCAACACACATTCATGTACATTTTGTAGTCAGTGAATAAGCTACGGCTGCTGAGGAAAAACATAAGATGCATACTAAAAAAAAAAAACTAATACTGTGCAACAGTATTAAGGGCACCAATGCAAAAGTGCAGAATATGCTTATTACTGAGAGCTTCAGCTTATAACTCATCTTGCTGCTTTGAGAAAACATGAAAAAAATAAATAAATCATGACTTTTAGCATAATTAATGGTACAAACTCCATGGGGCTAAAACTCACATCTCTGTCATTTTTGATGTGTACACAATACCAAAGCCTTCCAACAATTTGGCCCATGGGAAAACGTAGTTGAATAGCTCTGCCTCAAACCATTTTCTGTTGGGAATAGAGTCAGGATCTCATTAATGGTTATATACCAAGTATAGCAAAATTTTGAAGCAGTTCCTGATGACAGATTTACTGATAGAAATGGAGCCGTTCAAGCTAACAATGCTCCTGTTCCAGCCACTGTCCCAGACTCAGCCAGCTGTTACTTTTCTAAGTAATTGCATGGTCTGATACACATCGTTGAGGATGCTACTGAGTTCTCTGTGTAGTTATAAGAGATGAGAGAGTTTAGCATTTTGACACAAGGAGTGAGGACTGCAGAGACTTTGATAGTCATGGGATTAATGAGACTTCAGTCTCTGTCATTGGCCTGAATCCGAAGTCATCTTCTGCTCTTGTGGTCTCCTTAGACGTTCAAAGAATCCATCTGTCTTTTAAGATGATTGGTAAATTTTACCGTCTCGTCATCTCCGTTTAAGAGCGAGCCGATACAGTAGCTGCTTTCTGCTTCCTAGTTGCATACCCACCTCTGTGGCGATGTTACACAGAAACATGTCTGTAGCTCTGTTTTACTTTACAACAAAAACATCGTTCAGACTTTCAACTGCTCATGGGAAGTTTGACTTCTGTTGACTGAGTCAAGATTTGGATATCCTTTAAGATGTTTCCCTAGATTGTTCAAAGTAGCAGGGAAAATGTTTTTTGCCCCCTAATAGCAAAACAAAAAAAGCAATAACAGTAGAGTTTCAGCCGATTCACTCAATGAGATTTTGAGTTTTTGAGTTCTTCACCTCAGACGGCCTATGTGCTCCGAGTCAATTTATTTAATTTTTTTGCTCCTTCTTAAAGTATTGGGCCTCAATGAGATTTTTTTATTATAAAACAGTTGCTGAAAATGTACGATATCGGACAGGACATGATTATTAATTGAAAGTACGGTGCAAACTGAGACAGAATCATTATGTCTCAGCTTCAGTTGTATTCATGACAGATGATGTTAAGCTTACAGGTTTCAAGAAAAACTACAGCAGGAGTGTGTCTGTAGATCTGCAAAAGACTCCGCAAACCCTTTCATGCCATCTAATGTGTCACTGCAAAGCAATCGGGTAGGAGTTTTTCTGAAAGAGGAATACTTTGCATGCTTTTTCCAGCCTCCACCGTCCTTGCAGTTTTCAACCCAATCAGCAAAGATGATGGCATAAGACTGGAGAGCTGGATCCAGGCTAAAATGCTTGGACCTGAACTTTTAACATGATTACCACTCCTCCACATCCACCTTGAGCTCTGCTCCCCTCCCACTTCCCCCAACTCCTCATGTGGAGGACTTTGTAATGTACATGCTTCCAGGGCCACATTTGCAATGCACCGGCTTATCCAAGAGGAAGAATAGCTGGAGGATAAGATTTAGCTGGCCAGCGCAGTGTGATGTCTTCTCCACACGGGTCACTGCTCTGGACATTCACTGGATGGCAAAACTGTCAAACGTGGCACAGCAGCAGAAGCTACATACAATGTTTTTTTTTGGCCACACAAAGTATAACTGGAACTGCAGGAGAATAAAAATGCTTTAAGAGAGAGATTGTTGTCATTGGAAAATTACATTTTAATTCAGTTAAATTCCAGTGGGTTGTTTAGGGTAAGTGTATTGGCTTTGCTTTTGCAAATGCCTTATCTAAAATCTGTTTATGCCTTCAGTTCAGAAGCACTTTGCAATTATTATGCAGCATTTTTGTTGCAGCCCAAAACATGATTGAATTAAAAAGACAACACATTAATCACTCTGTCTGATGGATGCTGGGTCAAGGCTGCTGCCCTCGGTGCCATTTCAGCATGATCCCTCAGTTATATTATCAGCGTCTGTCTTTTTAGACATTACAAAACACTGGCTGTGGGTATTAATCTACCCTGATGTCATCTTTTTATGTACTGCTTTGTGCTCACACAGGAGGGCATGTTGAATTATTAATAACACAAACTCCAGTAACATTTCAAGCTTTAATAAGATCCTGGATGACCATTTTCATAGCAGACTTTTTAGGGCCTTCAGCCATCTAAATCTGGTACAACAGCAACAGCAATACAGAAACTGTACTGCTGTTGCTGTTGTACCAGATTTAGATGCTGCATACGTTTGTCAAGTTTGGAAGAAACCATGTGGATTCATGCAAAAGATGGACCTATTAATACACAACTTTAAGCCTTCGTCAAATTTAGATTGACTTTAAATTAGTTTTATCTAAATTTTTGACAAATATATTCATGTGAAACTTTTTTGACCAAAAAGTCTGAAATTCAGCGTTTTAGTTGCTAGCTGTTTTTGCAAATATCTGAGGGACAAATATATATATACTATTTGTAGTAGTTATAGTAACTTATTATTGTTGAAGAATAATAAGAAGATGTAATAAACACATTTACTGTTAAACCAAGAGCAAGATATCTGCCCTCTTTCATCCCAGTTACCTCTTTTTCCATATCGCTTTTTCTTTTCTCTGTTTTCAGTTTCTTCTTCTACTTCTTCTACTACTACTTCTATTTCTTTTACTTTTTCTTCTTCTTCATATTGCTTGACTTTTGTTACTTCTGTGAACTCACCCAAAAGGTTGCAGCCATTTAACCACACTAACATCTCATCGCTCACATGATGCAACTTCTCCCTGCCCGTAATTTAACCAGCAACTTATCCATCTACAACCTCTCCTGGGAGGAGAGATTCATCATCCATTCATCATTTAGCCCACTTGTGGAACAAGCGATATTGAGTGATAGTTGACGAGTGCGCAGGGTGGGGACCGTTGTACAGCAGCTGGAAGGAGTGCAGAACCTCTTTGCATGTTTGCTGGATTCAGGTCTTATGTTTTGGCCTCCGGTTCTGCGGCAGCTAGCTGAATCTGGTGCCCATCCAGGAGTCAGGATTACAGTTTGTAGAACAACCTTTGAAGATTTGATGTAGCAGAATGATTCATGAGAGGCTTTTTAGTGTAATGATGAAAAATACGACTATGCCTGAGTTTAAGAGAAGGCAATTAACTCCAGAAGACTTCAGTGCACATAATAAAGTGGACATTGACAAAACGCGTTTGTTTTTTGTTTTGTTGGTTTTTTTTTTTTTGCTATGTTGTGCCTCAATGTTGTGGCTCCTCTTCCCGTCTCCCTGTCAGGTTTATTGTGGGCTTAACCTTCAGCACAAAGCTGGGCTTTATTATTTGAATAAATTGCCCTGTATGAAGAGAGCAGTGGTGCATGTCTGATGCATGTCCCTTCTCCTTCCCCTCCTCCCTCACTCCCTCCATCTTTAACCTCCGTCTATAATTAAGCATCTTCTGGAAGCTGCCAAGTGGCTCATCATCATGAACGGCGCTTTCACTAGCGAGTAAAACTAAACGCGTTTTCGGAGCAAGTCGAAGCAGGTGAACAGATTGAAACAGAGACAGAGGGCGATCTGCTCGGCTGACGGATGTGTTCTTCCTGCTAAGTCAGGGGTCATCCGTCGCCGAGGCCACCCCGTCTCTCGGGGCAACTTCGACAGCGCAGGCACCCACAGACGATAGATGACTGTGAGCGGGGGCAGTGGAAGTGGTGCTGAAAGATAGGCCGCTCTGATGCCACCACTCATCGATCACCACTAGCCACCCTGTAGAAGTGTCCTGAGAGAGAGAAGCCAGGCTATAACAGTGGCTTGAATTGTAGTGGCAGCGGGTCAGTGTCAAGCTGGATGGCAAAACACCACCTCCACATTCCATATGTCTCCTAAAGGCATTAAGCTTAGATACAGAGGCTTGTTTCAACACTGACATCATCTGTTGAACTGAATTCAACACATTATTCATCCCGTAAGCTCATTTAGATGTTATTCTATATACATACTTAATACTCTCATGGCAGCAAGAGATCCGCTTGAGGATGATATATTTGGCCTCTGCTGTCACATGTATGTCTTACATTGAAGAGAAAACCTTGGCAAGGCTTTCCTGAGCTGGAAAAACATCCATATTTGTAAAAAGAGCACAGCTTACTACAACAAGAGGCATATTATCTTAAATTAGAATAATGTGTTTTTGTTTCATCATAGCTGGATAATGTTGTGGTAGTTCTTTCAGAGCCTGGCTGTTAACTCCAGCCTTGAACTGCAGTTTTAACCTTCAAAGTGGTCGAACAGAGGAGGCTGCATCAGAAAAGACTGATTACCTCTACAACCTCTTTCTACAGATGATGGCCAGTGGCAGTCCCTGTGATTTTCTCTACTTAAAGCCAATTCTTGAGAAAACCCCCAAGTACTTACAGGGCACGTTGCATCCAAAGCTTTCAAACAAATTGACATGTTCACAGCAGATGGAGGTGGTTTAATTTGATCTCAGACGTGACTCTTTCCACGTCGTTAAGGATGTCTCCCCATCAGAGTTTGTTTGCACATTCACACCTCCCCAAACAAAGTGGACTTTCCAAAAAAACAAACTTTCCAAGCAAACAAAGCCACCCATGGAAGCCAAAGTATTTCCATACCACAGATGGCAATTTTTAATTCCACTTTTTGCATTTCTTTACATGGCGTTATTAATTAATACTTAAAAGAAAATCTATTTTTTAAAATTTGGAATCAGAATGAGAATTATTTATCTTGGCAAGTCTGTACGTACAAACAAGGACTGCGACTCTGGTGAATTTGTACATCAATTCTAAACAGATGTACAAACAACAGTTTCTTTCAGAAGTAAAATTGAGACAACTTGTCGGCCTGTCTTAGATGTTTGTTTTCCTCATATTTCACCCTTCTTTTGCATCCTCATTCTGTCCCCGTAAAGCATTTAAAGAAGTTGTCCGTCTTTCCAGTGTCAGATGGCAGCAGACACCATCTACTGGAGAACGGTGCCATGTTGTCTCAAAATTATCGACCTTCTCTGTAACATCATCAGACTCAAAATTAAGCTATTTTGAAAATGACAAACTGAGTTGTCATTGTCCACTTCCTAGACAGAGTAAATCACCATTTAGTAGAAATTAATACAGTTTTTTTCTTTTTCATCTGTAAAAGATTATTTACTCAGTTAATTCAACTATTTTAATTACCATCATATACATTCAGGTGTTTGTTTATTTTGTGCACTGGTGACATTAATCCAGTTAATCTCTAAAGATTTCATGCTTCCATAAAATGGAGGCATTAACATGTAAAATACCGTGTGCTGCATTTTACGCTTCATCTATTTATCACCTTGGATGTTTTTGTTTTTTTTTAACACAAGGATTTTCATCTTTTGATGAATAAGATATGATTTCAAACTTTGCTGTAAATGCGTTTATTTTAAAAGAGTCATCAACCGGAAATTGCTTTTTTTCAAGTTAAAACGTGTATTGGTGTTGGACAGTAGTGTTAACTGAAAGCTTTTCTTTTGAAGTTTTTCCGTGTGGGCCCTTTGTTCACAGCAGAATCGCCAGCAAGGGTAAACTCTCACAAACGCGTGGTTTTAATTTGCTCCCCTCTTCCACACCTAAAGTCATGCTTTACTGCTGACGCAGCTAATGCTAACGCTAATGCTAAGGGACGAGCCTAAAAGTTTAACCCCCTGCAATGTACAAATGAGCCCCGTGTTTTCTTTTTTATGAGTGGGGTGAAGTGCTCTGCCACGTAAATTTTTGTAAACATTTTATTGTAAACGTGCTTCTTCCACCATCTCAGTATCTTCACTCTCAGGCTCGGAGTCTGGTTCAAACTTGAATGGCTGAATTCCGTAAGCCGCTGCTCGGTCAGGTTCGCTCGCCATCACTAAGCTGTTGATGTTTTGGAGTTGGATGCACTGGGCCAGCCCCCCTTCCGACTATTGCCTCCCTGCAGCCAATCAGCCCGCACCTCATTAACATTAGTCAAAAGCTTGCATGAACTCTCGCGAGACAAGGTTGTTGTATGAGCACAGAGTCAGAACAAGCTCTGTTTGTTTACGCAAGTTTCACCAAAAAAATACATTTTAGAACTTTATTTTTTTACACTACAAATAAGATCAGCAGGTTTTAGATGTATTTGTTTAAATTTATACACATTTCTTTTCACAAAGACTTTCTAACTTAATTACAGAAATTATTTAGATTTGTTTTAAACATTCTTAAGAGTTCATGTCACATCTAAATACTTCTACTGTATCAAAATTTTGCTTGCATTGCTTTATTAGGAGTATATAGATATTATTTTTTTAAACCCCAATTCCCAAAAATTTGGGACACTGTAAAATATAAATAAAAACCGAATACAATGATTTGCAAATTTAATAAGCATTTTAAATCAATTTGATTTTGATGTCATAAACACATCTCATAGTTAGAGTGAGGGCAAGAAAAGGCTGGAAAGTAATTGGCACAAACCAAAAACAAATAGAGGAGCATTTAACAGCTAATTGGGTTCATTTTATGACTGCATATAAAAGGAGCATTTCAGAGAGGCAGAGCCTCTCAGATGTGATGATGGGCAGAAGTTAACCAATCAGCTGCGTCTAACAATTGTGAAACAATTTCAGAAATATGCTCCTCAACATAAAATTGCGATCTCACCATTTATAGTGTATAATTTCACTGAAACATTCAGAGAATCTGGAGAAGTCTCTTATTGGCCAAAGCACATGATGTTTAACACTAATATTTACATAAATGTATAACATGTATGTGTAATATCTTTTGACAACATTTTTATAAATAATCATAGCATCCTCACACAGAGGATATATTAATGTTATATATATATATATATATATATATATATAAGCCAGAATCCAGAGAAGAGCAAGTTTTCCACAAGCATTTATCTACTTAGAAGTAGCTGCAGCACTTGTACTTGTTTTACAGCAAGCTAGGTAAAGCTAGGTATGCCTCCTGTTTTCTTTCTTTCTTTCTTTCTTTCTTTCTTTCTTCCTTTCTTTTGATGTATCTTGATAAGGAGATGTGGAAAAGTTGAACCTCAGGCAAAAATGTCTCTGGACGCTGACTTGAATAATAAAAAAGAAGTTTATTACAAAAGTTCAGACATCAAAACAGATTTCTGCAGAAAAATCTGGAGGTCCCAAAACCAGAACGAAGACCCAAAGACCTGATGTAAAGTTCTGTCTTATATATGGTTTAAACGAAGAAAATTCCTCAGTCCTGTATCCTCCAATCATAGAGTTTGTATATAGGATGTTCGTGTGCGTAGAAGACATGTTCGTGTGTAAATCCAGTCTATAGGACAGAGAACCTTATATGGTAAATCTTGAGTGTGTATCATAAAAATGTTATGATTAGATCCCTCACTTTCTTTCTTCCTTCCATCCATCCATCCATCCATCCATCCATACTGTTTTCTGTTATTTTGGCTACTTAGTAGCAAGCAGCAGTTGTGTTTTTATTTAAGTGCTTGGTGACTCATCCCAGCTTGCATGCTGTCTGCTGGAGCCCAGATGATTTTAATATCAATGCTGATGTTGGATAATGACTTGTGGGCCAGATAGCTTGGCTTAAGTGTTTGCATAGTCCTCATAAAAGCTTAAAGATGGGAGACGTTGGGGGCTTAGAATTGTACATTGTTCATGAAAAATAAACAAATGACGAGCAACATGAGTGGCAGCAGTCAGACTTTTTCACGGAGTCATTAAACACCCCCTTTTTTCTCCAGATGATCTGGTGATTCAGCTTGGCATTGTTGCAGTTTTAACAGGCAGCACACCACATTTGATTCATGTTACCCTTTCATGAATATATGGGTCCTGCTGCCAATGTGAAAAAACATGTTCATCTGTTGTGGCGCTGACAGGCTTTTGAGAGGCAGCGCTGCGCTTCCCCAATGAAAAAGCCTGAGTGAGGGTGGGATTTTCTGACAAGGGCTGTTTAACACCTGTGATTGCCGCCATTGTGCGGATGCCACAGCCTGATTCCTCCAGGCGGCGAACTGTCTTTTATTAGTCGTCATCTTGTACGAGCTGCAGGGATAATGGAGCAGAACGCTTGTGAAACAGAACAATGAATGTTCAGTGTTTACACTCCAGCTCCATCGATGCTCCAAAAACTGCCATACAACATTCATAACTACTAGGAAAACTATCTCAAGCCATTTCGGCACCTCAATAAACCTTCCAAATGCCACACTCTGACAGGCTCGTTTGTGTTTGCCAGCAGGTACATTTGTGTCACATGAGCGAACTCTGCTGCTTTTCTGTCATAGTGATTTCTGCTGTAAACAGGAAAGAGCAGAAAGGGATTCAGTGTGTGTGCACATGTTTAATACAGCCTTTCCACACATGATGCTGTTCACACCAGCATGCTTCCTCAGCTCTGTTTATGTAACATTGCCTGTGAATTTTGTCCGTTGTTTGATAGTTGAGGAAAGCAGCAGTTCCCCAGCGGCCTGTATGTTATTTCCCTAACGAAAGCGCCCCTCTTCTCAGGATTAGACTGTCGTCTACCTGGCTTTAAATGGGAAGCTGCTGAGATCAACACACTCCCCTGTGTTTTCTTCTAGAAGATGACACATGCACAAGTACCTCTCTGTGTTTTATTCTGCAGCTGCTGACACTATTTATTATTTTTTTCTACCTTGTTTTAAAGCCATTAAACCAAATGATCCCTTGCCTGTTACCACATTCTCAAATGCTGTTCTGATCATGTTGGACAATGAATCAGAACGCTAATGATAAAAATTGTGCGTACACAAATCAGATTGCATCCCATTAGGATATTGTGAAAATTCACATTATGAGGCTCAGTCAGCCTCCTTCAAATAATTTAGAGAGCCAGAAGAACATAACACCGCGTTGAATGTCAGTTAACTAATTGGCTCCACGGTCTTTTTAATTACCTCCAAAATACAGGAAACGCACACATCAAACATGCTGGCTTAAGTAGAACAAAGTCACTTATATAATGTCCATGCAGTGATGCTCATGTAGTTGGATGAGCACAGAGGGAATTCTTTCATTTTCCCTCTTTGGTCACACTACAGCTTCATTAAAGAGTGGAGGAGTTCTTAGAGGAAACAGCTCTAACTAGTGTGAGTGTTATTGCTGGGGCGTGCACTACCGCACAGTTTATCTCTCGACCCATGAGGTTGCAGTGCAGAGAGGAGGAGCCCAGTCAGGCTCTCTCTGAGGACGTTATGGATGATTTGATGACCGCTCTGGGCAGCTGTACAGCAACACAGTATATCATGCAGCTACAAGGCCCTGTGTGGTGTGGTGGGATGAGGAAAAGGAGAGGAGGGGGTGGCATTGAGCTTTTGTGAAACCCAGCTGAACATGCTGCAGAGAGTACAAGCAGAGCAGTGGGTAGAAACTGAAAGTCCATCAGGTGTCTCCATAATGTCACGCAAGAGATTGATTTGACCAGTTTGCATGATGCAGTTTATATGCAATCAGTGCAATTGAGCATTTAACTGCTTTAATTGAATTCAAGTGTAGAGCAATAACCATCCAATCCATGTGTTAACTGCTGAACATTCACATGCTCCAGCTCCTTTATATGTGAAGGATTTGCTGCTTTCCCATGCTTTATGTTTAATATACGTTCATGTAAATAAAATATCTTTAAACATAACTTGATCATTTTGCATCTAAAAATTTTAATGAGTACTTTTTATAATTTTCATGTCTTTTTGCAGGTAAAAAAATTAATTCCATAACCAATAAACTGACTAATTAGTGCAAATAGCCCCATGATTTAAACAGAACAAATCTGTATTCACAGCACATGAGGTGAAAAAGGTCAAATCAGTAAATATAACGGTAATAATCTTTACTCTTTCAAAGTGGAGTAATTAATTGCGCTCATTAAATACATTTAAAAATGCGATTATAATCAAATTCTGCATTGCATCTGATCACTTATAATTATGGAAACTAAAGTCTGCACTACCTGAGTTGGCCAGCAGATGGCGCACTGTCAGTATGAAACATACAATACATGGTCCTTTCTTGGTCTTAAATCATGCAGACTGGATCTTCTGTATTGTAACAGCTGTTTTAGATCAATCTTGCCTCTAACAAACACCACAGATGACATGCAGCCATTCTTTCTGTCTGAATAAGATAAATACCTTCCATCTTTTCTGCTTGTCATATAAATGAGTGCATAAATGATTCCACATTCTGATCACCTCTGTAATGCACCTGAAATATTAGAGGGGTTTCTTTAAACCTCTGGCGCCTCTCTCGTCACAGCAGTTCTCCCCCTGGATGAATAATGCATCATATGCGTTCGAGTTCACTACCTGAGCCAACTGCCCAATTATAACAGCCTCTTCTTCTCTTCCAGTTTTCTTTTTTATGTGTTCATTTTCTTACCACTGATGCCATCTCGACCTGTCCCTTGGTGCACTAAAAGACATTTTGCAGCCTTTGGGAATCTCACTGTGTCTCTTTGGGATGCTGTATAAGTGCAGAGATAAGCTTTTAGTTTTGGATGTAAATGTTTCAGGTGGGTATTCTTTCTGGTGAAACTAAGCTTCACACTTAATAGCAATGAAATGTCTTGGCAGGAGTTTGTAAATCGAATAAGTGTTAGTTTCTTCTTCTTTAGATCTTTAGCAGTTCAATCAGGCAGACTGAAGCAACTTCTAAGCCAAATCCTGAATGATGCCAGTCCATTCTTTTCTTATCGATACTTCAAATCAATGATGAATCAGAGATCTTAAGTCTCTGTTAGGCTGCCCACAAACTTTAATTTGGATTAAGATCTGGAGAGTTTTTTTCAATATGTTCATATCTATACCTCTTTGTTATCGCTTTTGTCTTTTCTTGTGCTTCTCCATCAGCCTGGAAAATGCATTAGTTACCAGGAACAAGAAATGGTATCAACTTCTTCCAATGAGAAGAAAGTTTTGGAGAAAGTTTTGATACCATTTCTTGTTCCTGGTAGAACTGCGAGTTATATTACTTCCCTTTGATAAGAAGCAACCCCACATGTGTGCAGTCTTGGGGTGTTTCCCTGTTAGGACGACACAGGACTTATGGTAGCATTCACCTTTTTTTTCCAGATAATTTATTGAACAGATTTTCCAAACAGACCTCATCTGACAATATAACTTTATGACTGTCTTCTGCAGAGGTTCCATCTATCCTTTCTGTTGTTCTTGGAGAAAAATGACTTTCTCAGCAGTTTTTCCTTAACACTTAGGCCATTTTCCAAAAGTTTCATTTAACAGTGCATACAGAAGCACTCACACCTGTCTGCTGTCACTGTTGCACAAGCTTTGCATTGCTGGCAACCTGGATTTCATAGCAGACTCCGCAGGAGATAGTCTTGGGAGTTGGACATTTTTAGACATACTGAAGCTTTCTTCAACATAGTTGAACCTCTCTCCTAGAAGTTTTTAATGATCCAGTACACAGTTCTTTCAGGTTTAATACCATTTGCAGCTGCTTCCTTGCATGTAGAGATATTTTTAAGTTAATCAACGGTGGCTACATGGGCTTTTATAGAAGTAATCTTTAATGACACATTGATCATGATTTACACACTTAGTTTGCTGTTAAATATCACTCAAACAGGCCATGTAGCTTCAGCTTTTTTCTCGATCTGATACAATACCTAAATGATTTTATGGCAGGAAAAAAGTATGATAAAAATTAGGATTTTGTGATCAATTTCACATTTATACTAAATGTCAGATTGTAACATTATTGATGCTTATGAATATCTTATATTAATATTTTAACCATTAGTTGCAGTTGAATTAGTGTGGTGTGAGTTATTAAATCTTAGCTAACTGAATATTGATTGTTAACATTCTCTCATAAGTAGCACTATGGCCAAATTAGCAATACGTACTCACCGGCCTCTATCTTAGTTGCAACTTGCTGGACACCCCTTTCCCTCCAGAACTGCCTTAATTCTTGGTACCATGCTTCAACAAATGATGGAAATATTCCTCAGAGATTGTGCTCCATGTTGACACAATAACATTACAGTTGTTGCAGATTTGTCAGCAGCACATGCATGAAGAGAATCTCCCATTCCACCACATCCCATAACCGTCAGCAACAATACCCAGGTAGGCTGTGGTGTTTAGACCAAATTATGAGCCTATCATCTGAATGTGGAGCTGAAATGGACTCATCCGACCAAGTTTTTCCATCTTCTTTTGTCCAGGTTGGTGAGTCTGAGTGAATTGTACCATCGGTTTTCCGTTGATAGGAGTTTAGTTTTTTAATGGCACAATTAAAAATGGAGGATGTACAGTAAATATAGGCCATTAGGGCAGTAGTCTGTTGTGAGGGCAGTCTGTTGACACTCCACCAGGGGAGGGAGGAAAAAGAAAGTTGGCACTTGTTGACGTATTTCAAATAGTTCCTGTTTAGGAATGTGCTGAAGGTTTTTAACCTCTCAGACCTCTTTCCACAGCGAGGTTTTCGCAATGAAAGTTGACTTAACGACGCTTCGTTGTTAGCTAGCCCCGCAAAACTGCAGCACCAGCGGTATGGACTTCATTTTTTCTATCACAGGCAACGGTGCGAGAGTTGTTAGGGACGCAATCTCTCAAAGATTGTGGCCTGTAGCCGAACATGACACCGTCCAGCTTCAGCAGCACCACGCTGGGACGAAGCACAACCCACACACCCTCCACTGCGACACAGGTTAGTCTCTCTGCATTTAACCATGTTGGTTGACAGTTAACAGAATGCGCACCCAACTTTTCCGTTTCGTTTAGAAGAAACAAACGTTAAGCTCGCGCTTCAAGGCTACGTGCCAAACTCCATTTAAAAATCGTTCAGTTTAAAGTTTACTTGATCCTGTAGCTCTTTTCTTTTCGTGTCGAATAAAATGTAGGTTTGTGTACGTACTTTAAGTGTAAAAACGTATTTCGGCAAAGTTATTTAATGCTTTGCACACGTTAAATTTTACAGAAAAACTCAACTTTGCAGACACCGTTACAAAAACTCTTTTGAAAGTCTTCCAGTTGAGCGTTTCCTCGTTGCTTGAACCGTTTCCATATACAAGAAAAATATTTTAAAGATTTTAAATAAATTCTTAACCCTTCGCTTAAAAGCTGCACAAGATACAACTGTGTTTTTTGTAGCTCTGAACGAAGATGGCCATATTTGTTACTGCCAGCAGACTGCCTTGTCAGCTGAAATATTGACGTTTATTCAGACGTTATAACATTTCTGTTATAGGGTCACTGGTGTTAAGTGGCCATACTGCTAGTAGAGATTGAATATATAGGCTTTATGCAGTTTCTGCCGAGTTAAAGCCCAAAGCTGAGGGGAATTATGCCCGTCATTCACCCATATGCTCATCTTTCCACTATACTGACAGATTACATTAAACTGCACATAAGAGCTCGTGTGTCATTTTCTTGCATTGTGTAATAGTTGCACTCGTGTTGAAGCAGACTTCCTGGACTGTGTAGTCATTGCACTGAAATCTCATGTGCTTGCTTTCCTGCATGATTTCCAATTGCTTCACCGATGTAGATTCTAAGGGGAATCAGCTCAGTTTGTGTCCTCAATAGTTCACCCCAGCCTGCCTGTCTGGTTTGTTCTGAGGACACACCGCATGTCACAACTGAGGCATCCCAAATATTTCACATCAGTAGACAGTTCACGCTTGAACCAGCCAGCCAAGGAGTGAGCAAGCATGTCCTAAAGGCTTCTAGCATCAGGGAGCATCTCCATGCTAATGAAGATTGGATTCCTCTTCCTCGCTCTTTCTGCTTTGCATCTCACTCTTAATTTATAATTAAACTCATCAGCGCCTCCTCTGACTTTAAATCAAAAGCACAGACATGTACTGCCATTGAAAAGAGAGACAGAAGCGGCTCAGAGCTGCTCTCACATAATTCTTCAAAGTATGAGAATGGAATATTTTGCATTATTAGTCTCCATTAATTGGTTGCTCTGAAAAGTCAGATAGTTGCAGCGACAGGGCACCCTCCCATCCTGCTCTGGTTTAAAGTGCAGAGGGCTTTCAGCTCATGCAGAGACATTGGAATTCAGGGCTCGATGGCGGGCAGGTTAATTGTTCTATCTAATTAGGACAGAGATTAATCAGATGCATGCTCTGCTGTTCTTGAAATGCCACTGATGGCAGTTGGGTTCATTAGCAGTCCCTGTGCTTCTTGCTTTCTTTGCAGCAGCAGAGTGGACCTCAAGGGTGGTTTGGGATTGTAAGCTACCGCCCCTCTCAGAGGGGAAAGAATAAGACTAAGATGTGGAGTCAAGTAGTGGAAGTGGAAAGATGTTAGACTTGGTTGAGTATGGAGGTAGTTAATGACCCGTAGCTTGGACTGCACTGTTTGATGCTAACTGGAAAGCACTTTTCTTTTCTAGTCATTTCCAGTTTCAGAGTATCAGAATATTTCAAATCTGGTGGAAAAAAAGAATCTAAGTTGAAGTGACTTAAGAAGTCTGAAAGGGAGCCTTCAATCCTCTTGCCATTTCACAGTTAGACAGCCGTAAGCTTTTGCAGCTTTATCAGGAATGCATATCGAGCACTGAGCACACAACGGGTCAGTAAAACAAAAAGAAAGAGATGCAAATAAAGGTGCAGATTTGCTTTTAAATGTAGCTGTTATTATTCCTTGCATGAAGAATCAAAAGTTGTTTGGCACTTTCTCTGGGATCAAAAGTCAAGGAAAGGCTGTGTTAATAGGATGAAGTGTAGCACCCACAGGCATACATCATAGCGTGCTGTTGCAGATCAAGCCCACCAGTCAATGTGTAATCTGCAGCATGTGATGCTTGCTGGAAGTCCCCAAGAGAAATAAACTTATACACAACAGTATGTCTGTTATATATATTCTCTCCTTTGATTCAGTCGTAGATGTCAAGTGGAACGTTTCCACTGTTTACTTCATATGTACTGTTTAGCATTTCATTGTTAAGACTGACACAGATCTCTTAAATCCTAAAGTTCAGAGGGGATCTTACTCTAATTTCATGGGAGATAATTGATTCATTTCAGCCTCTTGGTAAATATGCAGTACAAGATTTTTTTTCTGCAAAGATTTAAGGAATCTCTGAAAAGAAAGAATTGTGTTGCAACCCTTCTAATCTATAATTTGATTTTATGATATTTTTAACATTTCGATTAGGAACTTAAAAAGAGAGCTAGTTGTAGGAATACACCCATAAAGCTCTAAAGAGGTCATAATAATACAAACAGATTGCTAATAATGCAAAGTTTGGATGCACAGATGATTCATGGTGCAGGAACAGGTTCGCCCCCCCTTGACATTGAACTAATCTCTGCAAGTTCTGTCTAGCATTGAGGCTGTTCACTGATTTGTCACTATTCACATTCACCCTAAGGTTGACACAGACTCTGCTGCAATTATCAGGATGATTCAGAAAGTGCAATCTGCTTATGCTCTCACCGCAGTAATGGGTGATTTTAATCACATTAATTTTCAAAAAGTCCTTGAGCAGTTTGTATTAGCATGTCACTTACTCCGCATGCCATAATGAGACACTCCAGGTATCATTTCTGGCTGCATCAGGGGAACGTAAGTGACAGGAGTCCCGGTGGGATCTGTGGAATCACCAGGCCACCTGTTCTCTGCTTGGAGAATTGATTGTAGGGTTGAATGTCATGACTGCTCCTTGACTTTTAAAGGATGTTTTGGGATTCAGCTTATACAGCATTTCTCATGAAATAATGACAGTTTGCCTCACTGGTGGAGGCGATGCATCTCCAATGAAAACAACAAAAAAGAAGGGGCTGTTTAGAAATGAAGTCAAAGCCAAATGAAAGATGATTACGCTGCAGCAACCATTTCTGAAATCTGCACTGCGTGATAAAAGAAAAGAACTGACTAGAGCAAAAGACTCATCAGTGTCTTAAAAGGTCTGAAAGACTTTATATGAGCAAACTGAATAACATCATATATTGCCAGTCCTGAGATATTTCAACAGCAGATGTTTGAAAGAGGCCAGATGACGAGCACAAATGCTGAGAGCAGCTGACGTTTAAGGGATGGTAATTGGGACCTTTTCCGAGTGACTCAACAGCTTCTTTTGCTTCCTTGTTACTTGGGCTGAAAAGAGCACCCAGCCTCAGTAAAAATACAGGTAGTAATTTCTCCTCCTTTAAAGACTTTACAGAATTAAAAACCATACACTGCAGAAGAACCCTCAAGGGCTGTCAGTCAGATTTCCAAAGGTTTGAGTTTTAGTTTACCACTTGTGTAACTTTACACAGTTTTTTTTTCTGTGTAAAGTTAAAGCTGATGGGCTGCTCATAGGTTAATCAATCCAACAGATGCTGCTGTCACTCTTTTACGGGTGAGTGCAGGCTTTTCATTTATTGTTGCATGGTACTCAAAGACAATAGTTTTACCACCCCAGACATCATAGTTTAGCCAGCTTGGTGTGATCATGTGGACTGTCTGAAATCAGATTGCTCAAAAATCCTGAAAATGTGCCAGAAATGGGCTAAAAGTAGTCTGAGGCACTTGCTTAGAGAAAAGCAAGTGCCACTCTCTGATCTTTGTCAGCTGATTGCACTGTTTCCTCTGGGCACATGAAGAAAGAGGCCCTCATTAATCCCCTTTCCATTTAAGCTGCTCAAATCAAGAAGTGGACTCAGCTCCCTTTATATAAATAATTTGCTTCGTATTGATCCTCAAACCATCGATTTTAGGTCTAAGTATGGACTTGCTGTCAACATGATACTTTACCACCTTTAAAGTTAGTTTTATTTAAATGTTTTACGCCAGTAATATGACACCACTCCACCAGTTTTTTACGCACCATTTGCTACGAGTACAGAATAAGATAGTCAGCATTGGAGGAAAGTCACCAATGGCTGCAGCCTGTCTTGGTTTCATCCGCTTTTACTAAATCAGCTTTTTCAAAGGAAATTATTACTGATTCAGTCCATGGCCAGAGCTGCTTGGTTTTTGGTTTCGGTGAGCCTACGATCATCTGTGAAAGTTTTGACGAAGCAGTCTTTGTGTGTTTTTTTTAATGACCAATTGGTGGTTTTAAATGACCACTGCTGGAAAAAATGACAGTTTAGGAACATTTTACCTCCCTTAAGACTAGAAAGAAAGTGTTATAAATTAAAAAAAAAAACTAAAAGTTAGCTATGATTTAATAAAAATGTCATAGCTGAAAAGTATATTAATTTCTGCCTCAAAACTATTTTGCTGGATCTGGACAGCCTGTTAACGTGTAAAGCTAGGTGTTGCACATCAGGATAGAAGCACCTCTGGAGTTGGCAGCTTTGTGCTGCTTGCACAGGGGTTGCATTAACTGTCATTGTTTCTCACTTGGCCTTGCATATGCTATGTGTCTAAACCTGGAAACTGGACTATGTGTGGGAGCGCTAAGCTAGGCTGAGCACTGAGGAAGCCTGTCATAGGGAGCCACTCATTTGCCATTGTATGGTACTTCCATGTGGATATGTCCTTGTAAAAACCCTTCAGCTTTTTGAGAATCATTCTGGTTCAAAGATGTATGGAGGATCCTTTTGTTTGATTTAGATTTTTTATTTTTATTATTATTTTTTACATATTTATTTAGTTAATCATAACAGTGGGTGAAACAATCCAATATTAGAACTGGTCATTGCTTAGCACAGACAGAGAAAGCTGCGAGTGAGCTGATGTATGGGTGTGGTCAGATCAGCATATTAATAAACCCCTAGTCTTGAAATGAAGAACAACAGAGAGGGTCATAACCTGAGCCATTTTAAAGGCACAATTCTTTTTTTTTCCTCTCTCTTTTGTTATTTCTTTATTTATTTAGAAACTGCCAGAGCAGGACTGTTCATCCATCATCCCTTTGAATCCATTGCAAAGCTTCTGCTCTGCACTGATGAAATCAACAGCATTGCATCATTTGACAAAACTACTTAGGTTAAACTGCTTAGGTTAAAGATGTGCTTATTTAGACTAGGTTTACATGTACAATAATCACTCAGAGAAAGCTGCAGTTTAACAGAATGTCTCCTCTAACATCAGTATTTTCCTCTCTATAAAGTAGCTGGGGTTTGTCCTAAAATGCACCAGATTTTTGGCTTGTTGCTTTTTGGGAGGAAAAACATCCTTGAGGGGTCTGAGCCTTTGTGGCCCAGCAGTTAGTCTAAATTTTTACTCAAGATCGGAACTGTTTACTTTTGAGTCAATAGGATCGGATAATGCAGGGTTTGTGTTTCTTACAGCTGAGGTCAACACTCCTCCTGCCATCGATTGGTGCTGTAACCTTAGAGGCTAGTGTTGCTGCTGAGATGCTGCTGACCAGTACCAAGGTTCTGAAGGGTGACAGAAGCCGACAAAGAGGCAGTTTTGTGTCATGTAGTCAGAACCAATCAGTATTTTGTTCATTTGTGGCTGATTGATTGACATTGAATGAACACTGGTCAAGATGATCACACAGGTTCGGGTTAGCATTGTCACGCTGAATATGAATCACAGAAATCTTGTGGCAACATCAATACGATGTTTCATTAGTACTGATCCAGCCAATCGGGATTATATTGAGTCACACTGATCATCATATGCCCCTTTATTCCGTCCTCCTGCATGCTCCCTTCTTATAAACTCACCATTAACTTTGACTTGAAAAGTGATATTGCTCAGTGTGCAGTAACTCTAAAGCCAAAGGTTGGAGGAATCCATGTGATTAGTGATAGTAGAGGTTTAATGCTTCTGACAGCAGGAAGGGGGAGGAAGAGGATGAGGAGGCTGAGTGCCCTGTTGTGAAATGGGATCTTCCAGTTTGAGCTGCTGAGACTGTGGATCAGTGTTGAAGCTCATTTGATTTCTTCAAATAAATAAAGTTTTTATTAGCTTCAAACACCTCACGTAGCAAGCCTTCATTAAGTAGGAGGCTATTATCGGAGCCATGCATTCCTTTGACTTGCCATATTTTTCAATACATTGCTTAATTTAAAACAAATTCTAGAGCTGTGTCCATTGATTCTGCTGGGAATCCCCAGAATCTCTGACTGATGCAAATCTCTGCTGTATTTTGGGAACATTTACCTTCTGCAGTGAATATTGGAGCAACACTAGACTGTGTGCCAGGAGGAAAACAGGCCAACAAACTGCATGCCTCTCAAAAATAGCCAGTTTTTTTTAACACGTTCAGGTAAAAACATTGCATTTAGCAAACCACTACTAAAATTATATAGTGTAAAGAATACATGCAAAGAGGTTCATGCAAACTTAAAAGCAACACCTTTAAAAAAATGGCATCTTAAACTTGCTTCTGCTTTTGTATTCTTATTATTACCATGCAGCCACCATGCAAATATTCCTTACAACTGGACAGGAAAACTTATTAAATAAGGTTTTCCCATTGCTGTAGTGAAGTTTTAACCCATCAGAGGGAAAATAAATTCCTCATGTTGAACACTAGGTGTGCAGTCTGTACATTGTACCAAACACTATGTGGAAAAGAGGCATTAAAGTTGCTACATTAAGCCGTCACCACACACTTAACACTTCTTGCATCGTATCAAATTGAAATGCTTTGAATTTAACTGGATAAAAACCCTCCAGTTTTCCAGGGTTTTTCCAGTGAAAGATGTTAAAGAATTAATTGATACAAAGTGGTTCAAGATGAATACATTTAACAGCCCCAGATAAATGCTTAATCCAGGATAACAAAGTCATCACAGAGTATCTGAGACAGAGCAGAGTTTTAATACCAGACTGAAAAAAAACGTTTTTGATCATCGTTTTTGATAATTAGACACAACAGATGGGTTGTTACACCGAACCAAGTCTTGTGTAAAAACTGCTTTGGAAAGAGGAAGACACTTTTAAAAGTGCTGAATGAGATGTCTATCTGTAATGAGTAAAGTTACTACACTGATTAACCAAGAGCTGGTCAACTATTGCTGGCTTCTTTCACAGCTAACGAGAAATAAAAGTGAGGAGTTAAACAGATGACAGACTGACTGTCACAGTGAAGCTTAGACAAAAATAACTCCAGGATGATGGACAAGGATGTGGCAGTGAACAGATGAAAACCTGGAGCATAAATACTGAGGGAGATCATTAAACACGGAGCAGGTGTGGCAGTCTGTCACTAAAACCCTGGTGTGAAACAAGAACAGGAAGTAAGCTTCACAGAAAACACAAACACTACTAAGTAAAATGAGATGCAAATTTACCTTGAATATAAAACTAAACCACAACATGAAATCTCTAAACACAAGGAATAAAGACAAACCCAGAGGAACAGAATAAAATACAAATCAGAAAACCATCTAAAAACTGAACAGACTGAGCGAATAAAACAACACAAGACTTGGAACAAAACTAACAAAAATCAAAAGAAAGTGCCACAGAAGTCTCAAGAGGACCTAAAACACAGGCTGACATTGTGTTTTCATATGACTTGATTAATTCAACCAATTTTCCAGAGATATTTGTGAAGTTAGAGCCAGAAAATGGCATCTTCTGTCAGTTAACCCCAGAGACGACTATAATTCACCATGTTTTAGTGCAGAATCATTATTTTTGCCCATCAACTGATCGGTTATTTGGCTAACTGCTTCTCTGTATTTCTGCAGATGGTAACAGAAACAATGCTATTAATACACACATTAGGAAATGGCTAGTATTTAGATGAAAAGTTTTGATAAATACATAAGTATATGGATATGTCAGTGAAATGTTTCTTCAGTCAGAGGAGTACAACTTTCCCACAGCCGAATCTGCCACTGTATAATGCAGACAGGTTCCCCACTCAGATGTTTCCCTTTTTTTTTCTTTACCACCTTTTTCCCTTTCAGTCTGCACAGTTTGTCACCATGGAAACAGTCACATACACGTTGTGGGAATATTAATTGAAATACGTGTCTGTGTGTGTTAGCATTGACACACCTCAGTGCAGATCAGTGTCTGGGTTTTAACGCTGCGACTGTGGAAGGAGAATGATCTCAACATGTAAGGAGTTTAAGCCACATAAATGTAGCAGCAACACAACGAGGGTGTGATTAGCCGACACAGGGAGAGTGTTAATGAGAGGACAGGGCAGATCCAGAGCCTCCTGCTCTGACATGGACATGCCCACACACACAAAACTGCAGTTCAGCAAAGTTTCTTAGAACAGCTGACTGGTGTATCGGCTGCTCCGTGGGGGCAGGCAGGGTAATATAGAGCTGAGCGGTACTGATAGTGCTGGCAAAGGGTTGTTTCCTGTCACACAGGGTTTCTCCGAGTTTAAGTTGACGGCTCCTCTAAGCTCATGCACTGTATTTTCATCATGGTGTAACAGCAGCAGATCACAGCAGCTAATAGAACAGTGTTGCATAGTAATAATAACCTCTTTCTCAATTAATTTCTGCACTTCCTTCTTTTCAGTTATACTGATCATCATACTGATCATAATCCTGTTAGTATGACTCTTTGTTTTTATTCATTCTGCAGCTTGCAATGAGAGAGATTAGTGAAGCGTAGCGCAGGCAGATATACCGGTTCATGTTGAAAACCGGTTTTCATTTAATATGAATTTATGTTATACCACAAACTGGTTTTAAGTGTCGTAAGCAAAACTCGGAACTCAGCTGTTAAGTGTGTGAGGGTGGGACACTTTTACAGCTGCACAACTAAACATACATGCAGCTGTGGTATTGGAGATGTTTATCATGATTAATACTCTGTGTGTGTGTGTGTGTGTGTGTGTGTGTGTGTGTGTGTGTGTGTGTGTGTATATACATATATACATATATACATACATACAAACATAGTGTTTGTTTTTTTGCATGTTTGTCACTTAAATGTTTCAGATCATCAAACAAATTTAAATATTAGTAAAAAAAAAAAAAAAAAATTCAGTTTTTAAATGATTTTTTTTCTATATTAGTAAGGGAGAAAAAAATGCAAGCCTTCATGGCCCTGTGTGAAAAAGTGATTGCCCCTAAACCTAACATCTAGTTGGGCCACCCTTAGCAGCAACAACTGCAATCAAGCGTTTGTGATAACTTGCAGTGAGTCTTTTACAGTGATGTGGAGGAAATTCGGCCTGCTCATTTTTACAGAATTGTTGTGATTTAGCCACATTGGAGGGTTTAATTATGAACTGCCTTTTAAAGTCATGCCACAGCATCCCAATAATGTCAGGATTTTGACTAGGCCACTCCAAATTCTTCATTTTGTTTTTCTTCAGCCATTCAGAGGTGGGCTTGCTGGTGTGTTTCGGATCATTGTCCTGCTGCAGAACCTAAGTTGGTCAGCTTGAGGTCACGAACAGATGGCCGGACATTCTCCTTCAGGATTGTTTGGTAGACAGCAGGATTTATGGTTTCATTTATCACAGCAAATCTTCCAGGTCCTGAAGCAGCAAGACAGCCCCAGACCATCACACTACCACCACCATATTTTACTGTTAGTATTATCTTTTTCTGAAATGCAGTGTTACTTTTTACGTTGGATGTAACGGGACACACACCTTCCAAAAGATTCAACTTCTGTCTCGTCAGTCTGCAGAGTATTTCCCAAAGGTTTTGGGGAACATCAAGATGTTTTCAGGCAAAACTGAGACGAGCCTCAATTTTCTTTTTGCTTATCAGTGGTTCTCGTCCTCGAACTCTGACATGCAGGCCATTTTTACAAGTTTTTTTTTTGTTTGTTTTTTGTTTTTTTTTTTTTCTTTTTCTAATGGTGGAGTCATGAACACTGACCTTAACTGAGGAAAGTGAGGCCTGCAATTCTTTGAATGTTGTTGTGGGGTCTTTAGTGACCTCTTGGATGAGTCGTCATCCAGTCAGTCTTGGGCATGGCTAGAGAAATGGAACTCAGGTGTGATAAACCACAGTTATGTTTTAACAGGAGGGGGCAATCACTTTTTCACAAAGAGCCATGTAGGTTTGGATTTTTTTTCTCCCTTAATAATAAAAACCTTGATTTAAAAACTGCATTTTGTGTATACTTATGTTTTTGACAAATATTGAAATTGGTTTGACGGTCTGAAACATTTAAGTGTGACAAACATGCAAAAAAGTAAGAAATCAGAAATGGAGCAAAGACTTTTTCACACCACTGTATCTGAACCTGATCTGTCTTCATAGATGTGTGCATTTATGTCTTATGACTAGTAGATTTTACAGCTGTTTCACTAGCAAGCCCAGTGAAAACCTAGTGAAACCTAGAGTAACTAACAAACCTAGTGAAACCTAGAGTAACTAACTGAAATGGGCTGCTGTTACCAACATTTTTCATTTGTCAGCTTTATGTGATAGTGAAATGAGTCTGATTGACATGAGTGCATCCAAAATCAATAATTTGGGGGTAAATATGAGCTGATGAGAACCACAAACTGCTAATTTCCTCCTTCTCAGCTGAAAGATAAACAAGCGTAACGAGTCCCAGCGACAGAGAAGCAGATCAGCTGATCGCTGACAGCCGGTGTGATTATTTACAAAACAACAGAAGAGGGGGAGGCAAAGGCAATGACATTTGTACAGAACTGCGGGAATTTTTTTTTATGCAGGAGTGCGGCTGTTGATTCCTGTCACTGGGAAAAGTTTGGGGGATGATGGTGCGTTAATTCCGGTAATGCAATTAATTAGATAAATAAGTTACAACTGTATTATATATATATATATATATATATATATATATATATATATATATATATATATGTATATGTATATGTATATGTATATGTATGTATGTATATGGACATCACTCTTTTTTTTATACAATTCAATGACAATGGAGTTGTGTAATCTTGGCCAGTCTGCTTCAGTAATTCTTCACCTTTTCATGCAAAGGAAGAAAAAGCAAAAACAAAAATACCGGTACTGTCAAGCTGGTATAATTTAGAAAATATTGCGTTATATAACTTTGGCCATCCCACCCAGCATGTTGTATGTTTGCAGTAACATTTTTGCAGAATAAAGAAATTTTAGGTGTTAAAGCTTCTAGAAAAACAGCCTGGCTATGGAATTAGATCTATATGCTATGCACAGCCAGACTCCTACTCCTTCAGCGGATATGAGGGAAAATGGTAAGAATAAGAAATCTTTTAGCATGTATTGAAGTCATTAAGGCGCCGGGATGCACGTGTCAGGCTGGGTTTGTACAAGAGTAAACCATGAAGTGAGACCATACAAACCTTCACACCAGCAGGTCACTTCTCACACAAATCAGTAAATGTTGCCTCTTAACTCTCCCAGTTAAACATCGTTAAGTCTTTGAACACCATGCTGCTCTTGTAGCTTGTGAGCCTTTGTGTGCAACTTCCTGTTCCTCTTGTTGGGAAAAAATCCCCTTAAAATATGTCCCACCGCTTTTCCCCTGTGATAACGATAGTTTACCACCAGCATTTGTCACTAGATCTGATCTAATCTGACTGTTGGCTTCATGTCAGACTTTCCATCTACCCCTCTTAGGCTTACGATATTAGTATTAAAAGATAGTTGCATTAACCACATGGTTGTGGTCAAACACCAGGTGCAAAATCTTTGCCTTATTTTTGTCCTCTTTCCACCTCTTTACTGTCAGTTTATATCAGTTTCAAGCATCCCATGTCATAACACATTTTTTAATATCACACCAGAAAAGATGAAGGAAATCTGTATTTAGCATTATCTGGATTTTTACCTAGCTAGCAAGCTGACTCTGTTTTTAAAATGTGACTCGGTATTTGTCCTTTACCGTCGATCATAAACTGAGTAAGAGGGCTGTTGAATGTTTAATTATTAGTTTATTACATTTTCTTTATTAATTTTTTAACCTGTCCTGTTCAGCATCATGACAGCAGAATGATGGTCTAGCTGCCATATTGTGCTGAACAAATTTAATTTGCCAAGAGGAGCTTTTTGGATGCAGGGCTTCCCTTGAATCTTAAATAATATTCCTTATTTTATTATATATATATTACTCATAACTGCTGGACTGGAGTATAGCTTTAATTTATCCTTTGTCTAGTTTTAGTCTAAACTGATTCTTAATCAGATTCACATCTTTGAGTTAAAATTAAAGTAAAATTAATGATGCAACAACATTTGGTTTTACAGTCTTAACAAGCACCAAATTGGGAGTCCACCAATCAGGTGACCCGTCTCCCTGCTTCTGAAGTTTTGAGGAAGTCTCTGTTGACTAATGCCATGCAGCACCAGTTTATCGTGGCTGTGGTGCAGAGCTCCTGCTTCCTCTACTGTTTACAAGGGAGGGGTTCTAAAAATAACATCTGGGGATGGCTGTATATAGCCAGCAGGCAGGGGAAACAAGGGAGCAGAGCGAAATTGGCTGCTTGTGTATTCTATCAGACCATGAGGGAATTTTTGTCAGTGGAGTTGCCTGCTTCAGTGTTTCATGGCTGTGTACAAAGTGAAAGGAACTATATATTTAGCTGCTGTGATTCATACACAGCAGATTGCATGGCAAGAGTTGCTGAATTTTTAGTTTTTTTTTCCTTTCTTGTCATTTTTATATACTCGTTATAGTGATGTCCTTAACTGTACTTCAATGAATGAAAGCCTTGCAGTGGAGTAGTCCTTCACTGGGCTTTTCTATTCAATGTAATTAAAGTCAGAGATGATGTGCAAGTTTGTGTACATGTCAGCCTCACAAATAGAGGAAAGACTGCTTTCTAATAAAATAATTAGGTGTTTATTTCCTCAGAAATGTGTTACTCAGCAGCGTGTTCTTCAGTTGTCTGGTCACAGACCCCTGTGCTTTATTATACTACGATGAGACTTGAAAAGTCGGCTTTTTAATCAGCCTCTTTGGAGGGCACACCAGTTAAGCTGCTTTTTTACACAAATATGTAATCAGCCAATCACATGGCAGCAACTCAGTGTATTTAGTCATGTAGACATGGTTATGGTGACTATCTTGAGTTCAATCTGAGCATCAGAATAAGGAAGAAAGGAGATTTATGTGACTTCGAACATAGTATGATTATTGGCGCCAGACAGGTTAGTCTGAGTATTTCAGAATCTGCTGATCTATTTTTCACTCACAGCCATCTCTAAGGTTTACAGAGAATGGTCTGAAAATAAGAGAAAATATCCACTGAGCTGTGATTTTTCTGACCAATATTGCGATTGCAATTTAGTTAGCAATTTAATCCTTTAAATTCCAGCTTCTGTTTAGTGCTCATGCAGAAATATATTTTATATGAGATGGAAGATTGTCACATGACATCAAAATTTGAGCTGGTCTATGTTCTAACAAGGACACAAAGTTGAGATATGAACTTGCCAACTACAAGATGCAACCTGTGGCCAGAAACACTTAAGCCTGAAGGTTTCCTCTAGAACAGGTTTCTTCTTTGTCAGTCCAGTAAAATGTAAACAGTCTGATGTTATTCATGTGATTCACACCACAGCTCACCATTTTTCCCTACATGATTTCTATACTGCAAACACTGGAGTTTCACCCCTATTCCAAGCACACAGACACATGAGGGCAGACCATTTGTGGCTTCAACCACCTGAAAATCAGACAAAAATTCTGTTTTTTCTTTTTAAACTTTCACTTGGAGATGAAGATGGAAAGGCTTGTCCTATCTGGATTTTGTGATTACTTAGAGCAACTTTACTCCATTAAACCATCTTTATTCACTTCATCAGGACATTTCAGAAGTACTTTGGACCCTTCAGTACCAATGTGGCATGGCTTAACCATCACAGTCATCTTCTGATGGCTACTTCCAACTGCTTTCTTGACCATAACAATGAGTTCACTGGACTCCAACGGCCTCCACAGCCACCAAATCTCAATCCAGTAGAGCAGCTTTGGGATGTGGTGGAACGAAAGATTCTCATCATGGATGCAGCCGACAAACCTGCAGCAACTGTGTGATGCTGTCATGTCAATATGGAGCAAAATCTCTAAAGAATGTTTCCAACACTTTGTTGAATCTATGACACCAAGAATTAAGACCGTTCTCAAAGTAAAAAGGGATCCAACCCGGTGCTTAGCAAGATGTAGCTAATAAAGTATCCAGTGAGCATATGTTTTGCTGTATTTAGTGAATTGTCATGAGGACCTTTTTCCCTGCAGTGGTGCAAGCCTCGAGGCTATGTTTTGGAAGTACCAGCTTTTCTGCTATGTTGTTCTGAACGGCATCAGCTCTTGTGACTGTTTACAACCCGGATTGAAGAGAGGCAGCCTTTGTTTCTCCCTGTAGCACAGCGGCTCTGTTCAGCTAGCCTCACAGCCTCCCTCACACAGTGGACTGTGTGTTCTTGTAATTCAGCCCATTAATGAGCCACTAAAACCATTTTTTATGAGAAACAACACCAGTAAAGGCGCTCATGCCTGCAATGGTAACTGTTATTTTACTTAGTGGAACAACAAATTGGATAACTAGCGACTTCCGCTCTCCTCTGTTAAGTTATTTTGCTTGGTGCTGTTCAGCAAAGATAATGCATTGGCTTTATCTAGATTGGCATCAACCACAGACATGGTTCTTCATGCCTTTCTTGTGGCCTCTGCTTCGCCCAAAGTTCTTGATTCTGCCATCTTTAGCTTTACTGTTAAAAAAAAAAAAAATCCAGGTCCTGTACAAATATGAGCAGGTTGTTTTTAATTCGTCATTAGTTACTCCTAAACAAACAAGTAATCAAACAAATGTAAATACTCCTCTTTGTTGGTTATTGTTAGTCTTAAAGATATTGTTTCCACTTATGTTTGCCATGATAAATAACAAGTAATTTTCCTAAGGATTTAAACATTATTTCCAAATTATTTGCTTAATTTTATGGTTTATGCATATATCATGTTATGCTTAACAAATGCTTACATTGACAAAACAGTGACATTGGATTTAAATGAAAGGTGGGTTTTCCAGACTTAGAAATGCTGGCGACATGAGGAAGCATAGCATGGGTTCTTGGTGTTGATTTGGTGCATTAAGTAATGGTGACAATCATTTAACAGTGTTAGCCTTGCGAGCAGGTTATTTGTTGCGGTTGGTAAAATAAAAGTAAATGCAGACACATTTTCAGTGCTTGTGTGGCTGCTGGAAAATAATGTTTTGATTGCTAGTGGGCATTTACTTTGTCACTGTGTTCTTTTTATTAGAAATAATTGCAATGCAGGCAGAGTACAGAATAGATTATTAAGGCAAACTGCGATAATGCAGACCGAGGAATGCTGGGTACATTTTCATTTCATTTAAACAATTTTGGCTGTGAATTATTTCCTTTAACTGATGTACTCTGTCAGATTTAAAAACAGAAACAGCCGGTTGGAGTCTTATTTATTAGCTGGGTGCATCTACATTGGCCATTGAAAAACTATTAGTCAACCACCACTAAGAAGCCATTTGTGTAACAACACAGGAAAAATTTAAATCAAAATATAATCAATGTACATATAGACTGCAAAAAACGTTTCTTTAAAAGTCATAATACCAGTACATTGTATGATACATATGAATCAAGGAAAGAAAATGTGATTTTTGGACTCATGAAGCGGACTCCTCTTAGAGAAGCAGAGCTTTTATAGAAACAACAGATGCTGCTGGTTTCCTGCAGTGTTAGATGAAAACCCAGCTTTTGTTACTGAGGATGCTGTGTCGCTGTGCTTCACTGCATGTCTGGTGTGTGAATAAAATCCCTGTTTCTTGCACGACCATCCAGGGTCAGGTTTAATTTTAGACCAATCACCACCGCACAGTGTGCCATTACCCCTGCTGCTAATGTATATCTGATTTTCTCTTCCATTGTCTGTCTTGGTCTTTCCACCTCAGGAAAGAACACCTCCCACTCTGCTAGTTCTGTATTATTTGAGTGTGATTTGATGTTTATCCGCTCAATCGGCAGTGGTTAAACGTATAGAGCTGCGTGTGTGCACACATCAGACGTCAACAAAAGCAAAAGAAAATCTCTATCGCCTTCGCAATTCTGTACCCAACAAAGCAGGCCAGCAACGCTTGTGTGTACTGAATCGGGGAACAAGTTGCAGTCTCCTGCACCGACATGATCTGCAATTAAACAAAACACTCGCTGGATTATGTTTCATGACAAGAAAGCATGAAATCGTAGTTATGACGCGAAGCCTCTAAATAGCAACATGAACCCATTCATGCACAATCGGCCTCCTTATGGTGTATTTTTTAAATGAAAGCATTCATCCTTCCAACGTTTCCATTTGGATGTTAAGTAATTGATTTGGCGCATGCCCACAGTTTGTGCAGTCACTTTGTTTTTTGTCTTTTTTTTTTTAAGCTAAGCAACCCTTTTAATGCAACGTCTTCATAGCATTCAGATGGAAATCTCACACTATTTCTCTATTAGTTGTTCTGGTATTTATTCTTAAGCTTATCTATAGATTAAGCATTAGATTGTAGTTGGGTTTTTAGACTCCCAACATTGGTTCAGTCATTTAGTTTCTTTAAAAGAAGAGATTGTTCAAAGGGTTGATGAGTGACACTGGATATATTTGTGCTTTTTATTAATAAAAAAAACTATTTACTGTCTGCTGTTTACATAGGCTTGGTTCTGAGTCTTTAAAGTCGTGACATGTATTTAAAAAAACAGCATGCTGGTGTAGGCAGTGGTTTCTATGGGTGGGAATCTTTTGGCACATTCAGATTATACGATTATTGATGCATCTTTTTTCCGTCTGTCTACTTGACTATAGCTACTTTCTGAGTGGAAACTGGTAGTGTGATTCTCATATTTGTCATTATAAACAACAACAATGTTCTCCACGAGCCTGGGTTGGTTCTCTTTGGGTGCTTCTGTATTTTCTCACACGTGTTTGGTTGATGGGTAATTTTGTAAATGACCATAGGTGGAAGCCTCTATGTATAGACGCATGCCTATAAGGCCCCGTGATAGACTCAGGACTTGCTCAGAGTCTGCCCCACTTGTCATTGCTTGGATGTGCTTCCTGCTGTTACCCCCACAAGATACAGTAGACTGACAGACAGCTACTCTTTGAGTAAAGACCTTTATAAGTGATCGAAATGTTTAATCCAATTCCATAAAGGACCGATGCAAAAACTACTTGAATCTGAAGTAGGCTTGAGTACAGACTCAATCTAAGCGGTGACTTGATGCTCATAGATTAACAAACTGCAGGTGTGTAAATGTGTTTTTAGGCTCAGAAAACTGATCTTTGTGTCACTAATCCAAAAAATAGTTTGTTGTTATGCTTAAAATCCTGTTTCCAGCATATTTTTACAAAACTTGAAACAGATGCTAAAGACATACAAGATAGTACCAATGCCTGAGTGTATCTTTAAGTCACCTTTTTAATCAGCTCTGTTTAAGGTGTCGCAGTTCTACTGGCTTTCACACAGGGAAACGTTAATGCCCCCCCCCCCCCCCCCCCCCCCCCCCAAAAAAAAAAGAAAGTAAAATCTCTAAACCAACGAAGTTTGGGTTCTATAAGACATCTGGGTTCCCTGTGGATTTAAACACAACAACAAGTCTAAAGTCTGAGTCGTTCCTGATCAAAACTTTTTCCTGTAACACTCTGGTCAGTTTAAACTTTTACTAGCATGTAAAAGAGAAACATTTTAATGGTTTTTGTCCTTCATGTTTCCTTTAATTCCAGGAAAACAAAGAAATATGTGTTATAAGGAATAACTAAACAGTAGTGAAATATTTCAGCCAGTCAGTGTTTAGATAAATTTGTGGTTGTTTTTGTGGCCAGTAGTCAGTTTCAGGGCAAAGTTAAACCAACACAAAATGTCACACCAGATGAAACACTGCCATTGACATGTTTACGTATTTGCCAACTGCAGTCAACAAACTGAATATTATCTATTGATGTCGGGCTGGTCTGTCTTTGCATTCATACAAAAAATATATGATTATGTTTAAAAAATATATAGTTTTTGTCAGTTTTAATTATAACTAGAGATAAATTAATTCCCCATATTTGTCCAGGAATTCAAATCAATGACCCAGGTTCCATTTCACTCTGAATGATTTGGTATTCATTTCATGAAATGAACCCGCAGTATTTTAACTGGGCTGATATTAACACCTGAAGCAGCCTCCTCCCTCCCTTCTCACTTGCTGTCAGGCTGTCCTGAGCCCCAGAAATAGCAACACTGTTGAATGAGTCATGATTTTAAGCTATGTGAGATGCCTAAAGAAAGACATTTAAAAAGGGGCTTGTTAATCACAGGGCAATACTTGTAAGAGAAGTGTTGGAGGGCACTGGGTCAAAATATTTCCGGCATAAATCCTTCATCCAAATTCAGCCCCCTTTACCTCCCATCATCATCTCTCTGTGCTCAACCAAATACCTCAGCATTCATAAACAAAAAGCCTTGAACTCTAATCATTAAGGTCCTTTGACTAGTGCTCCTTGTTAAAGTCAAAGACCAAAGTCAACTCCTTTACAACATCTCCACCACTCCCAGGAGTCTCCTTCCAGTTTCTTTCATCTCCTATCCTATCTTTTGCTACTGTCTTTCATCTACTGGTTTTCAATATTCCATCCACCGTCTGCCTTCATCTCCATGCCCCACAAAGCCCCCCATCCTCTCCATGTGCTTTCCTCCATCCTCCTCTGTCACCATTAACCATTCATCTTTCACATCCCGAAAACCTACTTATCTATCCCTTTACCATCCTTTTTTTGTGTGTGTGTGTGTTTTAATGTTTAAAAACCCAGCTGTCCACAGTGCCCTGTTCTTTTTTCAATTTCCCATCCAAAAATTTATCTTCAACGCCTCCCATTCTTTCCTAGGAAAAAGTAGCAAAGATGTAATTGCTGTTTTAAAAATGGTTTTGTTTTCCCACACCTACAGCCAACCTCTTCATCAGCTGTCACTATTTCTTGCCACATCCCTCCATTACCCAACCAGCACGTAGCTCTGAACCCTCCCTTCCCCTCCATCCACCCTCTGGTTCAGCCCCCGCTTTGCCTTCTCTCCCTTTCCAGCTTTAGCATTCCCCGCTTTCCAGTGTGAATCTGTTTCCTCCTCTTCTTCCTCCTCCTCCGCCTCTCTGGCTTGCAACCAGAGCAGAGGTGCCCTGATGGAGGTCAGCCTGGTCTCTGTCAGCCATGAGGGGCAACAGGGGAGGGAAGGCAAGGTGAACCGCTTTCGACGGCTGTCATTGCGCTACATGGCGGGCTAGGAGGAGAAAAGGGAGAGAGAGGAAGGCAGAGCGAGGGGAAGACAGCGTGATAGAGAGAGAGCAAGAGCAGGAGGATAGAAACAGAGCGAGAACCAGAGAGGGAGAGAAAGAGGTCCGCCACTCGCAGCTCACATCGCAGGCTGGCTGGCTCACTTGCTCACTGTTGACGAATGAGCTGTCTACCCACGGGGCTGGGAAACGGCAGCTTGTGACAAGCTGGGGAGAGAGGAACATGAATGTAATG
Source organism: Melanotaenia boesemani (assembly GCF_017639745.1). Lineage (NCBI taxonomy): Eukaryota > Metazoa > Chordata > Actinopteri > Atheriniformes > Melanotaeniidae > Melanotaenia > Melanotaenia boesemani. The sequence goes on from NC_055687.1 coordinate 32,205,157, forward strand.
CGTACCTTGCCTCGTTTGCTTTCAGACACCGGCCAGAAGAAGACTCCAGAAAAGAAGGATGGAAGGCGCATGTCCTTCCAGAGACCCAAAGGGACCATGGAATATTCTGTAAGTAACGTGGAGTCAACTCTGATCTCTCCTTGCAATTGTCCTCATGTGTTTTTAATGCTTTTCTGCTTTGCTGCCTCTATGAATGTCTGTATATGTGTGTGCATGTGTCTGCTTCTGGTGGTTTGTGTAGCTCTGATTAGCTCCAGTAACATTTAGGACGTAGCAGTTGTTTGTGTTACGAAAGCTCTGTCTGACCATGCTTGGTAGTTTATTGTTGTTATGGAGAAGCATTTAGTGGATTTTTACTTTCTTCTAACACGTGTACCTCATTTCTAAACTGTTTACATGGAGAGGACAGTGTTTGTGTGTGTGTGTGTAAACAGGCATGTATGATTGTAGACATAAATCATATGGAAACTGTGGACCCTCTGTTACGGATCACCTGTGCAGCTGTACAGTCCTCAGCTCCATTTTGCATGTTGATGTATAAGAAGGAAACAGGCAATTGTGGCAGCTCTGTTCGTTCCTCCAGTTGGACCAGAGCTTGACAGACGGGCAGGACGTGTGTTTGTTTGCGATGTGTATTTGTTTTTCCACTCATTTCCTGCACTGCAAATCGGCAAGCATTCCACCACACAGCTCAGAGAATGACCTTCCAACTGCGTTGTCATCTCTATTGATTTAGCTGTTGTGTGGGAGAAGGGGGAGGAGGGGGGGTGAGAGGTAGAAATAGAGAGAGAGAGAGAGAGAGAGAGAGAGAGAGGACTACAATTCCCTGGCATGAAGTGAAAACAGAGCTCTCTCTGCTTTGACTGGTTGTGTTCTTCAAATGACCCTCAAATCCAGCTGCAGTCAGACTGCTTTTCCTTGCCTTGTTTGCCGTGGCAACAGTGAAGAGTGGGAATGCTGTGGCTGAGCTCCAGCTGTCCGCCAGTCTGCTGTCAATAGAAGAGAAGGAGGGTTGGGGGTTTGTGGTCTATTATTGTCATTCCTGTACCCATTCCCGTTTATCCTGACAAATTCTTCGCCATCAGGTCTCTAGCACACATCGCTCCTTGCTCCAGGAACTGCTATAGCTTTCACTGTTATTGACCCCCTCAGCATCAGCACCCCCACTTTTCACTCCTGCCTCACCTGCCATTCATCTGAGACCTGCTGATTGACAAGGCTCTTGCTTACCTTGAACAGCTTTAGCTGTTACAATGGGATATTTGTTGGAGTCAAAGCCTCATGTCACAGTCTTGATAGAAACAGAAAGGCCACGAAAAATTGGAAAGATGGGGAAAATTTAAGGTCTAGAGTAGATTATACGACACACCGATCCTGTTCTTGTCAACCATCACTCTCTTGCTCTCTTTCTCTCTGTGTTTTCCCTCTTATTACCCCCCACTAGATTATTGATAGTGTTGATGGACGGCTTAAGCTCTGCCAGTGATTTTGTCATGTGACTTGACACGCCAAAACTGCACATATGGAGAAAGCTCGGGGCCGACAACAAGCGGTGTCGCCAAGCGTATGAGACGGCGTCCCATTGATTGAGAAGCAGCTTTATCTTAAACTCATCTCCTGCACTGAGGAGACGACCGTCAGTGTTTCCTTATTTCGCTCGCTCTCCTGCAGATAAGATTATAAATATCACCTGGGATCTAACGGAAGAAAGGGAGATTTTCTCATGTGCTGCTTTATCAATACAGCTCCCCTCCCTCTCCCTTCTCCTTCTCACCTTTTTACCTCACACACAGGCTGCTTTCTCTGTCCCTTGTGAGTTTTTTTGTGCTTTGTAATGAGGAATAACCTGTGGAACTGCAACCCATCTGCCTAGACACTGATAATTCCCAGTCCATTCAGCCAAGTCTGACCTGCATCCAATAAAAATGCTTAAATTCTCTGGGTACAACTGAGATAGATGGTTAGACATAAAGATGCAGACACAGAGAGGCAAAGAGTAACTCAGAGGTGAAGCTACACGAGTTGTGTGTGGGAGGGAGTCCTTCCAAGCAAGCAGCAAGGACATATGTTCAAAGTCAAATAGTCCACACTTATTTATCTCAAGAAATACGAGGCATTTGGAAAAAATAAATGCATTATAAAGAGCAGGAAAACGTTGTCCAATCAGACTTCAGCTATAAGCAAAGTGTCCCTCAAAATGTTTTTAATCACTTTACACAAGGACATGGAGCAACGATCTTAGTGTTTCCACATCTGAAAGTCTGAGCTGTGATGAATGTTATTGTTGTGTTGATGCTTAATTTTGAGTTACGTGTCTTGTAACTCCTATCTCCACATTTTGTAAGTGTAACAGCAACTACAGGTACAAATCAAATCTACAAGTACAGATTAATTCTGTAAGTAAGAAAATACAAGTCAGTTTTGTAATTACATAACACACCTAGTAAAGAAAGCCAATCAGATCTTGCTAATTCCTAACCAATCACGTAGAAACCTGACCATCCCAGTCCAATCATCATAGCTCCATCAAAACATTAAGTAACCCTTAGCAGAGTTGGGTAATAGTAGAAACATGTTTTTCCATCTCTAGAAAGAAACCTTTGAATATTCATAAAACAACTTACCTTTAGGGAGCTATGACAGTTTTACAGATGGTGATAACGGCATTTTTTACACAATGTAAAGTTTGGTTGTGAATACAGAGAACCTTAGCCCTCGTCTCTCTGTGATTGGTTAGGAAGTAGAGAAATCTATCTTTATATCCATAAAACTCCTCTTGGCAAAGAAAACATGTTCAGCACAACACAGCAGCCAGACCATCATTCTGCTTGCTATGATGCTGGACAACACAAGGTTAAAAAATAAATAAATAAATAAAATTAATTGGAGAAATCTGATTGGTGCTCGGGCAGGTGTGTAAACTGTTGGACAAATGTTTTGTACTTGTAAAACTTATTTGTATTTTCAAACTAGGAGATGCAATCTGTGAATGTTGGTTTGATTTGTATATGTACTTTTTGTTACACTTGGAAATTTGGAGATACAAATTGCAAGACTTATGCCCCTATTCTACCTCCATATACTCACTGTGGGTAGAACTTTCTAAATGGATGCTTTGATGAAAATAAAGTAAATACTAGAGGTATCTGTGGTACTTGTAATATCTGTTTTACTGTATTCTCCTAATATTGTCAATAGACTGTGCACCATTGCCTATAAAACCCTTAAAATATGTATTTGGATATTATGCTATGAGACTTTTTACCATTAACTGAACCAGGAAGTTGGTTTGTAAACCATAATGGATATTTACATTCAAAAGTTGCTTTTTATTGGGATTGTCCTTCAGATACACTTTGCAAACCTGGGAGTTTGCTTCACACACACACACACACACACACATACAATTTCCTTTAGACCTCTTTTTAGTGTCTGTATGATTGTTGTTGGTATAAAGCACAACAAGTACAAGTAAAACCACAGAGATTTAATCAGTGCTGCGATGCATTGGAAATCTTCTACAACATTAAGTTGTACATTTTTGGCCTGATCCTCCTCACACACGGCCTCTTTGTCTCTTACAGACCTCTCGGCAGAACTGGCACAGCTAAACTCTCATTACATTTTGTATAGTGACAGTAAAGAGACATTTGGAGGGGAGGGACTGTCTGGATATGAGAGTAGTAGGCCTAGAAGGAAAAAAGGCTGTTATCAACGTTCATCATATAGTTATTCTGGCAAACAACATGAGCAGTCAGATAGAATTATAAACTGCATTCTAGTTGGCGACTGTATTTTTGCCAGGAAGTGAAGTGTGTATTGTTTTCTCTGACTGGTTTGTGCTTTGAATTCTCAGCCCTGTTTGATGGTCAGCTGAGACGTCAATCTGTCAGTTTAGCTCAGGATGATGGATTGAATTAAAGTTGCTTATTCGTCCTGTTGCTTTCAGAGAGTTGTGGTTCTCACAAGACTAGTCTTTTAAGACTTTCAGGAACTTGATTTCTGTATTCCCCAGCACCAATATGAGGTATAAATTTGTGATTTTACATAACATTTCTCAACAGCTAAATTGTCACATCATGCTCATTCATAAGTCTGAAGTATTGTCAAACTACAAGCAGCTGGAAGAATTTGGATATATAAATAAGAAGAATAAAAATTCATTGCCTGCTTTTTTTTATTTTTTTATTTTGTTTTGTATTTAAGAGCTCTGAGTGTGTCAGACAATTTTTGGCTGAAAGCAAAACCAGAGGTTTAACACCGACAGTAAATCTTATACTCCTTAATTGACACTTTCTTATTCTGATGCAGAAGCTGAAAAAGTGGAGCCAGGTCATTGTGTATCACTGGTCTTCAAGTTTAGTGGCTCTCTGCTGGGTTTGAGAGGAAGCAGTGTGGTCATTAGAAGAGTTGAGGGACATTAGATGAGTCACACTCCAAACACCAGGTGTGTGTGTGTGTGTGTTTGCTTGTATGTGCATGTGCAGACACACACAGACACACATAGGCAGCTATCTTAACTCTTCACCCTCCTGAAAATCAGTCATTCTGATTGTTTGTTTGTTCAGTACTGGGTTGCAGAGGAGATCCCACTGTTTGCTCTTCCAAGGCGCCCTGTCTGAGGGCAGAATACGTGGGTAAACGGGACTGGAGGGTATGTGTATAGGTAGGTTAACAGGGATGAGGTACAGGGGTAATGCATGTAGAAAAGATGGACATTGCAAATAAAATTGTCCAAAATGTGGTGTTAATGAAATTCAAGAGAAAAATTTTAACTTCATGTGTTAAATTTAAGCTGGTTATGATTCTCTCAGCTTGACTCTGTTCTGTTAGAATTAGCCAGCACAGACTCGATGAATTGGACAGGAAGTCAGACAAGGAAACACCAGTATTTAACCAGTTTACCCATATTGCCCACAACATAAGGCCAGAAATCAACTGGTCAGAGCATCTTAAGCATGGACAACAAGCAGAACACCAGAGGTTGAAGATGTCATTTACCCCAGTCCAAAAATTTCCTTTTAAATACAGCAGAAATGTGTAATATTGCCATGACTTGTCCAGTTAGACAGACACTCAGAATCTGCCACGAGGGACAGAAAAACACCCTGTTGCATATGTATACAATAGAAACACAGGCTGAAGTACTGGACGATATTATATTTAATAGTTTAATATTATTAATAACCAAAACTTTCACTATATTTGTGTCTGTTTGATGGATTAGAGAAATCCATTTAGAATGAATATTTTAAAGAAAATAGAGATTGACCATTTTGACCTCCTCCCAGACAAGTCTGACACAAACACAGCCTCTGCTTTGGTCTTTTTATGGCATGCCGAACCCCTCTTGGCTTTGCTGGTTCTTATGTGTCATTAAGTTCACGGGTTTGTGTCAAATCAGTGGAGGAGCCGTTAAAGCCTGAAGCACTATAGTGTCGGGTCAGAGTCTGACACGAGGAAGAATCCACAAGGACTTGAAAGTGAGACAGAAAACTTGCTTTGCATCGCTTCCAAAAGGACAAAATAATGGGATTTCATCCCATGTCACTTGTAGCAACTCTAAATTTAGGCCCACAGACAATGGGCAAGCTTGAAGCTGCACACTATACATATAACATTTTGTAGCAATGACAAAGTTGTCATGGCAACTGTCATGATGAGGTTGGGCTTCATCCTTTGGTATAAAAGTGATAGCAACTCTAAATGGCATTATTGGACAATCAAAAGTTTAGTTGCAAACCCCCCCCCCAAAAAAAAAAATGTTAATTGTTTATTATTTTCTATCTGATTTGCTAATTTAAGAGATGAAAGTTCCCCTTAATTAAAAAAAAAACAGCTGCTGTGTAGAACAAAGTACCTGCCAGCAATTGTAAATGGTCACAATTAAACTCTTAACTCTGTGAATTCATCTTACTTCCACCGCTGACCTATAACAGAGCACTCAAAGTTGTTCTCATGTTACATACTTAATGTTCTGACCAAGATGGCAGACCCTTTAATGAAGCTGTTAGTCTTTAGCTGTTCGTCCACGCTGTCCTTATTGAATCTGTCTGTCCTCCCCTGTTCGACAAGGTGACCGTTAGCTGGATATCAGTCACTCTTAACATGACTGCAGCGGTCACCCCCACCAGCCTTCTCCTCGCATTGAGGGCTGTCACCCTAACAGGAGCAAGCTTAATTATTCATCCCAGTTTGAGATAAATAAAAGGGATTATTGAACTAAAGGAGAAGAGGATAGGGTCCATCTTTCATTAGTGGCCATGATTCTAGTTTTGATTATTTTCTCTGACAGAAGGACGAGAGAAGGAGGGACAATGTGTCAATATCGGGTCTTTATCAGTGGGTCACGTTTGCATGTTCCCTGTCCTCTGCCCCTTAATAGAGTTAGAGATAGCTCCTCTTACAGTGCAATCAATAGTTGCATCTCTGAGGTTCGCAGGAGTCAAATGTGCCAGTTGTCTTGACACTTTTGTGACATATGAAGCTAATTGTGCTCGTCTTTGTAATGTGATTCGTTTTGGGCGCCCAGATCAGCCTACTATCTTACTTTGCAATGTTTATTAACTGAATACCAGACTGACTGAGTTTGAGATGCAAGAACTCGGTTTTGTTGAGCTTTTTTGAGGTAAATGCACAGATTTGTTAGATTTAAGCCAAATGTCTGACCTTGTATTACTGAATCCTGCATTCAAAGAGAGCTTTAAGTGCCTTTAAATGTCCCATAGACCCTGAATGTTCAATAAGTTGACTTTGTTCTGAGCAACAGAGGCGCTATGAAGCTAAAAATAAAAAGTTCATGGATGAGACGGTGGCAAATAGCACCCAGGGAGAATCAATGCTCTTTGCCGAAGCAGCCAGGATGAAAGACTCTGACACTATGGGAGACCCATTAACTCTTCATCTTCTTAACTAAAGTAAAGCAGCTGATTTTTACCCTGTTAAACAAAAGGTCAGACTTGAAATGCTGCACCACTTACCAAGGACTTCTCCCCAATGACCATTGTATAGTTGTAAACGCTTTCAGTAAGGACGTGTGATGTTAAGTCATGACACAAATATTATTATTCTGCATTTCATGGCCCTGCTGTAAATCCACATCCAGTACATGTTTGTGTGCGTCATTGTCGTGTCACGAAGACTTTGTCACCGTAGCTCTGATCTCCTTGACATCTCCCATCCTTCTTCACGACAGGATATTTATCAAACTGACATGCTACTGTTGTCTGAACGAACACTAAGGTTCCCTTCACTGAGCCGATAGGCTGACAAATCGTGTAGATCCTTGCTGCTGACAAAAAGGTGTCCAAGAGCAGTTGTTAATGACGAGAGTTGTAAGGAGGAGTTTCAGATGGGACACCAGCTTGTCAACGCATCCTCCTTATGTCTTTGTTGTGTTCAGCTTCTGTGGAGTCTCTTCTGTACCAAGATAAAAAGCAATGCCAAGGTTTCCACTGCCACCTTTGTAGTTGTATTACATTCACTTGATTTAACTCATAATAATGAGAGATCCATGTTGTTTAGTCTTGGTCTTCCCAGCCCTAGTTGACATACTGCCAACATTTATCCTGATCTCAGCTTTGATTGAACCATTAAATTAAATCTGGCCTGATGAACAAGCAGTATAATAAATCTAAAGGTATCAGATAGCATCTGAAATATGAGGGATGCTCTCTAATGTGATTTACTTCTTAGAAATTGATCAAAATAACAGTTAATCAAGCCCAAATATTCAAATCAACGGAAAAGACTGCTGTTATTTCTAGCTCTTCTTCCAAGGAAATCTGTCTGGATTATGGTTAAAACTGGACATGTAGAATTACAGCAGGTTACATATTAAACTGGCAATTTCTTCAGTTATCTCTCATTGATATTTGTGGAAAAACTAAAACTATTCTGGGTATAATCAGAGTTTTAAAAGGTAAAGCAGAGGCACAGATAAATACCACCTGCAGTCTACTTTTTGCCTACATTAGGCTTGCGGCACCCCTGCTCTGCATTCTTCATTGTTGTGTTACTGTGATTGCTGAGTCAGGGAGACTGTTTCCCAGCAGCGTGACAGACCACTGCTTATCAGTTTGTCCCCCCAGAGGTTGGATCGTCTGAACTCACCAAAGCCCACAATAAGGCCTCTGTTAGCACCCAGCACACTCCCCGTTCAGATTTGACCAGCCCCAGCTGCTCCAGCTACCCCAGCCTTCATAGTAGAGCCTTATCTTGCTTTCATGTTAAAAAAAAAAAAAAGTCTCAAGATGCTGCTTCACCCACTATTTTAATTGCCCAACAGTGGAGAATATTGCTGCCAGTAATTGACCAGAATCAGTAGACATTCTTGTTCCAAGAAGCTAATGAGCTCTGCTCCAGAACCAAAACAAGTGACCCAGCAGTATTACTGTCACTGTACGTTTGTGGTCTTTCGTCTTTTATGAGCTGTTCCAGCTGGATTTCTGCCATCATTAGCTAGTTTTCTCATATGACTTTACTGTCAGTTACACTCAGGTTTCCTCTCAGAGATATTATGTCAGCATTGCCATCATCCCTCTGGATGCCTGCAGTAGTCTTTCCACATCCAGATTGATTTTAAGGTTCTTTTAGTTGTTCACAAATGTCTTAGTTGTTTATAAATGTCTTACTGGTCTTGGACCATCTTATTTATTAGACCTGCTTTTAGATTATGAACCCTCGCGGACCCTGAGGTCCTCTGGTACCGGCCTCTTAGTTGTTCCCAAAGTCAGAACCAAGACTTATGGTGAGGCCTCGTTCCACCACTACGGGCCTCGACTATGGAACAACCTGCCAGAGAACCTCAGGGCTGCAGAGGCTGTTGCTGTTTTTAAAAGCAAAGTCAAGAGCTTTCTGTTTAGCTTAGCTTATAGCTGAATTTTAGTTGATTTTGTTTAGATCTTCACTTATTTAATTATATTTTTCTATTTTAAATACCACCTATTTACTCCTATTTTATGGTTATACCGCCTATTCCATTTTATTATTTTATCATATATACACACACATATATATATATATATATATATATATATATATGTATATATAAAATAAAATTTTATTTTATCATTTTCCTGAAGTCTTTTGTCTGTATTTTTATTCTTGTCACTCAGTTCTTATTGTTTATAAGTTTATTTAATCTTGTTTTTACTTTTTAACTTCAGTGTTTTCCTCCTGGGGATCTTCCACACCGGTAGCTCTACCTGCTCTGTCTGTGGGGTTGGTGCCATGGTGACTGTCTTTGTCTGGGTGGCTAGGGGTCCTGCACTGCAGCCCTGTGGCTGTGGTGTAGACCCCTGGCCTGCCCTGGCCTGGGTGGTTCCTGTGGTGGTGCCCTCTGTGGTCATGGGTGGGCTGGCTTCCAGTGTGACTGGATCCCCAAGAAACAGTTTCCTCACAGCAGCATCAAGACAAATGTTTTCATTCTATTTTTATTTTTATACTTACAGTAATTTCAGAGAGTTATTGGTGATGGGAGATAATGTTCATACAGAGTGGGATATAGGCGAGTGGGGGGAGTGTACATGCTGCTTGTGTGAACTACTGTGAGGTGTGTTTTAATTTTTTGTTATATACTTCGGTGTGTGAAGGCTTTTCTTTGGTGGTTCTCTTAGACTGTGCAAAAAGGACAGGAACATGACCAGAAAGTAATGCTTTCTTGAATCCAATTAGTATAGCCATTAAATTTAATTATTTAAACATTTTGTATTTAATTTTAAAAGCATGATAACTTTTCAAGGGTTGCTTTTAGAATAGATTATGGGTTGATTTCAATACAGTAGAGTCAACATGGCCCAGAACTTTCTGCAGGTTTGAGTGTCATGTGTTCCTGTCTCACAATTTTACAGTTTAATTTACATTTAAACACTGATATCGATACATCATTTAGATTTTACCCTCTAACCTGCTGTTATTTCACCATTGAACACTTCTCAAAGCCACATTACTGAACTTTTCTAAATGGTGAGGCAGCTAATTCGGCATCTGTCTTGCATCCTTCCTCTACTCTGAGCTCTGTCCAGTCAGTAAAAGTCAGTCTGATGTTCATCTTGTCTTTATTTCTTGCTCTGTCCCTTTTCTCTTTTCCTCACTTCCTCTGATAATGTCTTCAGGTATTTCTCTTATGTCTTATGGTGCATGTTCATAACAGTGTGTTGATATCCAGTTGTTGGCATGTGACAAGGTGCCGTAAAGCGAAATGCTTCTGTACTATGGCCTAGCGTACTTGGGGATACTGCTGGGTAAAGATGCTTTACGAATGTACATGGTAAATGTCACTGTACCATCAAAACCAAATCACAAACCAATGTTTTTGTGCCATATAATTTGATTCCATAACCCTTGCACTTGCTAATTCAAGTGTACTTCATCCTGCTATATGCTCGCTTCTGCATTCTTGATTGATTTATTGATTTTATTTATTTATTTTTGCTTCCACTGACTTGTTAATCCTTAATCATTCTTAGCGTTGTGTGAAAACATTTGCTGGTTGTTATTGGCTTGTAGGCTTCTATATTTTCTTCTTCCCCTAAATTGGTAGGTTTTTCCGGAGAAGTGATCCTTACTGTGTCATGCGTTGCTGCCTCACACAATGACTCTGTGTTAACAATGTTCCAGCTTGTCTGTCCTGCTTCCCTTGTTTAGTAACCTGCCTGTGACTGTCCCGTGGGTGTGTCTGTCTGTGCTAAAACATCCTCCTGGAAACAGTCTTTCATGTCATAAATTTTGGGAAGCTGTCTTCTGCTTTCTTTTTTTTCTGGGACTGTCTGCACAAACATGAATCTAAATGATGCAGTCCCATGACTTTTGCACTAAAACACACATTGCCGTGATGCTGTGCTATTAATGCACAGCTCAGAGTCAGCCTTGCTTGACTGGATTTCAGGGTTTCTACCCCCTTGAGGTCACTTTCTTCACTTGCACCGCATTTCTTGCACACACAGGCGTTTCCTGACATGGATGTCAGCCTTATTTGGAAGGTAGAAAGTCGCTCTGGGCATGCTAGATGCTTAACTATTTCAGACACATGGAGCACATCTCTGTTGTGTGGATCCTAACTGGTGGAGACAAGCAAACACACCTGTGTCACACTGGAGGGTGCTGCAGCTGAGCACAGGGTATAACCAGAACAGCATGCATGATCTGTTCAATCTCAGCTAAAATAAAGCACTTCCTCCTTCTTGTTTTGCTATTTTAAATGTAGAAGCATCTATATTCAGGATTATCTTTTAGCTCATTAAATGTGAATACCAGCTGCATAAATGTTTATGATTCTCAGACAACTTTGAACACATGCTTGTTAAGTTAAAGCTAGCATGTTCTTTAACATTACATTTCAGCTTTTTTAAAATCAGTAACTTAAAGTTTGTTCTACAAGTTGGTTTACAAAGCTATCCCCTGCTAACTGAACTATGCAGCTTGGTGTAGAGTTATAGGAGTTGGTCCTAGTATAGGAAATATCAGGACTCTTAACATTTGCATTTACTACTGAAAGCAGTAAATTAAATTTGCTTGCATCTGCAACTTAAACAGATCTCAAAGCTGTTCCCATCACTGCTGAGTCCAACAGATGCACCCACCAGTCGGACGGGGACTGGAATTGATTGGTTTTCAGTTTGTTTGCTCATTACTGAGACCAGTCAGTCAGTCTCAGACGTGCACTGTACATTCTTCACAGAGCTGGCTCTTCTGCATCAATAAGTTGGGATGGAAACTTTGCTCTAACACAAGCAGTGCCTATTTTCCCAAGTGTAATAGGATAGACGGTGAGCTGCAAACCTAATTTCTATCCGAGCTGGACAAATAAAATTGGTCTATCTTTTAGCTGGCTGTTAGATGAGAGCTCAGAGACGGAAATGATAAGAGATGCCGCTGCTGTTTCTCATAGTAAATGAAAAGGGAGATGCTTAGAATATTTTCAGTCGGATTTTGTTTGTGCAAAAAGCTTTAAAGAAAATTAAAAAGGCAAGTCAAACTTTGAAATTATAGGTAATGCATCTCTTTATTCATATAAGCTCAACTTGTGAGATATCCAGATAGGCAGATTTCCTGTTAAGGACCGTTTTCTCAAATAATATTCTGATTTTAAGCTAAATGATCAACCAAATAATTGAAACAATAATACATTTTTTTAATAAATCTGCAATTAAAATGATTATTTCAATTTACAGTTACACCCTCAGACTTTGTTCAGACTTTTGTTTTTAATTTGGGAAAACTGTAAATATTGCTATGTATGTTGTTGACAAGATAACAGTGGACACTCGTGTCAGTTTATATTCCTGCTAGCAACATTGAATATCATGGGAATCTATTCCTGGTCAACAGCTGACAGCTTTAATCTGCATAACATCCAAAAATCTAACATGCAGAACACATGCTGCATTAAACCCTTTAAAGCAATCATTTCACAGCTCTGTTCTTCAGACGTTCCCTCTGTGTGTCTCATCTTCCTTTCCTGTGCAGCTTGTAGGAAATGCCCTAAACAGAAGCAGCAGTATGATTTTTATTTCTTTCTTTAAATGTCCTCTCTTTTGTTTTGTGGTCCAGGTGGAATTGCGGGACACGTTGAACAGCATTGCTCTCAAGTTTGACACCACACCCAACGAGCTGGTTCAGCTGAACAAGCTGTTCTCCAGAGCAGTGGTGCCTGGCCAGGTGTGAACCGCCGTGCACATCCTCACTGATATATTCAGCTGCATCACCACTTCAGCCTCACATCTACTAACACCTCACACTCATTTTGACTTGATCAAGCTCCAAGTCTCTTGAGAAACTGGAAATGGGAGGCTTTTTAAAGAGCACGACATGTTGCATGTTTTTATCCACCCACATATGCTGACTCACTAACCACAACCCTGCTCTCTATATCCCTCTCTGCCTGCTAATTACAGCATCACTTGTCCCATTAGGATGCAATTTGTTGCATAAGAGCTACTTTGTTTCTAAAAAGATTAATAAATGTAATGAAACGTGTGATGTTTAAATTTTCCCAATGATGCTGAGGTTTTGTCTACATCACACAAGGTACCCATCTTTAGTATGTCAAGCCCTCCGGCAGCTTCCCTAGCTTTGATGTTCATCAATTCTTTTTTTTTTTTTTTTTTTTAACGCAGACCTAAGTTCTGAATCTGTTTTTCTTAAGTGGGGGAAAGTGACAAAAATCCAAAACAATATTTTGCTCCTGCATTTCCTGGCATTAAAATCAAATCTGGTTGAATGGACACGAGGTGCAGTCAAATCTTCCTGGCACGCTTCCCTTTCTCCCAGCGCTCGGCAGACGGCAAGTTTAGCTGCGTGCAAACAGCAGGCCGTGTAGAGCACTTATCGAACCGTCATCTTTCCTCTTCCTCTACAGATGAGACTGAAATCAGACCACAACAAAATACGCAGACTTTTATTTAAATCCAACAGCTGAAGCCAAAGTAAACATTTTATGCCCAAATTCTCTGTGCAGGCCAAGAAATTCTCATAAAAAAAAAAGCTTTAGTGTAAATTACAAAAACAAAAAGGTTAAACTCTTGTTTTTTTGCCTTTAGTTGACTCGGTTGTAAGAGACACCTCTTACATTAAAGTAGATCAGAGATAATTTTACAAGCTCTGTACTTGCTCTTTGTATTGATTAGCTTAATTGGTAGAAAGCGTGCCTGGATTTCTTTTGTCTACATGTACAAATTTGACATTTCGGGAAATGCACTTATTGGCTGTGGACCTGAATATTTAGAGAAAAGAAATCTTTATTTTCTCTTTGATCTCTAGCTTAAAGATGTGGCTGCAACGAGGAGGCGGTTAGCCTAGCTTAGCATAATGACTGGAATCAAGAGGAACTGCTAGATTTCCTCGTTGCAAAATGAGAAAATACACCCACCAACTTTTCTTAAGCACACATACTGACATTTAAAACTGTATTTTTCTTTCTTTGATTTATTAAAAAGAAGAAGATAAAGAATTGAAGCCTCCCATCAAACTGACACCAAAGCTTCTGGTACTCCCTTTACCTGCCCAAAAAGGTTTAGCTAAGAGCTCATCTTAAAACTACAATTTCTACACTTTAATATTCTTTCAGGTGAAATAAAACTATATATTTCTGTGCATTCAAACATATTCTGCTTCTCCCCTTTTATTTATTTTTTGGGGGTTTTCCTAGTATTTATGCTAGGCTAAGCTAACATCTCCTTGATTGGTGCCTCCCTCATGTAGACATATGAAATTGCATTTTAACCTCTAAATCTCAACTAAAAAAGTGAAAAAGCATATTTCAGCTCATTTATTTCAATAACTGCATTACAAATTTTATCAACTTTGTCAACACTTTAAATCAGCTTCTTAAACAGCTAGCCATTTCCATTACTCTTACATCACTGTTCATAAATTCATGTCATGTTGGGTCTTCACTGGGAAATTTATGCCATTTTATGACATTTTAGTAACCCAACAATTAATTGATTTATTGAGGTAAAAAATGTACAACTTAATTTTTAAAGAAAAAATTATTTGTTGCAGCCCTTTAAATAAATAAATGAAATGCCAACATGAACTACATTCACAAAAACCACCTGATGTCATCTCATCTCTGCTGGTTCACACTCAGACTTAAAATCATGATCATCACTTTCCCCCTCTGTGTTTATTTTGTCAATAACATGAGACTACAGTCATGATTTCATGTTATTTGCCTTGTCAGATTTATTGTTGAGCTGTTTAACAGAGATACTCTGTTTCTACCTGTGTGTGTGTGTGTGCAAGGATAGCACCTGTGTAAATACAGACATGGATTGTGTCTGCAGGTTCTGTACGTCCCTGACCCCGAGTACGTCTCCAGTGTTGGAAGCTCTCCCTCCCTCAGTCCCGTCAGCCCCCTGTCTCCCACCTCCTCCGAAGCCGATTTAGAGAAAGTGACGGTATGTTGACCACACCTGACTCACAGTTGCACACACTTAGAAAATGGTCTGTTATAGCTAGAACCAAGTGCTAAAATCTGAAAATTTTCTGTCATTAATCAAAGAAATCAATATCTCTGTCACAACTGAATGAATTCCTGCAGATGCTGCATCTATAGAGGATACCAGCAGGTCCAATTTGCCATATGACATCACCTTATGCTCCTAATTGCACTTGCAGGTCCTGTTCACATTCACACAGCTGAACCAAACTGAACCACTTCTGCCTCGGTCACATTCTCACACACACCATTCACATAAATACCGACTTATCATCCCGTCAGTGCTGTGGCATCTTAAAGCTTTGCTCATTGTTAGGCTAAAGGTGAACATCCAGGACTATGTGTCATGTTGTCAGAGGGCAGGAAAGGCAACAATAGGTGCCAATAAACCCTGCCTTTTACTTTTCAAGGCCAGGAAGTGATGTCTGTGTTGTGCACACATACTGTATAGGCAGGTTCAGGGGTGTGTGTTAAACCTGTCTGTGTAATGCCATTTATGAATCTGGAATGATTTGCAGTCAGTCAGGAACCACATTTTCGTTGATAATATGTTAACATGGATGCAGATATTGATTAGCATTAATGGCATCTATTCTTAGGTTTGAAGAATTAATCTGATTAATCTGGCTAATTATTTTACCATTGGAGACAGTTTGCACAGAATAAAGGTAGTTTTACAATAATTTATAAAAGCTGAACCCAGACATTTCTGCAGTTCAGGGAGTTTAACCAGTTGGGTTCCTACATAGCAATACTTTGTTTGGGAAGCATTCATGTAGTTGGTGCATGCTCTAAATTGAAAAATGGTGTCATCATGTAAATACAGATGTCTTTCTCTCATTTGTGAATGTTATTAAATTGTATTTTATCAGATCTGAAACAGAAAAGACAACCAACAGCATTAAACTGTTATTATACAGGTGAAACAAAAAAATTAGAATATCGTACAAATTCTAATTTTCTGAGATTATAATTTTTGGGTTTTCATAAGCTGTAAGCCATAATCATTAAAATTATAATGAATAAATGCTTAGAATATCTGACTTTACATATAATGAGTCTATATAATTTATTAGTTTCCCCTTTCAAGTTAAATTATTGAAATAAATTAAGTTTTGCATGATATTCAATTTTTTTTGTTTAAAATCCTATGAAATAACTGACCTAAAATTATTAACAGCAAGCAAAAGACAGAATAAGTGAAAAGATTTAGTTCAGATTTCATGTATAGGCAAATGAGAAAAGAAATATCTTGATCCTGTATTTAAGTGTCTACGTTTGCTGAAAGATTAATCTCTACTGTCCGTTTCTTTCACTTGTTTGCAGCATAACAGCTAAATGCTGCTTCTCCATGTTTAGTTTGGACTCTGGACTGTTGACACGAGTCCTTGGATCTAAGAGCTCTGTATTCAGTTTATATCACGAGTGCATATGTGTTGTCATTCAAGAGCACCATCTGTCCCTTATTGATGTGACATTTTCATATTTATGATAGATCTGTGGAAGACTTGTGAAACATGTCTAGAGGTTTACATGGGAAACTGAATGTTTAAAAGGGGCTATCATCAAAGCTTCCTCTTTCCTGTTTAAGCTGATAATTTCTTTGGTTTCATTTTCTGTTGCTGATTCTTTACACAAGCAAGACATGCAGAAAAGCTTTGAATTAAATGCATGTTGCATGTTGCATGTGCATGAGACGACTTCAGGTGTGATGCCAAGAGCCGTGCATATGCTGGCTTCACAATCTCTAAAGACCAGCAATGTGAACCGTCTCCCTCAGGTATTGTGTCTGCAGCAACTGAACGAGCCAATCACTAAGCAGGAAGCCCAGTAGTCCCTAAAGAAATATAACTGTTTGCTGGTCTCCATGGAAACATGGGTCTTGTTTTGTGCTTTTGCAAGGAAAAGATACAGCAGGTCTCCTTTGGCATCAATATCACCGCTGGTGTGCTTGAATCTCGACCCCTTCACCACCACAAGCGTTTTCCCTTCGGTCCGCTCTGGTCTCTGCTGGTTAATGTCTGCACAGCTGCCAAAAGAAAGACCCCCGTTCATTTAACACTTATCTATTTAGGTCATTGCTTGTGAGAACAGGAGCATATTCTGCTGCTCTCGACGGGGGAGGATCAGAGAAGAGGGCCTGTGACTGCAAAGAAATTAAGTCTTTAAAAGTGATGCCGTGTCTGATATTTAGAGCAACTAATGAACAGAGCTGCTCACTCTCCAAGACAAGCAGCCAGGCAGCAATTATTCCAGGCAGGGGGAAGTGTGCTCCAAAAGGCAGGATGGCGGGAACGTTACCTCACCCGACGTGTCAACTCTGCATTGGTGTTGGTGGAGGCGTTGTGTGTCTGCGTGTCAAAGTGTGCCTATTGTATCTCTGTTAAGTGTTAATGTTTGTGACTGTGTGTTTTTGCAAGAGTGGGTCCTTTGCAGTGAAGAGGAATGCAGCATCCTGGAGCCATTTTATTTATTTATTTATTTTAATATTCATGAAGGACTTTTTAACAGCACTCTTTTAGTTTTTTCATATATCCTGCTAAATCTTTTTAATTGCAAGTCTATTTTGGTGCTCAGTATGCTTGTCTCAATAGGATATTATAGAAGTGAATGGTTCTGTGAGGGAGGTGTTAAGTAATAGCAAATAGTTGGTAAAACCCAGATGAGTGCCTTGAAGCGAAACTACTTTCAGCTGCAGCTTTTGGAGATATAATAAGAATCTAATCTAGCCCAAGAAGATTTAAAATGCCTACATTTTCAAGCAGTCTGACAAATAATGAGAAATTAAGCATTTCCTCTGAGCTGCTATTCATTGACATTATTACTAAAGTCCTGTGTTAATGTTATCTGAAATCTGTTTCAGGCACCCTAAAAAAATCCCAAAGTCTCTGATTGACTCTGTTCTAGGAGATGCTTCACATCCTGTCACCAATTCATGGATTGTTTTTTACATCCTCAGGAAAAGCATTACTGAGTTGGTCTCAACATTACAGACAAAAACCTAGCCTGAGATGCTCTGTGTGGACAAAACATTTTTTCTCCTGCCTGTTTCAGCCAAATATCTCCAAAATCCTTAAGTTTATTTCACATTGGAGCCTCAATTCTTCTGAAGCTGAGCTTTTGTATCTCAGATAGCAATATTAGTCTTTGTAGCACCTAAAAAAGTGAATAACCAATAAAGACTTTAGATTTTAACTTTGAGTTAGAAAAACATTTTAACACATTCATTCAGATTAAACATGCGTCTCAGGCCTCAGGGTGAGTCATGATTTTGGAGCTGAAGATGTCTACAAACGTCTCATTTGTGATGTTGCAAAGTGACAAAGTTGGATTAGTGGAGGATTAGTGGAGAAAAGAAGAATCAGAGGTCTACAGAGTGTTTGCTTCAAATCTGAATTCATCTGTGCTGTCATGCACTTGTACATCGCTGCTCATGCTTCAATGAGAAAGGTATTCTCTTTTTTTTTTTCCAGCATCCAGTTATATTGTTGTGTGTCTTTCTGATGGAGCCTGCAGCCAGATAAGACAGCTCTGAAGTATCTTCATGCTCTCCGTTTGCCTGTTGGCCTGCTGATATTGGCAGAAAAAAGTAACACATCTTGCAGGCATGGATTGTTGGCTGGTTGTTTGACTGGCTGTGTGAGTGTGCGTGCATGTGAGTGTGTATAGCGTGTGTGTGTGCGCGGGTAGCTGGCTGACTTTGGGCTGGCTGTCTTGCTGTTTGGCAGCTACCACTCACTGGCATGGATGCTCTCTGGTCATCTGTGTGGGCACTCACGTCCTCATCGTCCTATCCGGACCTTCCCCGTGCCCACACTGACACACATGCTTACTCACCCCGGTGGTACAGCTTACTACTGTGACCTTCGTTGTCTCTTCCTCTTTTGGCACCACTCTTTTTTTACCTCCCTCCCTCCTTCCTTCCTATCTCTCTTCCTTCCAAGGTGTGATCTAAAATTAGTTTTAGATGAAGAAAACGAGCCAGTTTAGGTTACCTGTAAATCTGATGCCACCTCTTACATTTTGATCTTTATATTTAAAATAAAACAAAATAATCTCCATGTCTGAGACACGGCAGATTCTGTGTAGAAGCTCATCAGGGCTGCTGTTTGTTAGTAATATGAAGTGATGGAAACAACAGTACAGATTGTTCTTGATGATTTATGGGTTCATCTCTCTTGCAAATACTTTTATGGCCACCAGGTGGAGCTGTGGATTGATTTTTGTTTACATGTGTCACTGTCAAGGTCAAAGCTGGGTGGCACCTGCAGACTTGCTCTGTGAAATCTCAATGATTACACTGTCAGACATGCAACTAGTAT
Source organism: Melanotaenia boesemani (assembly GCF_017639745.1). Lineage (NCBI taxonomy): Eukaryota > Metazoa > Chordata > Actinopteri > Atheriniformes > Melanotaeniidae > Melanotaenia > Melanotaenia boesemani. Next base: position 32,224,423 of record NC_055687.1, read on the forward strand.
ATTTCACATTTTTAAAACATTTTTTGCCAGATTTTTAGGAACATTCATCTGTACAGCCTCTGCTCTGCTCTATGGCACTGAAGCCATATTTTATATTTCTATAACAGAGCAATGACGCAGGCTCTGCTACATTTTCTTTCATGCTTCAAACTGTGGATGCAGGAAAAATATTGGTGTGAGGCTAAAAGGGTATTGATTTATCGACGTTAGCCCCACCACAGTTGTTATTTAACACTGTTACATCCATTTCCTGTCTCAATGTTACTGTCAGTGACAGGGGGGAAAAGAAAAGAAAAAATACAAGCAAGCTTGGTGACCCAGCTCATAAACATCCTCCTCAGATTAACAGATGTTTTTAATTTAAAGATTTGAACCTTTTGTTTAAAAATCAGATTAAAATGACAAATTCTTTTAATACATTTAAGAACACAAATCTTCAACGTCTATATGTAATATGCCACTGCGTCCATATCAGGATTGTACAATAAATTTAGTGCATTTTAGTCTACACCTTCCGTCAGTGTGTAGAAGGTGGGTGTTGTTGGACCCCTTTTCCTTCAGAACTGCCTCAGCGAGGTGTTGGAAACATTCCTTAGAGGTTTTGTTCCATGTTGACATGACAGCATCACACAATTGCTGCACATCCATGATGTTTCACCACATTCCAAAGCTGATCTACTGGACTAAGATCTGGTGACTGTGGAGACCGTTGGAGTCCAGTGAACTCATGGTCGTGTTCTAGAAAGCAGGTGGAGATGATCTGAGCTTTGTGACATGGTGCATTATCTTGCTGGAAGTAGCATCAGAAGATGCTACGCTGTGGTCATGAAGGGATGGACATGGTCAGCAACAATACTCTGGTAGTTGTGGTTGTTAAACCAGGCCACGTTGGTACTCAAGGGTCCAAACTGCTCCAAGAAAATATCCCCTACATCATTATACCATCAGCAGACTGAACTGTTGTTCAAGGCTGGATGGATCCATATTTTCATGCTGTTTCTACTAAATTCTGAGCCTACTATCTGAATGTGGAGCTGAAATGGAGACTCATCAGACCAGGAAACATTTCTCCATCTTCTATTGTCCAGTGTTGGTGAGTCTGTGTGAATTGTAGCCTCAGTTTCCAGTTCTTAGGTAGCAGGAGGCACCCAGTGTGGTCTTCTGCTGCTGCAACCCATCTGCTTCAAGGTTAGACTGTAGTGTGTTCAGAGATTTCTGCAGACCTTGGAGATTGTTGTGTGTGAAAATCCCAGTAGATCATCAGTTTCTGAAACACTCAGAGCACCAACCATGCCACGTTCAAAGTCTTCTTGATCATGTCTACATGATTAAATGCCATGACTTACTGACGTGTGATTGGATGATTAGCCATTTACGTTAACAAGCAGTTGATCAGGTGTCAGCCTAAACATGTTAAATAATAAACCTAGACCATCTTCTCTTTAGGTACATACCGTCAGCTTATTTAATCCTTTCTTATATTTATAATCATACCTCTGGGAATGGATTTATGTATCAAAACCAGAAACATTATTACTACACGGTCTCTGTTATTTCTCACATAATTTTGGATAGAATAGATTACCACTAAAGATTGACATAAATCTTCTACTGTTTTCGTCACGCTGGGTTAAGGTTCAGTGTCATTATAGAAGCTAAATCGAAGGTGGTTTATGCCTTCAGGGGCCCACTCAATATTTGATTTCTTAAAATGCATGAGTGACATAATAAATATATTTGCACAGCCTCAAACCTGTTCCAATTAATTCCAGTCTTTTTGATGTTACACACACTTATAGACCTGTTTGCAAGACTGGAATTAGGTTTCTTAAAGATGCAGGCACATCTTGGCTCATCTCAAATGTGATTTAAGTGAAGTCTATTAATATTGTAGAGTTCTTTTTCTGTTATTCCCCCCATAACTTCAATTTGAGTTTACCTATTTAACCATTCTTCCTTGCTCTCTGCAATCTTGCCTTCCTGTTGTGGTTGTCTAGACAAGGGTTAGTGTGGGATATAATAAAGAGGCAAGTGCGTTTAGTATTATCCCTTAAAACACCCAGTGTAATGCCAGCTGAGAAAATATTGGATGCGTTAGAGGCCAGTGCAGGACAAACTCTGGTCATATATTAAAGGATAAAAACAGAAAAGCAATATTCACTTCAATTATGTGAAGTATTTTTGGCTGGGCAGTGCCTGAAGCTGTAATGACATGCTGGCTGCACTTTATTTTTCACGCTAACCACCAATTTTTAGCTAGTTTTTTTTTTTTCTTTCTTTCTTTTCTGTAAATCAATCATTTTCAATTGGTTTATTGGACTTGCCAGATGTGGGAAAATAGTTTTATGGCTCAAATTATTATGTGTATTTGCTGACTAGTGCAGTTAGCATCAGCAGTAATGTAAACTGGACTAGCTAGCAAGTAAGTACCAGTTTAGCTCAGAAAATATTAGCATATAACTTCAGTAATGCTTGGACTTATTTCTTCTTTTTTTCAGTGACTAAATAAAGAGGGTTTGTTTGTTATATTCAGCTAGCCAAAATAGCTAAATATAATGTAAAGTATAAACCTTTGAGTTATTCCACTGAATGTTAATTTCTTTACTTTTCATGCTATTTTATTTTGAAAATCCATTCCAATAGTGTTAAACTATAGCTAATTCAATATTAATTCAAATTAACACAAAACTTGGCAGGTATGTATCTGACACTATCACACAAAAACCACTGGAAACCACTGTTCCTTGATACTGTGGTGAAAACACAGTACAACATAATTCAGTAGTTATGGGGCTGAATTTCACAGCAAGGCCACAATGCCTTTACTTAATCTGATATGCAATGAACCAAAAACAGTTGACCGAGACAAGTCCCTGCAGATATGCGGGTCACACCAGTTTTAGAACAAACTGCCAGTGGAGATTAAACTTTCACCAAATGTAGACATTTTTAAATCCAGATTAAAAACATCTCTTTTCTCATGCGCCTATGCATGAAATCTGCACGGAAACTTTTTTAACTTATCTTGCTTTTAATCATTTTAATGTAATTTATTGTTTTATTGTGATTATGTGTTGATGCATTTTACTATTCTAAATATCTGTAATGTCTTTGTTTTATGTAAAGCACTTTGAATTGTCCTGTACATGAAATGTGCTATACAAATAAACTGCCTTGCCTTGCCTATATCACAGAGGAATGCATCTTACAAAGCAAACAGCTGGAGATGGGATGTTGGAGAAGCAGGCACAAATGAAATGACAATAGCATCGCTCTTTTTTTATCTTGCAAAATACCAGAATTAAAAATGACATATTGCCTTCTGATGCCTTTCCTCTCTCAGCTGATGGACAAAGTGTCTTCAGAATCCTCCCATCTGATGCTGTGGGATGCAAAAATGGTGTTATTTTGCTGCCATCACATAACACCCCTTTCTGAGATGTGCCAAGATTTAATGACAGGGACTGCAGGACCGTGTTTGTTATGAGGGAGGACATGTTTTGAGGTTTGTAGCTGCTCATTTCCATCAGGTGTGTTCTGCACATGTGCAAGCAAAGAGAACTTGTTCCTCTTTTCATGTTACACCTCTGAGCTGGATGGCCAGCTTGAGTGAGTCACTGGGAAGTGACTCGTTCGAAAAGTGGAGCGTTGAAGTGCAGTTGTGTAGGTGAAGCGCGTTAAGCTCAAGTGCACGATGAGCTGGTTTAAATCCCACACATGATCCTCATTTTCAGCAGTTGGGCTTCACATTTTTAATTCAGCTGGTGATGCTTGCAGAAATCAAAGCAACTACTTTTATTTTGGTTTTAAGAATAAATTCCAGAGCTGATTTTGTTCCTCTTTACCTTTGTTTTATATTTTTTGGCCTGCATTTTTTCTCCTTTTCCAGAGGCTTGTTTTGGCTGTAACAGATTGGTCGGCCCCCTCAGCCTTCCCTGGCTGCCAGTGTCTGGGCTGCTTGTGTCGGTGTCAGTAGCTGCAGGCTGTTTGTCGACTGCACTGGGAGACGGAGAGGGGGAGGTGTGGGGGTGGGTGTCAGGAGGACAGCAGACAGTTGTTAGGGGATCTGGCTCTCTTGTCTAAGCTCTTGACTGCTACTGTAGCTCTTCACTGTTTCTCACATCTCCACCGGCTCTTGATGCCCTCCCCCCCTGGACAAAACCTCCCCCCTTCAATGATAACTCCTACTCATTGCTTTCTGTCCTGTTTTCCATATTGTTCTTTGTCCTCACTTCAATCACGTTGTACTTTTCTACAACAGCTGCTATGTCCTCTTCTTTTGCTGTTTCTGCTCCCATTTTTTAAATATTTTTTCCCACATGTTTCTATCCATCCAGTCCTCTAGCAGACTTTGAATACCACACAAAGTCCAATCATGTTGATTATTGTTCAGTCAATCAGACCAACAGGCATCCCTGTGCACTGACATCACTCACTTTCATCGCTTGGCAACAAGACACTGGTACACTAACTCACCACACCTTGTGTTTCCAGCCGAGCACACACACACCATCTGTGGCAGATTGCAGAGTTACCATAGCGTATATGAAGCACCAGAAGCAAAAATGCTTAATAGCATGTGCATGTCAACATAATGTACAGAAAAACAATATTTTCAGGATACAATTTAAATTCTGTTCTGGCTGTTCAGGATCTGGCTGGCTGTAGAAAAACTAGAGTAACTGCAAGTATATTTTTCAATCTGATATTATATCTGCATGTCTGCTCATGCCTTAAGTTTTATTTACATTTATTATTTTATCTTTACTTAGTTTGCATTATAAAATTTCAGAAATCTGTATTCAGAGTTTTCAAGGAAGAACATGGGATAATTTTCTTTCTAAATGTTTTCTCTTCCTCCACTGAATGTACTTTTGGTTATTACTTGAGAAATATATTAATACAATCACCTTAATACAATCTCTTGGCATGTTTGGATCACTAAACAAACATGCCAAGCGTAGACGTATTGATTCTGGACCAAACTTGTACATATATATATAAGTAAATCAAAAGATGCAAACTATAAATTAGAAAAAAATGAATCACTGAAGAGATGCAAAACAACAGTGAACGGGTAGAACCCTTCTTTAAGCCAGGATTTGTTGATGTTGTTGACCTTTTTTAATTTACATTTCAAAATGCATCTCTTCATTTTATGTCAGAATATTCAGTTTGTTTAACGTTTAATCTTTCTTTTTTAATAAATGATGTTGTTGTCCTTAATTACAATGTTTATTATCAAAAGCAACCAGATTTAAACACATTTTTTGCATGTTAATGTGCCCTTGTAGTCCACTCTTTGCTCAAAGACATGTTGGTGTCTAATAAAATAACACTAACCAGGCATCAAGTTGTGCGCTATAATTAAAGCTCTGGTTTCATATGAATGTTTTTCCCTAATTACCACTGTGAAGTTGAGACTCACATGAGGCACTTTACTGGCTTTCTTTTAATCTGATTGTCTATGCAGAATATTTCTGTTTATTTATAGATAATACATTTAGAGACTCAAAGGCATTAGTTTGATAAAATGAGACACAAATTAGTCATGCCATGTATTACCAAGTGAACCATTCAGTGTCTATTTTCTAGTGCTCATTAGTTTTGGGATGTCTGTTTGGTTTGAAAGCTATTTACAGTTATAGATGATATATGATGTAATCCTCTTTTTTTCCCCCCTACCTCACATTGGTATGAAGTTTGGCATCTGTGTGCAATACTATGCATTTGTTACTTGTTTTTTTGTTGCTTTTCTCTGTTATTACATTAAAAATCCAATAAAAAAAACATTAACTTTAAAGTTGTAGATGTGTAGTTGTACACAGCAGTCCTAAATAAAACCTGTTCTAAACCTCATCTTGTTTCAGTGTGCACTTCTCTGTTACTTCCACAATAACAACAAAGTCCTGCATCAATTTCAGACAACAATCAAGTATCTAAAAAAACAGTCTAACACAAGCTGCTTATTTCCTTCCCTCCCCTATTTATACCATCACCCACCCTTCCTCCAGGACTCTGATGCTCCCCCCAGACCAGAAGCCGTTCACCCTCCGGTGTTCTCGGCCCTGCGCCAGTCCAGAGTGGTGTCATCCACCTCCGAGGAGGAAGAAGCCCTTACAGAGAAGTTCCTCAAGATCAACTGCAAGTACATCACAGATGGGAAGGTACGACAACCAAAGCATGAACGTCCAGCAGGAATTCATGTTGTGGGCTTTAATTGGCAGCAGGAAGGGAATCATTTTAAGTCTTTGTGTTAAAATAAAAGTCAGTATTCAATAAATATACCAGCTGCAGATTCTTAACACTGTACACCTGCAGTGTGTTATCTTAGCGGAGCTGCTAATCGGAGCCGGCTGGTTAGCAGCTACTGTAGATGCTGAACTGTCCTACAGTGGAATACAGGCAGCTGACCTGCTCTTTCTCACTCTCGCACACACACACACACAGATTCATGGTATTGAGCCACAGCTGATTCAGTCCCAGGTACCAAATGAAAGCACTGAAGTGGTCGGCACTGGCAGTCGATAACTTCTTGATTTAGGGCATTTGTGGTTTCAAATAGATTCGTCCTCATGTTTTATGTTACATGGATTCTGTACAGTCTGAAAATGTTGGGATTTTTTGTTTTGTTTTGGTATTTTTCACATTTGGATACGTAGAGAAAATAGTATGAAAAAATATTTTTGATTTCAGACCATATCCACTATTCTTTTTGCCGTATGAATCTACATGCCGTTTTATTGCTACAATGTCTTTGAACATCTTTGACAGACTGAGCAGTGTGTGTGAGTAGAAACATTATCCGTGTGCAATTCGACCTCTTGCCAGTGCAGTTATTCTCTGCTACTGATTGCACACAGAATAAAGACAGAAAGACGTGTACCTGCTGTGGGAGAGAAATACCCTCTGCTTTCACTGTTATCCATAAAGTTGCCACACTTGGTATTTCATGTAGTCTTTAAGAAGTCCCTGCATGAAGTCCATTGTTTTGTAACACAGGAATGTCATGCAAGCATGCTGTAGTAGTACTATAGATTTACATATTTAAATAGACAAATATATCTAAATCCAAAATTTGAAAGCTGATTATAAACAAAATTCTGAATGGTATATGTTTTCAGTCATGGAAATCATTTGGAGCAATTAAGTGTCCACATTATGTTTTAGAAAGATTCACATGTAGACCGTGAACAAACAGAACTAAACAGAAACCTTGACAAACTTATTACAGTTCTTATTTCTAAATGAAACTTAAAAAATGTTGGAGTGCCATAATATACTGTTAATTCATGATGTTGGAGTGGGATGACAGAAGAAAAGTTTACTTTTTCTATGGGCAGTGATTCTGATGCCTGTGTTTAGTTTTGTAGCTCAAATTAATTTTTCTGCACTGGTTTGGTTGTTTTTTTTAATATTATTTTTGGGAGATGCAGTACTTACAACTAAAATATTCTAGCAAATATTTGAAAGGACACAAATAAGTAACAAATACTTATTTATGCATGAATGCCAAAAACAACATGGTAAAAAAGTAGCTGGGAATTCTGGAAATTTGAGGAATTCTGTTATGCGGTGTGCTAACATGCAAAGCTTTTTCTGTTATATATTAAAAGATCTTGTGCATAAAATAATTCCTTAATGTTTCCTGGTATCTCCTTTTTTTTATTTACAGGGTGCAGTTAGTGGAGTGTTGCTGGTGACACCCAACAACATCATGTTCGATCCTCACCGCATGGACCCCCTGGTTCAGGCCCATGGATGTGAAGAATACGGTATCATGTGCCCTCTGGAGGAGGTGCAGTCTGCCGCAATCTGCAAGGAGATCACTGACCCCAAGATCAGAGAAACCGTCCCAGAGTAAGAGAAAGCCATGCAATTATTCTATGTGCACCACTTCTGTAAGGGCTCAGAACCATGCATGCTATCAAAATAAAAAAAATTAAGTATCAATGTTTATATTGAAAATGACCTGTAATTCTGATTTTCTGCTACTAAAGCCTTATAAATATACTGTATCTTCCATGTTTTTCTCACTTTTACCTTCATGCTGCCTCACTGCAATCGATATCACTGCTGCACCAATGATCAGATTGTATCAACAACCAATGCAGTTTAATTCCTCCTCCAATTGTAAAAAATGAAGGAAATGGCAATTACAGCAGGGTTAATGAAGTGTGCCTTCGGCCTCCTACATTGTGATTGCTCACTTGGTTGTGCAGAAGGATGCAGACACCTCAGAGGATTTACTACTTTCCCCATGCTGATTTTTTCCTAACATATTCATTTAGTATTCAGCCTTGATTATTTTACTATTGTAGTGTTGTCAGATGCATTTTCTGAGAACAACACATAGGACGTAGCATTGTGAACCCTGAAAAGATATTGTCTTGCTGTTTCCTTTAGAGCAAAGCTGTGTTTAAGCTGGTTGAGTGTTGCCAATTGAGCTGTTATTGTGCTGGCAAATGGCAGATTTCTGTGCCTGGCCCAGCTGTTTCCTCAGCTTTGGCCTATTGTCTGTATGTCCCATTTCTCTGTCTCACTCTCTGCTGACCTCTGTGTGTGTGAATGTGTGTCTGAACACACAGCTGAGCAACAAGTGCCTGCAGAGTGTGTTCATAGGAAGTGTGCTGGTTTTTATATACACAAATCAGATCTCATGTACAATGAGATGAAAAACTGATTGGTATTAGGGATTAAAATGATTAAAATGATTATTACAAAATGAAGGTGTACAAATATCTTTATCCCTCAGATCTATTTGACTTGTAATCACATGATCGGTTGTGCATATGGCTGCCTGAACACAAAGCCTGGCATTTCAGCTCATGGCTAAAGATCCAAATCAGAAAAAGTTCACATCCCATTTTTGCTCAGATTTCGTTCATGAGGATGTTGGCCTGGTCACCGCTTATTCTTCATCTGCCATGCTGTTTCCTATTTACAAAATAAGTGGTACTCCCAGGAGACATTGTGCATCTACTGAAATACGGCCTGATTGTGTCACAAACAATCACGTTTTTGTGTAGTTCATGTGGAGCATCAAGGCTTGGACTGCTTTCTCTGTCCTCCGTTATTTCATAATGGAATTTGCACAATTCCTTTGAAAAGCAGATCAAATGCCGAAGTAACATAAGTGAAATCATCAGATCAAACGCATCTTTTACCCTCTGAGTGGATATCATCACACAACTGAATCAACTCTAAGATGTTTTCAACAATGCTCTAAGGGGTATTAAAACATGCAGGTTAAGTTGCAGGACTTGTCGGATTTACTAACCTGACAGCAAAGTCCAGCTTGTCCTTCATGTTTAGTTTTTTTCTATTTTGTTTGACCCAACATTAAATAATGATGACAGAATTGGAGCAGGAAGAAAAGTGCTGTGTGACAGCTCTGTTAATTTACTTTAATGTGACTGAAGTGGCTGATGATTGGTTAAAGGTGTTCAGTGTTGTGCTTCTATCACGTTATAGGACCAGCAAATGCTGGACATATACAGTATATATTCCCTAATTTGGGTCAAGCTCTAGAAAATCCTTGGTTTCCTGAAGTCTGTGTGCACCTGTATGTTGAGCATGTGGAGAAATGTCGTCAAGTTAATCAATTATTTAATTAGTTTTTGTTCCACTTTCATCTTCTCAGTGACTTGGAGCCTCTACCAGCTGAGAGGCATCCCTCCCAGCAGAAGGACCCAGAGCACCGCCTGAGGGAACCAGGGGCTAATGACAGTGGCAGCATGGCCCCACGAAGCACCGATTGCTCCTTCTCAGAGGACGTCTTCACTGAAACTGACCTATCCCCCATTCGGGAGGAGGAGCAAGCATCCAGCGAGGACCTCTGCCTGGACAAGTCCTCTGGTGCTTCCACGGAGTCTGTGCAAACCATCACCCAGGTGGAGGCTGCTGGTTCACAACCCCCAGGCAGTGCCCGCAGCTGCTCAGTCAGCCAGCCTGAGGAGCCCACCACTGCAAAAGCAGAGGACAATCCACCAGACACTTCCACAGTCAATGATAGCCAGTCCCCCATGGGATCCAAGCAGCACAGTGTAGAGAAGCCACTAAGCACACCCACCACCACCACCAGCAGCAGCACTAGCCAGGCCCAGGGTCCCAGCAGCAGCACTTCCCGTCCAGGGTCCCAAAGCTCAGCCACAGCCAGTCCACAGGGGGATGCCAACCAGGGGTCAGACATCTCCGAAACAGACACTATGCAACAAGGCAAGGAAGAGGAGAAGAACGCCGAGCAGAAGGAAAAGGACAGCACACAGAACTCTGCAGAGGGTAAACACACTTTTACTGAGTTGCATCCAGAAAGTTTCTCTTTTTTTTTACCTTGAGGTGCAGATCAGCCTGGCCTTGTGTTGTCTTGTAGCTGCACCTCGACATCCACGTTCTTCTGAAGACAATCAAAGTGAATTTTTCTTCTCTCTGGCTGCTCCACAATCACGTTTCTCATGTAGCTCCCTGATAACCTTTCTGTTCCCACTCTGCCTTGTTGCTAGTAATTGGAAAATAAAGACGAAGAGAAATGGTACCCTTACTGTTGCTATCAGCTTTGCGAGCTTGCCTGGCTTTAAAGGGTTTATGCAGTTCTTTGATCTCTAGCTTTGGTGGTCTGGGCCTCTCCTCTGTGCGATAAGCAAAAGCCTATCAAACACCACAATGTCACAGACACACCTGGTCGCCAAAGGGGAAACATCAAAATGACGACATTCAAAGAGGTTTCATTTATATTTTGCATCTTTATCTGGTTTTGCTTTCATGTCCATTCGTACAAATACTAAATTTCACAATCCTGTGTTCATTTCCAAGTTTAAGGTTAAAGATTGTTGTTGTGTTAATAGTTCCTTATGCCAAACATCATCTTAAAGCAGAAGTGCAATTATAACATTTAGAGTATCTCAGCAGTTTCACATTTTCTAGCATAGTTTAAATATAAGGCAACCATTTTTATATTTGAGTAAACAAAACTCTTCCATAAAATATACTTTCCTTCCTACTTTCCTTGAAAAGCCTTCCATAACTGAGTGTATATTTCACTTTCACCCACATTTTTGCATATCATACACAAACAGGAACATCCTACGCAGCTAACTTCATGAATGTGTCAATGTTTACTATGCTGGGAAACTGTCTTCAGCAAAGTAATGATCAGATACTGCATGTAATACTCTAAATTAAGCCACCCTATGTTGATGAAACTGGAGAGCAAAGTATGTGCTCTCATAATCTTGTCTAGTTGAACTCATAGTTGTGATTCTGAAAAGATTTTTCTCCTAAAGACAAACCAAAGCAAGGCAGTATGAGACAGACTTCTGGCTGTTATTGCCACACAGAACTGAACTGCAGAAGCAGGTCTGACTTGCATGCATCTCAGCAGAGCTTCACATTGTTCTGTATATGAATCAAGCTTTTTTTTATTATTGAATGCACTCATTTTAAAAGAAAAATTGTCTCACAAAGCTGTATTGTGAAAGCAGATTCAGCCCGATTGTTGTTTGCCAGTTGCATGTTATCCATGCTGAAGCAAGTGTAATGTCTAGGGCACGGTCATCCCATTCAGCTTCCTGGAGTTGTGACATTATAATAGGCCACTGATCTGCCACGGGCAGGAAAAATCTGTCCCACTACCAATTAATGTGCAGTACTTCGCTATGTTATGTCACTCGATGTGTAACTGTCACACAATGACTAATGATGGCTGTGGTAAACAATGAGGGGAAGATAAGTCAGTAAAGCAGTTAATGATGAAAAGGAGAATTTTTTTTATTGCATAACTTTTGATACCTAATCGTGTGCCTTTTAATTTAATGGTTTTGGGGAATTTGATCATTTGCTAGCTAAAGCTAGCATCTGATTACCTTAGTGTAGCATGCAGCCTTGAAGCACAGAGAAATAACAATCTGTCACTGTCTAGATTTAACTAAATTTTGTTCCCAGCCCTTCTAAAGCTCTCTTATTTACAAGTTATATTTTTTCATTTGAACAATCATAAGACTTGAATAAAGTCCTGACCAGTGCTAGTTGGTATTCTTGTTAAGCCAAGCTAACCTCTTCTGTAGCTTCACACTCACTGTACAACCAAGACAGTTATTTTGTTAACATTAAGCAAACTACTTGCTGGAGAGTCATTAGTGTTGCACAACCAACACTGTTATTTTATTGAAGTTAAGCTAACTGGCTCCTGCAGCTTCATACTCACTGTACAGCCAAGACAGTGAGACAGGAGTTTTTCCCTAAAGATGACACTCTTCAAAACAGCAGTCATAATTTTTGGCCATACAAACTCAGATTTTTATGCTTCTGTAACCATTTCTTTACCAGGTACAGGGTCTGCTGAGAGGAGGAAGCATCGCTCACACAAGTTCCTGTGTCTGCGAGTGGGGAAGCCAATGAAGAAGACATTTGTTTCCAATGCCAGCGCCTCCATGCAGCAGTATGCTCAGCAAGGCAAGAAGCACGAGTACTGGTTTGCTGTGCCGCAAGAGAGGTCAGTACCTCTTCCATACCTCCCACTGAATGCATTTGAATACAAATGTAAATAAGGCTTGGTGTTAACTTAGATAATGGGCTTGAAAATTATAAAACCTGTGCTGTACCTGATATGACGGGGGGGGGGCTATTTAAAATGGGAACTGTGTAACGTAAGCTTGTATTATATTCCTGGCAAACCACAATAACTGAGGCCCCTCACCTTGAATCCCTTTAATCCTTGAGACCAATCAAACACCCACTCCCTGTCAGGTCCAACTCCCAGTGTGGCTTCTGCCCATCGCTCTGTGCTGCCTCTGCAAGACAGTAAGATGATTTATTATTCATTCACTCTGCAGGGAAACAAACTCACTCTTCACGTCTAAGCTTTGGCACACACACAACAGGGGATTGGTTAAAGTGGTAGAATGTGTGTTTTGCATCAAAAGTAATATATATATATATCTTCAGAATGCATGTCATCTCAGCTACAAGTCATGGTTTGTTTTATGGATTTGAGACTATACAAACATGGGTATTTTGCAAACCTGACTTTTCCTTCCTAAGTTCCCCAAAAATAATCACGTCCATGTGGCACTGTTTACAAAGAAATCTATTGAGTTGTAAACATAATGATTGGAACATTCTCAGGACTATACCAAACCAAAGGTTTCAATCTAGCCACTTAGCATCCATGTTGGCCAATCAGAAGGCTGACAAAAACAATCACAGCTTCCAGCGTTTTATGCAGCACCATCCTCAATGATGCTTTGTGACACCTTCGTTCTTCAGTTTAGTGAACCACTAACTGTGTTTTTATACTGAAACATGTTAAAAAAAGTCCTGTTAATATGGTGCCAGCAAAATCTTGGCTACGTCTGCCATTGCCATTAAATCAGAGAACTGAATGGCACATATTGTGACACGAGCCACACAGTCTGATGTTGCAAACCAAAAAACACCAGTTAACCTGTCCACAGAGCACAGCCAGATTATCCAAATATCATCACCCTTTTTTTTTTTTTTTTTTACCAGAGTTCATTTTCGGTTTCTAACAACTGTGTTTACATGTGGACAAAGAGTGCAAAGAAATATCTCAGTCAAAATACCCATGCACAAGCAGACATATCTCAAGTTGGGTCATTCAGTCTGACTGTACAGTTGCGAAGTCAGCACTGCCCGTAATTACATTTAGAGCTCTTCACACTTGATGGAGACACATTACAAAGAAAAATGTTCTTCTGTGTGGGTCCTTATGATCTGCTGATGTGGTGAATGAATCCCCATTATACTAATGAGATAATTTGATAAGACACTTCAATTTAAAAATCTTTCATCTGAACCAGATTTAGAGCTAATTTGTAACAGAACACTGGCTTGTTGCCCAGTTTGGTTACTTTAAGGTGTCTTTGTCAAAGTGAGAAGATCCACCTGGACACCAACCACTCATGTTTTACTTCATGTTCGGGCGCATCCTGAGCATCAGTAAATATCAGATTTCATTAACATCTCACTCTAGTTGGCTGTTCTACATTTCAGATGAATGCATGAGAAGGAAGGTAGCAACAGAATGTAAACACTGTTTATTTCCACATTGACCGAACAATGTTGACTGTGTTTTATCATTCTTTTATTGAGCCTGTTTATCTTTTTACTTGGTGGCATGGTTCGGTCAGACCTCTGTTACAGAGGAAAAACTCAACCACATAGTGAGATGTTCCAGTCGCCTGATTGGTGTGTCACAGTCTTGTCCAGCCTCCCTGTACACCACACCGGTACAGAGGATGGCTTTATCCATTCTTTATAATCACTCCTATCTTAGTCTACGGGGTGAATTCCAGCTTTATCCCTCTGGACAGAGGTTTTTAGTCCCAAGGTGCAGGACAAAGCTTAATAAAACAGCTTTGTTCCTGTCACCGTCTCAGAGCTCAATAAGAAGTAGTGACATTTGCACTTTATTTTATTTATTGTTTATTTATCCTGTTCTTTAGCTCTCTTTATCCTAGTTTTTATCTCATTGATTTTATTTCCCAAAATTTTTCTGTTGTTTTTATTTATTTTTATCCATCTTAATCTTATTTATCTATTTCCGTATCCTTGCTGCTGCATTGGTGGATGGTGGAACACTGAGTACTTTTTTGTTTTGACTTTTCACTCGGTCTTGTGAGGTTTGGTGTGTATGTGTGCTTTGTTATGGAATGCCAAATGCTATCATTGTTGCTGCAAAACAAATCTACCTGTGGGTATTAATAGAGTAACCTTGAACCTTTTTATTTATGTATTTATTTAATATTAATCATTGCAGTCTGATGCTTTCCCATGTTGTGTTTGTGTAGATTGTTATATCCTGGACAGCAGTGTGAAGCATGTTTGTGGTGTGTTTACATGCTGTTTTGTTTGTTCCAATGCTGGAAACACAAGAATACCCAACAGAGGTTTTTATAGAGTAATTTTGACCCATTATTTTTTGTTTACGATGTTTAAGCCATTCATTGGGGTTTGCAGTCATTCTTTTAATCCTGCTAAAGGCCAATACAACATATTCTCTTTTTTAAACCTTTCTGTTGCAAACTTGCAGGTGTGCTACTGCATGATCCAATTTGGGTCAAGCTTTAGCTGTCAAACAAAGAGATGTTCTCACATTTGACGGTAGAATACTTTGGTATACAGACGGTCAGTGGCTCCAAAACGAAGCCAAGTCATCACTCCTCCACCACTGTGCTTGATTGGTGTGTGGTGTTGATGCTGGTATGCTGTTTGATTTTCTGCCACAACATGGATGCTGCTAGCCCTCTTAGTTCCAGTGGAGGCAGCAAGGTCTACTTAGTTTTATTTACACTGCGTCCACATTCTGACTTAGTTTATGCTAAATTAGTAATAATATGGTGCAATATCTCATAAATTGTTAATCTAAACCTAAATTTAAAACTTGAAGTTTTTGGTTTTCTTATTTTCTGGCACTTAAACGTTTAGCATTTTTCATTGTTCTATAAATGTCTCAGAAGTTATAATATTGAAATAACCCTCTCATCATTCAGTATGAACTTCAGAAATCTTGTTATATGTTTTTGTTCACAGGTTGCTAAGCTACAGTATTTCCCACTTGATCACAGCAAGTTTTTTGTGACGCATGTTGCTAATGGAGATAATAACCCAAAGATATGTCAGATTCAAAGCCTGCTCTAAAATGCAGGACTTAAACATGTTCTAGCTCATTAATTTTTACCCATCTTTGTGCTGCAAGAAGACTGAGGGGTGTGGGAGAAGTGATTTATAAATCTTTGACTGACAACACAGTTCTTACAGTCTTGTTTATTCAGATGCTGCTACTCTCCTTGTAGCTTGACCTAAATGGGAAATGACCCGTAAGATGTGTGTTTAAGTTTCCTGACATTACTGTGAGGGAGAGAATGGGCTGCTGAATAAGTATGCCCATCTATGGCACTGAGTTCAACCCAGCAGCCTCACATTCAAACGCTCTTTTCACATCTGCCAACCATAGTGTTGCATGGCTTGTGCTGTGTTCACTATTGATAATCAGTAGCATCATATAATGATCTGGAGCTGTGTATGTGTTTGACATTAACTGGCTTCCTGCTCTGTAATATGACTGATTTAAAGGAGATTGGAGTGAAACTGTGGTTGATTTTAATCAGTGATAATCAATTTTAATGCTAGATGTTGGTCTGAGTTATTTAAGTTAACAAACATCTTGATTTATAAACAAATTGCAATAGGGTTATTTTTAAATCGAGTATAAACCCTCACTGGAGGGTTTTTTTAAAGCATCTCTTTCTACATTGCTTTTGTTTTATGGCGTACTCTCAGAAAACTACCCTATGACTCCTTAAAAGAGCTAAGTTTTCACCCTGTAATGAATAATGCATATACTCTGTGCAATGAAGCTGTTTCATGTGTGTCTTGTGCTTCCTCCCCAGGTCAGACCACCTGTATGTGTTCTTCCTGCAGTGGAGCCCAGATATGTACGGAGAGGGGGTCAGGGGTATGGGACAAGAGCCTGGGTTCATGGTTGTCAAGAAGAATGAGGTATCAGAGTCAGCCGAGGATGAGCTCATTACTGACCTCAATGTCAAGGAATGGGAGGTAAGGTCTATGTGGATAGATTTCCTTACTTTATGGTGCATCTTTTGTGTTGTTCAAAGTCTCACAGATATGGATTAAAAACTGTTCTCCATCGCAGTTTAATCCATAACCTGTAAAAGCACAAGCTTAAGTGCTGTAATTGTTAGATTTAGTGTTATGCTAAATTAAATGTTGAATAACTGATTTGCTTTAATTATACAGTGCATAGTGTGGATGTATTGTGTATTGTGCAGATTTGAATTGTGTAGTTGTCAAGCCTCAGTTTTGTATTCTGCTTCAGTATTTTGCACCTTTGTGTATCACTGCATATTTCTTGGTTTAATGGTAAATCTTTGTTTCAACTTTTTGTCACTCTGTAAGCTATGATGTGTCACACTTTGCTTTGCTTGGAAATGCACTACTCTGAACTTCCAACCAAAGTGTTTTGCATGTTTGTGTAATTGTTTATTCTTCTTGGTCACTCTATAGTAGTTTCATCATACGTCATGTGCGTGTCAAGTAGTGTTGGTCAGCATTTGTCAGCTTCATCTGCTGAATGACAAATGACCAGCTAGTATGAGTTGCCCGTGCTTGTTTGATTATGAAATAACCCCCTAAAAGAAATGTGACACTGCTTTGACTTCTTCCTCCTTTGTCACAATCAACTTTGGGTGGCATTGTTATAGATTTACATTATGTGGAAGTTAGACTAGATAGCAGTGAAAAGTATAGCCTGTAGATTTTCTGTATTTCGTGTGCAGATATGCACAATTTGCATTGAGTGGATGACTGTTCAAAAACCAGAGGTTAATGAAAAGGATGCAGTCACTGTAGGAAGAAATTGATACAAAGGAGGCTGTGTCCTGTATTTAAATTTTAATGTAAATGAATGATGTAGAAAACAAAGTGGACTGATTTGTTTGTCTGTGGACCTTTTGGCAAACAGAGAGTACATGATCCACTACATCTGAATAAGTAAAGCCCTAAGGATTAAGTTTTAACTACACCTTTATTATTAGACTTTTAAAAAAAATAAATAAATAATAGGGTTTTGGTAAACAATTACTTTTTCTTTTAAATAAACCATTAAATCAGATGTTGATTTTATATTTACATTTTAAATGTCTCCATGGATGTTGTTTATCGCGCTTTGTGAAATATACTCTGGGGAAATGGTGTTACTGTCTCTTTAAATTCTGTCTGCCATGAGTTCAGAGCGTCGATTATTCTTTAACCAATGGGAGGTCAGTTTCACTCCCTACCCGCGTTGTTATTGGACATTAGTTGTGTCAATCACGTCATACGCCGTAGAGACCCTTTTAGAAAAAAAAATGTTTCTATTTTAGACAAGCAGTCTCCCAGGCATTATAGAAAACTCCCTGTACCCTGACACTGGGAGAACTTAAAGGATCTGTAATGTGACTTTTCAGCTTCAACCTCGCCCATTTAATAGGAAATGTTTTCTAGAAGGGGGAAGGACCAGAAGAAACGGCAGACCCCCAAGTACACTTGTGTATGTTTTGTAATGCTTCTTTTATATCCTCTGGCGGCGTATATTTCTGTATGTTCAGTTGTTGTTTTTAGCAAGTAAGGCTAACTCGGTAGCAGAGCTAATTAGCCTGCTAGCTCTATATCCCAGTTCGGTCTAGTTCAATGAATGGTGACAGGGTGGCTCCTATTTAACCACTATTTAGCAGTCAGGACACTGGTCCCATTCGCTTGTGTCCTCTTGGCACTGTGTAATGAGATGTGCTTGTGTTCTCTAAAAGTTGCCTTTCAATGCCTTTAAGAAGCAGCCTTGTCCTATAGTAAAACTGTACTTTATTAAACGTACCGATTTTTTAATTCTTACATAGTACTCTTTTGAGGTCTTTTCCTTGAGCTCATTTACAATTGATAACAAAAGACGTAACTCGATGGCTATATCCAAATGTTGACCTTTCCCTTGACATTTATCACCCCGGGTCAATATTTATTTCACGCCACGTCTTTTCCCTCAACATATTCCAAGCGCTAGCATGCTACAAGCTAACCCGTTTTCAGTGTCATATGCAGCAAAGTTCCTTTATCTGACATCCCTGAAGCAGGGGTGTCATTTTCATGAGGGCTGTAGTTTACCCTTCTGCTGCATTATTGAGACCTGTAAAGAGTCAGTTTGTTTCCAGAAAAGTTACACCAGTAAATAGCAAGGTGAGTACAAAATTATCTCAGGTGTAACCGGAAGAAAAAATTGTGAAAACATTATTTACTTTACAAGGCCACTCCTGTTTTATCACATGTGTATTTCCCATATAGTGTAGTATTACATAACAATATTTCTGTTTCTGTTCTGTGGCAGAACACAGGCAGTAATTCTCTGAGTATGCAACAGCGTGGGGTGCAGCTTTGTTGGACTGTAGCCATGCTTAGTGGGTCATTGTGTTGGTCTGTCTGGTTCACAGTGTAGTGGATTGTGGCTGCTGACATACAGCCATGGCAAGTTTTGTTGCAGCAGTTAAATATTAGCTGATTTTTATCAACAAACAGCCTTTGTACTATCATGCTATCGCGCTTTCTTGTCTACTGCCACGTCTTATAACAGTGGTATAAAACTCATTACACAAACATGCAAAATGACTAATTGCACTGAAATACTATGTGCCCCCTTCTTTCATCCAAGCTGAACTATTTGAAGAGGCTTTTTGCCTGTTTTACACTTTGCTTATTCCAACCATTAACATCCACCTTATTATAAGAAGAAATGCTGGAATCCCCATGGCTGGCTATAGAACTGGCCCAGTTTTATTTTCCACCTGTTCCTGTGTTTGTACTACCAGGTAGTGTCTCTGACGGAGTACCACCGTCGGATTGATGCGCTAAACAGCGAAGATCTGCGCTCGCTCTGCAAACGACTCCAGGTGCCCTGACCAGCCCTGTTTACCCCTCCCTCTGCTGTCTGCACCAACATGGTCTCCTTTAGGCTCCATACCGCAGGCTTTTGTTGCTGCCGATGTTGCATACTAACATTTAGAAGTACATTTCCCCATTCCTCTAAATAAACATCATGGGTTTAGTAGATGTAGTTTTAAGAGCTTTAAGACCAAATAGACTCTATATTTTGGCTGAAAACGGTGTTATCACCTTATTACAGAAAAGTTGGCTTGTTTGGTGTGATGAGGTTTTCACGTGACAGCAGCCTTATCTGAGTCTGTCAGGCTGTCCTTCTTAGACTTGTTTAGTCATTTAGCCCTCAAGATCAGTCTGGTTAAAAGGCAGTAAAACGCTAGCTGTTTGTGATGAAAAATCTGTACTGTTTAGGGTTAAGAGATGTGTGTGTCAGTAAGAAATTCCCCATTTTTCTAAAAAGAAAACTGCTTCTGATGCTAAGATAAGCTAAATCTTAGGCATGTGGCCTGCGTAGGGCTGACCCACTGAAGATGAGAGGATTAAAGGAGAAAGACACAGTGTGTTGGTGAGAGGATGGAAGCAAGACTCCTCTTACAGAATGAATGATGTTTTCTAAGGGACAATACAAGTAGGCGCTTGAATGCGAACTGAAACATGAGAGCTTCACCAGTAGCATAGTGCCCAACAATCAGTCTCTGTTATCAACAAAGATAAATAAACTCCCCCAAACAGTCCCAATGGACTGATTGGGAATAATACAAATTATTCATTGGTTGATTTCATTTTCACTTTGCATTCTCATCTTCCAGACAGCATTTCTGCTTTCTATCTCAGTTCTGTCAAACCAGTTCTGGTCATCTGGTGTTTGACTACCAGGAAGATATTCAGTAATCCTCATCAAATTGTGGGATTGTCATCATGTTGTTACAGATATAATTTTGGCAGAGCAATGTCTAGGTTTAAAACCACATAAAAAAAAGGGCTGAAACTTTTTAATTTGAGTTTTCATTGCCATGTTTGAGCTGTAATTTAAAGCTAGTTTCCCTAGTTGCTTCCTCTGTCTAGGTCTAGAGCAGTTCACCCGAACCCTTTAAAGTTTATTTGTACAGCACATTTCATTTACAAGACAGTACAAAGTGCTTTACATAAAACATTAAAAGCATTACACCACGGTGCAGGAAGCATTAAAAACAAACTTTAAAAAATAAATATAAGAAATGAAATAAAAAAGGTAAAATAAAACAGATAAAATGCAAGAAATAAAAGTTCCGTTATGAGAAATTAACAGCTGTTTTGATAACAGGCAGCAAATAGAAAAGTTTTTAACCCTGGTTTTAAACTGCTGAGAGTTTCCGGAGACCTGCAGTTTTCTGGGAGTTTGTTCCACATGTGAGGATCATAAAAGCTGAACTCTGCCGCTCCATGTTTAGTTCTGACTCTGGGAACAGAAAGTAGACCTGAGCCTGATGATCCGGTTGGTTCATAACGAACCAGATGAACTGAATGTATTTTGGTCCTAAACCATCCAGTACTTTGTAAACTAATACCAGGAGTGTAGCCTGGCTAGTTTGATCTATAGCTTGCCTGATATAATGCAAACCGAATGATAGATAGATGAGAGGAGCTGAACCCATTCAGTGTCGGTGATGTTGGAAGTTAACCCTCTAGTTGTCTGTGCACATGCATCACTAACTATTATTTGTACTTGTAGATTACTACCAAGGAAGAAGTGAACTCCAAGCATGGCACATCCATCAAAACTGAGCTGGAGCCCGAAACGTTCAAACCCAACCTCAAAGAGCCCAGTGATCTCCTGGAGGCCGACCAGATAGAGAAGGTAGAGGCTGCTCTCATGCATCCCAACATAAAAGACTTGCTCACTGCATATTTCCACATCTTCTACAAAAAGACCAGAACTGACAATGAACTGCATCCACTGAAAGAGATTTCTGTTGTTCCAATGGCTGATAATGGTTGCCACTCTTCATTCCTCTCGACCATAGAGCAGCCTTGTTATCCAAACACTATCAACCTCTCCTTCATGTGAGCCCCCCTGCACTGGGGGCAGCATAAGAGGTGTGCAGTACAAAAGCTCTTTCTGCACACCTGGAAGCACCAAGTTAACGACACCGACGCAACAGTTTGATCAAACAATCAAATTAAAATCCAAACAAACTAATCATAATTAGCC
Organism: Melanotaenia boesemani; assembly: GCF_017639745.1. Taxonomy (NCBI): domain Eukaryota; kingdom Metazoa; phylum Chordata; class Actinopteri; order Atheriniformes; family Melanotaeniidae; genus Melanotaenia; species Melanotaenia boesemani. The sequence continues at coordinate 32,246,054 of NC_055687.1, forward strand.
TGTTTTCAGTTCTTTAGTTTCATATGTGTAACTTGCATACAGTTTAAAAATCAGGGTGTAAATCTCAGCAACATTAAAATCAGCTCCACTGAATCATGTATTCATGACCTCTGTAGCGGTAACAGGTAACCTGCCCATTACGGTGTGGATATGACATCTGATAATGACTAAATAATAGAAATATTATGTGACTGCTAGATTTGGCTGTGAAGTCATGTTGCATTTCTAAGCTTTATCACTGACCGGATTTCTATAAATGACCTAAACGCTGTCATTAAAAAAAAAAAACACTGAAGAGAACAAATTTGAGGTTTTTAAATGTCCTCATGAAGTGGAGTCGTTCTAAATATTCTTAAAGTTCAGGTAAACATGTTGATGTTAATTAAACCTACAAAGAATATTGGATCCATTTTAAGCCGTAATACGACTCAGGTTTCCACGATGACTGTGGATTGAGCTTGTTCAACTCAAACTTTAGTCAGACTTTCAGCTGGTTGACGTGTTTTCTGATGTGTGCACTCTATCCGCTGACACAAGTGTGCTCAACTGTGTGCACGCGCACGTGTCTATGCGTGCGGCATCAGGGCGGATCTCCATCACAGACACAGAGAGCAGCTACTAAACGACATGTTAATCAGATAAATAACATCAGACTGTTTAGTTATTTTTAATGAAAGAGGACAGTATAAACCTGTTCTAGAGGGAGGCTCCCCAGATATGATGGTAGGGGAAACACTGTACTAGCTTGAGTTTCACTTCTTTCTGGATCTTCGTGGTGTTTCTAAGTTGAATTTGGAGGCTTTCCCTCAATTCTCCTGACTCTTACCATTGATAGAGGTGTCCATCATCTACATTGGCTGATAGGTTCCTTAGATATTTACCTGTGTAACACCTCTATTAAAACATCTGTAAAACTCTGTTTTGTTTTGTTGTTTTTTTTTTGTTTGTTTGTTTTTTTTAAGCTTGTACTTTTGCACATTTCCTCATCAGGCATTACTTTGCTAACTCATTAATGAACTGGGCTGCTATTCTCTGTTTTTTACTGTTTATCTCTTTCCTGATTCTGACACTTCTGTAGTAATCACACATATCTCAGCTTTCTTTTGTGAGCAAGATTATACACACAGCCCTTGTAGCTGTGAAGATATAAGCCATTTATTTTGGGTATATCATTTTGGACAGGAGGCAGAAAAAATAATAGATTAAAACACGTCTATGAGCTACACAATTTCACTGGGTGGCATACCCCTGTTATTGCAATGAGCATGGGCATCATACCCAGTTTACTGTGAGTCTGCCACGTAAACTCGTCTGTTGTTTTAAATACACGCTGGCAGACTGTATTTGTATTAACTACTGAAAATAATTCCCAGCCCTTACATTGTTTACTCCTCTTCCACAGCATAAGCAGCAGTCGCCTCATAGAACTGTCCATGCTTCTTGTTAAACTAAAAATATACAGATGTATTACTTAACTGTTAACAGTGGGCTTGAAGTATTTTTAAATTTTAATGAAGTCAGAAAGAGTCAATATTTTCCGTGTAATTTGTTGGCAGTAAGTAAAAGAAAAAATAATCAGGTGTTTACAGTTTCTCTACAGCTTGTGCATCATGCTGCTACCTCAAAGGTTAACATGCAAATCAGAAGAATTTGCTGGTCATTTAATTTCAAACATCAGATATCACGTAGCTCCTTTTAAGCCTTGTTTTCTCACCACGGTGCTTTGGGAGTAAGCGTAGTCTCTGCACATCCACCAGTTGTTAGGTGACTTGATGAACGCATGCAGAGCAGGATTACTTACAATGTTGTAAACACATAGGTCACTTGATGCCTCCTTACATCAGCCGGTGAAACAAATGACCTGGTTGGTCAGCTGATCAATAGAAATGTGACACGAACGGTTTGTTTTTTTTATGATTATTAAAGAATCCACATTGCAATGACGTTGCATGTGAACTAGATATAAAACTTTTACCTTTAATGTTATTTTGAAGCCACTGCAGGTTAATACACACACACACTCTACTCCAAATGAGTCCCCGTTGGCTCATTTACCAATCTACTGCCAATGCGCAGCTTTCTTTCATCACTCAGGACGGAGCTCAGACCCGGCTCACAGCGGTGCAGAGTTGGGCTTCATCTCCTCGTGGTTTTATTTCCTGCCTGCTCACCACATAACTGCTTCAGATCCACCATTAAAGCATGTGCTGAGCCAACAAGAAAACGGCCAAGGGGACTAATGGGCTCACTGGAGTGAACAAAACATTTAAAGGCTGCCTTTGTTCTATACAGCAGAAACTATGCAGCTTCCTGTAAAAAGTTGTCACTTTAATTCCATGTTTTAGTCAGTGTCTGTTTTATCTGTCTGTTAAAATGAAGCATACGCTGCACAGTTCCTCCAGCGCCTTTGTTGGCTTTATCTCCCCATGCACCACAGCCGCTGTGTTAATCCTTCAGTCTGTCTGCAGCCGGGCGGCGGGCTCTCTCAGGGAGTGCTGGACCTCTCTTTCTCTCGAGGCTGCTCTCCATGTTTGGAGCCCTGTTACTCCTCTTTAAACGCCAGATGGTGTCAAAGGGTCACTGCAGATGTAATTGAGCGTTAATGGCTGTGACCTTTCCATTTCAATTTTGTTCTCTTTTTTTCTATCATCCCTTCAGTTCTTTATTTTCTCACTTTCACTCCACAGCTTGCCAGGAATCTCCCACCACGCACCATTGGGTACCCATGGATGCTGGCCTTTGGCACATCAAAGCATGGCATGAGCATTAAGACACTGTATAGAACCATGCAGGGCCAGGACAGTCCAGTCCTTCTGGTCATCAAAGACAGTGACGGCCAGGTAAGCTGCAGATCTAATAAGAAAACAGGCAACAGTCTTACAGTGGCGTTGTGATGCTGATCAATTTCTAAAAAGTCCCCTCCTCAGTTACTCCTCTGTGTCTGTGTTTCTGTAGGTGTTTGGTGCTCTGGCATCTGAGCCGTTTAAGGTCAGCGATGGCTTTTATGGCACGGGAGAGACTTTCCTCTTTACCTTCAATCCAGAGTTTGAGGTACAAAACTTCCCCAAGTTAGAAAATAATGTGTTTCTATAAAAATTCAGTGTCCCCTTTTATCAGTATACAATATCCTTAATGATTAGAGGGCATCTCCATCCCTCTTTATACAACATGTTATTTCATTCATCAGTGTAGGCAACATCCGGGTGCTTCTGAACATGTTTTAGAAGACTAAAAAAGTAAACTTGTGTTTTTGTGTGTGTGTTCTTGACAGGTTTACAAATGGACAGGGGACAACATGTTTTTCATGAAAGGAGACATGGATTCTTTAGCTTTTGGTGGAGGAAGGTGAGCCAGATATGCACCCTCTGACAGTAACAGTATGAATAATTACTTATTTCTTGTCTTGGCATCATTTCAGACAAATTTGACTGTAATTTGGAAGGTTCTTGAATAAATGTGCTTGAAAAAGTGAAACTAAAGTGGCTGATTATGTGAAGGCGTGAATGTCAAAGCTCAGTAAAGCTTGTAAATCTTGAGTAATGTTTACCGACTTGCATCACTTAATTTTTTTTTTTTTTTTCATGCAACTTTTTAAGCTTTGCTTTTGTTCTGACTGTGTTTTCTTCTCTCGTAGCGGTGAGTTTGGCCTGTGGCTGGATGGAGACCTCTACCACGGCAGGAGTCACTCCTGTAAAACTTTTGGGAACCCTATGCTCTCAAAAAAGGAGGATTTCTATGTGCAGGACATAGAGATCTGGGCTTTTGAATAACAAGACAGTGCACCACAGGGAAAATTAAAAAGAAAAAAAAATCAAGTCCTTCAAAGGGCAAACCAAGGAGTCCATCTCCTATAGAACAATGGCAACGTCCCAAACTTAACTGCACATCACCAGGGCTCCTCAGTCTGGAAGCCAGCTATTGGATGCTTGTTGTGCGTTACTACTGCAGTTATTACGGAGCTTTGTTTTTTTGTTTTTTTTTTTTCTTTGTGAAAAATGACCTTCGTGTGTATCTTGTTACAGCCTTGTGCAGCGTTTTTTGCAGAGTAGGGGGAGTGTGTGATGATGCAAGGTTGTATCACAGGGGTGAGAGGAAGGGGGGCAGGGCAGGGACCATGGAGACCTCACAGAGGACCGAAAGGCAGCGAAGACCATCGTTGCTGAGGTTTGGGACTGCTGCAAGAAGAGAGAACTGCTCTATTGGTCCCAATCAGAACTTTACAGAAGTTCAAGGAGTCCCCCTGCGCCCTCTCCAACCCGTAGAACTTTGTTCACTCAGTAGGATGTTACTCACTGTGCTGTCAGCCTTGACGGAGAGAGACCCAGTTAGCGGGAGAGCCAGTAGACGGAAGCTTATCACATTCCATTACTCTTGTTTGTGGAGTGTCCCAATAAAAATGGTGATTTGTGACAACATAAACACTTTGGCAACAGGATGTGATGACACTTAAACTCTGAGAAGAGATTATTTGCTGTGTGTAGTGCAGGGGGGAGGTGGGTTAGTCTTTTTCCAGTACAGGTTTGGGTTGTCCTCTTGAGGCTAAACTTGTTGAGTATCGTGTATTGTAGTCCTCCTGTTGTTCACTGTCATAGCACACCATCTGAAAGCACATAGCTATAATCAGACCACCCATCGTCGTAATGTTCTGTTCAGTGGGTGTACGCGTGAGTCCAGCTAACACCGGCTAACCCTCGCAGGACGCCGGCTGTACTGTTTGTAGACAGTAACGTGTTGCAATAGATTCGTGGAATATGCAAATAACTGTCCTGTGACCTCAAATAATCCGCAGGTCACGGCACTTTTGCCGTCACCTGTCACTCTTTCAAGAGAGAAAACTTGTAAAGCTTTTACGTCTTGATACACAATTGCTTCTCTGGGTATTATTTGAAAAGCCTGAGACGTGGTTAATTGTTTTACATGCATATTTGACAATTATATATTGATATATATGATTATATATGAGTTAATATAATCATATATATTTTGCTGTTGAGTGTGACAGTGATATATTTGTGCTGATATTTCAGCTGTTACTATATAATGTATATTATCCTGTAAATTAATGTTTAAAGTAGATTTGTTCCTATACATATATATATATATATATATATATATAAATATATAGAAAAATACATAATGCTATATAAAAAATATATATATATATAAAATAAAGTGTGGATTGGTGGGTTGCTTCTAGCACTTTAATCTGGTGTGAAAGTGTCATGGCCAGGTTCTTAAGTTCTCTTAGCAGTAGCTGTACAGTATTTTTTTTTTTTTTTTTTTTTAAAGACCATGATGTTAACTGTTAGTAGAAAGCTTGCTGCTACCAATACCAACAGGGATGTACCCTAATGTTCTGTCTGAAAAGGAGGATTACTCTACAGCAGGAAGAGGGGGGATGTTGAATGTGGTTAAACGAAGCAGCAGGCTTCGGTTTCTCTCCGCACATGGCCGTCAGGTGAGTCTGAGCAGGTACAGGTAGGTATACAGGTCGATGGCCCCTTGGACAGGCAGATTGAAGCGGGCGAAGGGAAGTGTGTACAGTACGTCACCCTCCCCATGGAGCCTTTTTCCCCCCTTTATTCTGGTCTTCCACACCAGTATTTGTGTCCTTGTGGAAAGTCACAGAGTAAAATATGGATAATTCTTCCGATTATTTCACCAGAACAATGTATCTGTGATGTATAAATAACAATAAAGCTAAATTAATTGTTGTAACCTGGGATATTCCTCAATTTGTGATGTTTCTTTTTCTGCCTTAAACTTCGATTTAAGTTTTAATTAAGTCCAACCACTTTATGGTCTGTTTCTTCTTCAGGTGGTTTGTCACCATGCGGCTGAAGGTATGTGGAGACGGGAGTACGTCTTCATAATTTGCAGTGTAAAATAATTAAATGATAACACAAAAGTCTGACAGTAAAAACCCTTCATAATGCTGACACAGCCACAGAAGCAGTTAATGATGGGATTTAATTTGACTGGAATAACCAATGAGACTTATTTGATTGAAATATTTTGTATTTTAAGTTTTTAATTTGACCCAGAAAGTACTTTAAAGTCCTTGTGTGTAGGAATCCTGCTGTGATAACTGGCCAACTTTAATTGCTATTGTGTTATATACTTTGAAAAAATAAATCATCAGTTACTACTCATTCATTCTTAGATAAAGAAGCAGCAGCAGCGAGACCTTATGGGGAATTTATTCTTTAAAATATTCCCCTGAAAGTCATGGTATTTTGACTGTAATGTGTCCTGAATTTAAATTTTAAAGCACAGCAGGACTCCTTTATCCTATCAAGTGAGCTAAGAGCTTAAAGCAGTGTGAGAAATCCTGCAGCTGGGAGTGAGTGCCATCTACTGGCCATATGTCTTACAGCGTCCATTTTCAATCATTTCATTTCTTTCTGGTCTGGTTGCTTATTGAAGACATTTTATCAACAGGTCAAGGCTACTTTCTGAAACTACCACCTGGAAAATATCCTCACATTACAACTGTAAGGCCGAACAAACCAAACAACCTTGAGATTTATGGATGAGATGCAAATTGGAGGATTTTGATAAGTATTTTCTTCCCTTGAGCCTTGGGTAAAATTTTAAAAACTCCAATGAAAAATTAAATCTAGATAATCAAAGTTGTAGATAATAAATAAAAGTCTAGTAATTAATTGAAACTGCAGGTCTGTCGGTACAAACAAGGTACAACTGATGTGTGTCATGGTAGTGAAATGCAGCCTCTCCAGTAAATGTGCCACAACAAAAGTGTCATTTATTTTTTAACCAATGTATTTGTATAAAAATTACCTTGTTTAATTATTTGAATTTACAATTCATCAAGGCAAACACAGGCGGAGGGCAGTGCAACACTCCCATATCAGCAAAGAAGTAACCAACTCCTGAGCTTCATACCATGGGCTGGTACTGATATATGATATATACGTACCGTGCATACACTAGCTGGTCACTTTATCAGGTTTACCTGTTCAATTGCTTGTTAATACAAATGGCTAATTTGCCAATTATCCCAGCAACTCTATACATTCAGACATGTAGACATGACTACGATGACTTGCTGAAGATCAAACTGAGCATGAAAATGGGGAAAAAAGGGGCTTTAAGTGGCATTTAACATGTCATGATTGTTGGTTGATGTCAGAGGAGAATGGGCAGACTGGTTGGAGATGATCGAAAGACAACAGGAATTCCAATAATCACTAGTTCCAACCAAACTATAAAGAATACCGTTCCTGAACACAATACATCCAGCCTTGGAGCAGATGGGCTACAGCAGCAGAAGACACACCGGGTGCCTCCTGTCAGCTAAGAACAGGAAACTGAGGCTACAATTCACACACACTCACCAACACTGGACAATAGAAGATGTAAAAACTTTCCCTAGTCTGGTGAGTCTGTTTCAGCCTCACAATCAGATGGCGTAAGGATTTGGTGGAAACATGAAAGCATGGATTTGTCCTGCCTTGGATCAATAGTTCAAGATGTTGCTGGTATTTTAATAGTGTAAGGAATATTTTTGGCACACACTGGACTCATTTGTACCAACTTGGCATGGTTTAAACATCACAGCATACCTGAGTATTGTTGCTGACCATGTCCATCACTTTATGACCATCTTCTGATGGCTACTTTCAGCAGGATAATGCACCATGTCACAAAGCATGACAAGGAGTTCACAGTCACCAGATCTCAATCCATAGAGCAGCTTTGGGATGAGGTGGAACGGGAGATCATTCAGCAGACAAATCTGCAACAACTGTGTGATGCTATGTGAATATGGAGAAAAATCTGAGGAATGTTTCACCTTGTTGAATCTATGACACCAAGAATTAAAGCAGTTAAAACAGGGTCCAACCTGGTACTAGCAAGGTTTACCAGATAAAGTGACCAGTGAGTGTATATCAGAACTTTACTGGTATCCAGCAGGATTAAGACTGTTCAGAGACAATTTCCTGGAAAAAAAATTAAATAAAGGACAGAAAATGTTTAACTTACTCAAATAGAGAAATTCTGACATTTTACTCAGCAAAACAGGCAAAGAATACCCTGAAAAATACGATGCAAAGATGATGCTGCTTCTTATCTTAATATGTGCCTCAAATTTAAAAATGAATTCATTAAAGGGGATTCCCGTAGGAATGCAACAAGAAAAAAAAAACAACAGAAACAGTGTTTTCCTCTTCCTAAGCCTTCAGCAGACAGGGCACTGTTGTAGGTGAGAACAGGACGCCATTAAGGCACTTCTGCATAATAAGGCCATAATAAAGCGTGTTCAATGACAATAGTGTATAATTCATGAAGATGTAACTGAAAACAACTTTGTTGTTCAAGTATATCTCTTGGAATGATGTAATATTTATAGAGATTAAGGCATTAGGAGGGAAAGTCTGTAAAAATATCCTCAAAAGTCAACAGATGGTTTGAAGTGTGGGTTTCCAACAGGAATCTTTTTAAGACCCCATACACACACGCAGAGTTCAAACTTTACATCCAGATGTGCGGTCTAGTAGACAAGGTACTTGAATTCAGAGTAAATGAGTGGAAACATGACTGTGCAGGCTCGGTACAGGATGACTCCACTCTTAAATATCGCCCTGGGTTTGGTGCTCCATGATTCAGCCTTGAAGTTGAAGTAGACGGCATACAGCGCCACAGCAAAGAAGTGTCCAATAAGGGTCATGGGCTTGGGTGTCAACCTGGTGATTGAATAATGACATTAAAAATCCCTCTAAAATTTTGACTCTAGTGTTAAAAGGAATGGTTTAGCATTTTGGAAATGGTCTCCTTTCTTAGCAAGTTTGCCTAAACACTGACTCTGATACGGCAGATAATTAGCTTAGCATAAATACTGAAACTAGATTAAATGACCAATTTTTACCCCTTCCTAATATAAATTTCTTAGATTCACTTTTTTTTTGTACAGAATAAATAAATTCAATTAAATCGGGTCCAGCTTTTATTTAACTATCTATGGGATTTTAGGCAGGTATGATCTCTTTAGCTACACTAAGCTAGCAATCTACTAATCAGCAACTCTTTTTTTATAACAGTATTATCTGTTGTACTATTATTGTAGTGTTATTATATGTTATAATTTTAGCATTTTATGCAGTATTGTCTGTATGAGCTGTATGTTTAAAGTATTTTGCTGTCCAATCTAGTAAAATACTGCACTGCAGTTTACCAGCATTCGCTTATCTCACCATCATTAATAAACCAGCTAAATATGGGTAAAAATATTTCCATTGATCTAAAAGTTTTTTCCATTTCATCATACTTGAACACTTTCTATTCTTATTATGGAGGTCAGTATTGAGCGCTTACACTGAGAGGAGTCCAATAGGCCCACTGATGCACTGCCCACCAAGCTTAAAGTACTGGAAACAGGCCTTCCTTAGCTCATGAAGGGAATCTAGTTAAAACACAGACATGAGGAAAATCCAAATAACAATTGTAATCACTTTTTTTCTTCCAAGTGTTAGATGCAAAGGCAGACAGGGACTTACTGTCTGTGGCTGCAAACAGTTCGTACAGGGCCTGGGCCAAAATATTCACTACAAAGGAATGTGATGACTTGCGTTCCCAGTGGAATTTTTTCTTTGCCTATTGAGACGGAGAAAACACAGGGTGTAATTTTGCACACTGGTCTGCAATCTCCCACCTAGAGTAGAAAGTAATAAAAGATGATACAGCTGACTCAAAATATACCGTCTGCTTGTATTTATGGACGGCTTTGATCCAGAAAAATCAATATAGAAACGGAACTGCAAGGCTTTTTTTTTTCTTCTTCTTTTTCCACTAATAAAAGACCACACAGTTCTCTATGCTTATTTGAATGCAGTCTAACCTTCACCAAAAGTTTGAAGGGGAAACACTGTAGTAAGTAATTTTACCTGTAGTAAGGCTGCCTCATCATATAGATCTGGAATCTTCTTGAGCAGAATTCTCCAGATCCGAACGTCATTGAGAGCAACGCTCATCCCTCCTCCCGTCAGAGGATGCCTCATGTTGTAAGCATCACCCAGGAGAAGCACGCCTGCAAATAAGAGTACTGTTTAATCTTAAGCCTCATATCTGATCACAGTTTATTCTATCCTTAACACTAGTCTTTGATTCCACCAGACTTTAATTCTAAGCTAGACCAGTAAATATGGAAAATAATACTATAATAACTAAGTGCTTAAATGCCTATCCCCAGTTCCACCCACTTATCCAACTATGATCAGCCTTTAAAACGGTGGTCCACAAACTAAGAGGTGACTTTACAGTGCCTGGTTCTGCCTGAAGGGAACGAAATCTGCTTGTAGCATCATCTCTGAAACTCATTATTCAACATGTTGCATCTCTGCAGGGTCTGTCTCATGAATGGGTTCAGTAATGTCATGGATTCATTGTTGACCAGGCAGGTGGGTAAGTAGGTGGGTTCATAGTGGACTAAAAGACCACTAACCTGACCCCTCTAAAGCTTGCTGATTAACACAGTAACTTATTTAGTTAAATCCTACAAGAGCCCAGGTGTAAAAATCACACATTTTTTTGTCTGTAGATTTGTTTTTTTGTGCGGTTGAATAAACGAAATTGGGCAGAATTAGGGGTGGCCATTTCTCCTTTTTCAAATTTTTCTTGATCATTTCTGCTAACCATCTGCTATCTAGAGCTTTATCTTAATTTGGTTTGTGACACAAACTAAATCAGTTTTCACATAGAGTTTCCAGCAAGAAATGCATTTCCCCACAGTGTTAAAATATCCCAATAACTGTAGATATGGGTCTATAAAGCACATATTCAATGTATCCATTAAACAAGATAGTGTAAAAGTTTGAGATAACCGTGCGATAAAGACAGACTGATTGTACATTAGTTTAATTTGTACAGTAATGACCAAAGAAAAAAAAAAACTACTTTCCAAGACGTGCATCATAAATACACACATCAGTCAGTTCAGTTACTTTATCTTTATGTTACACTGCCAGTAAGACTTCGGTACCTGGCTTGTTGACAGGAGAGGGAGGGAGGAAGCTGGCTGGCATGGACCGGAGTCGATCGTTCTGAAGCGCCTCCATGAAAGACTCCTTTAAATGTTCTGAAAGAAAGAAAGAGAGAGTGCAGGAGGTCTGAGTTGGCTGGCTCTGTGGATGAAACTCTACAGGTGGATGCTGGGAACATGCACATGGAAAAGCCTTTTCTCTTGGTGTGTGAATGTACATTTATCAATGCATCAGTGTAACCGACGCCCCCATTCCAGCTGGACCTCTTTCAAGGTTATTGGAGCTGATGCTATGATATTGTGTCTTTGATATTTCAGCTGAATAGCAGAGTGCTCCATGAATGTCAAATACTTCCACTGCAGCCTCCCTGGTGGTACACACCACAGTCTGGGTGTATTCCTATCGACCACCACCTCTGGCATCATTGCCTCATGATCCTGAACTTTAAATAAACTTTATTTGTCTCACTAGAGCTGTTTGTCCTCAGGCCAAAGGTCATTGTTCATTTGAAATTATACAATAAACAACCCACAGCAAAAACAAAATAAAGTAGCTAGTACACCATTTACCTGGCAGCTGTGGGTGGATTTTCTCAGCCATGTACTCTGGAAGGTTTCGAGGCATTTCCCCTCTGATGTCTACAAGCACCCTGGTGTGAGAGGAGGAGATCTGGTAGATGAGAACTGGGCTGGGGTGGGCTAGCACCAGCTCTGCATGGTTGGATTTAAACTGGGGACAGTCCTGTAGAGAGGAACAGTGGCAACTCATTCTAACTTCGTTTACAAACCTGTTTCCATAAGATTTGTTATTGTTAACTTCTTTTAGATGCCTTCACCTCATACTCAGAGTAACATTTGTTTGACACTTAAATCAGCATCTTCCATGTGTTTTTTTGCCAGAGGGAACTTTGAATCAGTATTTAGACATTTTATTTCTATGTGGGGCTTAATAAAATAAACACATTTTATTTCAACTTGCATTTGTATTTGAAATCATAAATCAATAACAAATTACATTTTAAATGTAATTTGTTCTCCAAATGCAACAAATGAGCTGAAAAGAGATGTGAACTTCCCAAAATTAGGCCATCTAGGTCTAATGAACTATTCATTTTATTGCTGTCCACTTATTTATACTGCATATAACTTTAATTAATACCTTCATCAAGCATCCGACAAAGTAAGAGGAAATGCGAGATTTCCCAGGGACCAGATTCTTTCTGAATTTGGAGAAACAGCCGTCAGCCACCACGGTGAGAGCTGCACAGATCTCCTGCAGGACACACAGTCATCACACACCCTTAGCTAAATACAGTATCTGTCAGAGAAGTGAGAGAGAATAAATATGAGCACAGGACCCCCCTTCTTCTCTCTCACCTTGATGTCTCCACTTTCTTTATCTTTGTACTGGACTCCGGTAACACAGCCATCCTCCTCCTGCAAACTGGTCACTGTGCCTTCTATAAACGTGACACTAGAGGGCAGAATTGAACAATTAGAAACATCCACTACACTCAGTCAAAGACCAGGAACTGTGGACTACTATCAGATAAACTATCTTATAGTTGTGTATATAACCCAACTAATACATGATAGGTACACATTAATTAGGCGCCTGAATAGTATAACCTATTTAAATTTGCTGTTCACATTTGATTTTAGATGATCCCTCTGTTCCTCCTAACACCCAGATCTGTCATCCATTAACATCATCATTTGTTTTCTTCATGATTCTGCTCACTTTGGCTCAGCCATGGCGGCTCTTCTCAGGCCCATAATGAATCGACCGTGATGGAAAGCGCGTCCGCACTGGATGCTTCCCTCCTTCTCGGGGTAAGGGATCTCCACCTCTGTACCGCTCGCTATGTCATGGATCACATAGCCTTTTATCAGATGGGCATCCAGACCCTCCGCTGAGTCTGAGGGACAAACACAACACAACAGGCTGCAGTTACATTCTGTGGAGCAGAGGTAAAGAGCTTCAATATGCAGACATTTCATTTGCATTTTCACAAAACTGAGTCACATTTATTATGTCCACCTGACAGGTTTACTAATAGTAAGCAAAGAGGATATATGCAAAACAAAAAATACATTTTGAAAAGTGTTTTTTGGGTAAAAATAAGGATACCACAGTAACCAACCTTCCAGCCCCAACTCTCTGAGAGCTCTGTAACCTCCGGGCTGCAGCAGCTCTCCCACTATCCTGTCAGGCTCCTTCAGGTCCCTCTCCACCACCGTCACCTTCCTGCCATCCCTGGCCAGGACAGCTGCCATTGCTGAGCCCAAGACACCTGCCCCAACTATCACCACATCTGGCTCTGGGGCAACAGAGGAGCCACAAGCTGAGGCAGAGCTCTTTGTTTCCACTCTTTTTCTTGTTCTACAACTCTGCAAACAATGAAGATATGGTAATAATCATTAACATTCACTGTACATGTCCTTATCTCTGACATGTTTAAAATAAACTTCCCAACTTTTTTTGAGCTTATCTACACACACATACACACACACACAATGAGACACAAAGATTACAAAATAATTAATAAATTAGCTCAAACGACAGCTGCTTCCCTGCTTCTACCTGCCCGTGTCTTCTTTTGTTCATATATTTAAAAGTCCAGATGAATTGCCTTACCTTTTTACAGTTTTTATCTGCCTTCTTGCTCCACCATGTTGCGGTTTTAGGGATTAAGTGGTCGATAGCAGGTAAAAAAGACAAGAGACTGAAAGGTAATTTAATTACCCGGGAGACTGTGAGCTTGTGGCCATAAGCAAACCTGATATATGCGAGTAGCAGCCCGGCTGCAAGAAATAAAACTGCGGCCATAATGAGCTCTTTGAAAGCGAAATTCAAGATTAGGTTAGATTTTTTGGATATATATGTGAAGGCTGCGACTCCCAGGAACGTCCACATCTTTTAAAAATAATAATAATAATAAAGCCTAAATGATAGAAAAGTACCAATAAGAAACCTCCTAGATAAACAAAGAGATACACACACAAAAAAAGTTAAACTAGTAATTATTGTTTTGATTTTGTGCATCCGATGCTCTAAAAATAAAAAAATTTAAAAAATTCCCCAAACCAACGCTAGACTTTGTAACTCCGGGTTTTTTTGTCCGCAGACAGTTCAAGAGATGCTCCTGAATAATTTATGATAAGAAAGACGGACCACTTCTGATTGGCTGGTTCTACGCCCCGCCTGGTGCGCAGCTCAATCCTCCAATCAAAAACGAGGGCTTGGTGAGCAGAGCTCACGCTTTGCGCTGATTGAAGGGCTGCGTCGGCACCGGGGCTCCTCTTCTCCGCTGATTGGTCAGCCGTCCGGCAGGTCTGTAGTATGATGTGATGTCAATGGAAGGTGAGCGTTTTTATTTCTGTCACAGAGCGGAGGTAGAAAAAGAGCAAAGATTGCTCACGTTTGCTCATGTACTGTCTTTCTCTCTGCTCGGGACAAGACGGCGCGCGGTTTCTATAGCAACCAGTCTTTATTTTAAATAAGAGCGAGAGAGAGGAGATCAATAATTGCAATAGACAGCTACAACATTCACCTTAGAAGGCTTTGGGCCAAACTAGCACATCTGTCAAGGTTTATATTTAAAAAATTTACAGAGGCGACAGATGTGGTAAGCTACCTCAAGAAAAGGGCAGAGTGACACCTCTCTACAGGCTTTTGTCAAAATGTCCAAACGGCACATGTGAGATAGTTAATATTTGATTTTGAGAGAGGAAGTGTTGCAAATTATCAAATAAATCAGCTCTATGTTGATGTTTATTTCTATTTGTCGGGGACCATGCACTAAAAAAAAACATTCATCTCAGGTGAGAAAATATGCTTTGTACCAGATTTTGCCGCCGGATAATTTCCACCTGTAGTCCCAGGGCAGGTTAACATATAGATACAGTCCAGTTTAAATAATACAGATACAATTAAACAAGCAAGATCCGACTTCAATGAAACTCACGTATAAAAACTCAATTCATACACCTCAGCAAGGCTGCTGGGAAAGATGAAACTAAGAGAAAGTTATGTAAGAGCAGTTATTTTAAATAATATATTCTCAATCTGACTAATATTTTAAGTTAAACAAATATTATTAACACATCTCCCTGCAGCAATGCAGCACACAAAACTTTCTTTTTAAATAAATCTGATAGGGGTGACTTGGTGACATTTAACCATAACCTTTAGTTTAGCTACTATTGGCTGAAGCTGCTGGGGTGATATCCCATGATGCACTGAGCTCCTCCCTCTATTTCTCTTTCTCTCTACTATTTATTCCCCATGTATAGTAACAGTAATCGACACTGTTGTTGTCATTAATTTTTTCCCCCATTTGCCAGCAGGTATCCCTGACTTTTGGTGCTTGTTGACTCCTCCGTCCTGTCCTCTCCACCCTCAACAGCCACTATCTGTCCAATGCATGCTCAGGATGGAGGCCTGAATCAAGGAGATTTGATGAAATCTGTTGTTAAATAACCAGCAAGTTGTTTTGTTTTTTTTTTGTTTGTTTTTTGATGAATCAGTTTAAATGTACATTTATTATAAACTGGATTAATATGGATCATGTTATGCATTTGTTTGAAAAGTCCTATACTGGTCTGGTCACACAGTCTGTAATCTGTCATTTTTAATCACAAAGCCAGATTACTGACAGAAATAAGAGGGCTGCTCATCTAGCCTGATACTCACAACCTTCTCAAGTTTGAAAAAGTGAAAAGGTAAAACCAGCATTATAGATTAAAGTGCCTGACTCAGGAGTCTTTATGAGTGTGTCACCCATGTCATCAAGTAACATGTAGTACAAGTCTGAAAAATCCTCTGGTTGGCACAACAGATACAGTAGGAACAAGAGAACTGTTTAGAGTTCATGAGCTTCATGTTCAGCCTCACAGTTAAAAGAAAACATCATCATCACATAAAAATGCAAGTTAATCATCATTTGGCTATGTTTGAAAACACAATGTCATTGTTAAAAAAAAGGGATAATCTGCCAGAAGACACTATCACTCATTAAGCTTTATTACACAGAAAACACAAGTGATTGACTCATACAAATATATCAAGATGCGGAGGTCAAAGCAGTACAAGCACATCCTGATACAGTCAGTAGTGAATTAATCTGTTAGAATGAAAAATTTCATTAATGACATAAGCTAACACGATTTAAAAAAAAAAAAAAAAAAAAAAAATACTTTCTAGTCCTATTTAGTCCTCTAGGTAGAGCTTCATTAACCATCTAAAGCAGGTCTAGAGTTAAACACAGATACAGAAGGACTGTTTTTATTAGATGTAATGATTAAAGATGGATTCATATTTCTCTTGCTTCCCCGATGTTGCTCTCGGCTCACCATTTTGCTTGATAAAATCCTGCAATCATGAAAAAATAATCATTTGGGAGCCATCCACTGTCACTGATTTAGTGTGTAATTTAACTGCTTTCTCATTTAATTAATTTGTTGTTTTTTTTTCTCTGTGTTCAGGAATCTGGTGCCTTACCTCCATCTCTTCTAATGTAGCAGAGCCACTCTCCACCTTCTGCCCCAGGCCATGACCAAAGCTTGAGTATCGATCCTGTTTAATGTTCGATGTAAGCAAGACGTTCTCTACTAACAGCGCAGGAAAATGAGAACTGTTTTATGTAGGGACAGCACACATACCTTCACCATCTCAGTGATGACTCCATCCTCAATGATGCGAACAGCGTTCCTGAGTCCTCTTGCGAAGGCGTCCATGGCTCCGATGTGAGCAATAAACAGGTCCTCGAGGTCTGTAGACTCTCTGCGCACCTTTGCATCAAAGTTCAGGCCTCCTGGCTGCAGGCCACCTTGTTCAACAATAGTCTGCAAGTAGATTAGATCCTGAGGAATAACTGGGCTCCATTTTCTCTCATCTCATCTGCTGCCACTAAAGTGAGCCAAAGCATTGATGTCAAGCTCATTTCTTACCAATCAAACCTAAATGTTACCTAAATGTTAATTAAAGCTGCACAGATTTCAACAGTACATTCGTGGACAGTGTATTTTATGAAGGGGAACCTCTTCTGATAACAGTTTAGTCTTATTAAGATCATCAGCATCTGCATTGAGCTCAGAGTGTCACACACTGAATTTTTTCTGAGGTGTCTGAACCAAAGCCAGAGCTAAAAGAACCACTCATGCTGGACTTAAAATTGTGAGAGGCTGATCTGCTTGAGGTGCACGACGGTAACTGGATGCTAACACGTTAGCCTTTGCGTGTATTCACATGATGTCAAATCTGTCTTGTTGGTTGTGTTTAAAGCATCAATGTTATCGATCACCATGGAGACCAGCGTTGGTATGGAGATTATGGATATTTGGATGGATCTGGTCGGGACACTGCAGTGCAACAATGGCTCCAGGAATGTACATGATAAATGTTACTTCCATCAAAGTGTAAGTTAGAAAAACAACGAAATATGTTTACAAGTAAACAGAATGATTTTACCTTCATGACCAAGGTGGTGTTCCTGATGTCCATGGGAAACTGATCTGTGTCCCACCCAAGGTCAGGAGAGCCGGTGTTTGAATCAACTGAGCCCAGCATGCCAAAACTATTCACCAGTAAGTAATGATGATTAAAAATATTTAACACATAGCAGCAACATTAAATGAAATTTCTAAACGAAGTATGATGTCTTACGCAGAGGCCATGACAATATCATGTTCATAAGAGTGTCCTGCCAGAGTGGTGTGGTTGGGCTCAATGTTCAACTTAAAGTGGCTCTCCAAACCAAAGTGCTTTAAGAAGCCTATGACACTCAGAGCGTCTAAAACAGAAAAGAAGAAGTTAGAAAACATCCAGCGCTGAAAGATTAGGATAAAGAAGTTCGTGGCTTACCGTAGTCATACTGGTGCTTGCAGGGTTCCTTTGGCTTGGGTTCAATAAGAAACTGACATTTCAACCCAATCTTCTCTTTGTAATCTGGAGATAAAGTTACAGACGTAAACGTGAACCGCACGGACACGAGACTGACAGACACTGCCTGTTTTCATGTGCTTACGTACTGACGGCCATTTTGAAGAAGTTGGCCATGTGTTTCAGTTCAGCAGCAACGTCGGTGTTAAGGATGGAAAGGAAACCTTCTCTGCCGCCCCAAAACACTGAGGAGTCAAGAGGCAAGCTTAGGGGAAGGTTTTCAAAAGAAGAATGGTGTATTTTACATGTTTTTTTGTCCATACCAAAGTTTTCTGCTCCCAGCTTCTTGGCAATGTCCAAACCCTTCTTCACCTGAGCGCCAGCATAAGCCAGAACATGGCAGTCTGGGTTGGTGGCTGCACCATTCATGTACCTGAATATTGCAGATAAAAAGTGCAACGCTATTTTTTTCCACCATCCTGCTTTCTAAATATTGTCCAAATGTGAAGGAGCAGTAGCGTACAACTCTAAATCTGGTGTGGGAATAAAATATTCACCTTGGGTGAGCAAAGAGGTTGCAGGTAATCCACAGCACCTTGACTCCAGTCTGGTTCTGCAGCTCCAGAGCCAAGTCTGTGATTTCATCCAGGTTCCTGCTGGTCTCCTCCAGGGTGGAGCCCTCAGGAGACATATCTCTGTGAGGAGAAGAGGACTGAGAGGAGTATTGCATTTAGCAGGACAATCCTGAATATCCAGAGTCTTTGAGGGTGATAACGTGGATGATGAGGTGCAGACTGAGCTGCAGCTGATTTTACTGTAAATACTATATTTCAGTTATATAAACTTAATTATGCTTGCATACCTTTTTAGGTACTTTTGAACTTCTAATCTTTGGGTATCAAGTGTCGAAATACCTGCAGTCTCGGTCGGGCTGAAATTAAGATTATGTTAAGTCACTCACCTGTCATGAAACGTGTAATACTTGACCTGTGCAAACAAACAAATTATTAAGAAATTATTCAATAATTCTAATAAGTGCCATGTAAAACTCTTGAGCTGACCTCTTTTCTTTATATTTTGTTTAAAAAAGATCAGACTCTTGTCATTTTTAACGTGATCTTGAGCAATGGTTCTCCAATAGCTATTCATAAGGGAATGAGGGTTGACATTAGCTTTTTACACGGTGCTGTATATGATATTAAAATTCAGCTTAATTTCCTCACACCAAGCTTGGTGAAGAACTCAAAGGCAGCATGGAGTCGCTTCTTAGCCGACTCCATGGGAGCACCTTCATTCCAGGCCCGGTGGAGGGTTGGAAACCCAAAAGGATCAGCACCTGCAGGAGAAAATAGAAAACTAAACTCAAAGGAGAACATTTCTGACATTTCTTGCTAAAAAAAAACAAGTTCTGATTATCTGTTTTGTCTTATTAGTCAGCATGAAGCCTCGCCAGACTGTTTGATGACTAATCTGAGCTCAGCTGTTACAGTACCAGTTCCACAGAAGGAATGCCAGTAACAGACAGAGAATCTCAGCCAGTCCTCCATCGTCCTCCCCATCAGCACCTGCACAGAGGAATACTGTGATATAAACACAGGTAGATCCCACAAGCTTCCTGAGGGACCCAGAAAAAAAATTCTACACTCACCTGCCACTTTATTGGGTACACCTGTTCAATTCTAAATATCTAATCTGCCAATCACAAGGCAGCACTTCAATACATTTAATTATAAAAACCTGGATGACCTGCTTAAGTTCAAACTGAGCATCCGAATGAGGAAGAAAGGAGATTTAAATGACTGTGAAGATGGCATAGTTGTTAGTCTGAGTATTTCAGAAACTGCTGATCCATCTCTAGGGTTTACAGAGAATGGTCTGAAAAGAAAAAGCATCCAGGTATTGTATCAACAGTTCAGGCTGTTGCTGGTGTAAAGGTGTGGGGGATATTTTCTCGGCACACTTTGGGCCTCTTAGTACCAACATGGCCTGGTTTAGCCACCACAGCCTACCTGATTATTGTTGCTGACCATGTCCATCCCTTTATGACCATGTCACAAAGCTCAGATCATCTCCAGCTGCTGTCTTGAACATAATGAGTTCACTGGACTCCAACGGCCTCCATAGTTACCACATCTCAATCCATTAGAGCAGCTTTGGGATGTGGTGGAACAGGAGATTCTCATTATGGATGTGCAGCAACTGTGTGATGCTATCATGTCAATATGGAGAAAAACCTCTGAGGAATCTTTTCAACTTGATGAATCTATAAAACCAAGACTGTTCTGAAGGTAAAAGAGGTCCAACCTGATACTAGCAAGGTAGACCTGATAAAGTGGCTGGTGAGTGTGTATATATTTAAATCTGTCTGGGTCAGGGATCTGCAACCTGCGGCTCCGGAGCAGCAAGTGGCTCTCAGAACCTTTCACAATGGCTCTTAATACATGGCTAAAAAATACTAAAAAACTAACTGCTTTTAAATATAAAAAAAGAAAAAAAAACAACAAGGTTTTTAGCATTTTTTTATGGAATCACTGCACTGAATTTCCACAACATATATGTAACATATATACATACTATAACTAGTAGATATTTATCAAAATTTATAAGTTGTCTTTTTTCAAAGGGTCTTGTGACATTTTTAAACGAGTTTTATTTGGCTGGGCTGAGAGAAAAATGGCAGTTTGGACTGTGTGTGTGTGTGTGTGTGTGTGTGTGTGTGTGTGTGTGTGTGTGTGTGTGTTTGGGAGCCACACCTACCTCTCCTGAATTGTAGTGTTTGAAGCACATGACATCTTGTGGCCTAGTACCTGGTTTATACTGGATCCTGGGAATGCCTGTGTAGTAATTTTTTTTATTAAAATGACAAACTCAGCCCGCATCATTCATCTGGGAAATGTAGTGAAAGAGACGTGGAAACAAAATGTCTTGGAAGTAGATCACGTGAAAGCACAGTAAGGACTCTGGTCGTTTAAACGTGTAATCAGGGCATAAACTGTACCAGGACAGCGTTAGTATCTGCTGTGTTTGGCAAACTAATCTAATTGCTCCGTTGTTCGCAGTTCGTTGCATAAACCAACTTTCTGTCAACAGCGTGTACATAAATAAACACACATCAGATAACGTATGGCTTCTGTTTTGTTTCAGCATTTACCCGCAAAGAACTCCTCTTGAGCTGCCATCGCTTGATAAAAACTTTCACGGTTTCTTCCAGCAGATCGTAAAAAAATATTGCCCACGTCCTCTCAGTTTGTGCACAAAAACAGTGCAGTTCTGTCCGCGGCCGCAAGGTGTCGCCAAACCTCTTTGTAAACAGGTGGACCAGGAACTACAGATCAATTCAAATGTCACACCTTAATGGCGCTTCACCACTAGTCTATAATGATTTTTTTTCATCATAGATTTATGTCAACTTACCTTTGTTTACATTTATAAAACCCGGATCTGATCTTATGTATCAGTCATCTCTTAGTAATTAAGGACCAAATATCCACTTCAAATAAACTGCTATGAAAACTTTTTTCAGCTTTTTTTCTAAATGAACCACTTCAACACCTCCAGCTCTGCTGGAAACTGCCAAACGCTATAAGATTTAGGGGATTTAAGATAATATTTTATTTCATTACTTGATTTTGCTGTATTAAATAAAATAAGAATAAATACTGATCCTTTTTAGTCCGAATAAAAGCTAATATTGACCAAATATTGAATAATTATCAGGGTTTGATTGCATGATGCCTTTTTTCTTTCCCTTTTTTCATTTAAAAAAGACCCCAAAAGTTAATTATTTTCCTCATAACAAATGTTGGAGGTTAGATGTCTAGATATGTCTTAGATATGTAAAATATTTGCTAAAATATTGGTCTTGATGAAAAATATCTTTAAAATTAAATTTACTATCTTCTTTAGTAATTTAACGACACAATTGTCCCATCAAGACCAGCTAAAACCACATGTAAAAAATTATTAAAACATGTTACAGCTATTAGGAAATACAGAAAATCTGAGATGTTAAGTTTTCATTTTAAGAAAATTAATAAAAATAGTCATTTTCAATGTTCATATCTAAAATCAGTAACTTCCCATTACAAACCTATGCATAAAATGTTCCTCATTTTACTGATTTTTGTGCTTGTGTTATTGAGTTTAGTAGATTTAGTAGTACAAAATATAAAAGCCACATAAAAAGGTCACTGTGGAGAAAATCTGAATAAAACCTGATACTAATGAATATATTAAGGTATCAGTTTTACCAACATTTAGGCAGCAGGTGGCAGGTATGAACGACAGAGACATTAAGTTTTTGTCAGACTGAATTACATTTCACTTCATATTGTACATGTATAATAGAGAATGTGACAAACATCTTGAATCTTGATTCATGGGGAGGGGTGTATATTTTAAAAGGACGTAAAACTATTTGAGGTTCAACTAAACACGTAAAAATAAAGGAAGTACATCTCATGATTCAGTAACCTGTAAAACCACTTTTAACAGTGATAACTTTGAAGTGAATCTGCTGCTGTGTTTGGATCGTTGTCCTGTTTTAGCCATTAGACAGTTACATAAAGTAGCTTGCTTTTCACTGCCTTGTTCTTGCTGCACTTTCTGCAGGTTCTTAAACATCTATGTACAATACGAGCGAATCTTTATGTACACGTTAGAATATGAGCATACTGATGTATGAAAACTGAAATATATGAACATTCCTTTTTCTCTCACAAGTATTTGTAAAACTAAAGATCTGAAAAGATTAACGTCTCCATCTGATGCACGTCCAACAAATTATGTTTATTTTAATTTAATATGGCGAGTTTAGAAAATGTCCAATGCAGAAACATCAACAAAAACATAGAAATAATACCATACACACACACAGTCCATAAATACATATTAACACACTTTAGAAAAGCACAAGTTATCCGTTAGAGCCTTTGGTCTGGAACCTACGCCAGGTGGAAACAACAAAGATTTGCAGGAGAGTCCTCTGTGCACCATTGAAGCCCTATCATGTATCATATAAGTACAGATTATAAAGTGCACACAAGATGCTGTTCGCCTTCTTCCACAAGCAACGAATGTTTTGCATTGTTTAGCGTTTTCCAGTCCTGATGGATGTCCATTTTCATAATGCTTTATTTATTTGTTTGTTTTGCATAAGATAAAGATAAAATGGAAGGCAAAAAAAAAAAAAAAAACCGAGCCAAGCCCCTGGCACTGTAGAGCGAGGCACTTGAGCACCTAACATCTCTGGTTTGGCATCATGACGTTTGGCACATGAAGGTGGAGTTGCACTTTGAACTGAATGTGCGTGCGTGCAGGGGTGTGTCCTGTCCAGAAAAACACACAGCCATGGCTTTCAGGTTCAACCTGTTCTGTCTCTGAAAATAAATGCTTCCAGGTGAGGAATTTTCATTTGCTCGCTACGTATTTACACTTCCCCGGAATCAGGTTTTTTTATTCTAAGGTGATTTCTGAAAAAAATCTCTCTTTGAGGATTAAGATATACGTAAATCTGCACTTGTTGATTCAGATGAGCCTCTTTACTCCAGTCTGTTAAGAGATGAAGAGATGTTAAGTAATCCTGGACAGGCAGATGGGAGGAGGAACAGCTATGTGGTGGAGTCTGCCTGGCTAAGGTCCGTCTTCCTCTTCTTCTTCTTCTTCTTTTTCTTCCTGCTGCAGGGCTTGCACACGCAGCACAGAATACAGGGTGAAGCCAGCAGGAGGAGCGGAGATGTCACCAGCACGATGATGCTGACCCCCACCAGGATGCCCACCACCTGCAAAGGCACAAAAAGTAAAAAGGTTTGGGCTGAAAACAGGTCACAAGCTGCATAAAAAAGACATTTATGGAAAACTCATGCAAGCAGATTGATGTGACACAAATGGGATCAATTTTGAGAGCTACTACAAATCAGACCTCACAGAGAAACACAGGCCTTCTCATAATAAAATTAAATAAAATGAAATAATTACATAAATATAAAATGTACATAATGATGAAGCAATGTATTAATCTATGAATAAGTAAAAATTATTTAATTAAAAATAAATAGTAAATGGGAATAAAATAAATAAATAAAATTAGGGAAATAATAAGGGGATGCAAAGGAATTATATGGAGATGGATAAAATAATAAATATAGTAAATAAACTGGTAAATGACTAAATCAATAATTGAAAATTAGATTAAAGGGAAAAATAAAGAGAGGGTATTAACACAAAGTTAAAAGGAAACCTGAAAGTTAAAGCAGCAAGGCAAGGCAGTTTATTTGTATAGCACATTTCATGTACAGGACAATTCAAAGTGCTTTACATAAAACAAAGACATTACAGATATTTAGAATAGTAAAAGGCATAAACACATAGTCACAATAAAAAAATAAATTACATTAAAATGATTAAAAGCAAGATAAGTTAAAAAAGTTAACATGCAGATTTCATGCATAGGCACATGAGAAAAGAAATGTTTTTAACCTGTGGTGAAAGTTTAATCTCCACTGGCAGTTTGTTCCATTTGTTTGCAGCATAAAAGCTAAATGCTGCTTCTCCATGTTTAGTCTGGACTCTGGTCTGGACTAGTTGACCAGAGTCTTTGGATCTAAGAGCTCTGCTAGGTTTATATTCTCTGAACATATCACAGATGTATTCTGGGCCTAAAACATTCTGGGATTTGTAAACAATGAGAAGGGTTTTAAAATCTATTCTGTGACTGACTGGAAGCCAGTGTAAAGATTTCAAAACTGGTGTGATGTGTTCAGATCTCTTAGACCTGGTTAAAACTCTAGCAGCAGTAAATTTATTGATATTATTTTTTTAATTAATATAATATTGTTAATATTGAATTAATAACTATTATATTATTTATAACATTTTATAACTTAATTATTGCATCTTTTAAATTCTAATTAAACAACATTTTTCTGAAATATTAATTTGTTGCACTATTGAAATATATAGTTTTTATTTGTCTTTTAGTCATTTCAGTCCTCCTTAAAAGGCGAGTGAAGCTCAGAATGGAAAAACTTGACGTCACTTTAACCAGTACAACAGGTTTGGGATGAGGACTTCCAAACCGCAAGTAAATCATCATTACAGTCAGAGGCTGGCTTAACTAAAAACTCATTTGGCTCACGGTATTCTGCCAGAGAAGAGTTTAATGGCTACGGACGGGGAAGGTGACATGTTTATCACAGATAGGTGTCATATTCACACGTCCACATCGTGTTGGTGTTTATAATAAGGCTCAGTAAAGTCACGTATCACACTGTGTTCAATCTAAACTTAGATAATGTTCAGTACACTCTAAACACAAAGTCTGCTGACCCAACACAACATGTACAGGCACAACAGAAGTGCTCGGAGGCAGCTAAGAGCGTTTCTGGTAAACTGACTGTAAGTCTTAAAGGGCCTGTTAAGCATGAGTGTGACCGAGTCTTTATGAGTTGTTTGCAAAGAACTGTGCTGTTGTACTTTTTACTCGCAGACACGTAGCAATGCATACACGCCGTGACAATATCAGGACATTTACAGCAAGTTTGATACTAATCAGGTGGTAAACATGGCATTAGAGCGGGTGAAAGCAGAAACAAAGTAGGTTTGGGGGCTAATTGTAATCTTGTTGAATGGGTGATGTCGTTACAGGGAAGGAATTTGAGATAAGTGCTGGGATTAGCTCAGTTTAAAGTCTGATGAAAGATTTCTTGGGCGCACTGGTGGAAAACAAAACGACACACGGCACGTCGGCACAGACTTGCAGGTCTTTAACTGATCGTTTAGACGGCAACGTAAGCGCTGATAAATGAAAGGAGGTTAAATGTTTCCCATTTGTGGTGGTGAATGAGAGCGGAGTTGTGCACTTCTTCATTTCTAAATGAAGTGAAAATGGGTCTTGAAAGTTTGGATTTCTGTGGTGAGTATTTCTACCTTACAGAAGTGCTGGGATGAAGTGCACAAACTTTACCAGCCAATCCTGCAGAGTCGAGCTAAAACTGAGCCCATGCATGCAGCAACCTGTCCTTCACAGATGTGTAGCTTATAAGTCAGATCCATTCAGACAATGAAAACCTCACAAGCCTGAAATGAATGAATCATCTGTTCCTGTCTCACCTGTGTTCTGTTCCACATAACTGAGGCTCTGGAGTGTCCCAGCTTGTTTCTGCATGGTCCCTTATCATAATGTCTCAGGAAGATGTCGCCCTGCATTGAAACAACCACATGTGAACTGGCTGGGCAGCAGAGTTATTTTTTCAGCTCGTCTGTGAGTTAGGTGAGAGGGAGAGACTCACGTCCAGATTCTGCAGACAGTACCAGCAGAAAGTGTGTTTGCAGCTCTTGCACAGCATCTGCGCGCAGCCTTGGTTCCTCTCGATGTAGATCCCGCACATGGGACACTGCTTGATGGACATGTCGGCGCTGCTGTCGGAGCAGGAAGAAGACCGAGGGAATGAGGTTAATGGGGAGCATGTTGGGAGTCTCAAGACAATGTGTGAAATCTTTATTTAGCAGCAAAGTGAAGGGTCAGAACTCACTTTGAAATGAGTTTATTATTTTGGGATGTATGAGAGGACACTCCAAGGTCAGATTTAACAACTCAAGGGCAAGCAGTCGTGTTTTTGTTTTTTTAAATCTCCCTTAACTTGCATTTACTGTTATTTACTAAAATAATGAGACTGAAGCTATAAAACCAATAAGACAAAAGTTGCTAAAATGCACCAAAACATGGTAGAAAAAGGCAAATATATAAGTATTATGTGCTTAAATGATCCCTCCTGCATCCTCCGCTGCAGAGACCTCGGCTTCAATGCAGCTCTCAGACTCCTGCTGCACTGTGAACTCGCTCTGTGCCCACCAGGCCTCCTCCTCCTCCTCCTCCCTTTGGCACAGAGACAGTGGAATTCCAATATAACTCTTTGGCCCCCCCGATAACAAAAGTAAATGTGGCAGAGCCACAGTTTGGAGCAGCACAGTTACTGAGCTGTACAATGAGGCCTGTGTTGTGAAATAAGGAGCTATTAATCTTAATATAATGTTATTATTCAGCTTAGACCACTACTGGGAGGCGAGGAAAAGTTTAAAAATCTATTTAAAGTGATGCCCCCACTAGCATGTCGGTCCTTTTTATACGTAATGGAAGCTGTAAAAATCATTTAAATGAAATACTTTTATTCTTCATCATCATTTGTATGTTTCCAGCAGTAAGAAGTAGATCCTTATTGTCCCTCTGCAGCCTGAAATCAAACTCTTTTCCTGCTTTTAGCAGAGTGTCATTTTCAAAGCGTGGCCCCGTGGCTGCAGGCGGTGGGCAGCCGACCAAAGCGACCGTCTGACTGACTGACCTGCTTTCATGAAAGGGTGAGGGCGAGATCATGGGCTGGCGTTCGGGGCAGATGTGGCTGTCTTTCCAAGGACCCCTGCAGCTGGAGCAGAAAATGGCGTGACAGGTGGGGCAGGGCACGGCAGCGGGGAGGCCCTCTGTGCTCGGCTGCACGCTGCAGACCGCCTGGCATTCAAGCACCGGGCACCAGGCTTTACTGGGGTCAAGCTTCACTTCTGTGGAAGAATAAAGAGAAGTCAGTGAAAATTCATAAAACCAAACAAGTCAAATAACAGCCATTAATTAATCAAAAAAATATATTAAAAGCCTTTAAAAGCCAGTAATCTACTTCTAATTATCTTCAACTTGCAGATGATTATCCTCTAAACTCCCACTCTCAAACTGAGGGTTGTATAGCATAGTAAACCATGTTATCTCTGTGTTCTTAATATTTTTGTTCTGAAGTTTAAAACGAGCAACAACACAAAGAAAGCTTTAAACAAAAATCCAGCAAACAGCTCCTGCAGATCCTGTCAGGTGAACTGCTGCATGCTAACATCAACATGCTTGCATGTTAACGCCATACATGTAGATAAATATACAGATACATCAGTGTCATGAAAAGCCTCCAGATGATCTAATATGCTGGAATGACGGTTCTGACAAGAATTATCAGCAGACATCATATTTCTCCAGTTTTATTCTTCTATTAATTGGTTTCCTGTTAAATCCAGGATAGGATTTAAAATTCTTCCTCACATAAAAAACTCTTAGTGGCAAAGCTCCATTTTATCTTAAAGATCCCATCATTTGTTTGTTTCCTCTGCAGACAGCTTCATTCAAATCTGCAGGTTTGCTTGTGGTTTCTAGAGGATCTAAAAGTAAAATATGAGGCAGAATCTTCAGTTATTAGACCCCTCTCCATGGAACCAGCTCCCAGTTTAGCTTCAGGAAGCAGACCCCCTCCCCACATTTAGGATTAGATCTTAAGCCATTTGGTTTGATAAATCTTATAGTTAGGTCTGGTTTGGTGACCCTTAGCCATCCATTTAGTTCTGCTGCTATAGGCCGAGGCTGCTGGGGGGCATCCCATGATGCACTGAGCACTTCCCTCCATTTCTTTCTCTTTACTCCCTTTTTACTCCATGTAAAAAAAAGGTAACATTATTATTGTTATTAACTTGTGTTTCTATTTTTCATCAAGTACTCCTGACTTAGAAGTATGGTTAGGTATTGCTAGTTATCCTCTTCATCCCCTACTGGTCCAGACAGATGGCCGTCCTTCCTGGTTCTGGTTCTGCTGGAGGTTTTTCCTTCCTTTAAAAATGGAGTTTTTCCTATCCACTGTCACCCACCACCCCGTGCATGATCAGGATCGATGCAATCTGCTGGTTTCTTTAGCAAGTTAATTATTTTTATTAACTGGTTTCTATTAATACAGTTATTATAAACTGGACTAGTTTGGATTATATCATGGTTATATTTTAATTGTATTATAATGTGACAACAATGAAGTGTATGGTATCAGTGTCTGTAAAAGTGCCTTGAGATGACATGAACAACTGCTTTACAAATAAAGCTGAACTGAATTAAACTGTTACTGCAGCTGGAACTGATCTGCATAGTAAATGCCAGACTTTTGTGGTGCATTTATCTGTTCCAGACTTTGTTTATTTTATTGTATTTAAACACACAAAGTTTCTCTAAGGCTTCTCTTAAGTCAGCAAAATGTTATTTTTTATTTTAAAAGGTTTTATCTAAAAAAAAAAGAAGAAAATGATTACTGCCTGTGCAGGCATTTCAGATTATTATTAAGTCCAGCTTCCTGTTAGCAGGACTTACATCACCACTGCTGTTGCTCACCTCTTATTTCTAACTTATTTCTAAGAAATCCACCCAGTTCTGGTGCATACCCAGTTGTACATTAGACATCAACAGTTTATCATTAGACATAACTGACACACCGGCTATTTTTATTAGTCATATTTGTTGTATAAAAATGTAGTAATCAGTAGTTTATTTTAATGTCCTACGTCACTCAAACTCTGCATAACCTTGCAGAAATTGTGCCATTTAACATTAATTTCCAAAAATATAAAGAAAAAAATTACATCATATTGTTAAAAAAATAGCCTACATAAAGTAAAGAATACAATGCCTATTTTTTTAAGGAAGTATTTTATATCATACAGGGCTTTCTGGCCTTTTTAACAACCTAAACATTATGAAAACCAGTTTAAAATGTAGAGTTTAATCGTGTTTGTAAACCTACCTTCATAGACTTTCATGCAACAAGGGGCAGGGCCCCCATCACAGCTGTAATATCATCCGACAAACAGCATCTACAAGTATATGTCTCTGTGCTCAAAATCCTGCGTGATGATGAACACAGCAGAGACTTCACAAGGGTGGACGAGGACTAGAAGGACTTTGATCACTGTCATCATTTTATGGGCAAGTGTTCACTGATAAGCAAGATGCAGCATAGTGTTAGAGCAAGACTACAAGCATCTAACAAACATCCTTTGAGCTGATTATAGCAGGGCTACAGAACATGATCTATAACGTGCATGATGAAAAAGAATTGAATTCCACAACCAAAACAAAAAAGAAAATCAGCCACCGCATGCTGACTCAGACTCTTGACGAGCACATACTTTCATTGTGAATCATAAGAGGGGAAACAGTTTTGTAAAACAGCCTGTACTTTCAACTTCTGTATACTTCCAGTAAGAAATGACTCCTGATTTATGGCTATAGTAAACAATAACTGTTAAACAAGCTTTACAGTTGTTAGTTTGGTTGCAAAGACACTAACCTCAGTTTGCAAATTTCAATGGAAAACTGTTGCAAAAAATCTAACAAGTCTTATTGTGTTCCATCATCAACATTTCCACAACCTGTTAGCACTGAGAGGCTAATTCTCTCAGATTTACCAGCAGACTGACATGGATGTCTGCTCATTATGTTCTGGAGGTATTATTTATCATAAAGCTATGCCTCAGGGTCCACACGGGGTCAGAGCAGAAAAGGAAAAAAAAAAAAACGAAAGAGGGCAGCAGGCTGCACAATATCCCAGACACGTGAGTGTAAACACTTGGTGGGGTTGTTTGTGCAACCTGAAATAGGTCACTGCCTATCAGCAGCGATCAGGACAGGAATGCAACAATACTTACCTCTCTCAAACTTCAACCGCTGATACAGCTCCACCTGATCTGCTGCAGCTAAACCAGCTAGCTGCAATCACAAAGCAAGCACAAGCACAAGTTACACACACCTCATTTCATTTGCATTTTTGGACATTCAAATGCATGAAACCTATAATATAGCTGTTATAACACAACATCATTTGAAGCCAGTATGGAAAACTGAAATATACTTGGTGAGGACAGTGAAAGCGCTGATGTTTAGTGTTGCTGAAACACTGATACTGGGAAAAGCTAGGTCACCTAGTTGCAGCTTTATTTCCAAAATACAAGAGTGAATTATAAGGCAGACTGATTACAGCTTTAATGAAATTCAGCCACAAGACAAACAAATGTGTGAAGCAACAGCCTGAAGTGACACGTAACATCTGTTTAATGTAAACAAATAGAAGCTAAGGAGGATTTTTCTTACATTTTTTGTCTTAGTGGGGTCATATTAAGGTAAGAAAAAGGTTGCAGGGGCCTGTGTTTGCTGGTTTTGCCAGTGAGCGGATGACACATTCATGTTTTTAATCACTTTTTTTTCCCAGAGGAATGTCCTCATTAAGGCCAGATGGATTAAAAACATGCAGGTGAAAATCCAACTTCTTGTTTTCTCAGAAGTGTGGTTGCAGCACGCAGGAGTGGAAACTAACCGGCTGAACCAGCAAACTAAAAATTCTAGGAATTTCCCACAAGCAATAGAAAACCGCAGACTTCACATTTGTGCAACATTTTTCCCTTTTGTCTTTTTTGTCTGGCTGATATGTTACTGATTTAAAACAGGGCATACCTCAGATTCTGTTAGCACTCCGCTCTTATGGCAAGCCATATCTGGGCAGGTGATGGGTGCCCCTCCACCCTCCATGATGGCCAGTTGAACATACTGCTGCAAACACTGGAGGAGGAAGAACAACACAGAAGCATTAGATGTGATATTTCATGCACCGGTGCGACCACAAATATGTCACAAATATCATGCCACTGCAAACAAATCTGTCTTTGCTGTGCACGCCATGTGAAAAAAATAATACGCAACACATCAACTAGCTTACAACAAAGCGGGGAGAGGGGGTGAATGAACTGTGGTGAATACAGAGCAACCTATACGTCACATAGAGACAAATTCCTTATCGGCACTCACACGTCAGAGGTCATGTGTTGCCTCAACTATGAAATCTGGAAAAAAGGAAGAACTAAGTGATTATTACATAAAGGCAAACAGTTTTGAGGAACAGAGAAACCTACATTTAAATATCACTTTTCTGTAGAAGAAGAAACGTAAGAACAAAGCTTCACATGAGCAAATGTGCTTGTCATGTGTTTTCTTGCTTACTGTGCAGAAGTAGTGAGACAAAACCCAAACAGTGTTTCAGATTCCTACTGTAGAGATAAGCCGTGTTTAATGAATCACTTTACCGTTTTGTGTGTGTTGCTGTGTTTTATTTGTGTGACCTTGTGCGTACAATGCTGACAACTTGGGCCAGAGATTAACACCTGCCCGCTACTATCTGGAATCCAGGTTTCGATATGCCAGGCAGGCACATGCTGGACCTGTAATAAATAACACAGCTCTGTCTTCTAAAAATAGAGCTGCTGTCACACCTCACAGGACTGAAAGTGAAAATCAGGAGGTGGTTAAAAAATTATGATAAGCTGGAGTAAGTCTCAAAAAATTCCATGGGCAATTTAAAGGGTGAATATGAGGGAAGGCCAGTCCAGTGTTGAAAACACTTCATTTCACAAAAATGGAAAAAAAGGGCTACATTTAACTCGGAAATGATGTATTTTAAGTACCTAAAACAGCATGTAATGCTGAAATAATGAAGAGCATCTTATTCCAAGGAAATGTTTGTCAATTTCCTAAATAACCCAAATTAAGCAGTCCGAAACTGGAATGTTGTAATAAAATCATTGCTGCCTACACAGAGTGACAAAGCATGAGCACAGTGTTATCACATAATGTTTTATATCATATTTTAAAGATTTTTTTAATGTTATTTGGACATTATTTTTATATGATATATTTGATATATTTCCATTTATCATTATTATTATTGATATTATTAATAATCATAATATGATTATTATGATGATCACTGGTTCAAAACATACTTAAAGAACAGGAAGTAGTATTGGCAATACAAACTTTACATCTGAGCAGACTAGAATTACATGTGGAGTTCCCCAAGGTTCCATCCTGGGACCTCTTCTGTTTAACATCTACATGCTCCCACTGGCACAGGTCATAAATAACAACTAAATTAGTTACCATAGCTATGCAGATGACACACAGATATATATTACAATGTCACCAGGAGAACGAGGCCTCGTACAGGCTCTTGGTAAATGCAATGAGGAGATTAAAGACTGGATGTGCTTGAACTTTCTTCTTTTAAGCAAAAACAAAACTGAGGTGATTGTCTTGGAGCCAAAGAGAAACGATTAAAGGTCACCACAGCACTTCAGTCTGTACACCTAAAAACCACCAACCAGGCCAGAAATCTGGGTGTATTGATGGACTCAGAACTAAACTTTGAGAAACCCATTAAGGGAATCACAAAGTCTGCCTACAATCACCCTAAGAATATATCAAGGGTAAACGATCTGATGTCTCAGCAGGACCTGGAAAAACTAGTCCATGCTTTCATCTTTAGTCGGCTTGATTATTGTAACAGTGTTTTTACAGGTTCTACCTAAAAAAATCAATTAGACACCTGCAGCTGATTCAGAACTCTGCTGCTCGAGTCCTCACTAAGACTAAGAGAGTGGACCACATCAGTCCAGCTCTGTGGTCTTTACACTGGCTGCCTGTTCATCAGAGAACAGACTTTAAATTTCTGCTGCTGGTCTATAAAGCTCTGAATGGTTTAGAACCAAAATACATCACTGACCTCTTGACCCAGTATGAAGTATGACTCTCAGGTCACCTGGATCCAGTTTCTTATCAGTTCCCAGAGTCAGAACTAGACATGGAGAAGCTGCATTCAGCTTCTATGCTCCACATGTCTGGAACAAACTCCCAGAAAGCCTCAGATCAGCTGAAACACTCAGTTTATTTAAATCCAGGTTAAATACCCACCTGTTCTCTGCTGCATTTCAGTGGTTTTTATTTAGAGTCCAGATCTGCATCTGTTTCTTTTAAGATATATTTTTTAAACTTAATCATGTTTTAATACTTTTCTATCCAATGTTCCTTCTTTTTCCTTTTTCTTTTGTTTGTAATGCTCTTTTGTTGAATTGTGCTACAAATAAACGTGCCTTACCTAATAACAATAATCCTCCTCATCATCATTTCATATTATATATTCAGTTTAAGTAAAACATTTCACAGGTTTATCTCCTATGGCTCTGTACATGGCTCTGCATCATCTATAGTAAATGCAGCACACTTACCGCTGTGCAGTACATGCACCTGCAGCTCTGCAGCTCCCTGGTGGCTGCAGTTGGCTGTTGGCTGAGGCACAGTTTACAGAAGATCTCAAGCCCAATCTGTGGGTTGGCACCAAGCTCGGGTGTCTCCGGTGCCAAATCCTGGACTTCCCGACTCAGTCTGGGACTCTTGCTGGCCATGGTGGGGCAAGGCAGGCAGGAAGGGAAGGATGGATGAATCAGGCTGCTTCTATGCCTTCAGCTGCTATTGCAGAGGATCAACAGCCTCCATCTTCCTAAAAGCAGAAATAAAACTTCTGTGCTTACTCAACGTTTGCCCATGAAACATTTAGCTTCCTCTTCACAAAACCACATTGATTCTTTTTGGAAACTGTCATTCCTAACTGGTTTAGTAACTCTGATTATTTCACGGCTCTCTGTATAATCATCCTTTGATGTGTCCAAATATGGTTGTCATATTATTAGTCAGAGGGCAAGGTCTGTGTTTACCAAGTAACCAAAAAGCTTCTCGTTTATTCTGACAGCGAGAGATGATGGATGATTGTCACATAATTCTTGGAAACATGCTTAAAACAATGGGTAGTTAGTAAATAATAGGAAAATAGCAGAATTACAAGAGCAGAAAGATGGAAAAGAATCTCAATCTAAACTATGTGAATAAATGTGGCAAATTAGTACAGTCATCAGCCATTATTTATGGGTTGCATATTACAGGAGCATTGGTTGGTATCACAGGATGATCCAGGAACCAGAACCACAAACCTCCCAAAATTTGGTTTTCAATCCCAAAAAGTATGAGAAATATGTCTGTAATCTGGGATTTGCGTTTAATCTCATGGATAACGGTGGTTAGACACAAAATGGGGTCACACAGGAAACTGTACTGTTGAAAACACATTGTGCAGCCTGAGTGGCTGCTGAAATCACACATTAACCAACACAATGTTCTTCGTCTCAGTGCGGAGTTAAAGTTGGCAGGTTGGTTGGAAGTCAATACAGCTGCTGCCACCACAGCTAGTGCCCTAAATTTTTCACACAGCCCACTTTTATTATAATCTATTGATCATCAAGAGTATACATGCACATTGCTGGTAGTAGAGTGACACGTACTGACATTTCTGCACAGTCATAGTCGATCCTCATGCTCTACTTTCAGACAGATGAGCTGATCTGGCTGCAGTCATCATCACCACAATTCTGCCAGCTTGTCCTGTCCTGCCTGAGCACATAACCAACCCTGTGGTCTCTCTTAGGAAAATAACAGCCTTCTTGTCTGCTAGCTTCCCTCAGTAGCAACTCTAACATGATCTTTAATAACACAGTGAGGCTTTTGTTTGCGAGCAACTCTAAAATGTAACTTTAAATTGGCCAGGCTACCCATGTAACATCAGATCAAGGCCTCATAATGTGCAATGTGTGTAATTTAGGTCTGAACAAATGAGTTATAGGGTAAGAGTGCAGTGCAGTCTTGAAAACTGGTTCAGAAGCATTTCCACGCAGAATACCTGCATATAAGATTAAGTTCAAATCAAAAGCATCTCTGTCAGCACAAGCCTTCAAAAAATCTGAATGTTCCCTGCCCACACAAAACCCACATTCAAAAGTGAGCTTTCGCTCCAGTTAGTTACCCAAAAGTCTCTTGTGAGTAAACACTTTCTTTTTAGGTGTGAAACAGTGATTAGCAGTCCTCACGGATCAAGGTCTTGACGGATTTCCAAGGAGGAGGGGTGCGGAAGGGTGGGGATCAAAGCATCATTGTTGACCAGTGAGGCAGAGACGGAGAAAAAACAGATCTGCCTGGTGAAAAAGCTGCTGCTGCTGCTTTTACACAGAATGCCACTGTGCTGTGGTGGGAGACAGCTGGGAGTGTGTGCATGGGGAGGTGTGAAACAGAATTCATTTATACAGCTGCATTCACTCCCTGTCCTCTTCCTATTGCCCAATAACAGGTATTTTATGGGAGACAAGAACACAAGATGATAAAACAAAACATTTTAAAAGAAAATGAGAAAATGGAGCACAGTCAGTGTTGTTTAAATGTTTTTTGTTGTTGTTGTTTGTTTGTTTTTTGCCTACGCTTATATTCTCCAATACTGTGATACATGAATATTCCAGGGTTTCCCCCTCTACACAACAGTGCATGCAAGCAGACCACACATGAAAAAAGACACATCTGCAACCTCTTCAAGGTTGCACTTTCCCATACTGTAGGACAAAACTGAAACCGACACGTTCACTTTATGACAGTCCTTTCTCAAAACAGCTTTTGTGATGGGTGCAGGGGTAAAGTCTGTAAACTGGGAGACCTACCTTACGTGTGGACCACTGGGTGTAGGAGCAGCCTGAGTCCAGATCCGCAGCCGCAGTGCTCTTATTTGTGAGGCATGGGCACATATGTCGATAGTCTCAGGAACAACCTGCTATCAGCGTCTAGTGTCACTGCAGCCGCCCTGACGCCACCTTCCTCACATACCCACTGAGATTACCAAAAAACTAAAAACATGCTCAAAGCTCCCGTCTGGCCTCTGTGCGTGAGAGCTCCGCTTCAACGTTTTGTCTACATCCAGGAAGCTCCGCTTGCTCTCCACTGAGACCAACTCTTGACTGCTCCTGCTGGTTGTTTAGCTGAACTCACGGTGCTTTGCAGTGCAGTCCGGAAAATCCACACTCCTCGAGAGCTGCGAATGAAGTGGTGGTGTCGGACGTCGCGTTGGCTCCCCCTGCATTCAGCTACACCATAACTGCTTTCTAAGCGTAATTTAGAAGTGTGATTCAAAAATGGTTTCTATTAATTAGGGATTCAAAGTTATTGCAAAGTAATAAAGTATCAGTAAAAACAGAGACTATTCTCAAAAAATAAAATAAAATAAATCACAAAATAACAACAATAATAAATAAATAAATAAATATGTTTACACAATCCTTGCTGACCAAACACACAGATAAAACATAAATATGAATTTTACTGTACAAAGCGCATATTTATAAACTACTTCCTGGAGGAGACTGCTTCTATTCCATTGGATATATGATATGACAAGAGGTGAAAAAAATTGGGAAGACTTGTCTTGTTTGGATGGTCACCTGTTTCAATTCAGTTGTGGTTTGAAGTGACTGGGTCGCCTGGTTTAGAAGCTATTGAAAAAAATAGGCTCCCAATAGCGATTATTGATTATTTTAATAAAAACATTCATATACAATATGACAAAAAACTGAACAAAATCAGGAAGACGTGTCTTGTTTGGACCATTTTATGCTTAAAAGCATTCACACAATAAAGTTTGGTTTGATTTGAATAAAGACAGATACAGAAATGCCTTCAGTGGTTACCTTGACAACAACTGAATGAATCTGTAGCAGACTGTTTTGTAGAGTTTTATTTTAAAATCTTCAACTGCATCTCCCAGAGAAAGATTTCTGACAAACATTTAGCTGTTACTGGAGCTTTGCAGAAGCATTTCAGTCAACTCAAAGTCAACTGAAGACCATAAAGAAAACCGGAGAAACTTTTCAACTTACAGCTTCTCTAAGTGTTAAAATAAGTCTGCTGTTCTTGTGTCGTTTAGTGAAGAGACATTCTACTACACCCCCATTCAGCCATATTTGCAGTTTGGTAGCAGCGATACAATTATCTACTGGCAGAGAAACGTTTTTAATTGGTAACTTTACTATAGATGTCAATAACGGAATACGTGTCCGTCCAGCTTATTGAAATTAATGTGATTTCAGCTCTTTAGCCTTCAACTCCTTCAGAAATTTTCAGCTCTTATAACTTCAGCATACTTTCAGCTAGAAACACCATTCATACTTTAAACAACTCACAAGGGATTGGGCTATAAAACTTCTATTCAACTATTTTATATCTGTTAAACTTTTCAAATTATTGATAATTTTATTGATTTTCAGCTCTCATTGAAATGAATGGGATTTCAGCGTGAACCGTCCGACGCAAAGTGGAGGACGGTTGCTTCTGCGAAGTCCATTCATTTATGATAATGGCCACCTCGGAGGGCATTATCCCGCTTATACCATGGTCCATTAAGAAAGAAAAGAATTGAATAAATTATTAATGCGATTTTGTTTTTTTACGGGTAAAATTGTATGTTTTTCAGCTGAGTGGACTATTTTATTGCGACGCGTTGCCAAGGTAACCAGCTCTGACACAGAACCTGCAGCTCAGTCAGCCGTGACACAAACATTTTAGAGGGTGGGTGCAGCTCTTGTGTATCCAGAGGATGATGAGACATTTTGTTTCAAACAAAGTCCACAGATAGTTTCCTACATCGTTCAATAAGCCTGCTCTGATCTGCCGTGTCTGCTGCCCTGCGTCTGAGTTTCTGTTGCCATGGCTACCAACTACCATTTAGTCAGCGCAATAATTTACAAAAATAAGTCTAAATCTGTAGGTCCCAGCTCTGTCACACTTGGTTCTCTTTGAAGCCAACTCAGATTCCTGCGTTTTGATGTATAATTTATGTCTCTATGATAAAAATTGTAGGAGTTATTATAATTTGTTTTGAGTGGCAGCTGAAAAGTTAGAATGCAGCTCGAACAGTCTAAAATTTATTGATTTTTATACCACGGTTTGGTAAATACTTGATTCTGATTGGCTGAAGGGTGTCCATTAAAAAGTGATAATGGACACCTATGAAAGACGTTCCGGTCAAATAGACATTTTGATGAAGGAGCTCGATTCGTCTGTTCACGTGACAGCTCGACTGGGAAGCAGCACTGATGTGCTCTTGTTCCGGGAGGATGGGAATGTCTGCAAGCTGGCTGCTCCTCACCAGGATAAACCTGGTAACTGGGGAGTAACTGCAACGGCTGGGCCAAGTGATGGAGACTGTGTGAACTGGAACCTGTTTTACAATGTTTGTCACCCTGATGGTCCAAACCCCAACATGGGATCTATCAACTTTGACAACATTATAAATGCATGGATCACAGTCTTCCAGGTAAACTGTCAAATCTAACAAGTTGGTTTCAGTTAAAAAATAATTATGCAAATTTGTTGCCTCAAAAAAATTAAGTTTGAGTTTGTTGAACTTAGAATAAATATGATATCTGAGTATGTTGTCATGAAGTCGTCCTAGAAACTTGATGTGATCAAATCTTAGTAAATCAGTGGTGATGTGTTTAATTTTTAATACACTGGATGATTTCAAATTCATCTTACTTAGACTAAATGACTAACTTAAAATTTTCAGCCACTTTGCAGCAGGAACTTAGTGTGTGTGTGTGTGTGTGTGTTTGTGTCTCATGTGAACTTTAGATCAACCACTTTCTAGTTTTGATTGATCAAGTAATTTCTGTGTGCTGCACTAAAAAAATCACGTCATTCATGTTGATTCAACTTCAGTAAATTAATTTATTCAACATTTTGTTCTCCAGTACTTATGACTTTTTATAATTTATTTTGTTTGCAAATGAGAACTGGTTCTCAAACATTTTTTACCTTGTTAAATAAAGGTTAAATAAAAATAAAATCAAATTTTAGATGAACGTCAATAACAACTTCATAAAAAAAATTCCAATAATTACTTATTTAGGGAAATATTGAAGCCAGTGTTACAGTTTAGGAAATCTATCTTTGTTTGTATCTAGCTGGGTTTTCTGAAGATTGTTGACTTTTACTGCTTTCTGTACCTCCAGGTTATCACCCTTCCAGGTTGGACAGATGTTATGTACCTCGGGATGGACACTCATTCCAACTGAAGTATTATCCCGTTCATTCTTATGACTGCTATAAGTACCCACTTGTCTTTATGATTTGGTACAAAATCATAATTCCCTGAAGTTTTATAAAATAAAATAAAATAAAATGTTGAATGACCTAATGAATAAATAAAAACAAAAGTATAAACAAAGCAGTCCCTGTGAATATATATTGCAGTTATGAATCTGTAATATTTACTCATTAATGTAACAATGTTATAAATTCTCTGAGCTAGTGTCTTGCCTTCATAAATTTAGTTCAGTTCATGTTTTAATTTTTATTTTCCTCACCAGCTGGGTGAGGAACATTTTGATGAACATAGGTACTGTCGTCATCGCCTCCCATTTCTCAGAGGCCATGGAAAAAGGAAGGAAAAAGGTGTATGGGTCCGTGATCAACTTCAAAGTCTGCGTCTACAAGGTCATCAAGCAGAAGTTTGCATTATAAACTTCTGCTTGTTTATATTTTCTATCCACTCAATTATATGATGCATTTGCAAAATGCATTTGTTCCTATTTAATGCCTGGGACACGCACATTTTCAAAACTGTGACAAAGAGAGAGAGCAATTTTGGCATTTTGTTTGAGCTGTCAGAGCAGAAATTATTACATAAATTTTAAGGTTTGTTTTTTGTTGTCTATAAATATTTATCTCTGAGCACATTAAAAATTAACAAATAGTAATGTGTTTATAATTTGCAACAGACATCTGACCTAATAATGATCAATTTAACATTTCAGTCATCATGTACAGACGTGGACTAAATTGTTGGTACCCTTCAGTTAATGAAAGAAAAACACAATGGTCACAGAAATAACTTGAATATGATAAAAGTAATAAATAAAAATTCTATGAAATTTAACCAGTGAAAGTCAAAAATTGCTTTTCAAACATACGACAACAGAATTATTTAAAAAAATAAACTTCTGAAACAGGCCTGGACCAAAATGATGGTACCCTTAACTTAATATTATATTTCACTTTATATTCCGCTCCTTCCAAAGATGCTCAGTAGGATTTAGGTCAGGGTTCATAGAAGGCCACTTTAAAATAGTCCAATGTTTCCCTCTTAGCCATGCTTGGGTGTTTTTAGCTGTGTTTTGGGTCATTGTCCTGTTGCAAGACCCATGACCTGCGACTGAGACCAAGCTTTCTGACACTGGCCAGCACATTTCTCTCTAGAATCCCTTGATAGTCTTGAGATTTTATTGTACCTGCACAGATTCAAGACACCCTGTGCCAGATGCAGCGAAGCAGCCCCAGAACATAACAGAGCCTCCTCCATGTTCCACAGTAGGGACGGTGTTCTTTTCTTCATATGCTTCATTTTCCGTCTGTAAACATAGAGCTGATGGGCCTTGGTAAAAGTTCCATTTTTGTCTCATCTGTCCATAGGACGTTCTCCCAGAAGCTTTGTGGCTTGTCAACATGTAGTTTGGCAAATTCCAATCTGGATTTTTTATGATTTGTTTTCAACAATAGTTCCTTCTTGGTCGTCTCTCACTAAGTCCACTTTGACTCAAACAACGATGGATGGTGCGATCTGACACTGATGTTTCTTGAGCTTGAAGTTCACCTTTAATCTCTTTAAAAGTTTTTATGGGCTCTTTTGTTACCATTCGTATTACCCGTCTCTTTGATTTGTCATCAATTTTCTTCCTGCGGCCAGGTCCAGGGAGGTTGGCTACAGTCCCATGAATCTTAAATTTCTGAATAATATGTGCAACTGTAGTCACAGGAACATCAAGCTGCTTGGAGATGGTCTTATAGCCTTTACCTTCAACATGCTTGTCTATAATTGTCTTTCTAATCTCCTGAGACAACTCTTTCCTTTGCTTCCTCAGCAGTTACCATGGCAGACGTTTGTTTCCCAAAATCTCTAAAAGCTAAATGTAACCCAGTACAAGTTGATGCTGATGTGATGCTTTCCCTAATTTTGTTGTCAAAATGTAATGTTGCAGAATCGCTAGCAGAATCTCCTCTCAAAAACCCGCAGTCTCCTCAGCGTTTGGAATCTCTGAAAGATTGACAAGCCCGGTCCCTTCAAAGATCCCGCGTGCTGCTCGATACGCGCTGATGACGTAACGAGGCCGCGTTTGGTCTATCACGTGATTTTGGCACACTGAATCCTGCTGGCAATGCTCGCAACACTTCCGTGTCACATGATCGACATGTGATCGAGCAGATCGGCTCGAGCAAAGCATCCCTATCTAGGGGGTACCATTGTTGTCCAGGCCTGTTCATGAGTTATTTTTTGTTTATTTTTTTTTTTAATAATTCTGTTGAAACATGGTTGAAAAGCAATGTTTGACTTTCATTGGTTAAATTTCATAGAATTTTTATTTATTGCTACTTTTGTCAGATTCAAGTTATTTCTGTGACCATTGTGAGTTTTTCTTTTATTAACTGACGGGTACCAACAATTTTGTCCACGTCTGTAACTGGAAACTTTAAATTAGCTGGATTGGAAGGGACAAGAACAGGAAAAATGCAACAGACAGATGAACACTGCAATAGCTGGACAGATGAAGAAGATAAGGGTATGACCCCCCTAAAGAGTTAGCACAGTTAATCACACAATCTACAATAATAAGATTCTGTGGCCAATGTTTAGATATAGTATATCTAACGAAGTGTTAGCACAGAATCGTAAAATATTACTAAAATACAAGGATATCATTTCTTCTTTCTGCTGCTAACAATGAAAACGAAACTAAAAAAATAGTTTGTACTTATTTTATTCTGATATGTAATTAAAACCACAATCAACAACTGCTAGAAAATACCTTGCATATATACATATACAATTACATTTTCTAATTTGTTATTTATCTGAAAAATTACTGTTTTTACTATTCAAACTGTCGTGTAGATAGGTATACCACAAACCGAAACCTGTAGATTGGCAATGATGTAATTCAATTTGTTGATTGTATCTCAAAACAACGCGGAAGCAAAGCAGAAGCCAATAGTCTTCTCCTTATGTCGTGTTACATACAACAACTTTTTACTGCAGTTTTGTACCGATTTATACATATTTTATTAAACCCTTATACCGGACTGTATAAGTTCACAACACGCTGAGTTAAGTTTTCAATTCATACCCAGTAACAAAGTAAAAGTCGTCTTTCTAAAAGCCACAAGCGGAAAATACGACTTGAAGTGCGCATGCGCTGGGACTTTCTGAAAACTTCAGCTATAGTCGGCGCGCATTGATCTGAGGAGCATAATACCCCAACACCACCACAGATCAACAGCTCTGGCCACCGACTCGTAATCTGATGAGCAATATGTCAAAAAACAACGAAAAGGCGCCTATGACTCAGGTAAGGTTCTGTTTACATTTATTAGTTATGACGCTGCTAGGAACGACAAATATGCTTTTTCCATTAAATATGTAAACATTCAGAGTCTCCGACAGAATACACGCTTTGAATCTGTTGAAATTACTTTAATGTTAAATAATAAGATTAGTTAAAGTTTGTCTTTGCGGTAGAACTTCAGCATAGTGGCATAGTCGACATCGTATGATGTCTTCTAATGGTATTGGGGGGGCAACCACCTTTACTTACGTGCGCGTGACCTAGAAAAATCGTGCCTACCGTGTGGTTAAAAAAAAGAAGAAGAAAAAAACAACACTCTATTCGCGGTTGAATGGGTTGTTTTCTGGGTTAAGATTGCATCATAGTTATTACCATGCCTGCAAAAACTAACTTCTATTTCTTCCCCCATCCCCCAGGTGGCGACTTCTAAAGCCTCCAGCCTGCCGAGAATCCTCCAGGTGATGCAGACAGTTGCTGAGAAGAGCTGCGTTAGAGCCTGCCAGCTCTTCTGTCTCCCTTTGTGTGAAAAGTTCACATGGTGCTCAGGTAAAATCCTCATGTATGATGTTAATTAGACTTTTTTGCCCCATTATTACACTTTAATAATAGAGATATAAACTTTATTTTAATTTTATTATTATTTTTTGTAACTTGTCCTGTCATAGCAAGCTGAATGATGGTCTGGCTGTCATGTTGTGCTGAACAAATTGGCTTTGCCAAAAGAAGCTTTTTGAAAATGAGACTCCTCTTGATATTTAAGTATTGTCTTTTATTTTACATTTGTTTGTTTGTTGTTGTTTTTTTATACTCTTATAATTAACATATTAATGCTGGACCACACAAATGGGATGAAAGGAAGCAAAGTGAACTGAAGAGAAAATGAGAGTAAAAAGTGGAATGAAGAGACAAAGATACAAAAGACAGAAAACAGCCACAAACATAAAAAATAGAACAATCAGCTGCAAAACCTGTAAAAAAAACAGAAAATATCTTATGACCTCTATAAGAAAACACAGCAGACAATCATCAGGGGCACCTGCAGGAAGACAAACTTTGGAAATAATTAACAAGATATCAACTTTATTTACTCTGCATTTATATATTCTTGTTTTCTTCTGTTGCATTGACAATTTCTTATTAGTAAAAACAAAACCTCTCACTGCCTTTACAGCTCCAACTCTTCAACCCCAGGAGGAGAAAAATATACCAGGTAACATGTTTTTTATGTTTATTATATTTCTTTTTTTACAGTATTTATGCTGGTTAATCATTGTGGGCTCATTCTTTTTATATATTGAAACAAATCTGTCTTCTCTAATACATATTATTTACCTGTGTGCATTATCCTGAGCTAAAACCAACCATATAGCAATTTAGCCCCTCAGAAATTGGCACTGTCTGTACATTCAGGACTGTGACTGCATTTCTACAATGATGCCACTCTTGGACAACAACTTCCTATATTTAGAATCTCTTCCCTTTTTCACTTCCCCACCTCAGAAACAGAAACACTGAGGAATCCTCCATCGACCATTATGATTGTCAACATAAGCAACTCCACCCTAATCGACTGCGTCATTGGGGATTCCAACCCATCTGCCGTGGCTGAATGTGACCCTCTGATTCAGGGATATGAGCTACAAAAGCATGGTGGGTGACAAAG
Source organism: Melanotaenia boesemani (assembly GCF_017639745.1). Lineage (NCBI taxonomy): Eukaryota > Metazoa > Chordata > Actinopteri > Atheriniformes > Melanotaeniidae > Melanotaenia > Melanotaenia boesemani. The sequence continues at coordinate 32,290,532 of NC_055687.1, forward strand.
TCACTTGACAGGAATGCATCCTGTTCTGTTTGCATATTCCTGTATCAAACGTAACAGCCCTCAACCTGCACTCACATGTTATGCTGATTTTTTACAGCTCTGGCGAGGTGCAGCTGCAGCCATGGACAGCAGGGAGAAGCACAAACCAATCCTCCACCTCCTCCTCCCTGCCCTTCAGTCCCATCAGGCAAGCATCCCAACATCAGCATCCACAGCTCACGTCTCAACTACGTCATTATCGGAGACAACAACTACATGCATGCTGAGTGTAACCGGCCATTCGACTGAAACACAAGTGTGAAGCTTTGGCTTGAGCTGACACACTACGCACTCGATTTTAACTTGACTGACATCACTCATGATCTTATCTCTTGACACGACTGGGATCTGGTCTCACTCTTGACATCAACAGAACTGTATCCATCATTGTACTCTTGTAAAACTTCCACCCCGCACAATCAGATGTAAACTACCCAAAAACCTTGATTCCCAAGATCACTCTTCTCAACCAGTATGTTTCCTGTTTTGCAATACTGGGTGTTCTACTTCTCTGTCAGATAAGGGGGCTGGCAGTCGAGGAACAGCTGGAATTTTTTGAGGGCAGAATTTGAAATGATTAATATCACTGTGATTTTATCAGGTCATTCTTTTACAGTGCGATTGCACAAACATACTGTGGCTGTGACTAAAATCTCTATTGTGCCATGATAAAGGCTAATGATGAAGTGTATGACCTATGGTCATTAACAGTGGACTACTTAGTGGTCTTTATTGCTGTAAGATATTTAGATTATCTTTTTTATGTATATATATTTGTTGTAACTTATTTAAAGCTTTTTTTTATCATTCTATTTAGAAAACCTCTCATTTCCCTTTTTCAATGTTGAACATATGAAAATTAAAAGGTTTTTGAATAAACATTTTATTTTAATATTATTATTATTTATATTGTGCTACATGTTTCAATATGGTGATCTCCATGTAATCTATTTGTTTTCTTACTTTTTAATAAAGAAATGTAAAAACTCATTCTGTATGATTGACTGGTGTTAATCTAATAGTGTGATGTCAGATGAGTGTTAGAGAAATGTCATTTCTTGTTCTTTCCTTTCTTTTTCATCTTCTTGCCTTTCTTCTTCTCCTCTACTTTTTTAAAAGGGCCGAGGCCTCGGCGGACCATGCAGCATCTCCACCAGGCCTGCAGCTGCAAAGACCAGGACACCATCAGGCATGCTGAACACGAAATGTGTCTCTGGGGCTTGTAAAGGTGTAGATTGACTGGATGTTGTTACCTTGATAGCAGCTGTGGCTTCTGCCTGCTGCTGGCGCAGTTGCTCCTGCTCCTCCTTGTCCTCCATTACCACCTGCTCCATCACCCTCAACTGAAAATTGACAACTAACTGCATTTCATTCAACAATGAGTTGTGCAGCAACGACAGCTGTTAAGCACTGGGACCTGCTCACCTTCCTCCTCATCTCCATTATTCTGTCGAAGTTAAGTGTTCTTTTGCAGGATGTGTTGTTGAGCTGATCCTCCTTCTCCTGCAGCATCTGCTTCGTGCACTGCTGCCAATTCTGCAGAACCTGTTGAAGCTCCTGAACAGCAACAAATCTACATCAACTACAGCGCACGATCAATGTGAATAATTATTACATTCAAACTAACAGTGACCCTAAAAAAGACAAACAAATGCATCAACTGCTGCTGCAAGGCACAGCGTACAGTTTGATCAGGGAAACAAAAGGCAGACTGTGTAAAGTCTGTCAGTTGTAATTACACTCAATATTCTCAAAAACAAGTCAAATTTAATTATTAAAAGAGAACACGTTTCTCTGCTCAGTGCATTTATGTCATCTTGCGTTTTTGGTTACCTGTCTATTCTTTTAGTGCAACAGCTTTAGATTCTACCTCTGTAATAATAACTGCAGTCTATTGCGATATCAGTAATCTGTTAGATGGATTATCTTACTCTGAACTTGCAGCTGGAATTGGTCTTGTTGCAGTACAGTACATTTACAGTTTTTCCTGTGGCACATAGCCTTAGGTTTGGGTCTCATATCTCTGTTTCCTCTCAGATAATGGACCTGTGGAGGTTCATAAGTTCAGCTACCCTCAATTTCCCTCTTCATATTGTAAAAAAAAAAAAATAAATCACTCCAGTGGGGCATTAGAATGGTAAAAAAAATCTTTCAGAAAAAAGCTTTTGATTGTGTGATCTCCAGCAGTAATTAATGCAAACTGCTGCCAATTTTATGGCATATGACTGTACGAGAGTATGTTAAATGAAAACTAGAGTAACAACCTTTTATATTTAAAACATTATAATCATGTGTAAACAAATAACTAAACATCATTATCCTATTCTCATCTATACACTCACCGGGCACTTTTTAAGGCACACATTGCGAGTACTGGTTTAGATTTTCTTTTACTTTCAGAAAAGCTTTAATTCTTGGTGTCATAGATTGAACAAGGTGTTAGAAACATTCTTTAGAGATTTTGCACCATATTGACATGACAGCATCACACAGTTGCTGAAGATCTGTTCTATTGGATTGAGATCTGGTGACTGTGGAGGCCGTTGGAGTCCAGTGAATTCATTGTCATGTTCTAGAAAGCAGGTGGAGATGATCTGAGCTTTGTGACATGGTGCAATATCCTGCTGGAAGTAGCATCAGAAGATGCTCCACTGTGGTCATAAAGGGATGGACATGGTCAGCAACAATACTCAGGAAGACTGTGGTGGTTAAACTGTGCCACATTTATACCAAGTGTGCCAAGAAAATATCCTCATCATCACGACACCATCAGCAGTCTGAAGCGTTGATACAAGGCAGGATGGATCCATATTTTCATGATGTTTCCACCAAAGTCTGAGTCTACCATCTGAATGTGGAGCTAAAATGGAGACTCATCAGACCAGGCAACGGTTTCCATCTTCCAGGTTTGGTGAGTCTGTGTGACTTGTAGCCCCAGTTACTGCTGTCCCAACTAGTTTGCCCATTCTCAAAACAATGGGCTCATTGGATATTCTCTCTTTTTCAGACCATTGTCTGTAAACCGCAGAGATGGTTGTGTGTGAAAATTCCAGTAGATCAGCAGTTTCTGAAATACTTAGACCAGTAACCATGCCACATTCAGTCACTTAAATCCTCTTTCTTTCTCATTCTGATGCTCAGTTTGAACTTAAGCAAGTCATGTTCATCCTGTCTGCATGACTAAATGTGTTGAGTTGCTGCCACTTGATGGCAGATTAGATATTTGTGTCAACAAGAACTTGAACAGTTGTACCTAATAAGGTTACCAGTGAGTGTAAAACATGTTTCTAAGATCTCTTCTTCACCTTTAATTTGCAGTTTAATTAACTATCTTTGTTCTTTACTCTCAAGAACTCATGTCTGGTAATCAAAATCATTAAATGTTAACGTTTTCCATAAAAATAATCCTGTCATGCCTAATTAAGGCTTAAAACAAACGCTACATCTTTTCCTAATTTAATATGCATCTCTGTATTTGCAGATAAGCTCCATCTCTGACTCCATTTCTTGACAAGTTGCAGCTGCTCCTTCTGTCTTCTTTTTTTGTGATGATACATCTTCTGATACAAAGCCAGGGCACATCATCAATGATGTATACTGAGATCTTTCTCTCAAAAATCAGACGCCTTCTCTAAGCAAACTCTACCAAGGTACCAGTACAACTCTGAGTTCTGTCATCTGCAGAAATACTCTGATGACTCAGCAGTTGTTGGGTGTATCAGTGATGGACAAGAAGCAGAGTACAGAGAACTGGTCGGTCAGTTTGTGAAATGGTGCGGTGACAATCATCTCATCTTGAATACCAAGAAAACAAAGGAGATGATTGTTGACTTCAGGAGGAACAAGAACACACATAGAAGTGTTTCCATCATGGGAGAGGAGGTGGAGGTGGTGGAGGAATACAAGTACCTTGGAGTTCAGCTGGACAACAGACTTGAGTGGAAAAGCAACACTGAGTACATTTACAAGAAAGGTCAGAGCAGACTCTACTTCTTAAGGAAGCTGAGATCTTTTAACGTCTGCACCAAAATGTTGCAAATGTCCTACAGGTCTGTTGTTGAAAGTGCAATCAGCTTTGCAGCAATCTGCTGGGGCAGCGGCATCAGAACCAGAGACTTGAAAAGAATTAACAAACTGATCAAGAAAGCCGGTTCTGTGCTTGGAGTAACTCTGGAGCCGCTGGAGTTGATCATCAAAAAAAGAATTCTGTACAAGCTGACGAAGATAATGGAAGATCCTTCACACCCCCTACACAACGCCGTGACGAAACAACAGAGTGTGTTCAGTGGGAGGCTTGTTCAAGTCCGATGCAAGACAGAGAGATACAGAAGATCTTTCCTTCCAGCAGCTATCAGGCTGAAGAACAAAGCCCTTAATTAATTAATGTGATTGTTTTACTAAAAAATTACTACTACTACAATATTGAATTTCCCTTTGGGATTAATAAAGTATTTTTTTCATTCATTCTTTCATTAGGGCTCAGCATGTACCCTGGCGAATCTACCAGACCTCTACAGTGCAGGTTAGATAGTCTGGGGAGAACGCCATAAATTGCCTGGACATTGAACTTGAAGTGGTGTGGCTCTGCCTGCCAAAGGTCAGTCAAGGTGAGATTCCTCTCCACAACTTGTCCCATCTAGTCCTGGTATCTTGCTGTCTTACCCTCACCACTCTGCTGAACCTCTCCTCCTCCACAACCACTCTCACTTCATCCTTGACCAGTTGCTTCCATTCCTTCCCCCCATGCTTTGTTGTTGCAGGAGGCTGTAATGGCTCCTAGCCCGGCTCTTCATCTGGCCACAGACTCACTGTTGCCCTCATGCTTTCACTTGTAAGATCTTCGACTCCTCACTGGATTTAAGGGGGAGAGACTGTTTCCAGTGGTTTCCATAGAGGTTGATATTACTTAAGCTCTTTGGTAGGATCAACCATCTCCTCAGGTAGCGGTTGACTCTCCTCTCCAAGTTTGTGGTGGTGGACGTAGGAAACTCATAGAGGACCAGTGGCCACAGTATCCAAGACAAAATCCCATGCTGGTCAATCCATGTCTGGAATTCGCCTGGTAGGCCTGTCTTGTTGATATTCTTTGGTCAACCCTGAAATGATGCAAATTGGTGTTCCTGAGATTGAAAGCTGGAACTTAATGACCATTCTGCCTTTATTCAGGACCAAAGATATTGACTTTGCTGATTTGAATGACATCCTGGCCCATCCCATTAGCTTCTCTGGCCTGTTCAAGATCCATCTTGCTCCAGGTGCAGACTCAGTGGCCACTGTCAGGTCATCCAATATGGTGGATTTGGCTCCTCTGCACTCTGGCTCAGAAGATCTAAAATCTAGTTAGACTTTTGCTATTTTTTAAATTTATTTATTTATTTATTTGGGCTTGATTATGTCACTAAACAGCTCGCAATGTATTGCAAGTGTTTTCTAATCATTCCTAATTGTAAGTTCTGACTTGCAGACTTGTTTCAGGAACTGGATTTCAATTAAACTGCTTTGAATTCATTGTATTCCAATGGCATTAAATTAATCTTCTGCTTTAACATGCAGTTAAACTAATGCCAGCATTTATAAGAAGCAATTCTATAACAATATATTATCTAGTATTGCTGCTTTACTAACCTTCTGCGTATTTTGCAGGAACTTTTCTGACTCTTCATGAACTCTCCTCTCTTCTTTCATCTTTTTCTGCAGTAGCTGAGAGAGAAAGAACATGATTGAGACAGCTTTTAACCTGTAGAACAATACTGACATATCTTGTTGGAAGGGTGTAACTACTTTGACCCAGACTTAAGTGGATGAGATAGTAGACTGATGTACCTCCAGTTCATCCTCCAGCAGATTCTCAGCCTTACAGCTCTTTTTCTGCATTGGCTTCTGCACACTTATTTGCTGCATCTTCTCAAAGGCAATCTCGTCCCTCAGATGAGCACAGTAGCTGGACAACCTCTAAGGATGGAGACAGCATAGGAAAGGTTTTCATATTGTTCCTCTTACTAGCAATTCTTACAGAGACAGACACCTGATATCTCACCTCTAATTCTTTACTCTTGTCAAGCAGCTCCTGTTGTTGTCTCTGCAGATTTGATTTTCTCAGTTTCAGCTTCATGTCTATCTCTCTGGATAAAGATACAGATTTTCTGATTACACACTCTTATGATTAAGAATGGGCTTATTACTAATATTGAGGGGTGCAGCAATGAACCTTCTTTTCTCCTTATTGCTTTTTTTCTGCTCCTTTTCCTTCACAACTTGAAGGAAAGAGCTGAAACTCTGCTTCTCCTGCAGCTCAACACATAGGCTGGACATCTGTTGTGAGATTAATTGACTGCAGAAACACAAATGTCATTTTTAAAAGAAAAGAAAAGTGAATGTAACATAATCGCTGTTCTAGAGTTACTCACCAGTCTCTTACCAGCTTAAAAAGCTTGGATTTATCCTACACATTAAAACACAGGAGTCAGTGCTCATCAGTACATTTATTATGTTTACAAAGTAAAAAAAACGTAACACTTTTTAAATAAATTCACATCATTGTCAGATCAGAGTGACAAGCAACTGATTCACAGAAGATCAGGTGAAAGATACAATGTCACCTGTGCAGGTACTGAGCTTTCTTCCTGGCTAATCTGCCCTGACAGGACATGTCCCAGTATGTCCAGATGATGTGAACAGTCCTCCAGTACAGTTGCTATTCTAAGACTCTGAATCTTGGATAAAGACATCCTGTGGACCACACAGTACAGGTGATGATTCTGGAGAAATTTACATGAAAAAAAGCTTATTGTAAAACATGTACAAGTGCTACAGCTACAAAATTATACAAATTTTAACAAATAGATACTAAACTGAGTGAAAAAGCAGCCTCTATAAGCAACAGTCTCTTTGCTATCTGTCTGGTACTGTAGGTGTACTAGCTACTTCTAAGAAGATAAATCTTTGTTTGATTCTGGATAATAGACACACACACACACACACACACACACATATATATATATATATATATATATATATATATATATACACGTGGACAAAATTGTTGGTACCCTTAGGTTAATGAAAGAAAAACTCACAATGGTCACAGAAATAACTTGAATCTGACAAAAGTAATAATAAATAAAAATTCTATGAAATTTAACCAGTGAAAGTCAGACATTGTTTTTCAACCCTGCTGCAACAAAATTATTTAAAAAATAAACTCATGAAACAGGACTGGACAACAATGATGGTACCCCTAGAAAAGACTTAAAATAATGTCACCAAAGGGACATGTTAATCCAAGGTGTGTCCACTAATTAGCATCACAGGTGTCTACAATCTTGTAATCAGTCAGTGGGCCTATATAAAGGCTACAGGTAGTCACTGTGCTGTTTGATGACATGGTGTGTACCACCCTCAACATGGACCAGCGGAAGCAAAGAAAAGAGTTGTCTCAGGAGATTAGAAAGAAAATTATAGACAAGCATGTTAAAGGTAAAGGCTATAAGACCATCTCCAAGCAGCTTGATGTTCCTGTGACTACAGCTGCACATAATATTTATAATAATAATAAATTTATTTGTATAGCACTTTATATTATAGGGAATCTCAAAGTGCTTACAGAAAACAGGAATAATAATAATAAAAAAACAATAAAAAAATCAATAAAATACTATTCAGCAGAAGGCTTTTTTAAAAAAGGAAGATTTTCAAGTTTTGTTTAAAACTTCTAAAGACTGTGGACTTCTCAGGTGGTCTGGTAGGGTGTTCCACAGTCTTGGGGCAGCAGCTGATAAGGCCCGATGACCCATGCTACAAAGCTTGGTTTTGGGAACTTGGAGGGTGTTTGTGGTTGTAGAACGGGGGGTTTGTGATAAGGTGTGAGGGGTGAGGAGTTCCTGTAGGTAAAGAGGGGCATGTCCATAAATGCACTGGTAGGTGAGGAGGGAGACCTTGTCTTCTATTCTGAGTAGTACAGGGAGCCAGTAAAGAGTTTTCAGGATGGGGGTGATATGATCTTGCTTGCACACCCTCATTAGGATCCTGGCAGCACTGTTCTGGATGTATTGTAGTCTCTGAATGCTCTTGCCAGGGATCCTGATGAGGAGTGCATTACAGTAATCTAGTCTGGAGCAGACAAAGGCATGGATGAGCTTTCCTGCATCTGCCAGGGTGAGTGTTGGACAGAGGTTGGCGATGTTCTTGAGATGAAAGAATGTGGTCTTACAGAGATGTTTGATGTGGGTGTCAAAAGTAAGGTGAGGGTCCATTTTAACACCCAAGTTACAGGCAGATGTGGAAAGGGGGATGTTTTGGCCAGAGAAGGTGATTCTGGTGATGGAGGAGCGGAGCCGATGTGCACTGCCAAAAAGAATGGCTTCTGTTTTTGAACTGTTCAGCTGGAGGAAATTTAGCTTCATCCATGCCTCTATCTCCTCCAGGCAGGTGTTCAGTTTGGATGTTGGCAGGGGAGCAGAGGAGGTGGGGGTTGTTTAGTCCAGTATTTAGAAATTTAAAATCCATGGGACTGTAGCCAACCTCCCTGTACGTGGCCTCAGGAGGAAAATTGATGACAAATCAAAGAGATGGATAATACGAACGGTAACAAAAGAGCCCAAAAAAACTTTTGCCAAAAATTTGCCAAACTACATGTTGACAAGCCACAAAGCTTCTGGGAAAACGTCCTATGGACAGATGAGACAAAAATGAAACTTTTTGCCAAGGCACATCAGCTCTATGTTTACAGACAGAAAATGAAGCATATGAAGAAAAGAACACCGTCCCTACTGTGGAACATGGAGGAGGCTCTGTTATGTTCTGGGGCTGCTTTGCTGCATCTGGCACATGGTGTCTTGAATGTGTGCAGGTACAATGAAACCTCAAGACTATCAAGGGATTCTAGAGAGAAATGTGCTGGCCAGTGTCAGAAAGCTTGGCCTCAGTCGCAGGTCATGGGTCTTGCAACAGGACAATGACCCAAAACACAGCTAAAAACACCCAAGAATGGCTAAGAGGAAAACATTGGACTATTTTAAAGTGGCCTTCTATGAGCCCTGACCTAAATCCTACTGAGCATCTTTGGAAGGAGCGGAAACATGCCGTCTGGAAAAGGCACCCTTCAAACCTGAGACAACTGGAGCAGTTTGCTTATGAGGAGTGGGCCAAAATACCTGCTGAGAGGTGCAGAAGTCTCATTGACAGTTACAGGAATCGTTTGATTGCAGTGATTGCCTCAAAAGGTTGTGCAACAAAATATTAAGTTAAGGGTACCATCATTTTTGTCCAGGCCTGTTTCATGAGTTTATTTTTTAAATAATTCTGTTGCAGCAGGGTTGAAAAGCAATGTCTGACTTTCACTGGTTAAATTTCATAGAATTTTTATTTATTATTACTTTTGTCAGATTCAAGTTATTTCTTTGACCATTGTTTATATATTATTGTACACACACACACACACACACATATATATATATACATATATATACATATATAATCTTAATGTCTAATTAATGAAGAAAAATAATAATTTTGGTAGATGTACAAGTTACCAACAAATATTCTCCCAGTTACGGTACTAGCTAACTGTTTCATATTATGGGGAAAGACAGCACTTTTTCGTCTCTAAAGATGACAAAATCTCCCTTACTTCAGTCCTCTTCGTACCAAGTAGCTCTGAGGCTGAATAAAAACGAACAATCCGTCGAAAAAAAGACCACTACTAGGTCGTAAGAACAAACCGGAAGTGAAAGTTTACATATCACTATGGAAACGGAACGCCCCCCCCCCCTCCCTCCTCCTTCTTCTTCTTCTTCTTTTAATTAAATTTTGATTTTTGCTTTATTGATTATAATCCAACATTTGATTTATTAACTGCCGAACAAATAAGACTGCACACACACACACACACACACATATATATAATTACAGACAAGAGCCTGCTTTAGAAGGTAACTGCCCCATTGTAATAAAATTAACCAATGATTAAATAATCAATTGATTTTTAACAATTTTTATTTTAAAGCCTAACATTATCTTGCACAGCATATTACGTGACATAAATTGAGGTAACTTAACTAAAATAATTGTGTACAAGCTAGACAACATATCCACTAAGATTGTTCAATCAGAAGCTTTTTCATCTTAGGTGCCATAATGACAGGAGGCCATTCTTGTCAACCACAATAACTTTGTCATCCTATGTTAGGGTTGCCAACTGTCCTGTATTAGCCGGGACGTCCCGTATTTTTATCTAAATTGGATTGTCCCATGCAGGACTTCTCTTGTCCCGTATTCTGAGTGCTGCTCGCTGTTTTTGCCAGTGTGTTGCGGTCACGGATGCCTAGAGACAGACGCCACATACCGGCGCTGCTTAAATGTCCTCTTCACCCGACACTCCACCACGTCATCAGAAGTGAAATGCTTTCATCCTTAGCTGGACAGCTTCATGGAGATGTTTACAAGACGCATTGTAAAATGTGTCGGCGCGTGTTTTCAGTGGCGCGCGGTGGTCTGTCTGACGTCAGACATCATGCATCAGGAGAGCAACACCGGAGGCACGTAAGAACACAGAAGACTACAGCGTCAGTGCCCCAACCATCTCCTGAGACTGATCGGGACATCATGCCATGACTGATCCATATCTGGAATTTAGGAGGATGAGTATTTTAAAGTCGAATGAATGATCATTTATTTAATAAACAGTATATGAGCCATTATAAATATTATGTACATTTAAAGAAAAAGTCAGACTAATGGATTAGTCACACACATACAAGTGATAGGTAATAATCATGTATTGCATTTAATTTTATTGTTGTATTCATCATTTGTTGCACTCTCTGCAGGGAGTTACAGATTAAAGGTATACAGACTGAGGGTACAAGCTACATAGTAGTACATGCATGATGCTGTCTGTCACACTGCAAAGTTTCCTCTGCAGACTTCCAATTCACCCTCCTCCATATTTCACCTTAACACAATGCAACGGGAGTATTCCCCTCTCAGAGATGCACGTCTACAGTAGTGTCACCATTAGCACTGTCTCCATCGAGGCAACACACACCTGGTCTATAAACAAACCAACAAAAACAAAGTATGTACAGTAACAGTGGATGGCTGGCTAACGTATGTATGAGTGATCATAAAAGGCAACTTTTAAGGCAGAAATATCTCAGAAGGAAGATGATACATGTGATGAAGAATAAAAACAAACACATCCAGGCCAGGAGGAAGATTTTACTTCCTGCCAGCTTTGAATGATAAACAGAAATCATAAAGGCATTTTAATAAGACTTACTGTGTGTACTGAACAACAGGACTGAGTTATTTTTTGCAGCCTATAGAGTGAACTGGATTACATCATCTGTACATGAGGCATTTTATTATGACTAATTTTTACACAATGCAAACATTCAAACACAAGTCAAGAATTGTAATGAAAAGAAACGGAATTAACAAGTACTTTATATTTATCGATTAATGTACATTTTAAAACACAAAAGTATGCAAACATTTCCTGTTTATTAAAGAAAGGCAAGTCTGAATAACCCCACACATGAATCTTACGATGTTTGGACATATTTGCTTGTACAACCACAGTACTGACTCAAGAGCACTTCACAGCCTCTGGAAACAGTTGTCTAAAAATCTGGGCTATTTCAGTCATGAAATAATAGCATTTAAAAGAAAAAATATCAAGGACAGTCAGTTTAAAGATAAAATTTCAATAGTTCAGTCCCTGTTGACTTTAATTTGTCCATTTTGATATGCTGCCTTTGATTCTCCAGAGCACCAGACTGCTGAAAATCGAATTTGACCAAACCCTACCCACACTGATCTCGGACATTTCATGTTGAAGTTGGACTATAACCTGCACAGACTGACCGCCTCAGCAGATCCACCAGAGAAGTAACCTCTCCTTCAGTGACTTATAGATGAGAAAGAAAGTATTATTTGGCACAAATCCGCATTAAAAACTGAATGCTTTTTCTTTTTAAATGATGTCTTTGAGTTGCAGTTTTATGAGGAAAAGAAACGTAGGAAACGTTTTCCTTCGTGTCCTCTATCAGAGCAGAATCATGCTTTCAGCTGTGCTGACAGTAGCATTGAGGAGGGAGGGTCTCCCTGAGCATCATCAGCAAAAAATCCAAAACAGAGGGTGATGTTTTTCATTGAGCAATCATTTAACACACACACACACACACACACACACACATACAGAGGTAAAAAACTAAATTATAACCCATATAAAATGTACAGCTTAATGTTTTTTTCAGTTTCCTAAGCATCACTCTCAGTTTACACACATTCTCTCTCTGAATTGTGCTTTGAGTTGAATGTGAGTTGAGCTGGACCACATTGTGCCATCACAAAAAACTTTAGTCTTCTCTGTCAAGTCAAAGTCTGTGGCCAGTAGTTACAGGATATACTTTGATATCAGTGATACAGGCCAAAAACAAAACAAAAGAAAAGAAATAAAGACACACAGACCGTCATTCTGACTGCTCTCTGACATACACATGAGCAGTTTTAGATTTCATTGATTGTTCGTTCAGAGGGTCTGTAGTCTTCCCGTCCCTTCGGGGAGTAGAAGGACTGCGTCTTGCGTTTTAAGCGAGCCCTTTTGGTGGCCAGTGACAGGCTGTGCTTGCTGGATGCGATTATGTCAGAGATGAACTTCTTGCAGTCCACACACACCTCCATGGTGGCCCAGTCCTCCGTCAGCTCCGGGGGAAGCTCCAGTTCTTCGTGAGATTTTAAGGAGCCGTGCTTTGAAAGCCTGCGTGCAAGAGATAACAGGATGGCATGTTGTCAGACTAGTTTCTGAAACTAAACAGAGGCTGTGTTCATCATCCAGGGTTTAGGTGGTCTTTAACAAGTAATTTGAAGGGTGATTATCTCAAGTGTAAACTCAAATTCAACTTTAACTACACTATTATTACTGCTTTCACAGCATAACAAGGAACACTCAAAACACACTTTGATTTAGTTGCTATACAAAGATGTGGTTATGGGGTATGTTGAATATATCAATTATTTCTTTAAATGTTTTCAGTACATTTGTTACTTGTAAAGATCTCGTATTGTTCCCAGTCCCTTTGTTGTCCAAAAATCTGCTTCTCCTGCGGAGATCTCAAAATTCAACTTATATCCACCAATAACTGTTTGCCCACTTTCGTCTATTTGTTTAGCTTTTGCACAAAAAGAGATGCAGCTTGAAAATAAAACAACCAATCCAAAATTAAAGTATAATTATTGGTAATTTTTTAGTTAGCATGATAAGAAGATTAGCAGGTCTTCTAAGAACTTGTAAGCGCCATGAACAACAATTAGCTCGTCACTGTCGTGGTAAACATAAAATTCTCCACTAGATGTCAGCGATTGACTGTCTGGAGAATCAAAGTGGAAGAATCAGCTGGTTGGAGAGGGCAGGTACTAAAAGTGGCATCTGTGCTTTAGGATTACATTTTAGTACATCTGTTTTGCTGTTTTAAAACTGCATTTCAACTTCTGTCTGTGCCTCTAATTTAGCTGAAACGAGAACAAATGTTTGCTGACAAAGTGACTAATGCTGCTCGGATCTCTTACTTGGACATGGTCTTCTGAATGCCGTGGCGCTGTGGGCTCCCCGAGGATTTGTCAGCTTTAGCAGCAGCTGCTGCTCCTGAAGCTTTTCCAGCTCCTTTAGATGCTGCTTTTGCAGCTCCTTTCAAAGTGTGGGATGCAGTGGCCCCTCCTGCTGCCTTTAATGGCTCCGGGCCTCCAGCCACAGAGAGTCCTTGTCCTACAGCAGCCATGGCACTTACTCTCTCTCTGGGGAGAGTGTTGGTCGAGCCAATGGAGTAGATGGGCAGACTTGAATAAGGCTTGGATGGCAGCCGCATCTATTAGAGATGAAAGACATAAAATTAGTGACAGTTATTAAAAAGAATATTTAAGCAAAATATTGAAATTCAACTTTTGTTATTTGGACTTTGTTATTATTTCATTCTGCGCAGGCTGTTTTATTTCTGTCTGACGTACCTTTTTACAGCACTGTGAGCACACAGGCCTGCAACAGGCAGGTTGGAAGATAAAACAGAGGAGATTAATGAAAGCAATCATAATTCCCAATATAATAAGAAAATAGATGTTGCAAAACATGAGGATAAATATCTGAGGCATTTGTACTTTTTGCAGAACTGGCAGATGTAGGACCAGGTGAAAAAGGAAAACCTCTTGGTTCGACAACAGAAGCAAAGCTGCAATTAAAAGACGAAGACATAATTAAAATAAAATAAACTAACAAAAATTTAAAAACACATATATGTACAAAAAGTCATTTCCTCAGACTAAATGTAAATGCTTTCTTGCTGGAAATACACAGCCCTGCTTATTAAGAGTATCAGTGATGGTTATGTAGTAAATTTAAAAGCATGTTACCTTTCCCTTCTTCATTGCGTTGTAGATGTCTTTGTACTGCTGGAACTTCTCCAGCTCAGCTTTTACCAGCACCTGTCTGATGTGCATCACCTCCTCTACCGTCAGAGACAGACACTCCACAGGGAAACAGAACTCCTCCTGCAACAACAACACACACATCCATGTTCTTCTGTTTATGTGCAGATGCAACATACTCCCTTACTGCTCATCCTAACACGAATGCCAAATCCTAACCCTTCCATTAACACTGGGTCTAACCCTAGGCCTAAAAAACCTGGTCCTGGCCCTCAAAAGGCCATTTACACTTTATGAAGAGCAACATTTTGACAGTTGGACCCCACAGCGTATAGTACAACAAGGCCACTCATATACGCACAGAGCAGTGCATGACCCTGGAAAACAGCCGATTCAACACACAGGACTTAGTGTTTTTAATTCAGGACACAAACCGCCATCTTTCTGCACCTTTCAGCTCAGCGTGAGTAGGTCCTGGTTACCTCTGGGTTATAAAAATACCTTTGTTATGTAGTGACACATGGAGTGAACCTGATTCCTGCAGCAGTACAGGGCAGCAGACTAATTAACGCTTTAGGCGCCAGAGTTTTTCAAAGAAAATGTTCAATTTTGATGTCAAGAATCCAAAAGGCTGTAGCCTAGAAGCTATTAGAGATAAAAACATACAGTAAATAAGATAAATGTTTAATTGGAAACTGAGTTTAGGATGGGATTTATCTCTTTTGCATGTGGAATGAGAATCGGAAAATAGCTGAGAAATAAACACTGAAAATGTGCTTTGTATGGATTTTCCTGACAATGATACAGCTCAGTACGGGGTCTTTCACACTCAATTTTACTCATAAAGTTTGAATAGACAAAAACTGTGTAAAAGTATGATGGCAAAGTTCCATAAAAATGTTTGTTTTTTGTTATTTGGGTGTTTGCATAAGACCTGATTCATTTAAATGAAGACAGGCCTATTCCTGGCTTATTTGAGACATTCATATACTCAAAACAAGTTAACACAGTTTAAGCTAAACCTGAACAGCAGTTCAGGAAAAGTTATTATCAAAGCAGAGATGCTAGGATAGTATTTTACCAATGTGACTGTCCAAAATTTTAAGTTTACACAAAATTTAAGATAAATTTGAATTCAATTAAATTTTCAGTTCCATGATAATTAAAACCTGGCCCACAATAAGACTTAGAAACATGTTCAGTCAGGTAAAGTACTAGAAAAGATCTATAGTTCTTCCGTCTAACCTCTATATATCTTTTAAGCCAGATTGTTTGCACTTACTCTATGAACATGAACTGAACCATATTACATTGTTGTATCCATTTTTTTTTCTTTTAAATTTTTGTAATCAATAATTTATCTGAAATAATTATGTATAGAATTCTGCATCTATTTAATTCTCTTCAAATAAGCTTTATTTGTATAATACCAATTTTAAATAAACTAATTTCAAAATACTTAACAGACACAATTCAATCCGAGTCAACAAAGTCCAATTCATAAAAGTTTTAGCCTTGCAAAGGAAACCAATGGACTGCATTAAATTCCTGTCTTTATTCAATCCCCTGTCCTGGGCATGCATGACGTGAAGAGGAAAAACCTACTGTTTAACAGGAACGAAAACCTCCAACAGAACCAGACCCAGGAAGGACGGTCATCTGCCACAACTGGTTAAAATTATCATCTATCTATAAGTAATATGTAACATGGAAAAAATTCCCAAGATTTTACATTCTTTCAGCGAGCTTCCTGGTTTCATGTTGTCTTGCATGTCATTCATTTACAACATGAAAAACACATTAACCATTTTACATACTTCACACAAGCATCTGTCGTTCACTTCTATCTCTATGATACATCACTAAATAAAGTGTAAATAAGGGTTAATATGAGGTTAATGGTGAAGCTGAAGTTAAAAACTGCATCTCTGTGGAATGCTAGGTAATGCTAACTACGTGTATACCTGTGCAGCAAAACCCAGCAGAGAAAAGACCAGCAAGTGGTGCAGTATGATGCACTGAAACAGTGAGGGCTTGATTTGGCCAGGTTGAATTGGATCCCAGTTCTGCTTGCTGCTGCTGGAGCTCTAGTGATTTTTCGGGTTCACTCAGCTCAGGTGCAAGGCTGGCTGTTGTTATTGTGGGTTATGGAAAGGCTCTGCAGCATAATTATCTTTTAAGCTCTCCAGTTTTACATTAGTGTTATACTACTCCAGACTTCTTTAATGCAACATGATGTTCATTTTGTAAATGATGATCCTATTTAAACTAAAACTAACTATTAATCTGGATACTTTGCGACTGATGCTACCACATGACCGTGGATAGTCTCCTCAGGTGCCTGTCCAGCCGTCACATCCAAATATGGCAACACCAAAACTTCAAACTGATGGTTCCTATTTCCACCTCTGTCTCTGCATTCAGTACGGCAGATAAGATATATATGCGTATATTTACCAAAATTTAGTTTTTTAGTTTTTGTTAAAAAAAACAAAACAAAACAAAAAAAAAGCAGGTCAGTAATGTTTCTCTTACAGATTAAAATACATCTTTCAATTTACAGAAACAATAAGCCGAAACATAAAAATCTGGTGTTCCCCATCACATTTTCCAATATTTTGTCTTAAAAAAAATAAACAAAAAACTACAATTGACAAATCAGACAACAAAATCTTACAATTCATAATGCATGTAATGCCTAAAACCTAAGAATTTGTTCTACATAATAGCAAATTTAAACATATTTTAGCAGCAAGGAAGCTACTACTACTGAGACCAGAGTGTAAAAATGTAATAAAAAGCAATGAGGTTAGTGATATTGGTCACTAAATGAGTTTTTATCACCAGTGTGCCATGGCAGAAGCCTCCTCATACTGCAGGCGAATGAACTCTAATGAAGCTGGAAACATTAGGAGACGATGGGCGGCTACAGTTATTATGCCAGGACCGACTGAGAGGAGACCAGCAAACCTTGGCAGACACTCTTCGTCTGATGTAAACACCCCTGCACAGAGCAAAAACTGCCTTCACCAACCCCAACACACACGTTTCCAGAGGGTGGGAGCTCCGCAAAGTGTGGAGGGCGGAGGGAGAGGGGCGGAGGAGGAGGAGGAGGAGGAAGGGTATCCAGGAGTGAAATGAGGCTATCATCCCAACCTGAATGAGAGAGGGTGCCGTCTGATAGAAAGAGTGAGCATACTTAACAGATGAGGGGATAGAAGAGGGAGGGGAATGAAATAAAGGGGAGGAGGCATTTCATATGAAGACAATAACAAGAGAAAACACAGGTGTGTTTAGTTTCAGCCTGCCTTGTTCCGGTTTTAGTCCTACTCTCTATATTTACTCACAGTATCCATTACTCCTGTTTCCAGATAATTAAGTTCCAAAACCAAAGTGGACCACTTTACTGGCTAAACTGCCCTTTAAAACCAGAAAAAAATGGAGAAACAGTGATGCATGCAGTTTATTTTGATGCATCATGAGATTTAGTTTAGAGATAAAAATTATATTTTGACTTTAAAATCCTACTGTTTTTATACAATATACAGTTATTTTCCACCTAAAAGCCCAAAACAATCTAATATTTATTTCATATTCTATTTCTGAGGGTACTCGAGGATCTACTCACCAGAGACTTGGAGTTCTGTTTGGAGGGAGGCTGAAACAGTCGGACATTGGTAGGTGTTTCCTTCTCAATGGAGTGTCTCCTCGGTGGGGCCTGACGCCTCTCTGGCTGAGGTGTAGAGGAGATGGGCAGGAACATGGGTGGAGCTGATGTTCGTAGAGGGGAGATAAGAAATATAGAAGGAAAATAATTATGCAAAAAAAGAACCCAATGGTAAATGTATTCAGAACTCAAATAATGCTCAAGGGAAAAGCAATGAATGAGGAAATCATGGCTGGCAAGGTTGTAAGATTAAAAAAGATTGAGCACTATCAATCTAAGGTTTTATTAGGAGGCAGTGTAAATGTGTCTGGGGTGTAGATATATTTCCTGACTCACTTTTCTTCCCCAGTGCCGACTCAGGGGATGTATCATCCATTAAAGAAGTTGCCACACTAGAGCTGCTAGCTGATTTACGCCCAACAGGCTCATCCTGAATGTATAAATGATACAAACACTTTTAGTAATCCTTCACTCCGGGAAAAAAATTCAACCCAAATACAGAGACACAAAAAGAGACACTTACATCTGAGTCGGAGCTGTCCAGCTCAGCAAGGCTGGGAGCCTTCAGAAGTCTTTTTCTCTGAGGTACAGACTGGGAACCGGTGGGTTCTACTCTGGGAGACGCTGATCCGTTGATCAGAGACAAAGTGCTGGACGTCCTCCTGCCCATGTATGGACTAAACTCATCTGAACACACCCACACAGGAGATGATCATTCAGACAAATGGAGGAACAGCAGCTGAGATGAATCTCAAAACACCTCCTCTTGTGCTCCCTTGCATCCTTCCTTACTTCCTTTTGAATCTCTAATTATTGTATTCCCTAAACAGGAACGTTTTCAAATCAGTGTGTTTTAAATGGAGGTTAGATGGAAGGATGCAATGAAATCTGTTTTAGAGGACTGAGGTTTGAGCTCCATCTGAGGGTTAAAGAGGTTGGGTTGGGAGGCAGAGGAGCAGGCCAGTGTTACACAAAGCATGAAATATTGAACTCCCTCTTGGTATTTGGGACTAGTTGAGTTGTTGAAACTAGATAAAATGATCACTCTGTGGTGACAAAAATCCCAAACGAGAACATCTGCCATCCTGTCTGACTGGCTGTAATTTGTCAGAGTGCAAAGCCAAAATGGAATAAATGGTTTGGAAGAAGGTAGGAGGAGGAGGGAGGGAGGGAAGAGGAGGGGAAGGAGGTGGAAGATGAGACAAGCAAGTTTTGCAAGAGGAAGATAAAGAGCTGCAGCTGAAGTAAGACTTCTTAAAAACCTAACATTTCTTAGAACCTACATCACCAGGTTTTCAACTCCCCCATTTGGATTTCATCCTTAGTCTTTGTTTTATTTCCAGTTCTCAGCATTCAAGTATTAATTGAAGTTATTAGTTGAAAGCCAGGGAGGGAGATAGACATTGCCGTTAAGTTAAAGGCAGAACAAGGCCTTCCAAACCGCAGCACTGCTCATACTTTACCTGTCCCTGTACGGAACAAATCCTGCGGCATACTGCGAGTTTTGCCAAAACCTAAAAGAGGACACCTACTTCATTAGATCACCATTCAGTGCCTGCAGCTAATTTCTGTTTGCCCATGCAGTAAAAACATTATTGTCTCACTGAGTTGCTTGATATGTCTTAATGAATCCTTCCTCTTTAATCCTGCTTTATTCATTTCATACTTTCCAGCAGGAGCAAGTGTTTTCTATTAAATAGCAGCAGAATATAAATAGTATGAAGGTGTGAAAGCTATAAATGGACTTGTTGCTGCACATTAAACTGGTCTGAGAGCTGAATGTCAAAACTGACTACAGTGAGATCATTGCATTTTGATTCTAAAAAAAAACACAACATGTTTTTCTTTTTGTTTGTGTCTCTTTAAGTGTTTTTCTTTAATTATAATGGCCGATATCTATGGAAATATTTCAACCGAAGCATAAAGATGTCTTTCTATTACTCTTGTGTAAAAGGAGATGTTTGTGCTCTTTGGGTCAGACAGAGCTGTTACAACACAAATGTAAGAGCCAATCTCAGTCAGATGCCAGCAACTGAAACCTAAAACCTCCAGTAAAGAGCAAAGTACAGACAATAAGAGTTTGTGTAACTATAATAAACAAATCTAAACACTATCCATGAAATAAAGAGCTATCAAGTTAACACCCGGCTGAATCTTTTCAGTGTGTTTCTGCAGACCAGGGTGGGCTTTAAATACAGGATGCATGTGAGGTCTGATGCCAATTTATATAAAGAATCACTAGTTCACATAAAAAAATAAAAAACAAAACAAAACATTTCTTGATGGGTAATAGATTTGTTTTCTTTTTTGTTTGTTTGTTTTTCCTCATTTCTCTAAATGTTCACACTTTCGTCATTCGATATTTTCTTTTATAAACATAAAGAAATGGTACCAAAAGTACCTGATACGTCACCAATCTTTAATCTTTTGACACATTTTTCTTCTTGAAATATGAATTTCTAGCTACTGATTAAAACTTTATTGTTGATTAAGATGTCAGAGGGTCTGTAGCATCCCCTCATAAAACATGAAGCAATGAAACTGCTCACCATGTGAGGTGATCGATCGCAGAGGCAGGATCGTACACACAAAACGCACAGATCATCAGACAACATAAATGATTGAGGATGTGGTAGTAAAGCAGAGACACTGACTTCAGTAGGAGGAATGTGGAGTGCAGCATTATTCTGATCGGACCTGCCTTAGCAGTGTTTCCTCATCTCAGCCAAACCTGCATCATAAAGTTTTAGAGAAAACACTTTCCACTGCTGATAGATGTGAACTAATTGTGACAAACTGTGCTTCACAGTTTACAGCTGATCACTGACCCGTTTATGTGACGGTTCAATTCTGCAAAGTCATTCTGTTACATGAAAGACATGTTTTGTGCAAAGTGGAGGAGACTTGGAGAAACGGAGGTGGAACCTACTCTGCTGGATGTTTCCTTTTTCACTCCTTGAGTACACGGCTGGCAGCACATTTCTACTTCAGCCTCACATTACAGCAGGTACACTTAAGAGATTATGTCCTCAACAACAACGACACTTTAACTGAGACTTTAAAGATAAAAGGCAACAACCAGAACATCTTTTCAGGAGTTACATAATGAGGGCCAGATGTTTGAGAAGAATTTCCATAAACTGTCTGTATAAACTGGCTTCTACAGTTCTTTCAGTCAAAAAAGTACCAAAGATTATGTCCTTCAAAGAAAGATTTAATGTTTATGGATGTAACAGTAAAGTAAATGTTCAATTGCTGCCCAAGAAATAAATTTAACCTGTAATATTCAGCTGCAATACTTAGATTAATATAATATATATATAAAAACAGCATTTCCAACTCATTGTAAGATAGTTAAAACAATTAGCAAAACAAGCAGATATTAATTTAAACATTTTTTTTAAATATCAGGTCCTGAGAACTTTTTGTCTAAAAATAAAATCTGAGGTTTGGTTAGTGAGAACTTAATATGAGATCTCAGCTGCTGTAACTTTGCCTCACATTTAAAATGAATTTTTCCAAAGATCTAGGACGGTGGATATAGTCACATCCACCTTCATTAAAATTGTCTCAGAAATGTATTTCATCCTTTAAAGATGCAGCATGTAACAAAATCAAAAGTCAATAACAAAAAAAATGTTATATATGATTAAGATCTGTGTTTCTATTGGTAACTTATAATTATAGGTACATTTTTTTATTCCCTTAATGCCATTACTAACTGGTGGTAAAACACCCAAAATGGATTCTGGAGTCAGTCTTCTTCGTTACTTCGTTGGCATTTAATTCTGCAGTGTGAACTGTATCACGGAGGGTAAACACAAGAGGATCAATAACCTTTCAAATAACTGATACGGGATTTTGCCAGCAGCATCATCTGTATCATTGTTAGTGAAAATGATAACAGATATCTACTTTTCCTCAAGTAAAAAGGTTAATGTGGTACTTTTTTTTTTTTACTAAAGTACATTTTTGTCTGTTTATTTAGACTTTAACTTAAATATAAAGTTCTTCCTTCACCACAGAAATAAACCAAGATAATAGTTTTCCTAGCAGGATCAGGTAGATATACTGCAGTGTGTATGCTATCCATTACAAAGGGTTTATATAAGAGAGCGGATTTATTATTTTTTTGTTAGCATCTGTTTTACCATTGGGAGAGATTAAATATGGCTCTTCTGCTACTTAAAAGAGATCGGATCGCCTCGCAGGAGGATTGGGACATTTCAGAGGTTTCGCTCCTAAAAATTAATCACTGCTTAGATATTAAATAAATTGCCCATGAAGGTTTACACCCCTTTAACTTTCTCCCTCTGAATTTTATGGATAATGGTACCACTTTAACAAACATGCTTTTATTAAATTTACTCTATCCAGTTAATTGTTGACTCATATAGAATTTTCTGCAAATGTCATGTCCTATTCTGAGTTCTGAATGATCAAAGTTATCAAAACTGGCTTTATGGAGCAGTATATAAAAATATCTAAATGCAAATGCTTTTAAGTTTAAATATAAACTCAGTGATTTCATCTGGTGCACAGCATGTCATTCAGTTTGCTCTCCTAAGCCTCCTCCTACTGACCAGTGTCCCACTTTTCCATGTTTCACCTTCATTGATAACAGTCAGCCAATCACAACCAAAACACAGAAGCATGACATGATATGTGTGCTAATGCTTAATTTGTGTGTGTGTGCAAATAAGAGGCCACAACAAAGCAGAAAGCAGAATGAGATAAAAAAAAAAAAAGCCTGATAAGCAGCGAGGGAGACTTTACCTGACACATCAAAACTGAAAGACATGCTAAGCGGCCGAATTACTGCAACGAGAAACTGCTTGTGATTAGGTGGCAAGTTAAAGCAAAGACTTAACACATTCAAGACAAAACAGTCTGATTAAACAAGGCAAATAATGCTGGGAAACAACATGTGATGTTGTCACATCACAAAAGTTTCACTTCTTTCATGATGGGGAATTTCAAGTAAGCATCAGCCCTGGTTTTAGTTTATTAAGCGTTAAAAAGAAATGCAGACACTTAGCATTAGTTTGTCTTCACCTCTGTTTACTGCAACAATATGCGTTAGCAAAACATGGCTATGCATTAGGTGCAACTCAAATATGAAAGGCTGGGCAACAACAAATCATAATGTGGGAAAGTGTCAAATTAAATAAAACGGCTTAAAATAATTAAGCTGCTAAACATTTGAAACATTTCAGATTGAACTATGGTTGTTAGTGCAGGATAGTGTGCATGTGCAACAATGTTATAAAAAGAAAATGAAGGGTTTCCGTACCCAGCCTTCCTCTGCGGACCTCATCAGGCGATACCGGCCGAAGTTTCCTTTCAGCCTTGATCTCCTCCAAGATCCGCTCGTGGAGGGTGGGAGGAGGCTGAGTCTGAGGCTTCAGCTTCCGAGCAGAGACCTGGTACAGGTGGTAGGCAGGTGACAGAGGGTTAACAGAGTGGAGAGCAAAACCCGAGTTTGCAGCCAGCAGGCCTGCTCCCCTCCACCTCCTTATGTCTCTTGTGACTGATTGTCCACCTGATTACTTAGAAATGAGCATCTGTTAATCCTGCTACAAGATTTCTATCAGCAGAGGAGTGATGACTGTTTTTTCACTGAATTTAAACAACACTAAAACTCAAAGCTCTAACAATCATATTTGACAGAAACTGTTTTTAAATAAGATATACTTTTACAAAAATTCTCAAAGTCCTAAACACCAAGAAATAGATAGTTAAACCTGACTATTAGTTAAATTCTGATGATTTTGCCTTTACAAGTGATAAATCATTTCTAAAATTAATTAAGCTTACAAAGGTTGAAAATCCAGTCCAGCTCATTGATTCACAAATGTGAACATAGCCCTCTTTATTCTCCTTTATTACCAAGTTAATAAATAAGCTGCAAAAAGAAGAGATTTGTGTCATGGTCTATGGCACATATGTCAAACTGGTCCAGCAAAGGGCCGTGTGGCTGCAGGTTTTTGTTCCAACCAAGCAGCAGCACACCAGATTTGACTGATTCAATCAACTGATCTCAGTCTTCAGACAGCTGATTGGTCAAACTGTGTGCTCTTGGCTGGCTGGAACAAAAACCTGCAGCCACACGGCCCTTTGCTGGACCAGTTTGACATGCCTGGTCTATGGGCTTTTGGTTCAGTAGTTTTTTGTTTTCACTGTTCTGTAGGTTGTCTTTGTCACAGTCATGTCTGGTTTCCTGTTTTATTTTTGTAATTCCTTCCCTTGTGTTTTGTTTCCTGTTTTATTTTTGTAATTCCTTCCCTTGTGTCTGGTTTCCTGTTTTATTTTTGTAATTCCTTCCCTTGTGTCTGGTTTCCTGTTTTATTTTTGTAATTCCTACCCTTGTGTCTGGTTTATTGTTTTACTTTTGTAATTCCTTCCCTTGTGTATTCTGTTTTGCTTTTTGTTTCCTGTTCATTAGTACACCTGGTTTGATTTGGTAATTAATCTGTTCCTCATAAGTCCTTCTGTGTATATATACCCCTTGGTTTCCTTTTCACCTTTCCAGTTCTTGTCTTCATATCTTGTTTTGCCTCCCACCTCATCTGCCTGCATTTGGGGCCTTGCGCCCCTGACAATCTGCCTTATATTTAACTACTACAATAGCTATTTGTACTCACAGGATTGAGAGGTGGTCTGGACCTGATGAACTCCAGGATAACTTCATGAGCGCTTTTCTTTAACCTGGGAGGGATATCTCCGTTGACCTGGCACATCGGAAGAAAACAGTAAAAAGGACATACATAAGGAGAAAAAGCTTGATTTTTATATTTATATGAAAATGCTTAATGATGAATATACTGTACAGCTTTTTCCTTTTTTAGTATTTTAAAAATGTTTATTGTGAATGAAGTTCTGATATGATGATGCACAGAGGTCCAGGATCTCCTACAGCAGTAGTCTGATGTCCTCATGATAACCCAGAGCTTCTGATTAGCAGATTATTCATAGTCTTGAATGTGGAAGTTAAATGGATTAGAGAGGAAACCCTTGTAATGAGTAAAACACGATTTTATAATAGTGTAAAGAATAACATCACATCTAGTTGTAAGTGAAACAACCAACAGAATTTACATATTGTTGTGCTCACTGACCAGACCAGAATATGTTCACTGGTTGGACAGTACCATGAGCACATCTGATCTAATGATATACAGTCTGAAAGCTGTGCTAATCATCTGTTTATCTCTGCAGTTATCAATGCTTTTTATGTGCACAGCAGCCATGTTAGCTTCAAAGTTGGGGCTAGAGAGGTTACTCTAACTTTCTTAATTCAACTTAAGCCAATGTTTCAGTCAGCTTTTCTCACCTACAACTAATTAATTCCAACTTCAAAAATAAAGTCGATATTTGCCCAGCCACTACTCCCAAGTCTGCTGTCGGTCGGCCTCCAGGTCGCCCCCCTGAACTTTGTCGTGGGGCCTGTTTTGTTTTGGTCTGGTCCCTCCTCCAGGCCCCCTCTGCCAACCCTGGGTGGACTGTTTGTTTTCTCTTTGGTGGACTTTGTCGTGCCGTCTGGTATCTGGCCCTTGTGGGGGAGTTTATGTCATGTTTCATGGTCTTGGTTTATATTCTGGTGTTTGTCATGTTTAGTTTCTGTTTAGATCATGTTTGGGTTTTTGGTTTTGTCATGTTTAGTTCAGTTTGTAGTTTTCCCTCATGTGCTCTGTGTTTTGTTCCTGGCTCGTTAGATCACCTGGTCTGATTTCTCATTCATTACTCCTCTGTGTATATATGCCCCTTGGTTTTCAGTTGTCTTTGTCAGGTCCATATGTTCACCCATGTCGTGTCTCAGTTCCTGTTTTGCGTTCCGGATTAAATCTCAGTCAACAGCATCATTCTGCCTACTGCCTTTACTGTCTGCATTTGGGTCCTCACTTCCACCGCATTGTGACAGATATGACCAAAAATATAGCATTCAATAAATTTTAACTTGATCAAAAACAATATTGGTGGGGATCATAGTCACAGTGGCATTTTCTGACTGACTGAACAAGTTTGCAGGTTTCCAAAAAAATTCACACTGGATTTAAAAACCAGTGCAGCAAACAGGAGACAAGCTCGTGGCATTCATTTCTAATCCAAACTTGTTGGGGTGTTTCCCGGAAAAACTAGCTTGTCGTGCATTTTACGGTAGACAAGATGGTGTATCGGTCAGGATGCAGGAAGGGAGGCTGGTATGTGTCTCTTTCTTGAACTGTCTTGATCAGTTCTGTTTATTGAAGCAGTTCAAACTCAGCAGTGCCATCACAGTTTCTCGTCATGGACTTAACACTCAGAATATCGAACTGGCTTGCATGAACATCTGCGGGACACGTATCATCAAGGGTCCTAATCTAACAAGCAATAACCAAACACGTATGCTTCCCCTCATCGTTTAGACCAGAACCGGCTAACCTTACATACGTCACTTCCTTTTAACAGGCACAGAAATCTAATCATGAACACTGTAGATTTTAGCCTTTAATACACAAACATGTTGCTGTCTCACTCACCATGACTTTGCGCAGTTTGTAGCGTTTGGACCTGATATCGTCCATGAGCATCTCGTAGGGAGTGAGTTGGTACTCAATGGGCAGAGGGTTGTACTGACGCTCCTGCACCTTCTTTAGTTTGACTCCTTCACGAAGGTCCCTCATCACCTGAACCCAGAATCGAGCCTGATGAAGAAAGAAAACGGTAGAGTTGGAAAAAGACCACAACATAGAAGTAGAAAATACTACAGCTGCTTAAACAGTGATTGAGTTAGCTCATCTCTGTAGATACTGAGAAGCTCATTTATAAGGTTACATGTTTGAGGTACCACATGACTCCTTATAGATTTCTAAATGTGAAAATGTAGTTTTGACCAGTCTCACTAAAAAAAAAAGTTCAGGTTGGGTGTCTGGTGTCTTACCCAGTCAGCGTTCTGTAGCTCATTCAGGTCTCGGACAGGTTCCTCTGTTGATTCCTCCTCCATTTTCCGGAGGTTCTGGTGGGGAGAGAAAAGGTTTGTGTTTGTTACAGATCTGACTCTGGTCAAGGATGACAGGTTGTTACCCTTCAGCAGAATAAAAAAGATCTTTGGAAATGAAGACAGAGTTATTGCTCAGATTCAGTTTATAGACACTCAGATGTGAGAGGATGCAGCAGATGAGATCATTTTTTTAACCCTTTATTTGGATAAGAACTATATTTGTACGCTTTATTGGATATACAAAATGTCTCTGTATGCTAGTCCATGAAATCCTAGAACCACATCACGTTTTCCACCCCAATCATCAAAGATCAGGCTACATCCCAGCTACTTCACTGAGACCAGTCTTCAGCATAAAAAATAGAAAAATACTGATACTGACCACTTACTACTGCATTAAATTCGTTATTTACAAAAAAGCATCCAAGTTTCAAAGACTTATAATATCCTCAAATATTAAAATAACACTCTTTATATGACTGGAAACTTAAATTACAAAGTATTTCAATGAGTGGCCGATAAAGGGACAAAACAGATCTGCTTAGTGGTCAAATTTTTCATTTGAGGCTCCTCAGAACGGCCAAGCAACAAGGCAGGAAAAGATTTAGAAAAAGTCATCCATTTGCTCAATTTTTCCTGTTTGGACTATTAAACTTTCTTCACTGGCTTTCTATCAGTTTCAGGATCCAGACCCAGCAGCACTAATTACTCCAAATAACACAACTAACAATCTACATTAGTAATGGATAACATGGATATGTTAAGCATGGCTGTAGATTTCTAGACTACATTTCTTCACAAAGCACATATTGATTTATCATGAAAGAAAAGCAAACCTTTGCAATTTTACCAAATTATTAAATATTTGCATTTGCAAAGCAAAGATTATTGAAGGTTTTGCTGGAAATTTTGCCACATATTTTCCACAGAAGAAAGTAGATTAACATTGATTATCCTTTAACTTCTACATCTATGTCTGTACCTATCATCAGGGTCAAGCTTTCCTTTTTTGTTCTGCTCCATGGCTGCAGGAAATAATCAGGCAGTTTATACTTCATGCTTGATTTAAATGCCAACAAGAATAAGCATGCTGATTGATATGCTGAACTAAACCAGTTTCCATGAATATTTTCCATGAACAATATGCAGTAGGAGGACATAAAATGTCTTTAATGTTTGCTCCTGACCTCTTGCAGAGATAAATGGGCCTGTTTTTAGAAACATGCAGCTTTTCAAACAGCAGCGCAAGCACCAGCTAATCTAACTGGTTTGTTGCACGGCTGAACTTTTGAGTAATTGTCAGAACAAGTCCAAATGTCAGCTAGAACTACTGTACAGCATTAACACGTATGATTCCCAGCCTCAGCAACATGATCAAAGCATTGATCTTCCAATCAACCAATTTAAATTTAATTTGAAACTTTATTAAGCTACAAATGAATAAAATAAACTTAAGTTAAATTAAATTAGCTTCACTTAAAGGGTCAGTAAGCAGAAATGAATCATTTCTAGATTGGAATTTAAAAAATCACCATGAGAGAAACTAGAGTGGCCATTTCATCTGGAGCATGA
The DNA here is from genome assembly GCF_017639745.1 of Melanotaenia boesemani. Lineage (NCBI taxonomy): Eukaryota > Metazoa > Chordata > Actinopteri > Atheriniformes > Melanotaeniidae > Melanotaenia > Melanotaenia boesemani. The sequence continues at coordinate 32,319,208 of NC_055687.1, forward strand.
CATCACACCGTCTCTCTGTATTGATTTCCAGCACCATGTTCACCAGCCGGTCTGGCCATGCGTTCATGTACGTTCATGCGAATCGCCGCCTCCTCCCTTCTCTCTGAACCCTCAGCCAGCGAGTAATGGCAGCGTATACTTTGAAGCAAGATGGCAGAGAGCGGAACGAAACATTTACCAGAAGAAGACCAGGAACCGACATTACCTCAAAAAAAACACAAGCGAATAAGTTATCGGATAAAGAAAGGGACATAACCCGGATTAACATTGGCCTTGTATTTCCAAAGAGGAGAGCACTGGGAGAGCTGAAGAAGCTACAATTTGACTGGAAGCCAGCAAACAACATAAATGTTATAAGTTACTTTGACATGTTTCACAAAATGAGATTGTTTTACTCAGTGTGTTTGCACTTTCATTTACGAACAAGGCAAGTGGGGGGAAGAAGTAGAGGGAGGTGTGGCTCATTGCACACCTAACTTAACTTAACTTAACTTCCTAATTAAACCCCAAATTAAATTAAATTAAATTAAATTAAATTAATAGAAAAGTAATGATTTCAATTTGTTTTTAAGTTCAATCCCCAAATCAGACTCACAGAGACCTTTTTTTCCTTTGTTTGTGAGTGCGTATGCCTACAGCTTCTTGGTATGGTCTATTCAAAACAAATGCACTTTATAGGTATGGTCAAAGAAAAAGAGAAGAAGGAATTAATTCAGCTGTGGTTTACAGGCAGTGAACCCTACAGTTTAGCTTATCTCTTCCATCCTGACTCCTGTTTGAACCCGAACAGCACGAGGCTGTTACAGTGCTGTGAAACACTGACAGACAGAGACTCTGCAGGAAACAAGACGCTAATCTGCATTCCTCTGCATTTCTCAGCAGGAGATGTACGGTGTGTTTGTGTGTCTGCATTTATGTGTGAACAAGACAAAGAGAAGGCATTTTAAAGCAGCTGGTGGACAAAAAATATTTTCCCTCTGGGTAATATTTGACGGTTCTCAGCACAGCCATGGCTGATAAGACAGTCACAAGAGCCTGCCCAGCTGACTGCTTAGTTAAGACCTCGACCCACAGGGAAATCACAATTCTTCGTCATCCCATCATGAAACATCTGTGTCCACCGACTGGTTACATAAAGCCACATCAGCTTGCTTCATCACAAGTCAGTTTGTCTACAGCGCATACAGCACATTGGTGGTTCATCACATTCAAGCTCATCACATTAAAACAGCTAATCCAGCCACTGAAGAGCATAAAGAGAGATTACTTCAACTGCTTTTAAACACCATTATCTCATTTGGATGAGCTGCACAACTCCAGATCACATCAAAGCTCCGTATTACAATTTCAAAAGGTCGATTGAGCAGCGTAAACTGCATGCAGTGCATTTTAATTAAATCATGATACGTAAGCCTCATGTGACCTGTTTTTTACTGCTTTGAAGCCAAAAATCATAGCTCTGGTTTTATATCTACAACCTGAGTAACTCTGCTGGACAAGAAGCACAAACACCAATGATTCAGTCCTTTTCTGTGAATTCCTAATGTTTGGCCCAGATGTATACAAAAGAAATGGCACACAACAGCATGTTCTGGTCCTTTATAACATTGTTAATTATTTCAGTGTACAATGGCTGCAGTCCTCAACTTTCCCATAAAGCTTCTTTCCCAGCAAGTTATGCAACCAGCCAAATCCCCCTCTTTTCATTGAGATGCATTACACACACTAAAAGGGCAACAGAAATAGTGCATAGCAGGAAGCAACCCCAAGGTAGAACACACACACACACACACACACACACACACACACACACACACACACACACACACACACACACACACACACACACACAGTTCCTAATGGGAAATGTTCCAGCCCACAGCTGAGCTCCCAATTGCTCCTGAGAAAAAACAAAGTCCACGGTGACTGAACTTAAGATTTGGTTTGAAGAATAGATGTGTGCAGCAAAAAGACATGGTTTTGTGGTTGGAGGAGCCTGAATCTCAACTCAAGTATCACATAATTTTTTAACCTTTTTCTATTAAGTGGAAAATTTTGCATAGTGACTGTGCAAACTTTATAATCATCAGAGAACAGAACTAAAAAACACCTGCAAGCTCCTTTCTTAAATTCTGACTCATGACCTGTAACTGATAACCACTGGCTCATTAATCTGTTGTGGTATGTAGACAAGCTGCAAAAATATTACGCCACACACACACGCAAACCTCTGCATTGGCTTTCATGTGTGATTTTTTAAATCATGTCTGACTGAATGAATCACAAGAACCTGAGCTCTGCACTTTTGGCAGAATGAGAGTCAGCATGCCTGCAGATTTTGTCATTTGTGTCTGACACACACGTCATGATTTGTTCACAGTGGATGTCTGAGTTGTCAGCCAATAAGGGTTGAGAGTACAGTTTGTTCATAGGAGACAGTGAAAGATGCTGCAGTCATAAAAAAGTGTCACCATTTTATACCACATGATGAAAAACATGTGTATCTTCAATTCTAACACTTATTTATTGGGGTGGGGGGTGTCTATTAAAAGCTTATGAGGAAAATAGAAAGACCCCACTGAGCAGATAAAGAGCTGATTACAGAGAAAGCTCACACAAAACACTTTTTCATCTTCATAAAGTACTTTCTTGACTAGTTGCCGAGTCTCATTCAATATGTAATAGAGGTAAGAAAATTTTCTCCCATCATAAACTCAGGTTTATATTGGACAGTTTTCTCATTTACTGTATGGCTTTCTCTCTAAGCCCTTCCGAGCTACAGCCTTTAAAATTCTTGATGTCAAAATTTAACATTTTCTTTGTAAACCTCTGGCACCTAAAGGGTTAATATCAAGCAAACGGCTTGTATTAACTAATTTAAATGAGTAAACAAACTCATTTAAATGAATTTCTAACTTTTTTTCTAACAAATAGAAGATTCTGCATAGTGACAATCGCCAGAGAACAGAACTAGAAAAGACCTGCATGCTCCTTTCTAAAATTCTTACTGACCTGCAACTGATCACAACCAATGGTGCATTAATCCTTTGTGGTATGAAGACAACAAAAATATTATGCCACGCACACACACATGAAAGCACAATGGCTTTCATGCATGATTATTTAAATCATGTCGGGCCAAACAAAAATAGCAAAATCTGGCAAATGGAGGACTCATTTCCTATGCCCCATGTATCCAACATGTTAATGTAAGGTAAATCATGGAAATTTGACTTATGTCAGATCAAAATCATTTTAAGATACTTAAATACGTGCTATAATCTATGATTAATGTATAAAGATCATAAACTGAAAGTCAAAGTTAAGAGTTGAGTCACAGTATGAGTGAGTTTACATGAACATTGCATTTGTTTCTTTATTCCCAGTCACTGCTACAGATGCCTCTCAGCATCAGCTGACTGCCTTTTCTCTGTCACACAGAAAACACAACTTTCTGTCTGACTGTTTTCCTCTGTCTCTCTTATGTCCATGACTGCTGCATGCTGCAAGTCAAATAAGGACAGGTTCCATCCAAGTTATGCAGAACAGCATTTCTGAACACACAACACGCCCAACCTTGAAGCTGATGGGCTACAGCAGCAGAAGACCACACCTGGTCCCTCCTGTCAGCTGAGAACAGGAAACCGAGGCTACAATTCACACAGACTCACCAACACTGGACAACAGAAGATGGAAAAGCATTGCTGGTATGATGAGTCTTCATGGATTCATCCTGCCTTGTATGTACAGCTGGTGGTGTAATGGTGTGGGGAACATTTTCTCTGAACACTTTGGGCCCCTTAGTACCAACGTCACATGGTTTAGGCACCACAGTCTTCCTGAGTATTTGCTGACCATCTCCATCCCTTTATGACCACAGTGTAGCATCTTCTGATGGCTACTTCCAGCAGGATAATGCACCATGTCGCAAAACTCAAATCATCTCTAACCGCTTTCTTGAACATGACAAATCTGCAGCAACTGTGTGGTGGTATCATGTCAATTTGGAGCAAAATCTCTGAGGAATGTTTCCAACACCTTGTTGAATTATGACACCATGAATTAAAGATTTTGAGCGAAAAGGGGTTCAACCCAGTACTAGCAAGATCAACCAAATGAAGTTAGCAGTGAGTGTACATGAGAACATAACTTTAAATTCTGAAACTCTTTTCCTCATTCATTATTTTGACTCTGAAACCTACATTTAGGACCTGTTTTACGGATTTCTCCAAACCGAACAGCCAACACTGTCAGAGGTACCCACAGAGAGTGAGAATCAAGCTGTCATACTGTTAAATCTTTTGAAATGATGTCCAGCTAAGTCCTAAATTTGAGAGATCACCATGTAATTAAAGGTTGAGTTCATGCATTAACCAATACACAAAAAATGATTTCTTATTTTAGCTGTCCTGTAACCAACCCGCATATTTGATGGTTCGAACTGTAATAAATCTGTCTGAGCTTTATGACCTCACAGCTATGAGGATGATGATGAGGACTCACCTCTTTGGCACTCTTTATCTTCTCCAGGAATGTACGCAGCTCCCTGGTTTCTGTGTAGAGTGCCCGACACACCGCCTGGTAGTGGTTGGGGGCATTTGACAGACTGGGTAGATGAGTTGTACACAGCTACAACAGAGAAAGTGAAACATGTAAAAAAAAAAACAAAAAAACAAACCTTTTAACAGCTATATTTTATTGTATGTTAATTTCAGAGCAGGTCGTTGGTTATATGATCCATTTATTTTGTGCTTTGAGAGTAACAGGTTAAAAAACAATAGACATAGCAGCAAGAGGAAAAGTTTAAAACAAGTTAACAAAAATAAGAGCCTGTTTTTAATTGTTTAAATGTTATCTCATTAGCTATTACATTAACCTCAAAATAAATGCCATGTAACCTGTCTGTGACACATTTAGGTAAAGTTTTTTTGTTGTTGTTGTTTTTTTTTTTTTATTTTGGCTTAATTTGGAGGTTGATGTCATTACTAACAAAAATAAATAAATAAAGAAATAAAGAAATATGTAAGTCTGACATTTTGTGTGACACACTAGTTTTTAAAATATACCATTTAAAACTCAGTTCAGATTTGGAGGGGATTATCTCAGAGTTGAATTATCCAGCTTTCAAACGTGTATCTCCTCTCAAATCTAACTCCAGATCATAAGGAATGAACAATAATTCACAAGTGGAAAGTTGAAACACCTGCTTGTTGCCTCGCTGTTGAGAGCAAATTCTCATTGGCAGCCGCACCTTCCTCAATTTTTCTCTTTTTTCGACAGACAAAGCCACCGGTGTGGAGGATCCACATGAGGAAAACATTGGAATTAAAATTAAAAACAAGATCAAATAAACTTAAAACCACTAATTGTATTTTAAGTGGACTACAATGAAACAAATTGAAAAGGACTTTGTGTGTAAAAATGCTTTGAGATGACTTTGTTGTAAATTGGCACAATACAAATAATGCTGAGTTGAATTGCACTGAATCAGCGCTAATTATATGCATATGAAAGAAACATTTATTGAATATTCTACCACCACTTTACTGAGTATTTTATATAATGACAAAGAAATCTTTGCTACCACGGGAGTTTTTTTTAAACTTTTTTTCTTACTTAGAAGCTGGACATTTATCATAGATTTATCATCAGTAGCTTTTGCATAAAATAATTTCTCTTTAATAAAAACTGTTGATAAAATATTTTTATAGTTCTATCAGCTTGGTGTATGACCTGGATTAACTGTGTGTGCTGGTGATCTCTAATTACTGTCTGTATGTCTCAGACTGAAGCTGTGCTAAGTCATTATAGTGACATTTCCACAATGCAAACGTCCCCAAAAACATTTGTAAACAACTCTTCTTTGCTGCTGAACACAACCCACAAGCACAAGACAGCTCTGCCTGAGGTCAGTTGTGCTGCTGCTACACAAACAGAAACAGGGATGACAAAATATGTGTTGAATTCTCTCAGAGGAACAGAAGGCACCTTTGGTTACCGCTCAGCAGGCTATTGGCAGCCATTTGTCCAGACTGCAAATATCTCACTAAACACAAACAACAGCAGACAGGAATGTCTCTATAAACGTTATCCTCCCACATCTCTTGCAGAAAATGTTGCAGTGATCCTAACATATAAATTCAAACAGTTAAGGCAAGTGCATAAATGTGGCTCTAAGTTAAAAGCACTTTATTGTGTCACTGAGGGTAAGTACAGTAGAACAAAAGGGGAAGTGATGAAGCACATAGAGCCAAAGGTCTAGGGGGGAAAAAAAAGCTTAGACAACTATTTAAACTGACAGCTAGCTAGCCATTGGGGCAGCAAGTCTACCCAGCTGCTCCAATCAGTTGCCTTGTAGAGCAGTGTTATTGTGTGTTTGCCTATTTGTGTGTGTCACGGAGTATGCTGTCATTATGCAAACGGTATGAGGCCATGTGAGGAGTGACAGTGACTCTCTGCTCCAATGGACAGCAGAGCTACATGAGCAGGGCAATCTGCCTGCACAGTGGTTGTAAATCTGTGTCCACAGCCATGCTAAGGATTTTCAAACTTCCACATCTTTCCTCAACAGTTGCTGTTTTGAACCTAAATTTATACTGATGCTACTTAAATTTTTGCATCAGTATAATCAGTGTACTATTGAGACTTTATTGTTAGATTATCACATTTGTATCTACAGACTCAAAAAGCTGAGGTCTTATACAGCATGCTAAGCACCGGAGAAGCCCATCAAGACTACTTATAGGCTGGACCTGTAGCTTATTTGTATGTGCTGAGAAGCTCGTCAGCTGTAGCAGAAGTCAGTACAAGCTAGGAGGAAGAAACGCAAAAGAAGCAAAGAGGCGAAGCTGTTTGCTGTTCTGCTCTTGTAAAAAAAAAAACAACCACTTCCATGTTCTGTTTATGGCTATAACAGTTCAAAATCAGATTAAGATGTTAAACTACAACAGAAGGAGATGCTGTTTATTTTAAGCCATTTCAGTATCAAATCAAAGATATTAAAGAGGACACGGCTCTGCAGGCTAGTTTTAAATGCAATTACAAACAGCTGGATATTTACCACTAAGCTAACTATAAAAGTCAGATCCTGTTCAAAGCATTTATCCAGGAGACACCACTACCATGTTCATCATTTTTCTGTTTTCTCTCCTTTTTGATCTTGCAGTTCTTGAATTGTGAGAAGATAGAATCATTTTATGAGCTTGATAACTACAGGAGTTGATGTTAATAGAATCTTGTAAGGAAATAATAGAGCATTCTTTTTTTTTTTACCTATAAAACTGTCATTATAAAAGTGATAAATAAGCCAAATGACAACAAAGCAACTAGCAATTAACTCTGTCACAAAATAGGACAATATGGGAAAGATGTCCTATAAATGACTCACATCCCCTCGCCACCTACTTTCAGGATGTCTCTGTAGCTGTGAACTCCAGAGATATTGTCAGGATCATCTGTCTCATCCTCTTCCTCTGTGGCCTCATAACCTTCATCAGGGCAGGCGTCCTTCTCGGCCTCAGCTATGTTGGTCATGAGATCAATGAGCTGCTCCAGAGGAGGACTAAGCTCCCTCTCCTCATTCTCCTTCAGGCCATAGTCGAGAGCTTTGTAGATCATGATGCCCAGAGACTCAATCACCTGCAAGTGCAAAGATCACAACAATATTTTACTTATTTATGCTTCATCCGTCTCTGGTTGCTGTACACATTGTATATGAAATCCATCTAAGGAAGGGATGTCTTTATTATACCAACATTTATCATAAGTAAATGTTTGGTTAATGATCACATATTATACTGCTTATCAAACATGAACATGTTGTTTGGCTTTGTACCTGGTTTTGCTGTTAATCTGCGACATGATAAAAACAAGTATATGGATTTGTGTTATTTTTACGCAACATGATCCTCTTTTGCCAGGACTCAGCTTAAATTCTGCTCACTACATGACTCAGAAAGCTCTTCACTCTATACAGTTAGAGAGAGACACTCAATGGCCTTTTACTAAATTTGACACACTGGCTGTGGGAGAAAATGATTTATTGATGAACTTGTGAGTAAACTGATGCATGAAGGGAAAAAACCTGCACTGAGACATCTGTGCCTTTGTGTAAATCAGTTTTAAACTGTTTTTACTCCATAACATACAGATAGAAATTACTCCAAATTCCAAGCAGGAGTAACAGAGTACTTTACCCAGAGTAAAAAAAAAAAAAGAAAGTGGATCCAGGTTAGTTAATAGCTTATTTCTCACAAGTCCCAAAGGCAGCAAAGTTTCTGCATTGCCCACTTTGTATGTCAAAATTTAACAAAGATGCTCCTATGTTGAAAAGACTCATTAATGTTCTCAGTGATGTGTATCAGGCCATACAACTGCTCACTTAGTGACATCTTACTCATTAGCAGAAAGTGATTACAGAGTTAACTTGGCCATGTCCAGCAGCAGTTACTGCTGCCAGACATCTTAACCTTTTGAGCCCTGTGCATATTTTATGCCTCTGCTCAAAACATCTGGTTGCCCATAATGAAATGAGTGTATCTTTGCAACCACAATGTGTATTTTACTTTTGGAGTCATGGTAAAGGGAACATTTGTGAAATTTGTTAAAATGTCTAAATATTAGTATTTGTTTTACTGCTGAAGACTAAATAAAGATGGCACACAGCACAAATGAAAAGGTTTCAGTCTTGCTAACACAAATCAAATCATAGTACAATGTGTCTATATTATCAACTCTGATAAAGGGAAGCAGAACAAAATTAGGAAAGTTTTAGTTGGAGTAGCTAAAGTCTCCAAAATGGACATTTTGGCCCAGTTTGGCACCATCTGGCTGACGTCCACTGGGGATCCTCAAGTTTTAACAAGTTAAAGAGGAAACAAGCTGCAAATGAATTATTTTATTCAATTATTTGCATCCTAATTCAACATTCACATTCAAATGTGCATTCTCAATGCACAGAACAAATTAATATAGGTTTTAGGAAATGTTACATTTGTATTTTCTTTGTTATTTAAATGAGGAGGGATAAGAAATAAGACCTTGACACCCTCGAGTCTTAGAAGAACTCTTAGAAGAGTCTTTTATAAAGAACCAAAAAATGATTTCATGTGTGGGAAAATGGGTAAATAGAAAACATGAAATACACTGAAACAGGACTGTTGTTTGTCTTTCCAGACGTAATGCATGTAGGTCAAGAAATGGTGTACTTGTTTACTGCAGTCTGCTGTGGAATTGGAGAGTCATGGTGGATAAAGTCATCATTGCCAAAAGAACAAAAGACAAGAGTGGGAAATCACATAGAGGATTATTCTGCAGCTCTAAGCTCTGAGAAAAGACAGAGGGGGAGATACAGCATATAAAACACTGAGAGAAACCACATGGACAGATAGATGGAGCAAGAATGAATGACAGAATGGGGGAGGGAAAGGGGGAGAAAACACAGAGCAGAGGTATAAACACAGAGGAGACAGGTGAAAAGAAATGTGTGAATTGATGAGGGTAAATGCATGGACCGTCAGGTCAGAGAAGAGAGAAAGATGAGGGGCTGATTTATGGACACTCTTACATTGAGGAGGAGTCATATAAGGAGGTCTGCCTTCCTCACCCCCCTTTCACTGCATCTGAGTTACCTCAGGGGGGATGGATGAATGTGGCCTCTTTGTCTGAGCTCCACCCAGATCCACATCAACTGACACATGATAGGTTGCAAGCACAGAAAAATGCAGAGACATACTCATTCAGGCTCCTACTATAACCTAAGGTTACTGCATGGAAACCATTCCCTGTAGACAGTCACAGCATGCTGCAGAGGATATGACAGATACGCATCATGCTGCCCTGCCCAGTGTAGACAACGGTGTTATCAGTTAAGCCATGGCATTTTCTTAGCTGTCTTTAAATAATGTCTTTAAGAGTTCAATCAAGTGTTAAAATGCGATCAGCCAAATGAGACAAGGCAAACTCTGAAATGTTTTCTTACTTTTTGTAGCCTTAGTGTTTGGTTTAAGACATGTGGTTGGAGCAAATGTGTAAAGAGATGCATCTGTCCTCATGTCCAAAAATGTGGCTGATAATTGAGATAAACATTTGCTATACTAATGATTCATGAATATTTAAACCTGCATGTACTAAGCATGTATATTTGTCTGTAACTGGGTATTTTGTAATAGCTAACCTAACACTGCTTAATAAGATGCAGGATAAGGTAACCCTATCCATATGCTTATAACTCTTAATCATAACCATTTGTAAGTGACAGTAAAGTAGATCAATTCCAAACAGTGAGTGGTAACTGATCAGATTTTAAAGGACTGTGTTGTGTTGGACAGGTTTGCCTGTCGTCTTAGAATCAGAACTCTAATATCATTTACTACCCTTCCTCCACTTTATTCATGACCAGTTCAACTGTACTGACATATGTACATGTGGGCAGATAAGGCCTATAATTCTGTTATGAACCATTACCTCACAAGAAGAAGGCTCAAACTTTGGCTCAAATCATTCGTGTGGTATTAGCATGTTGTCCCTGCATATGTGGGTTAGGTTGATCGTTGTTTCTAAATTCCTAGCACTGAGTGGGAGTGGTTCATCTCTTTGTCTTGGCCCTGTGATGGACTGGGGACCTGTCCAAGGTGTACCCTGCCTATTACCTAGTACCAGCTGGGATAGACTCTATTGCATACCTGCACTGGAATAAGCAGGTATACACAATGGATGGAATATAAAATGGCATCTATGATAGTGGTGGTGGTATAAAAATATAAATTACAGGTTACTTCTATCCTTGATTTTTTCTAACCCTAACTGAATCATTTAGATTTTTAAGCTTAATCAAGCGATGTTTTGACCTAAAACCAACTTGAAAATGACAAAGTTTAATTATAACGTGTTGTGTTTACACGTGTCAACGGCAACCTGTAAAATGGTGTACATGAAGGTAACTTTTGCTATAACTGCTACAATAATTTATCCAAAGTACAGAGTTTGTGTGAAGCTAGCGAAAAAATGGCTTTCATTTTCACAAAGGCTCATGGTTAAAAGTGGATGTTAATGCATCCTGATACAGAAGTTTTCATTCAGTGTCAAGTGATTTTAAGTAAATTGCTACAGAAACAGTCTCAAGTAAAGCTGTTCTATCAGCTGTCCTTTCATAGTAGCCTGTTTCCCCCCATGAAACTGACTGGGCTTTTTTGATTGATTTATTTAACAACATAGCATTAATAATTTAGTAAAAAAAAAAAACTGCCAAGGTTTCTACTGGAAGGAAGGAAGGAAATTTTATTTATACTGAGTGAGCTTCCCTTTCCTCTGGAAATTAAATGTTGTATGCTTTAATTTTCACGTTTTTTCTATTAGTTAAGAGCACAAATGCATGAAAAAGATTTCTTATTTAGCTGCCACTCAAGTTAACAAGAGACTAACTAAGCTATTTTAATTAAGCTACATTGGCTACAAATTCCTGCAAACAGCAATCTATAAGAGTATTCCTTGTGACTGTGGGGCCAAAGCAAATATGTCTCCTTCTGCTGGTTCCCAGGCTTTCAAGCAACCAAGCAGAATGATAGGATAGAAAGAAAAAAGGGTGATGAGAATAAAAACAACTAGGAAAAGGAAGAAAGAGTTGGATGAGGATATCAAGTAAAGTAGATTTCGCTGGACTGCAGATTAACAGCAGCAGTCATCCTAAGCAAAGAGCATTGTGATGCAGGAAATTTGTGTCACAGTGGCGTTCCCAAAGCTAGTTAATTACTGTTGTCCCCAAACACATCACAACCTCAGCTGAACTCTTCTTTAGACTAAAGTTTGCTTCAGCTTAGAGGCTGTGTGAGGAGCTTTCACTGTCTTCTTATAAAACTGATCCTAAAAACCTGATCACATTCTTCTACTGAGGTAAAATCATTGAATCAATCAAGTCACTTAATCAAAGATCAAATGGATCAGATAGATAGATAGATAGATAGATAGATAGATAGATAGATAGATAGATAGATAGATAGATAGATAGATAGATAGATAGATAGATAGATAGATAGATAGATAGATAGATAGATAGATAGATAGATAGATAGATAGATAGATTGAGCTGACTGATTGATGGGCTATTTTATAATTTCACCTCACTGTACCAGTGCCCTCTGCTGTAAACCTGATATCTGCCACATGCTACTTTTCCTTTTTGTTTACAAAGCCTAAAAGCCCAAACAAAATAGTTTTACATGTGTTCCATTGCTCATTATTAAAAAATAACCCTAACCCTCTTGACAACTATACATAGCTTTGCAGAAAAAATATTATCATGATGATAACATGCTAAAGCCAAGTCATTTCCTCTCATACACAAACAAATGCTCTCTGCGATTCTTCCGCCTGACTATACTGCCATGACTCACTGTCATATGACTGGTCACAGTTGCTTTTGTTTTCCTGGCAGATTGGGTACCCTCATAACACCTGAGCCAAAGAACATACACTCCTCCACTTTCTTAGCCTTTAAGTTTCTTTTGTCAGGCATACCTTCATGCACACCCGGTAGGAAACATTGACTTTTACATTAACCATTATAACAATTTAGAAAAAAAAGCAACTGTGTAACTTTTCTGTTTACATTACACACTCTAATCCTTTTTCAGACTTTAGGGGAGCATTAGGGGAGCATGACATGCATACTTAAACTCTGACAGAGGGGCATGTGATGAAACATAATCCACACGTTTGAGGTTACACTATATCACAGGACTATAGTCAACAGAGTCATTAACAAACTGCTTAAAACCAGCAACACTGCCTAATCTAACTGATAGCATACAAAACTCAAACCATTTTCACTGAATATAACATTGCGTGCAGTCTTACACCACAGCCTGCTGAACCCGGCTCGTTGGCTATGAAGAAAAAAAATAATCTGACATTCACAGCTGCATCATTTGCAAGAGTTCATGCTGTTATAAGCCATGTGCAGATAATGTGTGTCAGCTATGACTACACATGCGCTCCCGTTCATCCAACTTTGGGTTAATTCCACGCTGTATGCCAGCGCATGCCTTTAAAGCTGTCAAGCATCAAGCAACTCCACCAACTTGCAGTAGTTTTGTTTAGCCGTTCTGCCACAAACTGCATTGTCAGAACTGATTTCTGGTGCAAAGCTGCTTAGCAGGGATTTGTCTGTGCAGTTTCACATTCACTGCTGCTCCAGTGGAGTGTATGTACATGTGCTGAAGTTATTCATTGACTTTCCATCTGTTTCAAGCTCCATTACACAGCAATCTATGTCCAGATCTCTCAGAAAATTACTGCACAATATCTCCACTGAACCAGAATGCAATTTTCGGTCAAAGTGCAACATCAGAGACATAAAATACCTTCTGACTAGATTCATTTAACAGCTTTGAATCCATCATATATTCTGTCAATGTCTGCTAACTGGAGTGAGAAGAAAAGGATCACTATTGGAGTACAATTATTCAGGCCACTCCATCTTTTTGTGATTTGCAACGAGACTACCTCATGAATTTTGTGATAATACCTCTGGTTAAACATTTGTAATTGAACCAATCTGAATTCTAATCTCATAAAATATTCCCAAAAAGCAAAAGCAAAGAAACTAACTGCTCCACACCAACTGCTCCACACCAAGTGCTCCACACGGTAAGAAGTCTTTTTAGAAGCTATTATCACAGTTGTTAACAGCAGCTGATTATAATACAGTGCAGACTGTGGAGGAAGGGCAATTTCACTAAGTCCTTTAATTAACACTGAAACTTCTCCCGGAGTGTTCATCAAACTGGAAATCTTGCTGGGCGGCATTTCAAACCAATCAATAAGAGAAGAGGAAATGACCAGGTCAAACAAGCAGCCCTATATTCTCGTCCCTTAGGAGCTATGTGCAGATATTTTTGGCAAACTGTAGATCCATATGCACACATTTTGATTAACTATCAATGTCAACAATGCAAGCAAACCTAACAGTAAAGATGACGCAGTTTAAGTATACAAGGCCGGTTTGTTGCTGTACCGACACGTCTACTGTTAGCTGAAACAAAACTACTGGTTATTCCAGTCTTGGTTTTAAAGTAGGTTCTATATGAGATTTCCAGGTATTGTAGATAAAATATTAGTTAACATTGCATGCTGTGTTAAAATAACAGGTGTACACTTACTGTACACATCTGTCCTTGTGCCAATGAGGTACGTTTTATTAGTCCAGGTTAAATACTGATGAGGGAACCTTTTAACTTAATCAGTGTGTTAGTGTTTTTATCTTGTTGTAAATAATGTGATTTCGAACTTTTTATGGTGATTTCTGAGGTTTTGTTAACAACTCCATATGGAGTGTGTGTTTGTGAATGTGTTTCTGTTCCCATGGTAATGACATGGCTTATTTTACTGCATTAAAACATTTGATGTGTCCAGCTGAGCCAAACATACCTCCACAGGTGGGCTGCTGCATGATTAAGTTTGGGAACCCCTGTTAAAGTTGGACAGTCTCTTATCCGTCTAAGATGAGTTGACTTATCCATTTTCACATCAGGAGTATTTACTGTTGACTACTTCTTGTTTTTACGTTTGTAGCACATAATGGTGTTGGTGTAATATATGTTAAATGTGAAAGTGACTCAATTTGCATTCTGGCTGTTGGCATTTCATTTTATTTCATCCTCTCCTACGCCACTCGCCTTCCTTGCTCCTCCACTTGACTCTCCTGCTCCCTCTACCTCATTTGTGTCATGCTGTTCTGCACCGAACCCTTGGGCTACTCCTCTCTGTTAAACATTACTTAATCAAATAAATCACATACAAAATTCATTAATTTCGCATAAGTTCAAGTCTGTGAACGGACCATTAAAACTCTATTATTAAATTATTTGACAGTGTTCAAGAATCCTGCATGAACCTTGTGGCATTGATGCTGTTGCCTGACCAGAGCTCTTCCCTTTTTCAAAAAATACTTCAACATGCAGATCTAAAATAACAACCAGTGGTTAATACATTACGGTGCGTAGATGATAGCCTACATTGTTTGAGCCAACCAGTGTCAACTTCATTAGCCTATGGTAGCATTAGGACCAATTACTTAACATTATATAGCATCATATTTGCTGTTTATCATCAATATCTTTATTGGAATATCGATTCAACTTGACTGAGTGTGTGATTCCCAGCCTGACTTTGTGTCTCAGTCTGGCCCTGATGTCAACTAGTAACTCTTGTGATCTGCATAAGATTAAAAAAAGCATACCTTCATATCATCATCCATTATTAACTGTGTCATCATTGTGGTTAAAATATCACTGAACAGAAACGCTTACAAAAATGTCAAATTATTACTTCAAAGCATTGAAGACCAGTTTAAATAAATGATGAACATTATATTACATTACAAAAAAATGGCATCTTCTGTCCTTGTGCTTCTGCATGCAGCAAATTCTGCATTAATACCTTATACAAGAGACTTAGAGTCTATTTGTTTTGTGTTTGTTGTGTACTGAAAAAAGAAACGTTGCACTTGTTCAATTCGTTGAAGGTATCTGCAGTTTAAGCTGCAGGGAGCAGAGAAGCTAGCTGCATTAGAGGTAGCAAAATTCACATTTACAACTCCAGCATTATCTGGAACAAGCTGGATTTAAAATAATCTGCAGGGTCCCCACTTCATTCTGAATGCAAACTCTGTTGTTGAGGCTGGCTTTCCTTACTGCAATGAGCTAATGCAACTAAACCTCGCTGGTATTTATGAAGAAACTTATGGCATTAGCGGTTAAGCCATCATTATATCTCCCAACAACCACAGACTTCCTTTCAAAAATACCTTAATTGAGCCTTTGGTTTCTTTTCAGAAATGTGTACATGCTGAAATCTTTGCGGTAATCAGTAAAAGCTTTGCAAACTATATTTCAAAACTAATTAAACTCATAAGTAATCCCTTTGTGTGTTCAAATATTCACATTAAACATTTTGATATTTGCCTCTTTCTTATCCAGCAACATGCACTTATTCCCTCTCCCGACTGAGTGTTTGATCATGTATTATTCAAAATTTAAAATCTGTACGTCGGTGAAATAAAATCAGCACAACAGGAAAATAATGGGGTTACTCACCTCAGCTGTTGTGCAAGGGCTGAATTTACCTGCAAAGGAAACAAAAAAGTGGCAAATAAGACCAAACAAGAAACTTTAATATTCAGATACATGACCAGATAAGCAACATCATCCACTAATAGTGCATACATTTTATTATTATGTGCAACCACAGCTTTCAGAATGGGCCAAAACTGCTGCCATGCTAACTCTCTACTTGACTTATTACACACTGTAACTCTAATGTGAGCGAACATAATTATTTATAAATGATTCAGAAATAATTAGTTTAATTCTGCACAAAGGATTGGTAATTTCCTGAAACAGCTGGGTAAACACATTAAAATGGTAAGAAATACTGTGTTAATTGGGAACTTTTTCTAGCTGGGGATTAATACACATTTTAATTCAGTGCCAATGTAATCAACCCCATACTTTAAATGGTTAGACTGTTATTGTAAACTAAAGGAAAAGTCACATTTTTGTATAACAAGAATTTTTAATGAGTCATAACGATTTCTGTTGCACCAACTTTTTTAATCTTAAAGTTTTTTTTGTGGTTTAACATCCTCTAACAATTCATATTTTCATCAAACACCTTTCAGCAAAAGACCTGTGATGTCGTTTTCACTGTACAAACCAGCCCATTTTTAATAAAAGCTCTGTTTCTAATCTTTTCATTACTTTGAGTTACATGTGACCAGTGATGATGAAACTCTTTCCAAGAAGCCGCGTTGCATGAATGTACTCCCTTCAAAAGGTAGACCCACTTAAATGTTTCTCCAGGCTACATCAGTTCAGCTTTTGCTTCATGACCAAACAAGCAGCGAACAGATGACCCCCTTTAACAAATGCAGTTTTGTATTGTAACGCACAGGAATGCAACTTCACATCAGCTTTGACATCATTATGACCTCAACTAAAATCAGCAGATATGAGTGCCGTGTTGCTGTAAGGTGAAGACGTGTAAATTCCATGTTTCTGTGCACCGCCGGGGAGCAGAAGAAGGAGCAGCTGCTGAACAGATCAAAAAACAGTCTTTGGCTAAAACTAGCTAATTTTAATAAATTGATATAAGTATAAAATGCTAAAGTTAAAATGGTTTAAACACGGTATTAATTAGAGTAGCTACATATGATGGAGAAAATGATTAAATAATTTTTATAGAACCCAATTTACAATAAAATCAAATGAACTAATTTGGTCCAAAAGAAGTTTCAAAGACAAATTAGCTTGAACTCATTTAAATAATAGAATATTCATGTCTGAAAAGCAGCTAATCATTGCATAATTCTTCAGGCTTCAATTAGCATGTTACAGTACAATAACAAAAACAAGTGAACTGGTATGGCTTGTCTGGAAAGGAGAAAGCATCTCTCTACAAAGTTCATGGCTGTACAATTTCCAAAGCTGCATCTGAACTAACCATAAAGTGGACATTTTCTGATGCCAAGTGTGGTGAAAACCAAACATACCTCATCAGCTTAAACACCCCAAAACAACTGTCAGGCTTAATTTGGGCTTGTTTTGTAGCCACCTCAACACCTTGCCAACCAATGAACTTTTCTTCATACCAAAGTATTATAGGGTTCAAATGTGAGGTCATCTGTTCAAGAATTAAAGCTCGGTCCAGAGTGGGGCTTTACAGCAGCAAATCTACAACAGAATGTCTGACAAAAGAAAAAGACCTCGGCATGATAAAAATGCTCTGGTGGGACCTTTAGAGAGCTCGACATAAAGAAATGCTGAGAACCTCAAGCAACACTGTGAAGAAGAGTGAAACAAAGACCTATAATGTCATGCAGAAAACAATATTACGTTTATGAGCTTTTAAATAATTGGATGTACCTACTTTTTCACCATCTTCTGTGTGTTGAGTTAGTTTCATGCCACAGTGTCATATGTGTTCAATTCAGGTTATATTTACTTAATTTTACAACCTGGTAAGGAGCAGATAATTTTTTATTATTATATCCTGATATGTAAAACTTTAGAATTGAAAGAGACAGTGCTTTCCTTTTCACGTGACTGTAGCGTCATCAGAGGAAACACTAAGACACAGACATGCTCATCTGTAAAGATGTGCTGAATACCAGGCAGGACAACACAAACAAAAACATTGCATGGCACTTTGCAAATCCAAATTCCCCCTAAATTAACAACTAAATCAATAAAAAGAATAATAATGTTAGTTCAGAACTACAATGGTTCAACTTAGTTTTTTTTTGTTTTGTTTTGTTTTTTGTATGATGCAGTATAGGGTTATAAAAGATCAGACTCCCCTCTCCAATGGTTGCTTCCATGCTGCTAAAAATAGCCCATTCATTCTAACCATATAGACTCTGGCAGGATCACAACCAACATATTCATCACAGCTGTTCCTTTCAGATTTCCTCATGCAAGTTGATTAGACTAAGTGTGTGGTGCATCTATTGAATCAAAGGTGATAACATTGACTCAGAAATGTTAAGACAGGTAATAGCACATCCTGTAGGTCATTAGGCTATCAGACAGAGCATTACTAAGATTGTTAGATGGGCTTTTACTCAGTCTAGTCTGCACTGTGTGAGGAAATGTAATTATATCGGATGATGAGCATGCCAAGTCTTTGAGTGACAAGCCAAAGTGAGGTGTTTGTGTGGTTTAAGTGTATTGTTTCTACACCTATCAATAAAGGCAAGCCCACATGTCATGCAATGCCATCTGCTTTGTTTTGATTTGGATCTTGGTTTATATCTTATTTTAAAAAAGAAAAGAAGGCAAAAAAGCTACAAAAAAGGCACAATAATGCCAGCACCAGAGACACATTGGGATATTTAGACTATAGCAATAACTTATTATTCAATAAGTGGGATCCAATGTCAGTAGTTACAACAGCATAATTAGGCCCACAAGATGAGCTACAATGAACATGCAGAGTGAAGGCATTATTCAGTCGCCCTCCATCTGACCACTGCTCACATTTGGCTTGATATCACATGCTTAAATCAGATCAGAAAGAATGAACACCTTGATTTGATCTAAGACGGCAAAAACAGACTGAGAGGCTCTAAATAAAAGATGAAATCACATGATGTGCTCACACACGTGGCGAGTTGAGGAAATAGGTTAGTGGAAATCCGTGAAAACACACGGGTGAGAGCAGCAGGGGTCTGAGATGGCATTCCTTTGTGTATCAGGGATTAGATCATGTGTGATGGGACCTGGACTGTTGGCTGTTATCCTCCTGCAGATTTAGCCTGAAATGTTGATTAAGCACCTGAGCAGGAAAAAATGTAGAATCTCAAGCAGAAATAGGCTTTGTGTGAGCCAATTTTCACATCAACACAGGCCTAACTGGACCATGGAAGCCCTATAATATTTAAACTGCGTTTTTAAAACAAATTATATTGTGATTATGTGGACTTTCTTGTCTTCATGAGATTTATTTTTAGTCGTTTAAGGATAGCACCTGAGCCTTGTGTGTTTTGATATTCAAGTGGCCTAACATCCGAATAGCTCTCATCAGTCTTAGTCTTATGTAACATTTTACCTTCACAACCCTGATGATCCACCTTCACAGACCCGTCTTTTTGTATCCTAACATCCCCCGGACCGGCTATTCTCTGCGGAGCAGCCTCTGATAAAGCTCCGGTGGTGGAGGCGGCAGCAGCGGTGCTCCTTCTGCTCCGTTGTCCCTTCGCCAGCGACCGGCAGCACTGGTAACACACCGCCCATGCTTGCTCCTCATTAATCGGCTGGTTATAAAGATTCAGTATCTCCTCCAGAGACAGGTCCTCCGCTCCGGCTTCTTCTGGTGAATTCATGGCGGTGTGATGCTGCTGCACATCCCGACGAGTCGCTGCAGCAGCATCCGTCAGTCCTCCGTGGTCCCAGCCGCATCGCTGCTCGGCCATCCTTTCATTATCTCAGCACAAGAGGCCCGATGATGAGAACAGGTCCAGGCCGATATGAGAGGAGAAATCCGGGGACATTGATGCCCGGCTCTCGGCTCCTCTAGAAGCAGCACTGACAAGTGAAGCAGCACACGGTGTTTGTTTCTCCGCCCGACGCTCAGGTTTTGGTACCAGGCGTCATAAGACGATGTGTGTTTTAGCCTTTGTGATCCAAGCCTGCACTGTGTGTGTGTGTGTGTGTGGGTGTGTGCGTTCACATCCCAGACCAATAAGCTCACTTCATCACATGATCACTCTCTCTTTCCCCCCCTCCCTGTTTTTCTTTCTGTCCACGTTTATTTCTTGAGAACCTGTAGGAACCTTCCTAATCCCAAACCACAGACACATCATGTCAGTAGGTTTTAAAGACTGATCAAAATCAGGTGTTGGACTACTTCTTTTTATTTTATTTTTTCAAATTCATTGTGTTTGACATAGACACACACTGGCCACTTTATTAGGTCCATCTTTTTCCTCCAGAACTGTCTTAATTCTTGGTGTGATAGATTGAACAAGGTGTTGGAAACATTCCTCAGAGGTTTTGCTCCATATTGACATGACAGCATCACACAGTTGCTGCAGGTTTGTCGGCTGCATCCATGATGAGAATCTCCTGTTCCACCACATCCCAAAGCTGCTCTACTGGACTGAGATCTGGTGACTGTGGAGGCCGTTGGAGTCCAGTGAACTCATTGTCATGTTCTAGAAAGCAGGTGGAGATGATCTGAGCTTTGTGACCTGGTGCATTATCCTGCTGGAAGAAGCCATCAGAAGATGCTACACTGTGGTCATAAAGGGATGGACATGATCAGCAGCAATACTCAGGTAGGCTGTGGTGGTTAAACCAGACCACGTTGGTACTCAGGGGCCCAGTGGGCCAAGAAAATCTCCCCCACACCTAGCATCTAGCATCTGAATGTGGAGCTGAAATAGAGACTCATCAGACCAGGAAACATTTCTCCATTTTCTTTTGTCCAGTTTTGCTGAGTCTGTGTGAATTTTATTTTATTTGCACAGTATAAAAACAATTAATATCAAAACATCAACAAAGAAAACAGATTGTGGTCACTCATCAATGTTTTACCTGATCTAAACATGAAAGTTTAACAGGAAGAAGGTAGACATGTAGAAAGTAGAGGAACTCAGCAGACTGCCTACAGGATTTTCCCCCTAATCAGTCCAGCCTTCAGACATAGGTAGAAATTATAACTGCTACAAAAACACATTTACTTTCACTCATTCTGATTTTCTGTTAATATATTTATTCTCTTATGCACTAATTAATCACCTTGAGTATAATATTGAATTCAGGATTGTTGTGAAAATTCAGCAAAATACAGAGATCTGAAGCATCAAATGCTAGTTGCCTTTTATGGGTTTTAGCCTTGGCCAGGAGGTCAATTCATCATGCAAAGAACATGTTGTTCCAAAAAACATTATTTTAACACATGGATGAGGAGAATAGCATCATTTGACCCACTTAAAGGACGTAATGTGAGATCAGCTCTCATAAAGGAGTCATGGTTTCCATAGTTTCATCACAGTGCAGGTACTCTAATGGTATCTATACTTTTGCATTACTATTTTTTTTTATTTATTTATTTATTTTTGCTGTTGAAAAAGAAATCATGCAAGAGTTTGGGAGAATTTGATATTTTGTAACTTTAACTTTAGTGGTCTGTTTACATGCACACTAGTCAGGTTTTAAAACTCATACAAATGTAAATCATATTCTGGTGTTAGGAATTAAAGTTTTTCATGTCCCTGTGTATCATTTAAATGACAAATGTCCTAACAATGAGCAGCAGTTGGCTTTTCTATAAGCAATGTCTGCAAAAAGGGTTCATAAAGATGAATAAAGATAAAGCAAGTTTTCAGATATTCATTTTCCTGTTTCATAATGACACAGAAATTGTAATTATCAGGACAGAAAGTGGAAAATGAAGTGAGGTCTGAAACACCGGATACATTTTGGACTGTCCAAACACTGAAGGGTAAACTGCTTAGAAAAATGTTCTTATATTCTCACCTGAATAGGCTAAATTTACCCAAACAGGGGCTGAAAGATGAGATGCCTGCCAAAAACTGACCATGCATGGTAACCAACCCTTTGCTTTGGGCCTCTTTTATTTTGACATTAGTATATTATTAGTTCCTTGAAAATGTTAAAGAAATAAACTAGCTTTTCATGTTTTGTATTATAACTTTTAGTGGGGCCCTAAAACTGCATGTGGATGCATCTGTTTGGTGCCCTCTGCTGTTGTTTTCTACCCAGCTTGATGTTCAAGTGTTTTTTTGTCTTTTTTTTTACTGCATTCTTAATGATTGAGTTTTCCTTGAATGTGCCTACAGCTCTGCACATGATCAGCATTCACAAGGCTTCTCATTTTTATTACAAACCCAATGCTCCTCACGCATCTGTTCGTTTCTGTCACATGCACATAACCAGCTGATAAACTGCACTCAGCATTTTGAATGAACCCTTAAGTCAAACTGAAAAATTTGGAGGATGCAGTTTTCTCTGTAAATAATCAGTTTACAACAGGTTAATTATTTAAATCATGTTTATTTAATCAATGGATAACACAACTCTCAGATATAGATCTCTTTTTGACAGCAAATATACACAACATGAACGACGACACACGCTCAGATAACACCTTTGTTTCATATCTGCAGGGGTCACCCACAATCTTAGAAACATGTACAGATGTGGTTTCCATAGATACAATGATCAAATCACTCATACATAAACACAATTCAATGAACACCAGTACAGATGTAGCTATCAGCACATGTGGAATGACACAGTAAATGTACAACTCTCCATTGTGATTTCTTTATTCATTTCACATCAAAAAGCTAATCACTTGTGAGGCTTTAAGAAATAAACTGTAAACAAAAACTATGTTTAAAAGTCTTTTTTTTTTGCCCCTTGGTTGTAGAAGGTGGTGGGAGCTTGCTGATGAGCCTTTTCACCACAAGGAATAAACATGCAGCATGGTCATTCAAGCAGCTGGCTTGGAGGAGAGACGATGGGGATGCGGACAGCGTGGGAGGAGGGGGACGTTTGTACCCGGAAGAAAGTAACTTAACACTCAGCGTGAAGACAAAAAACAGGGCAAAGGTTTAAACTTTGAAATCCAACAGGTTGCAGTCGATCTTGTAGTAGACGTAAGGATAATACTCCTGCTGGCTCAGGTTCAGGCCTGGGATGTCCATCGCTGACTGGAGAAGAAAAACACACAGCAGCAGTGTTAGTCTGTGTGTGTGTGTGTGTGTGTGTGTGTGGGGAGCGCACCCTGTTTACAGCAGAGGTTCGTTTGGGTGGAATAGATGAAGAGCCAACATGGCAGGATGAAAAGTATCTACGGTGGCCCTGAGAGGCAAAACTTTCTCCTCGCTTTCACAGAATTCAGCAACAAAATCGACACTCTGTCATTTCCATCTTGCCACATGGTGTTTGGTCCCAGTTTTTTTTTTTTTTTTTTTTTTTTTTTTTAACCTGTCTTGTCCAGCATCGTTGCAAACAGAATGATTGTCTGGCTGCTGTCTGGTGCTGGGCAATTTTACTCTATCAAGCAGGGATTTATACTACATGTATAAAGTCCCTCTTGATGACATGAAAAACTTTATTAAATCAGACTCTTAATGCTGGACTCGACCGGAGGGGACAGAGAGAGAGAGAGATAGAAAAGAAAGTAGAGAGAAGAGGGAGGGGAGAGAGAGGGACAGAAAGGGTGTGGGGAGTGCGGGTGGGGACTTAAAACATTATACAGAAAACCATGTAATCCATACTACTTGCAACATATATAGCTAAGATCATCCTGGCCAGTAGGTCATTACACAACTAGTTGATAATAGTAACAATAATAATAATCACAATAATAGTAATAATAATAATAGTAGTAGTAATAATAATAAGAGTAAGAGTAATAATAATAATAAGAACAGAAATAATAAAAAAAAAAGAAAAAAAAATATGATAATAGATATAAGTGAAACTGCTGTATTCAAGAACACGCGCAGAGAAACCTGTGTGGATATGCTGGAGAACTCGGCCACATGGCGACGCAAAGACTGTGTGGAGACGTTCAGGAAGGAGTGACCATGCAGAGTGATCATGCAGATGCCACCTCACTTGAACAGAGGCCAGAGTCAGGCCAGCGGTCCCGAGACCCAGGCCACCAGCCCCCCCGTAGGCTACAGATCCCGACCGGTCCACAGAGACGACCACTCGCCCGCCCAGGAAGGCAGCAGCAGGAGACCCCAGCAGGAGCCGCCCCGCGGACACAGGGCACCGGCCCCGGCAGGCCGAGGCCAGCAGTCCCCGACCCCCCCGGGCACCGGCCGCCCGGGACAGACGGGGCAGAGGGCCCGGGCCCAGGAGCGCAGGGACACCCCCCACCCCCACAGGCCAAGGGCCAGCACGCCACCCGGGGGGACCCGGCCCGCCCAGACGGCCACCGCCAGAGGCCAGCCCCACACCCCAGCGCCCAGCCGCACACCCCGAGAACCAGTCCTGCCCCCCCCCCAGACCAACACACACAAACACACACACTCTCCTTCCACTCCTCCATTCATCCTCCCACACATACACCATCCAACCCTTACATACTCTGTCCTCCCACACACACACACCATCCTTCCACCATCCATCCTTCCACACACACACCATCCTTCCACCATCCATCCTCCCACACACTCACCATCCTTCCACCATACACTCTCCCACACCTACCCCATCCTCCCACACATACATCATCCCTCCACCACTCATCCTCCCACACATACACCATCCTCCACCTTCACACCTCCCACACACACACACACACACCATCCTTCCACTACCCATCCTCCCACACATACATCATTCTCCTACACATACACCGTCCTCCCTCTCCTACACCAAACATCCACCTTCACGTACCCCATCCTCCCACACACACACACACCACCCCTCCATCACCCACTCTCCCAAACATACACCACTCCCCCACACACACACCATCCTCCCTCCCATACACCATCCATCCTCCTGCACACACACCATTCTTCCACCATCCATCCTCCCACACACTCCCCCTCCCTGCACCATACATTCTCCCACACATACCCCATCCTCCCCCACATACATCATCCCTCCACCATTCATCCTCCCACACCCACACCACCCCCCCTCCCACACACCACACATCCACCTCCACACACCCCACCCTCCCACACACACACACCATCCCTCCACCACCCATCCCCCCACACACACACCACTCTCCCCCCCCCCACATACACACACACACACAAACAAACACCATCCCCCCACCACCATCCTCCCGCCACCCCACGCCGCGGGGGGACAGCCCCAGCCAGGAGGCGAGGAGACACGAGCCAGGCCCCCACCCCCCCCCACCCCGCCCCAGTCCCCCACTCCCCACCCCCAAAACAGCACCTTCCCCCCAGGGCCAGCAGCCAAACCCCCCGGGACAGCCCGCCCACGCCCCGGGCCAACGCGACAGGCCACCCGGCCCGCCCCGCCCCCGGGCCATCCATGGAGACAGGGGCGCTTGAAGACCCCATCGCCCCTCCCTCCCCCACTAGTGAGGGAATATATTATGTGCTGTTTGCAATTAAAAAAAGAGGGTTAAAATTGGGGGGCAGTAACTGCATTGAGGAGGGGGTGGGGCCACCTGAGCAGTCCCACCCACCTGACCTCGCATGTTCCACCCCCCAAAACGTGTTTGTATGTTGCAAATGTTATTTGTGCTCAGTGACTAAGTGGAATTAAAAGCTGGGAGGCATGCTGCCGCTCGGCGAAGCAACGGGGCCACTATGATGACCCCCCCTGCCCCGCCCAGCGCAACAAGCACACCCCCCACGGCCCTACCTGTGTATGTAGTGAAGAGTGGGGAGGGGAGGGGTCAGGAGATGTAGGTCCAGAGGGGGGTAAGCCTCCCCCCTAGAAGACGACCCGCCAGTGGCTTAGGGCGCCCCCGTCCCCCGCCGGCCCCGAAGGGCGTCACAGGCCCAGAGCAGGCACCCCAACCCAGGCACGCCACGAACCCCCCCAGGGGCCAGCCACCAGCCCAAGGGGCCACTTTCCTCTTTCTGAGTGGGAGGGGGGCGAGGCGAAGGAAGGGAACCCCAGGCCCCCGCCCCCAACACCCAGCCAGGGCGCCCCCCAGAGGACACGTCCTAACCCCCTGCAAACGCACACACTCCCTTTTTTTTTTTTTTTTTTTTCTCCCCAGCCACTCACACACACTCTCACACACCTCTATATACCTCCACACACACACGTCACGCACATACCTATAAACACACACACCGGTGCCCACATACACACACACTCTCATACCCCTCCATACACATACACCACTACACACACACTCACATACATACCTGCATATACACACAAGCACCTCCATACATACTCACGCCTCCACCCACTCCTTCACTCCTCCACACACACCTCGACCTCCACGTGCACACACTCATATATACATACCTTCACACACACCCACATCCCACATAGACCTCCACGCACACACCCGCACACTACTCACACACACACATACACACACACACCCAGACCTTCATACACACCCACACACACATACGGCACACACGTCCCTCTACACCCACCCACACACCAGCATACCCACAGACACACACACACACACACCCACACACAAACACACCCCCACCCAGGTTCCGGGGCTGCGACCAAGCACCAGGGCACGGACCAACCCCCGGCACGGCACATCCGGACGGGCCCAGCCCCCCCCAGCAGCGGCAGACCCAGTTTTGGTCCCAGTTTTTGACACACAGCGGGCCCCTTCGTCACTATTTTCTGACATGTCACCTTCCTTTTCAGGTCCAACACTAAGGCTCCTGGTTTTCACTTATTTTTTTCCCCCTTTTCATCTTTACTTCACTTCCTTCCCTCTCCTTCTGTACTTGTCACACAATCAAAGTCTTTGGTTAAGGTTAGGCAATTGTAGTACTTGGTTAAAGTTACGAGAACATCAGAATTAGGTGTTAAAATCACAAGAAAATACATTTAATGACACACATTGCTGTGGAAACATGTCTAGGATTGTTCTGTTTTTATCTAAAAAATTCTGCATGTTCAAAACTGCTTTCAGGAAAACCTGTATGATTTTTTGGGCTTTATTTATTTATTTATTTTTTTGTTTGTTTGTTTTTTAAGTTTTAAGTATTTTTGTTTTAGGTTAATTTTCTGTAAAGCATTTGGACCTTTTTTTTTCTTGTTTTTGTATTAAACATTTTTTTTTTGTTTGTTTTCTTTTCTTTTCTTCTGGTGTTTTATAAGTGTTGGAGCGTCTTAAACATGGGGTCCATAAATATAGATGGAGGTTTTTTTAATTGATTTATTAATTCATTCCCCTTTTTTCTTTTATTTTTTTCAGATGCTGTAACTTTATTGTCCTTTAACCAGCTAGCTTGAACATGGGTGGGGGATAGCTCATTAGTAAGATTTAATACTGGTGTGTGAGCCACTGCCAACAAAACCTAACGAGTGCCTTTGATGATTTTTGTAGGTCATTTGCTCCTTGAAAAAAAACATATTTAAAGCAAAGGTTGTTTATTTTCAGTTTAAGCAAGAAACCTGGGTTAAGATAAAAAGATGTCTTTGTTTTATTGTTTTTTGTTGTTGTACTACAGAAACATCACGTAAATCCCAGGTTTCCCTACATTTGAGGTCATTCTGAATGTCAAATTTAATTTTATAAGTATGTTTTTTTTGTTTTATCATTTTAAGTTTAATTTACATAATCAGGTATTTATTGATTTAACATACTGTTTTATTTATAGTTTAACTGCTTAACATCTCTTAAACCCAGTATGCAGTGTCCAGCTATTACCACAAGAGGGGGCTCCTGTTTCACTCGGTCACAAAGTCAAAACACCTTATAGCAGTGGTTCTCAAACTTTTTCTACAGTACCCCCTTTTGGAGGAATAAACATTCCCAAGTCCCCCCACCCTTATATATATCACAGACATGAGGAAGATGTAATAAGAAACACATTTACTATTAAACCAAGAGCAAGATATCTGCCCTCTTTTATCCCAGTTACCTGTTTTTTCTCCATATCCCTGTCTCTTTCTTTTCTCCTTCGATAAGTGCAGCAAACCCTGATCTCTGGTCTGCAGTAGTTCTTCTTCCTCTTCTTTTTCTTCTTCTTCTTCCTCCTTCTCTTCTTCTTCTTTTTCTTCTTCTTCTTCTTTTTCTTTTTCTTCTTCTTCTTCATATTTTTTGGTGGTTGCCAAAAAACTAATTGGTGGATTACTGCTACCAAGAGGTCTGGAGTGTGGACCAGAATGTTTCCAAAAGCCCAAGTTGACAAAACATTAGCTTGTCTGCTACATTTTCCCAAACCAGTGCGCCAACCCTGTTATGTTGCTGCACCCCCCCAGGGGGGCCCGCCCCTCAGTTTGAGAACGGCTGCCTTAAAGAGACATTTTCTGTTGTTTACTGGCCAAACTTGATGCCTGCATGTATGTATGTGTTATTATTGGTGTATTATGACTTCCACTAATGAAGTGACACATTCTCATAAGCAAAGAATTTTAGATTTGTTTATACATATGAGGGGTAAGCCAGTAGGGCAGCGCCATGGTGGTCTGCCATCTTGAAACTACAGCCACCAGCAAGGAACAAATAGCACCTGCAAGCCATCGCATAGTGATTGAGACACGGGAGGAGCAGCACGGGAGCCGTTTTCACCATCGCTAAGAAAGCAAAAAATGGAACTTAAAAGGCAGCGTAACCAGACAATACAAAAAAGAAGGATCAACATCGCATTAGCTTTCCCCAGCTAGAAGGAGCTCAAGAAAGAGGAAGATTTTAAAAGGGATGCTGAAGTTGCAGCTTTCTCCTCGACAAGTCAACGGTACTGCCTAAATGAGCCTAAAGCTACATTTTTTCATTTGGTTTTGTTAGACAGTGTTGCTCGTTACCATGGGCAGCATAACAGTAGTTTCTGCTAAAATACACCAGCCTGGTTGGTCCAGTTGTATGTTTACGAGGTTTCAGCTGCTTTCATAGTCATAGTAAACGCCGGCTTTCAGTCGCGGTAAAGCCAGACTAAAAGCCGGTGGCAAGGCTTTATAAGCAGGGTTTTACTGTGACAAAAAGCCGGTGCCATGTCGAGGCCAGTTTCCAGTCGAGATCCGTTCCCCCTTGCGAGAACCATTCTTCCTTCTAAACACAGAGGAAACATATCTGACAGTTTGATGGGATGCAGTTTGTAATATTTATGAAATCATGAACCTCTTCACTCCTTGAACTATCGGATAACGTGCTTTCATCGGTGTTGTTGAAGCTTTCTGAATCAGTCCATTGTTGCAATACGCGTTTGAGGAAATGAGATGCTAGAATGCACAATATGTTAGAACGTGATACACGATTCCAGTGTTAGACGGAAGTAATTCTGTTACGTCACTGCTACGGAGATGTTAATATTCGTTGTTTTAACAAGTATTGTGAAGCTGAAGAAAGAAAAAGGTGATAACAACAATGAGTTTTGCCAGTGACATAGCTGTAAAATCTATTAGTCATAAGACAACCACACACACGTCTATGAAGATAGATCAGGTTCAGATATCTAGTGAGAGTGAAACAGCAAAAGGAAGCAAGGGGACGTCTTCTCTAAATCATTGGTGCTTTGCAGATGTTGGAGACAAGGTCTGATCATTTAGGGGTAGGCCTGTCACGATAACTAATTTAGCTGTACAATAAATTTTCTCAGAAATTATCGCGATAAACGATAATATTGCGCAAAGCGCTAATGTGTCATTTTGAGACCATTCTCAACTAATATAATAATAATAATGCAAGTACACATTTTCAAAGATCAATAAACTAAATAAATAAAAGCGCCTTTTTCACATATGCCGGGACGCCGGCCCAAAAGTAATGCAGCCCACTGGGAATCCTCCCAAACCTCTCGATTAGCCGGCATTGCTCTTAATGTGTATTTTGTCAAATACGCTAGTGTTAACCATTCCCGCTTCTTATCCGCCGATAGTAGTCGGAGGACACGGGGGAGATCCGTCCTCTCCAGGGCCGAAGTGGAGTTGGCTTCGGGGTTAACTCCCAATTACTCTCTTCTCTCGCCGCTCACGGCGTGGAGCACCATAAAAAAAAGGAAACAGCGGTTGTGCTGAGAAACGGCTTTATTATAACGCACCGTTATTGTTTTTCCTGACTGTTCTGCCTAACCGCTCCGTCTCTTCTCTTCACACCTTTTCTTCTTCTGCTACTCTCGTTCCTCATAAGCTCTTCTTCTCCTCCCTCTGCGCTCACGCTCACTCTCACGCGCACTGAGCTGCTGGATCGCACACACAAAGTTAGACACATCGCACAACACTAGTATATAGGCTGACTCTATTTGCGTAATGTGCCTGCGGATTACAGGGGTTATTACGGTAGACCAGGAAGTGGGGGCTTTGTACTGACGTCGTAAGCTAGATGTGTGTGTTCTGCTTACATGTGGGGAGCAGCGAAATGATAAAAGAGGAGGTGCTTGCATCTATTATTTCTCCATTCGACTTATTTACATATTTCAGCATGAGAATCGGAGGTTTAGCGCGAGAGCGTGAGAAGCCACTTAAATGCGCAAGTCTCACGGCCATTGCGTGTTGGCAGCCCTGCAAAACAAATGCGGCTTACCGGCTCGTGCTGCAACATGCTGCAGTCAAGTATGACACCAGAGAGATCACTCCGCAACAAACCAGAGCGTTGAGTCGAAATACGCCATAGTGAAACCTATTGTCATACACAGTTTATGGTAAAGGGGGGACTAATAAAAATTATCGCGGCCGGCAAACTTATCGTGCTCTTATTTTCTTATCGTTCAATTAATTGACTTATTGCTTATCGCGACAGGCCTATTTAGGGGGCATGAATGTGATGAGAGAAATTATGAACAGGTTCTGAGATACAAATCAGAGCAGGACCCAAACAAAGAAGCTGACAGGAGGTAGAAAGGATTTATACGTCAGCTATGCAGGGGCGAGTCTAGAAAAGCTTTAATGGGGGCCAGGCAGGGGTACTGACCAGGAAAAGGAGGGCACAAAGTAGATATTTTTAAGGTCTTGATTTCAAGTAATATTGAACTGATTATTACAACTAAAGTGGTCTAATGTTTAAACTAAAAAACTAAAAAACCCTGAAGTGAGCATTGGCTTGTTCTTTCTGTTGAAACAATACAGTAAAATTGGGCATATTTCAGGAATAGTCATGAATGGTGATTAATCATGATTAATTAATTTATGAGCTGTGATTAATCCGATTAAAATTTTTAATCATCTGACAGCCCTACTATAAACTGATGGAAATGAATGACACTTATAATGCACTTGTAATGTTTTAAATATAGAAAAACTGTAAATGATGAGGCATGTTGGTTATTTTTGAAAAAAGGACCAAAAGTTTGGTCCAATTATTTGTTTTGGTTAAAATACTGAAATATTACTCAGTATTTATTCATTATAAAACAGCTTTATATCTTTCTATATAAAGACGTGTCTATGTTACTTTTACATGTGGTGTCTTCTCAATGACCATGAAGAACGGGAGTTTAACATACAGCTTGTTATTAAAACACTCACATCAATAATAGCTGCTGCGCTGCTGTCCAGGTGTTTGTAGAGATCATTCAGCACCTCTCGCAGCTTCTTCAAGGTCTTCTTGTTTGGCTGCAGAAGCATTGCCTGAAAGTTCACTGGCAGTCCATATCTGAAAGAAAACCACATAATGACGTGTTTGCTTCGCTGGAATCCAGGACACAATGCAAGCAGCCTGCAGTTATCATGCTTAATCGGTACCTCAACACAGATTCCACAAAGACCCTCAGTGCTTTAATGTGAATCCACGCGATGAAGGCTTCACTGAAGTTCACCTTCAGCCATCGAACAAGTGGACCCTGCAGAGAGGAAGAACAGAAAACACTTGTTTTGGATGCAGATCTTTAATCATAATTAGGTTTGAAGATGATTTGCCGTAAATACCGTAAAATAGCTGCTTCCTATCAGAGCCAGCTCAGTGGTTCTAATAAGCAGCATTTAATTTCCCACATTTTCATGCAGTTGAATGTTTTCATTCTAAAGCTGCCTTTTATGCAACGCTACTGATAAGTGGAAAAGCTAAACCTTGACTGGAAATGTGAGCGGTCAGCATTTTCTGACTGCTTCCAGCTGCACAGCAGGCACATTTTAAACAGCTTCAGGATGTAACTGGTCATTTTCTGATAAAAGAGCAAACACTTCTGGTTTTACACAGGGAGGGGAGGTAGAATTGATCTACTATAACTAACAGTGCAGTCAGACTGCTTTACTTTGAATAAATAAAGTGTTAAAGGATGTGTTGTAGTACTTTGTGTTGTAGACAATTACAACAAAAATTACAACTTTTAGACTTTCTGAGTAGATTCTAAATTAGTTAATAAGTTAATAGTTAATAATATCATTAAAACAAACTTGAAAAGAGATCGAATAATCTTTTTGGTGGAAGAAAAAAAAAAAGAGTTTTTCAGCCTTTACGACTTCAGTTCACTTACAAACTGCTTCTTCTTATCTGTGGAGAGCCGTGTCATCTCCTCCTTGTCTGCCTTCATCTCCTCCTCATTGTACTGAAAGTCTCTCACTGTGAACCTGCGAGGACAGAAACCACATATCTGTGTGAAGAAACAAGCTCATAGTCTACACACATTATAATGTGGGATGGTTAAACGTGTGAAATTAACATTGTTTTCTTGGTGCAGCATCACTCTCCTCTGATATAGATGCATTATTAGTTATTTATTCATCCAGCAGACTCGTTCCTGATTTTCTCACATAGATCCTTTTCATGTTTCACATCATCACACACAATAAACATTCTTACTTGTTCTCTCTGGCTTTGTGTTTAAAATCATCTATGGCTTTCCTGAATAGAGTGACACTGAACAGCCCGCTGTCGCTGTCTTCGAACAGGAGACTGGAAGAAAAGTTTGGTGCTGGTTTTAATGTTGTGATAAGAAATTTTAAATCAATCAGTCTAATGACTTCACATTAATGCCATGACTTACTTTGTGGATCGAGGTACCACCATCTCAGCAAGTGTTTCATATGTTTTCTGCCAGTCAGTGTATGCTGTCCTGAAAGAGCAAAACAGTAAAAACAAACATTATACCAAATGTTTATTTCTAATTCACTCTAGATATGTCTGTGTGGACAGGCTGGAGAATTACACTCACTTTGGTACAACTACCAGCAGAGTGATGAGATACTCTGAATCAAGTACAAAGTCTTCCTTCTTCACAATGTCACCCAGACTCCTGGTCAGCAGGCTCCCCCTGGTGGCACATGACAGCATTACAACACAGAGCCAGAGAACAAACAAGATTAAGAAAACAGCCTGTGATCACAAAGATGCAATATTATATTAGACTTACGCATTCTTCCTTTCTAAGTTCTGCAGGTTTCCTTTCAGGTTATTATATGCTGATGCTCTGGCCTTCAAGTCATTGTCAATCTGGGTTACTTGCTGTGGGATCATAGAAAACAAAGCTGAAATGATCAGCTAACAAAGACCACTGAACAAATTACACAAAAACAACTTGAAGTGAAGTGACCAAATTTAGGTGAAATCTAGATGATGAAAATAATGACAACTACTTCCCCTTAGGAAATTATTAACACATACACATTTTCTAATCTAAGAAACAGGCCTACCTTTGAGATGATTTCAGAGATGTTTTTAAGCGACTGTTTTATGGGATATTTTGCCATGTCCCACTGAAATCTTGTGATGTAGGTGACAAGATCAACTAAAACATGGACAATAAAAGACAATTTGTTCATCATACAATGGTAAGACAGAAGGTAGAAAAAAGTACACTTTAATTACAGCAATTTCAAATAGACATTAAAAGGAGCATTTTCAGACATTTTATTCCTTAAAAAAATCTGACACAAACTGCTAAAGCCATCACTGTACCTCCGTTGGCCAGCAGGTTCTCCTGCACTTTGTCTCGACTATCCTCCAGAACATCGGCCATGTACTGAGCCACCTTCTTCACCACACTGTGAACAACCAGCAGACATCAAAACATACTGCAACAACACAGACTGCAAGCACAAAGCCAATGTAAACCACATTCGCCCAGCACACTCGGCCACTGCAGCCTCATCCTTCTAAATATAATGTAAACAGACAGACACATCAAAAAGTTTCACATGGTTCTGTAAAGAAAATCTCTTGCCAAGAGATTCGTAATATACAGAGGTCAAATATTTTACTGCACATCAGAGGCAGTTCAAAGCAGCAGTGATCACAGCTGAAAGCTTTTAATCACATACTTTGGCCACATGTCCTTATTTCTAATTATTTTTTTTCCCAATATGCTATTTTCCATATTATGATAATGTTTGTTCCAGATATGCTGGGAAAAAATTTTTAAAATAGAACTAGATTAACAACAAGGTGTAGGCAAACAGGTAATACCATGTTGCAAGGCTGGTCCTTCTCACTGTTGTGAAAACATCCACAAAAGAAGCAAAGTACAGCTCAGGCAGTATAAGCTGTGTGTGAGTTTTATATGTCAATATTTCCAAAAGACTATACTCATGACACATAGGTCATATGGCATAAATATGACAAAAGAAAGAACTGCTCATGTGTCACCCAACTGTAAATTGCCAAGTTTAGACTCACTATTCTCAGATCCCCGCAAAATTCCTCATTCTTACAGGGTCTGGCAGCAGATTAGACAAAGGTACGTCGGCTACATCAGAGGGTCAGGAATGTACGTTAGGTTTTCAACTATCTGACATGAGGAAACAATACCAGCCATAATGACATACAAAGTACAAAAAGGTGCATACCTTTCAACAAAGGAATCTAATTTGGCCAGTTCATCAGATAGTCCAACCAAGACATCAAGTGTTCCAACCTGTTTATAACACACACACACACACAAATAAATAAATCATCAAACTTATGAGTCTTGAGTTTTGGGTGTTTTTTTAAGTGAGGTCAGCAGGGCTCTGTTTAAACACTGACATCTGAGGTTCGACAAGCCTAGAGTGACACCCAGGGGCCTCTATGTGCTTAGGATGGCGCCTCTTTGTCCAGACCTGCTCATGCATTTCTAAATGTTCCTGGAGGACATTTCGGCTTTATGAGGAAGCAATGTCAACAGGGTTACTTCACTTTCAGCACAGAGAGGAACTGAACCAGTCGAGCTGAGCTGCTCTGTGGATAAAAACTTCATCTAAACATTGCTTCAACATGCAGACAAGCAATCTGTGCAAAGACTGTTTTCCAAGCAGGCAGTCAGCTTACTCTTGACAGTGGGTACACAAGGTAAGTGGTTGTGACATTAACCTAATATTATTTTTTAGATTAAAACTACTTTTGAAATAAATGGTAACATAATCAGATAGCTTGCATGAAAGGAAATCATGCCCTTATTTATAAGTTGAATCATCTAATTACTCCGATGTGGAGGAAAGGCATTACGTTACGACATGCAGGGAAGCCTAGAAATCCATGTTAACCTTAAGGTCTGGGATGCTGAACTTGTGGTTGGTGGAGAGGTTGTTGGTACGTGTGGTAGCTGTCATCATTTTGTCCCATGTTTGCTGGCAAGTCTTCTCTCCTGGGGCAGAGATCAGCCAAAATTCTGTCATGTTTGAAACACTGGTGCACCTAGAGAGAACTGAGAGGAAAGTCATGTTAAAACTGCTGCATACTGTCTGGAAAAAAAAATCAGGATTTCATAAAGCAATCAGAAGAATAACGCTTCCCTGCAATACAGTTTAAATCTGCTTAGATATAATCTGTTTGTTGCTAGATTTAAATTTAGCTGGCGCTGCTGTAATTAAAAGTCCTGACACTGTTTACCGTTAGTCAGGTTAGTGAAATAATGCTTCAGTAGGAACAGGGTCTCATCCAATGTTAAAAGTCCATCACAGCCTCACGTTACTGTTTAATCACACTGCTTATTCTCACTCCTTGACCACTAGCTATCCCTGAAAATGATAATCAACCGGTTAAGTACAGGAACGGTGGCTGACATAAAACGATGGTTAAGGTCAAATAAGCATCCAGCAAGGATTAGCTACCGTTAGCCACTTAGCTAGCTTTGCTAACAACAACAACTTAGTGTGATAATTCGTAGTGTTCAACAATCTTACTCACCCGCGTGTTAAAGGAGTTTCAGCTTCCTGTCAATATATAGTTGATTTTAGTGTTTCTATGGCTTGTTAATTCTCATAACTCCCATTCACTGTAGATCGTTAGGTCTCCTGACAGCAGCATCAGAGTCAGCTGATCCGATAGAGGAACCGGAAGGCCTCACACTCTGAGGAAACTCAGCAGCGGCCTCGGCTGGCGAAAGTCTGGTACTGCAGCGCAATTTACAATAAAATGCTAAAATCCAAATCAATACACAGGCTTAAATACACATAAAGTAGATTATCAGGATAAAAGTCTCCAGAAATATATAGGATGGTGAGTCTTAGCATATATGTAACACTCTGGGACGACCCTGTTGATCTAGATTCTTACCCATGGGTGCATCATGAAACAACAGGTTACTGGGCACAGACATGAATGAGGACCGTCATTTGTTTCACAGGGGATCAGGACACCCAAAAAGAGAGAGACACAAGACAACAAGAAAAAATACATATATGCTTATAGATATTTGCATTGTGTGTGTGTGTGTGTGTGTGCTTGTGTTCTTTTATCTGTTTTGTATGTGACTGATCATTATCCTTTTCCTTAAAAAGCCTTTCACTGTCTCTTCATACTCATTTTGTTTGTCCTCATTGTTACTTCCAGTCTCATTTTGTGTTTTATTTCGTGTCTCTCATTGTTCATTACACCTCACAGGTCACCTCATGTCAGCTGGCATCTTTATATTTGTTTTGTGTCTCACATTAATCATTTTGCCATGTTTTATGGCTAACAACCATTAACTTTTGTCACTTTGTTTAAAAATGTTGGAGTTTTGCATGTCTTTATAGCCATACTTTTTCTGAGGTCATTTTGCATCTTGATCTGTGTGTATCTCTTGGTTGTCATTATCTTTTGAGACTGTTTTGTATCTGTTGATTGACATTTTGTGCTCCATTTTGGTAATTTTGTTCCTCTTTAATAATATTTCCTGGTCAGTTTGTATTTCTTCATTTACAACTTGTTTGCATCTCATTAGCTTATTTAGCTGAGAAAAAAAAACAAAAAACACAGATAGGTGAATTACCATTAAGGCCTCCTTCTGACTCCTTGGCCCCTTGGCTTATGCCAGGTAGATTCATTCAATAATTCTAGGCAGGACACTTTATCCATATTACTGTGTCATCAACACTGGTGTAGGAATGTGAATGAATATTTGGTGGTGGTTGGAGAGGCCGCTGGCACGGATTGGCTGCCACTTCTCCATCAGTATGCCCCAGGGAAGCTGTGGTTACACATGTAGCTTACCACCACCAGTGAATGAATAATGGATTCAGTGTAAAGCTCTTTGGGTATCTTGAAAGTGCTATATAAATCCAATCCATTTTTATTTATTATTGCTAATCTGTCCATGACCATATCAAGACAGTATTGTTGTTATTTAATAGAAAATTACATGCATAACAATTTATTTCTCAAATAAAAGAGCTGGCATTTGTATGCCACAGTAACTATAGCAAAGTTTTATTAAAGTGATGAAAGTTTTTGGTCATTTTTAGTCATGATAAATTTCCTGAATTACAAGACCCCCACCCCAGACTTGAGCGTCAATCAACATTCCAAATATTTTAGTACATTTAGTACATATTAGAGAATGATGATGGGTGCCAAGTCAGCACCATTTCAGGCTTTAGAGTTACTATATTTAGAAAAGCCGGGTCAGGTTTCCTGACTATGGGTGTCTCCTGCAATATAATTGAGGAAAACGCCCCCAAAGACACATGTTTATAGTTCAGTGGGTCTGGGGTTCATTGTTTGGGACACAATGCTTGGTCTGTCTGGAGCCAACCATCGACATCAAACACTAGGGTTGAGTTTGCCCGTGGCTGGCAAAAAGCCAGTCTGTTGGAATGTTATCAGGACACACACGCAGGACACAGAGTTGAACAGTGTGCAGAAGACAGACAGCTGCTGAGAATTTGGTTTGTGGTCTCTTCAGGTTCAATAAGAGAGAAATGTGCGCTGTTTCTGCAATAAATAGCACTGAAAAGATAAATGGTTTAAACCTTTTCGTACACATCATCAACACTTCAACCTTGCATGGAGTCTTATGAATGACCATCAGAGCTTCTAATGAATCTGTTCCGTGATTTGTCTTGAAGTTTGGCTCTAAAAAAAAAGTATGGTTTGCTGGAAACACGTAACAAATCTAATAACTGTTGAGATGTTTCCTTTTCTTCTTCTACTTCTGTACAAACACTGTGAAATGTACTAACACAGTAAAGCATTACTCAAGTATGTTGTTGAATCATTCATGTATTCCAGGAAAGGTCAATCTAGATGCTTTGTATACACTGTCCCACTGCACATCACCTGTATAAACTATCTTAGACTACCATGAACTGTTCATATGCCCACATACACACTAGTAACACCAGGCATATAATGCAGAAACCCAGGGTATTTACATGTTAATATATTACAATTTTTTTTGTCTCTCATTTAACTCATGGGAACAACACAAGGTTTTATTTCCCAGAAAGAAGAGACTGCTTAATTATTTTCACTGTAATCTTATGCACTGATAGAATTATTTTATTATATAATCAATTAGGTTTTCTTGGCAGAAACGAAGGAAATCAGGGTGAAATGTGCATCATTTATTAGACTGTGTTATTGTTTGACCATTAGGTTATATCTTGCTGTATCCCTCCACCTCTTTGATAGTATTGTTATATCTGACATGTCACGGAAATCTCAGAGAAATGGATTTGTCTGTTCCAGTGGCATATTGCTAAAGGGGGAGGGAGAAAAAAAAAATTTTCAGTTGCTTTTTGGATGCACTAAAATTTTACAAAATACCTGTTGTTTTTTGTTAGTTTCTTGTTTCAGGCCTTTTAAAGAAATTGCTTTTGAATATTTGCTATATTGTTATAGTGTTCCTGGAGCCAGTTGCTTTTTTTATTTCCTTGCTTAACATTCAGATCAGCATGAGGAGCAGTTTGTTTGGAGTTCCTTCTTACTTAGCAACATTCTCTGGCAAGAAGAGGAGAAACCACTTCTGAGTGACTTAACACCAGGGTCCATTGCACAAGGCCACTTTATTAAGGGTTTATGTAGTCACTAATGTCTACATAACAAATCCATGACTTATTATTTAGAAATTTATTGAATTGGTAGATTTGCAGCCTCTCAGAAAGATGGCAGGTTTCCCTAAGTTTTAATCAAAAACCAAAGGCAATTAACTCTCTTGGAAATACTTCATCATTTTCATGTTTAATCCATTTAATAAGTTGGAATAATTTGTTTTTTCCTGTGTAGGTGGAGATTCTTGGCCAGTCAGGGTTGATTTATGACTCTGTCTATTTCTGTGCATTGATGTAATCTGTTTGCAATGTTTGCAAATAAGGATTCCTGCTGCACAATGCAGCCACTGGTGTATTTGCCCCCACAGTGGGTGGTACACATGTCCCTTCTGCCGCATACCCAGTGGCTGCCATGGCTATTATGACCCAAACAATGGAAATTAAACACTGTGCTTTACTGGAAGCCACTCTAGATGTTATGCGTGATTAGCCTTATATATACATAGTCTTATTTAGTGGCGGCGAAAACAGGCACAAAACACGGAACAGCTTTTGTTTTGCAGTTTGAGGGAAAGACGCTGCCTCTCCAGCTTTTACAATGGATTCTCTGAAACTGTTTTATTAGTGAAACCAACATTGCTATTGTTTATTTTTCCCCAATGAGCATTCAGAGCTCATCTAACCTTATGAAGAATTTCAGTGATATGGGAAATAAAATAAATAAAATAATAATACGTCATGAAGTACTACATCATCCAGATGGAAACGTGGGTCATTCAGTGTTGAAAAGTCATGAGGGATATTATTGTTTTTGGATAACACAGAGTTTCTATGAAGGACTGGGTAGCAGTTTACTGGAGAGTTTCATTGTGTGATTGTGTGTAAACATAACTGCTTGCATGTGTACCCTTTGAGTATGTATGTTTTTGTTTGTTTGTTTTCTTTTGCAAGAACTATAAGTACTCTGACTCTGTAAGAATTCTTTGGAAAGACTGAGTTAAGAATACACTGAGTAGCCAAAGATTAAACAGACAACATGAACTTTAACTTCAGGAGGCAGACATTAGTGGATCTTTGCAATACACCAACAATACTTTACTTGTATGAAGAATTTAAACTTTTAAGAATCTATGAATGTGTCCACATATCAATTTATTTAACATGGCCAAAAGCCTTCTAAATCTGGCAATTAGTAAAATGCAAACATATTTGAGGGATATTTATTTCCCAACCATGTAAACTATGCATAAAAGCAGGATGATGTGAGCATTGATATGGAGTCAAATCAGTCCAAGAGAAAACACTTCCCTTCTGTTTGGATAACAGTGGCTGAGCATTGCTTGGCATCCTCCTCCTGCAGTGTTGAGGAGGGAGACATGCAAATTTATCTTCTTTGGAAAAAAAAAAAAAAAAAAAACGGGGAGGCAGGCGCAACTTGTCAAAGTCGAAACAGGACAGTCTAAGGGTCAGAAAAGCTTCAACTCCACGGGAATATGTATGCCTTAAAATATAAGGAATTGTTTATGCACAACTGTTGATTGCGTCCAAAACAGAGGAAAAATCTGCCAACTTTACTGGACAGCATTTTGTCTACATCACTGAGCCATGGGAAATGCAATGAAGACATAACACAGGTAATTCTTGAAAAATGTGATCAAGAAAGATATAACAGTTTAACAGATAATTATAGATGCAACTTGAAAGGAACTAAATTGTGTATTTGTGTCCCGAATGCTTCTGATTTTTAACTTTAGAATTTATTTATTTTACTTTTTAATTATTGATTTGATTTTTAAGTCAGAATTTATAGTTTGCAAACAAATGCTTAACATGTTCCGTCTGGATTTGGAAACTTTAACTTCCACTTAAAATAAATCAAGTTCCTCGTACTTAAGTGAAGCCAAATCGGTAATAAATGTACAATTTGTAATATGTATGCAAGTTTTAAAAAATGATTGAATACCTCTGAAAAGTGATGTTATTATATTAATATAACTGGAAATGCTTTGTAGTTGCAGAAAAAAAACGAAAAAAAAAACGAGTGTGTTTGTTAGTGTAGATTGACGTTGATAATCAAACCGGATGTTGATCAATTTGGTCGTACGAACGTTAGCGAAGATCCAAACGCTCTTCTTCCGCCGTCGTCCTCTCCCTGGTCATACCAATGATCTGTCCTAGCTTCCACAATCTAAACATCAAACGGCCATAATTTAACCTTGTCTATGGCAATTATCGTTTTCTCTCATAGTTACCCCACTACTCTTTAAAAATTCCGCCTAAAAAGAAAAAGCGTTCTCTCCCCTCTTTTGGGTCTTCAATCAACGTAAGTAAAGCTAGCTAACCCCGCCGCTAGCCAAATGTTAGCATAGCACGTTGTTAGCTAAATAAACGAGTGGCCTGGCGTTAAATTAGTTACATGATATGTTCAAGTTAACACAATTGTGCCTAGAATCATTACTCAAAATGAAATAAACTGTGTTTAAAAACTGCTATTGCGTTGTAAACGGCTGTGTAACTAAGCCGTTACACTGACGTGAGCACTGTAGCTAGGTAAAAGCAATATTTAATATATCCAACGTTATGAAGTCTCAAAGTCATAACAGACTGCTTTGTGTGTAGCTAATCATATTAGCCAAGTTTTTCTATCCTGTTTGATGATTTGTGTAGACAGTACTACCACTACAGAAATGTTATATACAGTAACATGTACAATAATAACGCCTTTCGATATAATTGTGCTGGTCATACAATCGCTGGAGTATGTGTAATGGGAACCTTTCTCGTGATAGTTTCCTTTATGCCCAGCTTTCATCTCGTTCTTTGCAGGTGTACAGCAACTACCCAGAGGGTCTAGGGGCAGCTCTTTACAGAGAACCATTTGACTTCAACGCCGAGCCGCCTTGGGATCCTAGCTGATAGTGGAAGAGTTCATCCCTGGACTCATCCATGTGGGTGAATCAGCATTGAATTGAAGAATGAACACATTTGAAAGTAGATCTGAGAATATTTCATAGCAGAAACACTGTGTGTACAATGTAGTGTATGAATCAACTTGATGGTATTATTTCTTGTAAAACCGCAAAAAGTGTCACTGAATGTTTTGATAGAAGGAAAGATAAATAAAGAAGCAGTCTGTACCCTGATGAGTCACAAACAGCTTAAACTGATTTTAAATTGTTTCTGATCTATTTTTAGCTCTTGTAATGCACCACCATTTTCTGATCTGCTTTTAGCTGCAGTAATTTTAGTCTTGGTTAGTGTTAGCTACAGTAAAATGAATAAAATAAAGCATAAACCATTTCTTCTTTCATGTTTTAGAATAAGTAATAAAGCATTTTCCAAGTTATGTGAGGTTTTGGTTTAATTTTAAAGGAATGTCAGAGTTAAGCCATCTTCAAGTGCCATTTTAACCAGTGTTTTGACAGAATGGTTTTCATAATTGCAGCAGTGATTTAAAATAATTAAAAATTAAATAAAAATGGAAAATCACTGCACATTTACCATTAACTTTATGTTTATTTAGTTGCTGTCAGCCATGTCACTCTTGTATATACCACTGTGGTCTTTAATGCTAATTTGTTGTCTTCCCATTTCATCTTCCAAATCCAAGACCAAAGTCATTGTGACACAGACCCCCTTCAGCATTCTACCTTTGTTAATTCCATCAAAAAGAACATTTATGGGTTGCCAGCTCAGGGAGTAATGGTAATTGGAGTAATTGATGGTAAAGTAAAGGAACTCTGAACCCCAGACTTTGTTTTCATAGTGGTATTTTAGAAGAATAGACCTCTTTGACAATGCCACACAGTAATGTAGAACCTGCTCTCTGCTCTGATTGGACACCCACTGAAAATTACTTTGATTGTGGATCCCAGGGATGTTTCAGTTCTAGCTGCAAGACATACTGAAAGGAACTTGACAATACCCCTGATCATGCATTATCTAAATTTATCAGAACTGTTGTGCTACTTGACCTTGTTTTATGTTAATTTGATCCTTTTCTTGTACAGTTTGTTGCATAAATCTAGGACCCCAAGGGCTCGAGGGGGAGTGAGCAAGACTACTTTGGACTAGCCACATTCTTTATGCCTGTCGGATTGAAAGAAAACGGTTGAGAGAATGAAAGGAATCACAGATGAACCACAATATTCTGTCAGCCTACTGGAGGGAGGAACAGCCCTCTGCGACGTGATTGACAGTCACATTGATGAACAAACACTTGTAAGGGTTTTTCACGCTTTTACAAAATATGCATTCATGAAAATGTGTTTCATGGTCATTAAAATAGCATCAGAACTAGTAGCTGGATTTTAATGCATTGTTTGCATTGTAACATATACACATTGTGTGCATCATGCATATGTGGTGTTACTGAAGACTTTGGTCTATGAGTGTTTCCCAGCTCATCGATCTGTATGTGTTCTTCTTTCCTCAGTCAGAGAAGAATGCATTCTTTGTAGCAGACCTGGGAGTCATAATGAGGCAGCATGTTCGCTGGCGAACTCACATGGCTCAGATTCGACCCTACTATGCTGTGAGATGCAACAGCAGTCCAGCTGTGATTGAAGTTCTTGCCGCCCTTGGTTCTGGATTCACATGCAGCAACAAGGTATTCTTTCCCAATATGTTTGATCACTATTGTCATATGGTTGTCTTGCGCTGTCAGCAGTGCATCACTTTTAGAGGAATTAAGACATACATTCTACAGCTCTTTCATGGTCTGAGCAAACAGTAATACATTTATTTGGTTTGACGCTGTCAGTCTCAGTCCACAAAATGTAGAATAGGTTTAAAGAGCACCTTTTAAATATTCATTATACACGCAGGATCAAATGTTTATTTGTTGAAATAAGGTGTCTTATTGGGTTGCAACTCTGTCTTTGTCTCTTTGTATTTAAGTCTGAACTTGAACTGGTGCAGAGCCATGGCATTCCCTCTGAAGACATCATCTACAGCGGTGTTTG
Source organism: Melanotaenia boesemani (assembly GCF_017639745.1). Classification (NCBI taxonomy): domain Eukaryota; kingdom Metazoa; phylum Chordata; class Actinopteri; order Atheriniformes; family Melanotaeniidae; genus Melanotaenia; species Melanotaenia boesemani. Next base: position 32,363,453 of record NC_055687.1, read on the forward strand.
CAAACAGGTCTCCCAGATAAAATATGCTGCTAAGAATGGCATTGACATCCTCGTGTGTGATAATGAAGCAGAACTACGTAAAATTTCTCGCTGCCACCCCAATGCCAAGTAAGTACTGAATAACTAATAGTTTAGGCTGCAATAATCATGTGACTTGAAATATGTTGTTTTGGCATTGTTAAGTTATTGTGACAGTTTAAATGTTTATTTGATGCATATTGGTACTAAAAATACATAAATCAAGTCAGTTTTCAAAGGTATTCAGCCCTTGTCTGCTCCCTTTATAGTATTACTTTTCTGGTGAGTTGAAATTTAACAGGATGAGTTTAAAACTTACAGTGAGGCCTTGCTGCAGTCTAAACCCTGTCCTACAGTTTGTTGTATTACTCAGGTGCTAGTTTGGCCCCTTTTGTCCCACTTTGAGTCATAAAGGACTATTTTAGATACAGATCTAGCTAGCTCCGAAACTGTCTTCCTTTCAGTGATTTCTTTTTTTTCCCCCCTGTTTTTAAAAGGCTTGTAGCAGCCAGAAACCTGATGTGGTCTTGTGTGTTTCTGCTTTTGCTAGCATATTATATCTATGTCTGAGCTTTCTAGTGTCAATGGCTGCATCAGTCTAGTCCTTTTATTTTTTTTTAAACTCTTCACAGTTCAATTTCTTATTCACTTATGGTAAAAGCTGTGAAATTGAGGAAACAATTATATAAATTTCATAGCTACAGGTAGTATTGGTATCTTGTAACACTCGTATACTCCATAATAACTTCTAAACAAAAAGCGCACGATAAACGCATGATTAGAGTAAAAAGCAAGATAATTCCACACCTTGTGCTCCCCCAACAAAATGTGGCATCACTTGCATTATTCATTTGTTGGACCCAGAAGATGCCTACCCTATGATTTAGGGACAGGCAGCCTCTGCTTGCTCTAAAAGGGACCAATTCAGGCCCAAAAGACGAAAGGGGGAAAAAAACTAGGGTTTTACTACCCTGATTCATAAAGCTATATTCTTTTTATTTTCAATATGACAATCACCAATAATTTTTGTTTCATGTCTGTTCCTTCAGGCTGCTACTACAGGTGTCAACAGAGGTATCTAATCCAGATGATGAGATGAGCATGACATTTGGCTGCTCCCTCAAGGACTGCAGGCATCTCCTGGAGAGTGCCAAGGAGCTTGGTGTGCAGGTTGTTGGAGTCAGGTGAGATTTGCAGAAAAACACAGTCTAAAGAAGAAATGTAACTCCTAAGTTGTGCATTACAATACCAGCTAACAGCAAAGAAAAATGATACTTTTCATCTGTAGCAGATTAAAATGTTGACTGATTATAGAATTGTAAATCTGATCATTATCGGTCTCTTTTTCTTCCACAGGTCTCACATTTCTAGTTCCTGTGAGGATGATCAAGTGTATGTTCATGCCATCTCTGATGCCCGCTGCATCTTTGATATGGGAGTAAGTAATGCTGTTCAGTTCCATCTATCCATTTTATTCCACTTATCCGGGGTTGGGTCGCAGGGGTAACTGCCTAAGCAGGAAAGGCCAGACTTCCCTCTACCCGGCCACATTCACCAGCTCATCCAGGGGGATCCTGAGGCGTTCCCAGGCCAGCCGAAAGATGTAGTCAATCTACCGTGTCCTGGGTCTTCCGTGGTTGTCTCCTCCCAGTGGGGCAGGCGTCCTGGAAGCATCCTGACCAAATGCCTGAGCCACCCTTATCTGGCTCCTCTCGATGTGGAGGAGCAGCTGCTCTACTCTGAGCCCCTTTCGGATCACCGAGCTTCTCACCCTATCTCTAAGGGAGACCCCAGCCACACTGCGGAAAAATCTAATTTCGGCTGCTTGTATTCACGATCTCGTTCTTTCGGTCACTACCCACAGCTCATGACGACAGGTGAAGGTAGGAACGTAGATTGAGCAGTATATTGAGCACTTTGTCTTTTGGCTTAGCTCCTTTTTCACCACGACAGACTGATGCAGAGTCCGCATCACTGAAGACGCCGTACAGATCCGCCTGTCGATCTCCTGCTCCATCCTTCCCTCACTCGTGAACAAGATCCCGAGATACTTGAACTCCTCCACTTGGGGCAGGACCTCATTCTCGGACTCGGAGAAAGCACTCCACCCTTTTTCGGCTGAGGACCATGGTCTCAGATTTGGAGGTTCTGATTCTCATCCCAGCCGCTTCACACTTGGCTGCGAATCACTCCAGTGAGATCTGAAGATCACGGCCCGATGAGACCAACTGAACCACATTATCTGCAAAGGGCAGAGACCCAATCCTGGGGTCACCAAACCAAATCCCCTCCCCTGTGCCTAGAAATTCTGTCCATAAAAGTTATTAACAGAATTGGAGATAAAGGGCAGCCTTGATGGAGTCCAACCCTCACTGGAAACGACTCTGATTTACTGCCGGCAATGCGAACCAAGCTCTGGCAGCGATCGCAATGGGACCAAACAGCTCGTACAACTAGGACAAAAACCACACTGCTCCTCCTCAGTCCAAGATTCAATTATCTGACAAACCCTCCTCTCCAGGACCCCTGAATAGACCTTACTAGGGAGGCTGAGAAGTGTGATCTCCCTGTAGTTGGAGCACACCTCCCTGCCTGTTATGATAACAAATTTTGCTGTGCGATAAATTTTCTCAGAAATTATTGCGATAAGATATAATATTGCGCACAGCTCTCGTGTTGTCATTTTGAAACCATTTTCAACTAATATAATGACATTGCCATAATAATGCAAATAACCCTTTGAAAGATCAATAAACTTTAATTTCTAAAGAACATTTTCTACTGGAACTGGAAGAAATTTAAAATAAAACAAAAACAATAAATAGAATGGACTCTCAGTCTCATTAACGATGAATGAAAACCAAACACAACAAAAAACAATAAGTATGATAGATAATAAAGTGTCTGTTCTGTAAAAAAAAACTGGCCTTCAAAAAATATATAAAACAAATATTAAACATGGGGCTCAGACAGGGAAAACCAGTAAAACTGCCAGTTAGTACCATTGTATAAAAAAAATAGACTGTGCATCGTTGCTGTTTGTGAAGCTGAAATATCTCCCCTCATTGCTGCGTGTCAGACTGATGTGTGAGCAGTTTGTGAACAATGCGCTGCTGCGATGCAACGCTGCGCCTTTTTCACATAAGCCGGGACACGCCCCAAAAGTAATGCGGCCCACTGGGAATCCTCCCGAACCTCTCGATTAGACAGCATTGCTCTTGATGTGTATTTCAGCCTGAGAAATTGGATGTTTAGTGTGAGGGCATTGGAAGCCACTCAAATGCGCTAGTCTCACGGCCAATGCATGAGATTTGGCAGCCCTGTATAACAAATGCGGCATACCAGCTTGCACAGGTTAAGTGCTTCACCACAGTCTTGTGCTGCAACACGCTGCTGTCCAGTATGACATGAGAGACATCACTCCGCTAGAAAGGAGAGTGTTCAGTCAAGATACTCCATAGTGAAACCTATTGTCATACACAGTCTATGGTAAAGTAAGATAGAAAAAGAAAGAGAAAAAAAAAATAAATAAAATTATCGCGGCTGGCAAACTCATCGCGCTTATTTTTTCTTACCGTGCAATTAATTGACATATTGCTTATCGCGATCGGCCTAACCACCTCTCCAGTCTTCCAGTCCAGGGGAACTGTCCCCAATGTCCACGCGATGCTGCAACAGCGTGTCAACCAAACAGCCCAGCATCCAGAGCCTTAAGAAAATTTGGGCACGCCTCATCCACCCCTGGGGCCCTGCCACTGAGGAGCTTTTTAACCACCTCAGTGACCTCAGCCCCAGAAATAGGAGAGCAAACGCCAGAGTCCCCCGACTATGCTTCTTCATCGGAAGATGTGTTGGTGGGATTGAGAAGGTCTTCGAAGTATTCCCTCCACCGGCTTAAAACTTCCCGAGTCGAGGTCATCCCCACTGTACACAGTGTTGAAGGAGCACTGCCTCCTCCTCCTGAGTCGCTGGATGGTGGACCACAATCTTCTCAAAGCCGTCTGGAACTCATTCTCCGTGGCCTCTCTGAACTCGTCCCACACCCGAGTTTTTGCGACCGCCAAAGCCATGTCCCACTTAGCCTGCCGATACCCATCAGCTGCCTCCAGAGTCCCACAGGACAAAAAGCCCGATAGGACTCCTTCTTCAGCATCTCTCACTGTTGTTATCCACAACGAGTTTGGGGATTTTTACCTAGACAGGCACCGACGACCTTACGGCCACAACTCCAGTTGGCCACCTCAACAATAGAGTCACAGAATACAGCCCACTCAGACTTAATGACCAGGACATGGTTGAACATTTCAATGAAATTGAAATTCTTTCTGACAGGGGATTCCGCCAGGCGTTCCCCTACCGTCTGAGCCAACTCACCACCAGGTGGTGATCAGGTGTCAGCTCCACCCCTCTCTTCACCCGAGTGTCCAAGACATGCAGCCGCAAGTCAGATGATAGGACTAAAAGTCGACCATTGAACTGTGCCCTAGAGTGTCCTGGTGCCAATTGCACATGTGGACACTCTTATACCTGAACATGGTGTTTGTTATGGACAATCCATGATAAGCACAGAAGTCCAATAACAAAACACCATTTAGATTCAGATCGGGGGGCAGTTCCTCCCAGTCACGCCCCTTCAGGTGTCACTGTCATTGCCCACGTGCTCTCCAACACCGCTTCCAAGGACTCCAAAAAGGGTGGGTACTCTGAACTGTTGTTCAGTGTATAAGCACACATAACAGTCAGAACCCGTCTCCCCAGTCTGAAGGCGGAGGGAGGCTATCTTCTCGTCCACCTGGACAAACCCCAAAATACAGGCACCAAGTCGGGGGACAATGAGTATGCCCACACCTGCTTTGAGCCTCTCACCAGGAGCAACTCCAGAATGGAAGAGGGTCCAGCTCGTTTCGAGGACAGTGGTTCCAGAGCCCAAGCCATACATTAAGGCGAGGCCAACTATATCTAGCCGGAACCGCTCAACCTCGCGCACCAGGCTCCTTCCCCGCCAGAGACGTGACATTTCACGTCCCTAAAGCTAGCTTCTGAATCAAAGGATCAGACCACCAGGGTTCCCGCTGCCGCCCATCTCACACTGCACCCAACACCTATGGCCCTTCCTGCAGGTGGTGAGCCCACGGGAGGGGGGACCTATGTCACCCTTTCGAGCTGAGCCCGACCGGGCCCCATGGGCAAAGGCCCGGCCACCAGGTGCTCGCCTCCGTGTTCCGCTTCCAGGCCTGGCTCCAGAGGGGGGCCCCGGTAACCCATGGCCGGGCAAGGGAAACTTTGGTCCATAGTTTTTCATCATCATAAGAGTCTGTTGAGCCACACTTTGTCTGATCCCTCCTCTAGAGACCTGTTTGCCATGGGTGACCCTACCAGAGGCTTAAATCCCCCGACAACATAGCTCCTATGATCGTCAGGACCATAGACTGTATAAAAAAAAATGGAGGGAACCTCCGTGACGTCACCTGTAGGTTTCTGAAGAGCAAAAGTGAATCTCGTTGGACGGTTCCTACCATTGCCATCTTGGCAGTGTCACACATGCCGTCACTCCCGGAAAATTAAAAAATGGGCAAAGCTGAGAGGGGGGGCTGTGGTTGATTGACGTCTATCAAACTCCGAGCTGCCTGATCTAATGTGAGCTAAATGGCTAATGAAGCTAGGTGGGCTAAAGCTAAGGCGCACTGTTAGCTGGCTACAAATAGCGGTTGTGCTGCACTCTCCCTTCTTGACGCAGATATTGGATACATGTCAATCAAAAGGGCACGCCCCTAATTATGCAGAATTTCAAGATTAAATAACACCAAAACGGGTGAGTTAGAAAAAAAATTCACCTCCCCCAACAGCTGTCATGAAGGTAAACTTTTAATCCTAAAATAGATTTTTGTACCAGGCTTTAAACATGTTTATTTCTGCTGTGAAGTTGGCCTTTTTAACAAGAGAGTCTATGGGGATTTGCTCTGTTTTGGATCCAGCCCCTAGTCCATGAGGGGTGAACTGCAATTTTTTTTTGCACTTCCACATAGGCTTTACATTTCAACACCGGAGGTTGTCACAGTAAGGTGGCAGCTCAGGGAGGAAATGCTGTTCAATTGCTTTCTTTGATTTCTAACTTATATTTGCAAGACTTAAAGTATCCTGGCACTGTGCCAGATCTCCAGCATGCTGAGTTTTTGCAGCAAAAAAAAAACAAAAGAAAGGAGAGACAATTTATTAGGTTGATGTGTGCGCTAATGTGGACTATTGTAACATTGAGTTAATCTACCGTGGTATGAGAGGAGCGCTGCTTCGCTCTCAAACGCATCACTAACCAATCAGAAGTTAAGCATGGGGCCTTGGGAAAGCGTGCGGTTGAGATCCAGCTCCAGTTTAGAACTACATTATCAGCTCCGAAGGTACGAAGGTGCAGGGACGTTAGTGAAAACTGTAGCTGTAAACGTTGGTACCTCAGTTTTGGTGAGTTGGAGGGTAAGCTTGTGAAGCCTGGTTTTACCTGATATTTATACCATATATTTTCAGAGATCATGCTGGCTGTCTGTCCGCTGGTGGGAGTGTGCTCACTTACATGAGCATGCACACCTGTCTTCACATCAGAAGGAGAATGTTGAGCACGCAGCCATGTACAGTCTGAAATGTCATGCCATCATTTAAATAAAGTCAATAACATTTTAGTTTTTAAACTATGAACATGGATGGAAGAAATGTTCAGAGACACAGCCTGACATTGATGAAGTTAGCTTCTGATCTGTGATATACAAAAAGGGCAATTCCATGTTGGGGACCCAGACCACATCAGACCTGGTCCTGCTGAAAAACTACCACTAGAATGTTCAAATCTGGACAGAATTATTCTACAGAGCATGAAGATTCATTAGCAAACAGTTCAGTTTAGAAAGGTGAAACCTTTTATTCTGTTTGTAATAATGCAAATAAGGGGTAGGTATATGGGGGGGTTGGCATGCCGAGCACATTAGACCAAGGTTCTGCTGAAAACGGCAAGACTTGGGATGTTCATATCTTAAATTGTTATATTAATTATTCAGAATTATTCTACAGAGTTGGTAGATTCATTAAAACACTGTGTCTGACGTGAAACCTTTTATTCTGTTTATGAAAATGCATACAAGGTCCATTAATTTATTTATGTTTTACAAAAAAGAATTTTTTTTAAAGTTCAGTTTTGGAATAATCTTTTTCTTTAACCCCTGTAATTGCTATAGAGTAGGAGTTGGGCATATGACCAGTATTAGGCTTATTTATAGATGACTTGGAAAAAGTATTAAAGTATCTGAATATTATTCATGTTTATGTTTTTTTCCTTCCGGTTTTGTTTTTTGTCTGCTACAGGAGGAAATTGGCTTCAACATGAACATTTTGGACATTGGAGGTGGATTCAGTGGCTCGGAGACCCATCTGGAACTGGTCAGTACCATCATGCCTACTCTTTTAAATCAGAAGCTCTGCTGGAATCTATTGTTATTTGTATAGAGTCATATATGAATATATTTATATATGACTATATATTTAACATGCACACTGTAATTTGTAAGTTAGGGGTCCAAATAAAGTGCTTTTCCGTGTAAGAAGAGCAGATTATGCTACATTTAAACTTTTAAAAGCATTTCTCATGTGTTATTCAGATCAACAGTGCAGTCATGTCTGTGGTGGACCTGTACTTCCCTTCGTCAAGTGGAGTTTCCATCATTGCTGAGCCTGGCAGCTTTTTTGTGTCTTCTGCTTTCACTCTGGCTGTCAGCGTCATCTCCAAAGAGGTGGTGGCCCGTGATTGCAAGGACCAGGAACATGGTCAGTTGCATGATACTTAGAAAATGCTTAGAAAATGTATTTCAGAATATGTATGTGTTTCCCATACAAAAAGTAACCAAGGTCCAAGGCTTATTTTAGCATTCTAGCCTTTTATAGCGCATACTCTAGAGCCATGTTATTTTACAGTTCTAAAAATGTTATTCCAGGAGTTTTTAATGCAGCTGTCTATTACACAAACATTATGTAATATAAGCTCAGCAGCGTTTCCCAACTAGCCAACTATGTAAATGTCATATTGTGAAATTAAAGAAAATAAAGTCTTGTTTGTTATATCTCTGAACAGATGAGCTATCTCCCAACGAGGAGCCAGCATTCCAGTACTACATGAATGAGGGAGTGTATGGATCCTTTTCCAGCAAACTCTCTGAAACACCAATTGCTGCTCCCTCTGTTCATAAGGTGAGTTTTAAAGATTCTCTGTTTAAGAAGCTGAAGGCACAGCTATCTGAATGATAAAGACTTTAACTAGCAATTACTAAATGATCATCTTTGATGCCTCATTAGCAGAACACATCCCTGGATGCTCCAGTGTTCAGCAGCAGCCTGTGGGGTCCCTCCGGGGATGACCTGGACCAGGTAGTGGAGCACTGCCTATTACCTGAGCTCAACATAGGAGACTGGCTGGTGTTCACACATGCTGGGGCCTACAGTCTGGGTCAGCCACTGTTCACCTCCACTGATTCACCACCTGTCTACTGCATCATCTCCTCCAGAGACTGGCAAGTATCTCAGCTTTATAGTTTGTGTATGGTTTGAAACACTTAATGCAAAATTATGCTTGTTTTTGTGACAATGTTCGGTCTTTTGTCCTCCTACAGGTTTGAGATGCAGGACACTGGAGTCACCCACGAGTCTACACTGAAGAACTTCTCCTTGGTCCCTTATTTTCTCAATTCCTGCCAAACAGAGGCTGCACTGTCTGTCCCAGCTTAGCAATCATCTGACCTGGAAGGCTTATTACTTTTCTTTGTGGTTTATGCTGCTAGTATCTTTCAGTCACCAGTGCAGATAGTGTTCGATATTACTGGGACCAGACTGACCTGAACTGTTATCCTCATAAACCCCAGTGTAAATGCAACAAAATGAATGACTCCATAAAATACAGGTGCTTGTTTTTCTTTTTCTTGTAGGATTCCAGTTGACACTATTGCAGTAGGAACTTAAGGGTCTTGGATGATCCTGTTTGACAGATCATCAATATAATCAGTATTTCCATTATTGTTGCCAGTCTTGTAAAGTAATATGTGCAGCCCTGAGTGAGGTAATGTTTTAAATAGAAACACTCTTCTGAGATCTCGTAAGGAGATTTGCTACAAGAGGTGTATTTATGATTTCAACTGGTTTTATAATTTATTTTGTGATAAGAGCTTAATACATTTAGAATCAGGTATCCTTAGCGTTTAAAATGGGACCGTGCAGCACAACATTGCTGCATACATAAAGGTGAATTTACTCCTCTTTATAACAGTTAAAAGAGGAAAAAAAAAGCCATTGTGATTTGTGTTATCTGTGGTGTTGCTATGACATCCATCCATTCCTGGAAAATCAGTAGTAGAGTCTGCCACTGCTCTGGGTTAAAAGCTAAAGGTTTGGTGTTCACCAGTGTCTGTGGGGTTTTTTTTTTTTTTTTTTTTTGGCTGAAGTGCTGGGAAGCTTTCTTCTTAGGTGCAGCAGAGGGCCAGCAGGATAGCTGCTGTGTCAACAGATAGCAGAGCAAGATTAGTAAACAGCATGTGCTGCAGATGGAATCAAGAAAGTGCTGATGGACAAAGTCAGAGGACATGAGGTGAGATTTTATAATAAAAAAAAAAAAAAAAGCATTTATGATGGTTGAACTGTTACGCTGTTTCTATTTCCAGTGTTATTGTTTATAAATATTTTTTCAACTTATGTTGAAAGAATATTATGGGATTTTTGACTGTGCAGATATACTTGCATAATGTTTATCATATCTGTGAAGTTGTCTCCCAGTCTGTCTAAGAATGATAAATTATAAAGCACTAGCCTAATAACTTGTAGCTGTGCCCATCAAAATGAAGAGTAATAAAAAAAAATTTAAAAAAAGCTTGATTGTGATTTAAAGTGTTTTATTTAAAAAAAAAATCTCCAGTGTTGGACATGGTAATTCTTCCAAACCATTAAGAGATGACAAGCAAATGAGACATTCAGATATCTCTAATTGCAAAAATAGCTGGATCTAAAACTAAGTACAAAAAAGTTAAAATTTGGACAGTTGTCTGCAATAATACATGCCATGTGCTACAGTTTGATTGATACTGTAGTGTTCCCAGAAAGAATACAGCATTGTGCAAAACGTTTTAAAATAAAAATGCAAAATTCAACATTCTTTGGTCAAAAAAGAGTAAACAATATAATTTGTAAAAATCCAAAACTTTATACAACACAGTGGTTGGTGGTTGAACATAAACCATTTTAGTTCTGATACCAGCCGACTGCTGCCATGTAGAAACTCAACACAATTTTCTGTGCAAATTCAGCCGAAAATAACCCAACTCTCAGTTGATTTCATAGAGAGTTTGTGGAAGACAGTGTGATTGTGGTGAATTCAGTGAGGTCAGTGGGGTGGGTGATCCCAAGAGTCCAGCAGGGTGTTTTTCTCGCCACCAGGTGTCGTCGGGCGTGCTTAGCCAGGTGGTCGCTACGCATGAAGCGGCTGAGGCACAAAGGGCAGACAAACCTTTTCTCTCCTGTATGGGTTCGACGATGCCGTGAAAGTTCATCGGATCGGGCGAACTGCCTCGCACAGCCTTCCCATTTACATTTATAGGGTTTCTCACCTGTTGGGACACAAAGTCTAATGAGATCACATTACTTGCATACGATGTTGAAATTTTCTTTAATTCTTTCTGGAAATAATCTAGAGTGGCAGATGCATATGTTTACCTGTATGTGTTCTCATGTGGGCCTTGAGATGGGAGCTCTTGAAGTATGTTTTGTTGCAGTTCTCATGGGAACAAACATGGCTACGTACACGGGACACTTCTGTTTGTGGTGGGGTGCACCTTTGTTCTGATGGGGCACGTCCAGGTGCAGGGGCAATGGCCACAAACTTGCTGCCACCAGAGGTCGCCGGTGTTTGCTGACCGCAAAGATTAGGAACAGATGGTTTAGAAACGAGAAGCATTACAGGGCCTTTTGCCACCTGGCCCCCTACTAAGAATACCTGTGCAGGAGAAGCTGTTTGTAGTTGTGCTAATCCATATTCTTGTTTGTGTTGTTGATGTGACACATGCATGGTGGGGATTGCTAAAGGGGCAGGCTGAAGGTGTTGCGGCTGACTCTCAGAGGCCAAGACAGGGTTTTGCATAACAGCAGGGGACGGAAAAGAGATAGGAACAATCCGGTTGTAGAAAGGCACATGTGAAACCAGAGAGACACCAGCTGGAACAGACTGAGGTTTGTTTGCATTATCATCTGAGCTTAACTGACTTATCTTGGTCTGCCTGGCTTCTAAATTGGGTGGTTTATCAGTGTATGCCTGTTGTGTTGCAACATTCCTCTCAGAGTCTCTGGCAATCTGTTTGTTATAAGAGTTCAAATTTGTTTTGGAGTCTTCTGTATGAGCACCAGCGAGTCTGTCTTCCTGGGAGAGTTGTTGAGCCTTACAGGAGATATGTTGGCCATCCGCAGTGTGCCGGATTACACTGGTGCACTGGAACTTCTGGGATACAGCCGTGTGCAGAGTAATCTCTTCTGTGGGGTGTTGCTTCAAGACTAAGGCTGGATGGATGGCCTCAAAGTTGGGTGGACTGTATGGTGGTGTCATGCACTGAAAGAAAAGCAAATTTGCAAATCAATTCACAATAATATTCTAGTGCTGAATAAATGATACTGGAAACAATAAACGTTAGAAATGTGCTTAAACCCAAGTAGCTGAGCATAGGCAAGTCTACAAATATGTCATATATAGAGCTTAAATGAGCTGAAAAGTTAAAAAAATATATATATGTTACTCTCGGTTGGGATGGTTGACTTACAAAAGAAGAATCCTGCAGCTCAGCAGAACCAGAGAGGACCAATTCATCCTCAGAGCCATCTGTGGGGGGACTCAGGGGCCTGGGCTCTTCTGGGCATAAATTCCTCCTCTTCCAGTGCTTAGTCATGGACACGAGAGCCTCCACAGCCTTCAAGTCACCTGCACCCATTGGAGCAGGCTGGATTTCAGAGATGTGCTCTTCAGCTTCCATGATACAGCTCTGACTGAGCAAACAAAAAAAAGGTTAATGACTACAGAGCATAAAATTATTTTGCAGTCACACAGCTGAAGGTGCATCTTGTCAGTGACTTGCTCCGTTGATTTATCAACATCCACATGAGCACGCTCTGTAAGTGTTAAAACATATTGATTTAGCGTCTAATCACTACAGAATAAGGGAAGCAGCATGTGAGATGAGCATGATCAGCTGGTGCTCTTCCCACCCTGCCCTTTCACCTACTTTCTGGGACATAAGCAGGCAGGTTCTGATGATGGTCACAAAAACAGACACATAACATTGACATTCAGGACCTGGTTTGGTCTAGCATGACCATCATCCCTCTAAAAAAAACTGTTTTTTGTGATAATGACAAATTGTATGTATGTATATATATATATATATATATATAGCTTCATTTTCCCACACAACTTGCACAACTGACGTTACTAAACAAGAAAATGCATCTAAACTGGAATATATGCCATGGAATAATTAGAAATCTTACCTACAGCTATTTTAGCCAGTGTGAAGTGTTCAGGAGAAAAGTTTGGTCGTTTAGTTCACTCTCTTCTCCTTGTGTGAACATTTGAGGAGTGAATTAAGCTTTTCCTCTCGGCCACTTTCCCATTCATCGTTTCAAAAGCGGTAAGGGGGAACAGGGGCGTGGCTTAACACAACGCCCAATGGGCCGCAAAGGTGTGTTAATGCGTCGGCCAATCAGAGTGTGAGTCGATGCGTGATCAGGGGCTGATGGTATCGTGGAGGCTGCATGGTACACAACAGCGTGGACATGTGAAAAACAGCCCCCTAAGCTCCTCACTCACGTTTCCATCATCTGTATCTGAGACACAACTTACTGTGTCAGTGAAGACACTCATTTTATATCTTGACGAGGCTTTTGATATAACTTTATTATTAAGAAATAAGTCTTACTAAATAACTTTAGGGTGCAGAGGACAGACTTTATTTTAATTTTTGGGAAGTAGGCCTTTTCTCTAAATGTTACTTGTTACTTTGAGCACCATCTCTTGAAGCAGATGGGCTACTGCACCAGTAGACAGGAAGAGGAGATTCTCATCATGAATGTGAGGCCGACAAATCTGCCTCAACTGTGTGATGCTGTCATGTTTTTATGGCCTTGGGCCATGCATGTGATTATATATTCATGAATGTGTCTAAGCACACTATCGGTGATGACATAGAATTGACCCCAAGCAAACTTGTGAAACTGAACCAGGTTTTATTGTGCTCCGGTTCACATCAGCATATTTGGTCAAAATATGAAACAATCTGCAGTTCTAAGATCACATACCAGACCAGGGCTGGTTTCAGCATACAACCAAGTTAATTTTACTCATTTATTCATTTTCTATACCTGCTTTATCCCATTCAAGGTTGCAGGGGAGCTGGACCATATCCCAATTATTATAGCGAGAGGAGGGGGGGCAGCCTAGAGAGGCCCCTAGCCCATCATGGGGGCTTTAACAGAAAGGGAGAGAAAGAAAATCACACAGCGTAACTGGGAACTATTTTCTTCTTTTAGAATTTCTTCTAATAAACATATTAAATCCAGTACTCAAACATGCTTCAAGGTTTTAAAAGTTACAGAACTGGTCTTGCTTTTTTACCATTTCTTTTTATTGATACTCTAACCATTTTATGTTTTTAGCAGGCCTCTTGTCTTTTGTGGTTGAAAGAGGTCAGCCAACAGGAGATGGCCTCAGGCAGGCCTGTGGATTAGGTAAGTGTCAGCTGTCTAGACCTTCCAGCACAGCACAGAGAGCCGGAACAAAAGGCCGGCTGTGGACACAAAAAGACAAGGTACACACAGGGACACATCGTGCGTTTCTCTGTGTCTAGCACCGTGGGATATTCCTCAAAAGCATATTGGCTTGAAGAGACGAAACTCTGGGTGCAAGTTAAAAAGGAAGAACTGACTCTGTATTTCTGTTTAGATGAACATTTTGAATTCCTGTTCTCACCATGCAGAGGTGATATTTCTGTTTCTTAGTGAGAATGTGACAGGCAGTTATAGCAACTATACGAAACTATACAAAAGTGCATTATTAAATAAAAAATAGCAAAGGGCAAATTGGACTGCCTTTAAAAAATCATAGCAATTCTGGAACAACATTGCAAGTTTAACCTTTAGCAAAATAATAGGAAGAAATAGTACAGAGATCTCCTGAAATGACTCATAATCCAACGTACTGAAAATATCTCTAGTAAAACTTGTTGGGGGAATGTAGTTTCTTGGACATGCATGGTTTCCAGTGGGTATGGCTCACTGTTGTGAGCTAGTGATGCAACAGAAAGCAGGAGAAGCTCTTTGGAGAAAAACTTAAGAGCTCCATGGTGCTGTGGCATGATTAACAGATTGTATTAGAACTAGTCGCCACTGCATAACCCTTGAAGTTATAGATTGCTCTACAATGCCAGCCATTTTCATACAAAATTTAACCAAGAAGCAAGATCAGAAAGAAAAAAAACATACACTTCCTTTGCTAGTATAGAATTAAATCTGTATCTGTGTACATATGGATCAGCGTTGCTGCTCATGCTTTGCAGCAGCCTGTGAGTAGCTGGGTGTAGGTGTTTGAGAGGGTTTCAGCCTCAGGCCTAAGCAGACTTAGTGCTTAACAGTCTGTGACTGTTCTGTCACAGACTGGCAGCATATGTACCTGCCAGTACTTAGATGAGTTATTTTAAAATCTTACTCTCCAGTTAAGTGATCGAGTTACTCCACTTACACTGATTGACAGGAGCTGATGTAAGTGCACTAACCTGGAGTATGAATGAAAATGTTTTCTGTTTAAACTTCTTTGAGATTGTAATACAAGCAGTTTAAGTAACTGATTAAATATGTAAATATACTGAATCTATCCCAATTAATCTTCATCCATACTGATGGTTTTATTTAAATCAAAATACTGAACTTCATTCATTTTCTGAGCCTCAAACGCTGCTCTTTTGATTGCATAGTTTTCTGGCTCTAAATCTTTTCATCCTTATTTAACCACAGGTCAGGTCATTTGATAACCTCATGCCAAGGTACCTAAAAATAGGTCTGGTTGTCAGTAGTTTGTTTGACTTCCCTCTTAAAATATGTTTAAAAGGGAACACCTTTTTCTTGCAGGGCAACGTCCCTGGCTTTGGTAACCTTTGATCTACACTAAATAAACAGTGAAAAGAAACCGCTGCACCTCTGCCTTACTGGTTACGTGATGTGCAGCATTTGTATAACAAAGAAAAACAAAATAAGTTAATTAAAGAAAAAAATATCTGCATCTCCATTATTTCCATTCATTTTAATATGTTGCATTCAACACATTTTTAAGTCATTAACAACAATTAATAGTAATAAAAACAACCATAAATGTAAAATTTGCAACACATACAACACATATTACAACACATATTTAACACATATTTAACAAAAGAAAAACTTTAGAAAGAAGCAATTAGCTTACTCAGCATAGCTATTAATGTGACTCTGAGATAAAGTGAACTGTGGGTCCACACAGGAGTTCAGTTCAGTTCCAAGGTTCAGTTCTGCTTGTTTGGGTCAAGTGGATCCTGATGCTGCAGATGGCGGATAAATGAGGAACCTGACTTCAGGCTGTTAATGTGTTCTCTTCGTGTTATACTACATTTTATATTTTGTTTACATCTATTTCAACAAGAATAGTTGCAGTTTCTGCAACATTTGTGTCATCACATACTTACAGGAGTCATACTTGATGGGATCTGATGTAAATTTTCAAGCCTTTAGAGGCCAACCCTCGTTTCAAGATAAACCCTGCCACCTGCTGGTGTTTCAGAAGAAAGGACAACAACAAACCACCAAGCATTTTTACTTTAAATTAAATGTTTAACATACGCAGTCAATAAACGTAGGGACATCTGTCTACATTGCAGTAAAACGTTTTTCTTATCTCACACTGTTTAGATATTTCTAAAAAGTCTGAAGCAGAAATACAAGATTCCCCTGTCACAATGTGAATAACTTGAAAAAAATATATTAAAAAGGAAAACACTTTAAAAATATTGTTTTAAAAATGGTAAATGGACTGTACTTATATAGCACTTGCTTTAACATGATGTCACGTTCATCCATTTACATGCACAAAGCACTCCTACTGTTGTTATACTAAGTGCTTTTTTCCTGTCATATGCATTCATACCCCGATAGACACATCAGGGGGCAACGTGGGGTTCTGTGTCTTCAGGGGAAACTATATCAATCCAACAACTTTCCTGTTGGTAAATGACTGGTCTTCCACCACCTAAATGTAATAATATAAGCTAAGTGTACCAAATGTTTGTTTTACTCAAGACATCCCTCAGGTCCTCTGTTATTTTTTCCCAGTTGGTCTTCTTCAAGGTTAACTTTCCAGCACATTTTTCTGGGTCTCCTAACTTTCTATTCTTTCTTACTGCTGACAATAATTCTGTTTATTGCATCTCCTCTTTTAGCAACACATTACCATGTCACTATTTAGCATTTTTTTAAAAAGATTGTTTTAAGTATAATCAAAATTCAGTTAAATTGTAGGCTGATTGATCGAAACAAGATTGGGCATAAATAAAGAACACCTTAGTGAGGCAAAGTCTCTCAGAAGTCAAAAACAGAGGTTTCGTGATCTGCAAAAAACTCTGGCTTTTGTGGGGCAATTTCATAATAATTTTGCTTCGCATACAATTGTGGTGACTTAGAACATGCCAACATTTACAATACATACAGTAATATCATAAAAAGATTCAGAGGATCTGGAAACATTTCAACGTTGGATGCTCATGATCTTTGGACTCTCTTCTGTCATGGAAATCACTGCATGGGCTCGGAAATATTTGTCTGTGAACAGAATCTGCCCTTGATGGACAATGACGGAGCTACATGATCCAGAAAAAAAACAATCTTCTCTGGGCCAAAGCTCATTTAAACTGTACTAAAGCAAAGTAGAAAGATTGTCTGTAGTAGACATATAAAAAATTAAAATTCAGAATTCTTTTTGGAAATTGTGGATGCTATGTTCTCTGGAGAAAAGAAAAATCTGAGTTGTTATCAGTACCAGTTTAAAAGTCTACATCTCTGGTGGCTACTGGCAACTTCAGAATCAATACTCAGAATCAGAATAATTTATTAAACAAGACACGTCTTTTAAGGCATAATCAATGCTGAAAGGTATATACAGTCTTTATAGCAATATGCTGTCATCCACACAATACCTGTTACAAATAAGGGCTTTATTTCAGCAAGACAATCTTAAACTACATTTAGCATCTAATACATTAACTTTGCTCCAGAATAGAAGAGTCTGGGAGCTTGCCTGACCTGCCAACAGCTGAAACATTTCACCAAATGAAAACAATTGGTACACCATAAAAATACAATGAAAGTCCAGGACTTTTGGGCTGTTGTTGAGCAGATAAATTGCTATATCAAACAAAAACGGACAGCATTCCTCTTCTAAAAGTCTAACAACAGTGGTACACATACCTCCAAGCTTTTTTTTAATTAGATACATTGTGACCATTAAATTCAAAAGAGCTAATATCTTTAATAAAACTATAAATTGTCTTAATCATTTGATATGTTTTCTGTTCAGGATGCTTTGGTAAAATATTACTGAATGGGATTTGCTAAATATTGCATTCTGCATGTTTGTATGTATATAATATAGTTTCTGAATTTATTAGAATTGAGATGGTGTGGTGTAACAATTTGCTTCTTGGGCTTTGGGGCCAAAACAAGCCAGAAGACAACAATGTCTTTTGTGTATATTGTACAGCAGTTGAAATGTAAAACTACACGGTTATTTGTACATGCGTGCAGACCAAGATACAATCAACAGGCTGGGTTAAAACACCTTTAAAACGTAGAAGTGCAGCATTTTTGTTAAATTAGTCTCGTCTTTCTTCTAGAAGCCAGACCTCTCCAATCCAACACATTTCCTGTTTGTGCTCGAGGTCCAACCAACCGAGCGGTTGCATGTGCACTAATCAACACACAGAAGAAGCTTGGTAGAGTTAAGATGGCGGCATGTGGGTGAGGAGGATGGGACTCAAACTCTAGGTTTTTCGCCATTAAACGATTCCTATGAAACCACTTACATACAGTAATCGAAGGGATAATTATTTCCATATCTTTTACGCATCTCTGTGGGATTTTGGATTGACCCCATGACATCTATACACTTCGTTGTTCACCCGTTGCCCGGGACCGAGGATCAGCTCAATGACAGGTATTTTGTTGCGGCCCTTGGAAACGAACTATTCACATCGTTATTTAGGGACTGTTTGTGCTACATTGTGGTCGATGTTTTATTTGTTAACATTGGTGACACTGTCATGGGTTTGCATTCGTGTTTAATTTATTTAAATGACCCTTCCAATGCTGATACAAGGCCCGGCATTTTAAACAGTCCTTAAACAGTCGGTGGCGTGCTACATGCTAACCCGTAAATGGCTATGGTACGCTAATGCTAGCAGGATGTTTCCTTGGTTCTCTGGGAGGATTGGCTCACAGTCAAAGTTGAGATAGACAATGCGGGTTGGGGGATGGGGGTAAGATTGGAGAAATATAGGTCGTATAACAAAACAATATTTTAAGCGTCCATGCTGTCTTATATAAATTGCACATACACCTTTTTGACACGTCCCGTAGTCTGTTTAGTGGGCGTCTTGTAGATTATTATGATCAATGAAGTAGCAAACGTCAGCTAACTGAAAGCTAGCTAGTTAGCATCAGCTAGAAAGGCAATTCACTACTACGCGCATGACAAAGCCAAATATTTGTACTTGAGGGTGTTTGTATCAGAGGATTTTTTTTCACTCTAGTTTGATGGAATAAGTACTTAATTAAACCATTTGAAAAATGACCTATTTTGTCTTCTAACACGGCGCACTGAGATCCATATCTAAAATATGCGGTAAAGCACAGTTGGCATTAACATTAATCTGGTTATCGACTTTCATATTGGGGTGAGGGGCAAGCCAATGTTTAGAAAGTGTGAATAATCTATGTTGTATTATTTAGTGATCATATGGTCATGTAACGTGTCCACTCAAATACTGCACTACACAATACACGCTGTTAATTAATAAACATTATCGTTGGTATCGACTCAGTACTGCCTCCCTAATGGGGCCATATTACCTAATACAAGAAATATCTAAATGATTTTATTTAGGGGAACAGGTCCAAAAAACTAACGGCGTGTGACCTGTATTTTGGCTCAACATGTGATTTATGATAAATCTATTTATAACACCCATTGAGATTGAACTGATTAATGAGCTGTTCCACTTGCAGACAAAAAGGTTGGGAAGTCACGGTGTTTTTAGGGTGACCTTGAGATTAAGAACTGGAAAGAAGCCCACAGTATTTGAAAGCTTTTTCTGGTTCGTGTACTGTCTTAACTGTGGCAGGCCAGCTTTGTCTCTCATAGGGAACCTAGTTTACTCAACTGTTTAGGAGGAGTCATATTAAAACACCACTGGGCAATTGGTTTCTTAAAGAGGTCATGACTGTTCCATCATCAGGAATATAAAGCATTAGATTTTACATTATCCGTGTACTGCAAAGAGGCCCATTCCTGGCTTACCCATCAAGGAGCTTGCAGTTGTCAAAGCAAGTAAATGCTTCTGTCCTAAATAAGAATGGCTTGGTTTGGCTCAAAAGAGCATGGCTTGCAGGATGTATTCCTCAACCAAACCATGTGATGTTATGTTTGACCTAGCTAAATTCTTCAAACACATGTTTTGACTGTGTTCAAGTGAAACTGCTTTAAATGGCTCATTGAGGCTTGTACCTGATAGAGTAGTGCTATTTTTTAAATGGGCAGTTTTCTGAATGGCTGACCTGGATGCTTTGAGGGTAATTTTCTCTTACTTTCCTGCAGTGTTTCGTCTGGTGCATGGTGTGTTAAATGTATTGTGAGAACGGGTTCAGCTTTTCTGTTTTTGTTCCACAAATTGGCCGGGAAAAAACTGATAAAGGCACTGCTTGTATTGTTCAAGTGTGTGTTTACATCTAATTTGCCTGTGGTGAAATGTGAATGGCTTAGCCACACAGAGGTGAGAGAAGATTTTTGATTGTTTGCTTACCTTTGACACAGTTCATCAAGAAGATGAGTGATGATCACACAGGGACTGCTCGGCTTATGTGCGTACTTGGAACTGATAGTAATTCATCCATTTTCTATACCGTTTAGTCGAACCAGCGACCTTCTTGGTGTGAGGCCGCAGTGCTGACCACCACACCACCGTGCAGCCCCCAGTGGGAATATTTATCATATTTTAAATGTTTTTCATGGTTTTGTTGAGTTAACAAAATCATGAGTAGTTTATGTATATACTTGGCATTAAGATGTAAATTGTGCTTTTCAGCATGTGTCATCATATCACAGATAGCTCAGTAACCATGGAAAATGACAGCCTAGACCCAAGTGTGGTGTTCTTGGAAGTAGTTGAGGGTTTTTTATGTTTTGACAAGACACTTGGCAAATATTTCACTAGGGTACATCTCAGGGTTTGTGTGGTAATGGATGAATGGATAACTTTAATCAGGCCTTGAGACTGCTATTTTGGACCAAACTCCTTTTAAAAAGTCAGTAACATTCACCCTCCGTTCACATGACAGATAAAAAAAGAAATCACTGTTGCTTTGCATTAAAGAGCCAAGTCACTTATGTGCACAATAAGAAAAGTCCGAATCTAGAGTCATACATGACTGATCTGAACAACAGTTGAGACAAATTTCCCTTTGTCACATGTTGAGCATTAGAAAACGCTCAAAACAATTAAAAGTTTTAGTTATTTTATGTGCAAGAAATAAGTGTATATTAATAGCCAGCAGCACAGGAATTTTAGCCACATATTTGGACTTGCTGCATCAATAACTGGTTAAAAAATGTCTCTTCTAGATCAGTTGCATTGGTGAAGGCAAAAATATTTCCTTTTCCTCTTTTCAGGCTCCGTGAAGTCTCAGAGAAACTCAACAAATACAGCTATAACAGGTGAGTTTATGTCAACATTTTAGAGTTTCTAATGTGGTGAATTAGATTGTTGTATCCTGTTTTTTATCCTTATATTTTACATTTATTTTTAACCTCTCCCCTAATACAGTCATCCACATCTTAGTCTGCTTGAGCAGGCTGCTCTAAAACAGTGTGTTGTTGGTCCAAACCATGCCGGATTTCTCCTGGAGGTAATGTTTCAAAACACCCTATCATTAGTAAACAATAAAAAAACTTGTTTACCATCTGTTGGATCCATGCTATTAGACAGCATTTTCACACTTGTGATTCTAAAGATATTATAGATGTAGACTATTTTCATTTTTTGGAAATTTTCTTTGTTCTTCAAGAAATACCAACACAGTTAGGGTAATTAACCATAAAATATGCATGCATTATTTGAGCTTTAAATGTCAGCACACTACAATTATGCAAGCATTGAGCACAATTGTTGCCCATTTATTTGCGTAATAAGGAGAAATCATTAATCTTCTAGTTTGTAGTACCTCTGTACTCTCTAAGCTAGCATGAACTGTATGAGTTGTGAATTGTGTGAGAAAACATGACAATAAATGTATAAGGGAAGTGAGGTTGCTTCTAAATTTGATCTCTTACTTGATTGAAGTTTATAAAATACTATTTTGATCAACTTCCTTCACATTAAACTGTAAATTTTCCTCTTTAAGTGTGTATCATTAAAAATCATGCATTCGTCTCTTTAAGGATGGGCGCGTGTGCCGAATCAGCTTTGCTGTTCAGCCTGATCGCCTGGAGCTCAGCAAACCGGATGGCAGCGATGGGTGAGAGACATTACGATGGGATCTGTCCCGGAAACTGTTTTAGCTTCGGTATTGAATTGGTAAACAGATTGCTCGTGGAGATGTCTAAGTTTGGGTACATTGAACATGCTCAGGCTTACTGATGTTTTGTTGGGTCTGATTTAAATTCAGTGTGGCACTCGTGCCCTTTTTGCAGAGTATGACACATTTGAAAGTGGTTTCACTTGCAGAATACAGCTATGGCTATTTGTTACAATGACTTCCTTTTAGCAAGTTAAATATATGCATTTAAATATATTACAGCTGTATTAATATAAAGCCCTGTGTTTAGCTATCTTTAAGCTGTTGAAGCCTTTTAGTATTTTGCATGATGAGATAATCTTTTTAATATAATTATATGGCTTTGAGGGACATATTTGCTTTTGGAATATAAACATATCTTCTCTTCTAAGATTGACACCAAACGACCAATAACAAAAATGGCTACCAAATTGTTTTATTTTCTGATAACCAGGTGCCTTTATTTCTATGCAACTGTGTGCTGTATTCCATTACTTTTTTATTTCTATAAAAGTACCTTTCACTGGCTGCTTTGTTTAATTTTGGCTGGCAGCATGTATTTTTAGTGAATGTCTCTTTGATAGGTGTTGATGTGCTGCCAGTTGAACATTCAGCAATGTAGTACCTACAAAATATGCATGTGATTCAGACTGTAAAAAGCTAGTGAGCTCCCAGCTCCAAACTTCTCTGCAGTGGATGTGTTTTGTTCTCTGCTACAGACTGAGGTGGTTTTCAAATAATTATTTCAGTCAGCAACATTGTGGTTTGTCAGAAAGCTAACAGAAAAGAGAGTTACTGGTCATCACTGGCAGGTTTTTCAGCTTTATGAACAAAGTCCAATATTCCTGTGTGATGAAAAGTAGCTGAGTTTACATCATGGTTTTTGATGCACATTTAGAATATGGAAATTGTATTAAATACAAAGAAACAAAAAACTGATGCAACAAAAAAAAAGTTTAATAGAAAACTTGATGAATGTTAGTAGGGATAGAAATAACTTTACAAATCATGTCTGACCTGGTAAGTATTGAAGTAACGTGACTCACCAGCTGTTTCTGCTTGGAGCAGCTAGCAGACTCATGTTACATACCAGTGCCTTATCAGATATGATTTAATATCTTAATATTCCTGAGGTGGAATTCTCCATTTTTCTTTTGTGTTTATCTTAGCAGAATTGGTCATTTCTTTAAAAATTTTACTTTCTTCCCTATCTCCTCGAGATAAGAGCTGTAGTTTCTGGGTCAAACAACTACTTCCATTGTGTTAAAGCCACTAGCAGTGTATGCAATATTGCCACCCTCTGGCCACACTGCACAAGTCAGGTCATTCACTACTAATCAGTCTGTCTGATTCACATTTCTTTTTTGCAAGGTTTCAGAAGATTAGTAAACTTGCTTTGCTACTAAGTGGAAAACTGGCTGGTGTCATCTTGTTGGTTGATAGTTTAAATTGACATTTCTGAATCAGATTCTGTTTTCCATTGCCCTTTCTTTTAAGATGATGCAAACTGTATTTTATTTGTTTTGTTTTTTATGAAGTTGTTTTTCCTTTTATTAAATTCAGTGTTGTGTCTGTAAAATGCAACATTTCCAATTTGTAATAATATAATTTCCTTGCAAAAGCACAACACAATTAGGCCATTTTCCTACTTAGACAACATTTGTAAGAATGATTGCAGAAAACTGCCTTTGACTAAATTCCAAAATAGGAGCAAGCAGTTGCAGCCCCAAAAACCCAAGAACTTTTTAATAAGGAAAGTCTTGAGGAGGAATGAGTTGCAGCCAATTCTGATTCCCAAGGGTGTTGCCATGCTAGTCTCCATATAGCCTTCCTGTTTAAGTTGTAATAAAATTAATCCTGAACCAAGGAGTATAACAAATACCTGGGGTAAATTTAGTTTGTTAACCCAGGAATTATAAACATTTTTTAAGAATACATATATACATTTTTTCAGTCCTTTTGGGACTTTGTAGGATTGTAACTGATCTCCCATCTTTTGTTTCCAGTTCAAAGTTGAGCAGTGGTTCAGGGACAGGAAGGAGCTCCAGGCCAGGCAGGACCAGTGATCCGCCCTGGTTCCTGTCTGGTTCTGACACACTGGGCAGACTGGCAGGCAACACCCTTGGGTAAGTTCTGACAGGGCTGGCAGAGACAAATGTTCTTGTAAAAGCTCAGTTCAAATGCGTAACAGTGGGTTAGGTGTGTTTTCCCCTGCAGGGTTCAACGGTATACAGTTTATATGTCCCCCATATGACAGTCCATACATCAAAAAGCCATTTTCAGGAGCAGTATTGCTGTCTTTATGTTTAGAATATTGATCATTACTTTTCAAAACATGAATACTGTGATTCTCAGTATTTTTTGTTGTTCACAACTAACAGAGCTGCTCAACATCTAATCCACCGTCTAAATATATGTAATAATTTTATTTCCGTACAGGAATGTTGCACTGTAATACTATTTTATTGAATTAAGAGAATGTCAAGTACTTCATTTCTTTCTTCCTGTAAATGCTGCTGGTGTAAAACTGTTTTAGTCTGGAATCCGCCGTCCCTGCTGTCACAGAGGCTGAATCCCACTGTGTTTTAGTCTGATGGTGTCTTTGGCTGTAGTGTCTGACCACAGCTTTACATTGTATGTAACAGGAGTCGCTGGAGCTCTGGGGTAAATGGAGGCAGTGGAGGAGGTGGAAGTGGAGCAGGAGCGGGAGGTGGTGGAGCAGGAGGTGGTAGCAGTGGAGGAGGAGGAGGCGGCAGTGGTGGAGGAGGAGGAGGAGGAGGAGGGGGAGGCACATCAGGCAGGTCATCCACAGCGGCTCGCGATTCCCGTCGCCAGACCCGGGTGATCCGGACAGGAAGGGACCGTGGCTCGGGACTTTTGGGTAGCCAGCCTCAGCCGGTCATACCAGCTTCGGTCATCCCTGAAGAACTTATTACACAGGTCACTAATCACTACCTTTGTACCCCGAGTTTTTTAAAAACCTTTTAACCAGACATGAAATAAAATTGCACATTTGCTTTCAAATGAATATCACTGAGGTGTACTCTGTGCTTTTATGTCCTCGTACTGTCCTTCAGGCCCAGGTAGTCCTTCAGGGGAAATCAAGGAGTGTGATCATCAGGGAGCTCCAGAGGACTAACCTAGATGTTAACCTGGCTGTCAACAACCTGCTGAGTCGGGATGATGAAGACGGAGATGACGGAGATGACACAGCTAGCGAGTCCTACCTTCCTGGAGGCAAGTTAATTTTAAAAAGAAAAATATGTATAATAACAATTATGTTTTTAATTATGTTCATTGTAATGAAAATATATGTTATAGTTATATCTTAAAACTAATGTTTCCCCCATACAGAGGATTTAATGTCCCTGTTGGATGCAGACATCCACTCAGCCCATCCCAGTGTCATTATTGACGCTGATGCCATGTTCTCTGAGGACATCAGCTACTTTGGCTACCCCTCTTTTAGACGCTCTTCATTGTCTCGTCTTGGATCCTCCAGAGGTCAGTTAAAAGCTCACATCTTACTAATGAAGGGAAGACATGGTGTTAGAGAGGCTTTGGTGGCAGTGCTGGTGATGGTTTTCAATTGTGGGGATTGCTTAAAAGACACAACAAAAAAGATGAAAAAAAAATTCAAAACCCTTTTTAAGAATGTTGTGGAGATGACTGGTACAACAAACGTATACTTGATTCTTTCCCCCTATTTATTTATAGATTTAGTTTTTTTTTTCTTGGACAAAATACAGCTGTGGGTGTAATGCCTAATATTATTGCTTAATAACTAAAGTGTAGATGTTAACAGAATAATTTTTTTTCAATTAGTTTTTTTAAAATTAGTTCTTCCATTTGTTTAGCTGAATTAATAAGAAATGTGTGGTGTTCTGTGCTGCATGGTTGTAGTACATACTGTGAGCTCTCTGAGAAAGGCCCGCTAGGCCCACCTGTCTTAACAGGGACCCTGAAAGCCAGTCGAATTTGAAAATCTACCTAGGCTACTCTCGGCTCATATGCATGCTTTCTTTCTCTCTATCCACTTCCTTTTCTACCCGACATTTTAACATGAGCGTGCAAAGTGACTCACCCACAGGATATCTTACCCGATCTTCAGTATTGCAATTGATTGATTTGCATTATAGTGATTCTCAAAAATCTTTCTCTATCCATTCTTAAAACTATGTTGACGGGTCTTTCCCAGAGAGTGGCTTACTTCTATCCCACTGGTGTGACCTTATTGCATACCAGTTCTCCTTCTTCCCCTAGAGCGTGACTCAGAGCTGTTGCGTGAACGTGAGTCTGTGTTGAGGTTACGTGAGCGCCGGTGGCTTGACGGAGCTTCATTTGACACGGAGCGTGGTTCCACCAGCCGCGAGGGTGAGCCCAGCCTCGACAAGAAGAGCATCCCAGTCCAGAGTCCCGTTTCTTTGGGAGAGGAGCTCCAGTGGTGGCCTGACAAGGTAAGACGAGTAACATCTAGAATACACAAAGTTCCAGGAGATTACATAGAAAGTGGAGACTGAATATTCTGTGGGTATCTTCATATCTCTGCAACATGATTTGTTATTCATTAACCATTTTTTCAGTTACTTGTCTTTTAATTTTGTGATAACGTCTTTGATTCCCTTGTTAGGATGGTGTGAAGTTTGTGAGCATTGGAGCCATGTTCTCTGAACTCGTAGCTGTAAGCTCCAAAGGAGAGCTTTATCAGTGGAAGTGGAGTGAGCCTGAACCCTACAGGAATGCACAGGTGGAAAATTAAAATAGTTTGGAACTTCAGTAAATTACATCTACAGCAGCACAATGTCCATCAATTTCTTATTGTACTAAAGCTATTAAGCCACAGATGGTTTATTGCATGTTAGAAAGCTCTGACTTCATACTTTGATTTCATTTGTTACATCAGAATCCTTCCATTCATCACCCTCGTGTGTCCTTCCTGGGCCTAGCCAATGAGAAGATCACTTTACTGTCTGCCAACAAAATCAGAGCAACTGTAGCCACAGAGACCAATAAGGTAGATTGTTCCTGTTTACGTAAGGGCATTAACAAGTTCATTTGTGCAGCCTGGAGTCGTTACTTAGCTGTGTTTTGACATTATTTCACATTTTTTTTAATTAGTTGTGCATTAACCAAAGACTGTGTGTGTTGTGAAGGTGGCCACCTGGGTGGATGATACACTGAGCACAGTGGCCTCTAAGCTGGAGCACAGTGCTCAGGCTTTCCCTGAGCTGCAGGGGGAACGCATGGTGTCACTACACTGTTGTGCACTCTACACATGTGCACAGCTAGAGAATAGCCTCTACTGGTGGTGAGGATACAATCTGTTTATTTCTTTGTGCAGTTCATCATAATAAGTGAAACATGTATGACTTTGTTTTCCTGTCATTTAGTTCATATGATAAACATGATTAAACTTTTCTAAAGTGTGACCTTCAGCAGGATTGAAGTATTTCTGCTACGCGAATCTTTCCAAAGATTTTGTATAAAAAATTATTAAGGGGCAGTTTTGTTGTATCAAAATTAAACCTTTGTGTGATATGAATAGAAAGGAAGGCGTGTATGTGAGTAGTTGTTTACTGCTTGCATCTTTCTGCAGGGGTGTTGTGCCTTTTAGTCAAAGGAAGAAGATGCTTGAGAAGGCCAGAGCCAAGAACAAAAAGCCAAAGTCCAGTGCTGGCATCTCCTCAATACCCAACATCACTGTGGGAACACAGGTAAGAAATCACACAAGCTGAGTAAAAGTCTTCTATTTACTGCAAAGTAAATGTATTGTACTGATAAACGTATGGGTTCCTTCTTCAGGTGTGCTTGAGGAATAACCCCCTCTACCATGCCGGTGCAGTGGCCTTTTCTGTCAGTGCCGGAATTCCCAAAGTGGGTGTTCTGTTGGAGTCTGTTTGGAACATGAACGACAGCTGCAGGTTCCAGCTGCGCTCTCCAGAGAGCCTCAAGAACATGGAGAAGACCACTAAGACCCAGGAAATCAAGTCAGTCTAATTTTTTTTTCAGTCTTCAGTCATTTGTATAAACAATTCAGATTTTGTTGCTGAAGGTAGTTGTGGTGCTAAGCTCATAAACCCAACAGCAAAGGGATGTATTTTGATTAGTCTCTTTTACTCTGTAGGATGGAAAGCAAACCAGAGCTGGTGAAGACTGAGATGGGTCCTCCTCCTTCCCCTGCTTCTACCTGCAGTGACACCTCTTCCATTGCTAGCAGTGCCTCGCTGCCCTACAGTATGTAGCTTTTTCCCATGTTGTTTCTCCCTCTTGACTGTTTGCTCTCAACAGCTCTCCAGTCTTCAGTGTCCTATCTCCCAGGCACAGAACCAGTTTCTTCCTCATTCTGTGCTCTCATTAGTCATTTGACTTTGAAGCAGATGGTGTACAGGCTGTTATCAGCAACTTTTTTTCTCTGTCTGCTTTCCTGTGAAGGCCGTGTGGCCAGCTCACAGTATATTCTGTGGTATATATGATTGCATTTTACTACTTCTTATCATGTAAACCATATGGCATGCTGTTAATGTTGTAATTAGTTGTCCTTAGTCCACACTCTATTTTTTGTAATTTGGTTAGCAGTATATCCTTACAGCTCTAATAAGGGTTTGGAAACTCTTCCTGTTGGTACAGGAAGCAAGAATTGAAAAAATACCATTGCATCACAGCTGTTTACAGTTCTTTAATGTAAAATTAAAAAAAAACGAGTCCCCTCAATATGTTGTGATAAAAAGATTACAAGTTAATCCTCTGTACTGTTTGCAGAGCGGAGGCGTTCTACCCCAGCTCCAAAAGAGGAAGAGAAGGTGAACGAGGAGCAGTGGCCTCTCAGGGAGGTGGTCTTTGTGGAAGATGTTAAAAATGTTCCTGTGGGAAAGGTGGGTGGATCCAAAATATTGATCTACTTTACATATCAGTCCCCCAGGATTTTGTTGTGATTGCTATGGCCAAAAGTGTTTGAATTTATGAGAGACTCTTAAAAAGTTGCAATAAACATTTTAATGTTTTAAGACTTTTTGGTGAAATGTAAGGGGAAATTACACAACTGTCTGCAGCTTCAGTGTGTTGCTGAATAAGTGCAACTAGGTTTAGTATTGCTGTGCAGCTAAATGTTTTTTTCTGCTCAAATACAGCTAAGCAAACACAAACTGAAAATATAAACGTACACAAAACATTGATGCAAATCTTTTAACTTATTTGTCATTGGTACTAGAACGTGGGTCTCCAGCTCTGGTCCTTGAGGGCTGTTGTCCTGCAGGTTTTTTTTGTTTGTTTTTGGGTTTTTTTTCCTGCTGCAAAACATCAGGCTCAAATGAATGTGTCATGAAGAGGTTTGTGCAGAACTTTTTATAACACCTGTTGAGAGAACAACTTCATTTGAATCAGGTGTGCTGCAGCAGGGAAACATCTAAAACCTGCAGGACAGTAGCCCACAAGAACCGGTGTTAGAGTTCTCTGGTCTAGTACCCGACAGTAAAAGGATTTCATTTATATAGCGTTTTTCTGGCCACACCAAACACTCCACGGAACAAATGGCAACTCACAGGGATTCATATGGGGCTATCAGAGAAAATAAATTAAATACTTTGTCAAAAATCAAAGGCAAATTATGAATTTTATGAAAATAAGTATTTGTTTAATACCAATGGATTCCACATAGGGGTGCACGTTGGTGTGTTCAGTAGAGCTGATGCAGGTTCCTCGTTTCGATCTGGGCTTAGTCCTCTATGTAGAGTTTGTGTATTCTCCCCTTACATGCATGGGTTATCTCCATGTACTGCGGCTTCTTCCCACAGTCCATAAACATAAATGCATGTATGTTAGTTTGATTGACTGGGGCCCAGGGTGTACCCTGCCTTATGTCTGATAGCAGCTGGGATGGGCTCAAGTGCCCCCCACCACGAATTAGATTAACCCATAAGAGCCTGACGTGACATATTTGTCACATACCGTTTCTAATAGATACCCAGAAGCAGAAAACCATATCATAATATTTTTAAACTATCACATGGTAATAAATGGTAGATATCTCTCCCCAAAAAATGTTAATTTTTTTGTTACATTTCATTAAAGGGTCAAATAAAGACCTCATATTTAAAAAATTGGACTTTTCTTACCATTTTTTCATGGGTCAGGCCTTAACGGGTTAAGCGGGTATATGAAATGCATTGAAGATTCCACATATATGTGACTAAGCAACTCAGTGTAAAGTTATTCTCCTATATTCTATCAGCTTTTCCCACAACTTCAGTGAATAGTCAGAATCTGTGTTTTAACATGGACCCCAGATCCATATTTACCAGCTATAAACTGGTAAACATTTAATTATAAAACAGGTTTAAACTGTTTTCAGTATGTTCAGAGTACTTATTGTGGACTCACTGTACCCCTGACCAGTCGGTCAGTAAAGTTCCAAAACAATAGAATAGAATACACACCGCACTCTTTGGTAATTCCTCCACTACAACAGAAATTGTTCACTTTTTCATCTGAAACTGCAGGATAAGGTCTTTAACAGATGAACATAGCAAGGCTTTCTCCACTACTGACTATGCTGGCTGTGCTCAGGGTTACTATTAGTGTATTCAGGAGGCTGGATTTATATTTGAAGGCTCATTCACTAGGTTAGTATTGGATAACTGGGGGTTATGGATGAAAATGTGCCTGAAAAACAGGAAAGCAGTGGCATAATTCCAGTGATGCAACTGCAAACTTGCATTGATTGGTCAAATGAATAGCAAAATTACATCGAAGAAAGTGCTAGGTTGTGCAGAGTTCACAGAAAATGGTTGACATGCGTTCATAGTTGTGATCCCTAGGTCAAACGTTCATGCAGGGACTAATATAGAAATAGAAAAAGTTATAATTAATATTTCGGAATGGAAAATGACATTTGTCTCCAGATAATCTGTCTCTGGTTGGCAGTTTTGCATCATGGCATCTGTTTGAAATGTTTTAACAAATGAATCATTCTAGGTGCTTAAAGTTGATGGTGCGTATGTTGCTGTGAAGTTTCCTGGGGCATCAAGCAGCATGACCAACCAGAGCACCGCTGCTCCCACTGACTCAGACCCGTCATCGCTGCTGCAGGACTGCAGACTCCTCAGAATAGATGAGTTACAGGTGGGAGGCATAAACTTTCAGTGTTGAATACAGCTAGTTGTGATAGCATTAGAAATTTAATTGAAAAGGACCATGTGTTTGCCTTTTAATTGATATTCACTATGGTTTTCATCTCCATCAATCTGTTTGGCAGGTTGTCAAAACTGGTGGGACTCCTAAAGTTCCAGATTGTTTTCAGCGAACCCCTAAAAAACTTTGTATCCCAGAAAAAGCTGAGATTCTTGCTGTGAATGTTGACTCCAAAGGTGAGTTTTCATTTTCTTCAAGTAGATGTTTCTGCATATCTTTCTTAATGTAGATGATTGCTGTAAGCTTTCTGTAGATTTATGGTCACATGCAAAATATTTCCAAATGTTAAGTATGTGTCCATTTTCCAGGAGTCCATGCAGTGCTGAAAACTGGTAACTGGGTAAGGTACTGTATCTTTGACCTGGCCACAGGCAAAGCTGAGCAAGAGAATAACTTTCCTACCAGTAACCTGGCTTTCCTGGGGCAGAGTGAGCGCAATGTGGCCATCTTTACAGCAGGACAGGTGAGATGGGCTCCTGGATAGCTGCTGTATTTTTATTTTAACTGGTCGCCTACTTAAAAGCTAAATATTTTTTCCAGGAGTCTCCCATCATCCTCCGAGATGGAAATGGCACAATCTACCCTATGGCCAAAGACTGCATGGGTGGCATTCGAGATCCCGATTGGTTGGACCTGCCACCCATAAACAGTCTGGGAATGGGGGTGCACTCTTTGGTCAATCTCCCGTCTAACTCCACTATTAAAAAGAAAGCTGCTATTATTATTATGGCTGTCGAGGTAAATATCGCCCCATAAGTTGAGTTTTAAAAAAATAACCAATAACTAGTTTATCTCACTCTTTCTAATAAACCAAATGGTGATGCTGTTTCATTGGTTGTAAGTGCTCACAGAGGTGTTCTGCCATTTTTTAGAAACAGACGCTGATGCAGCATGTGCTGCGTTGTGACTATGAGGCTTGTCGGCAGTATCTGGTGAACCTTGAGCAGGCATTCCTTTTGGATCAGGGTAGCCAGGCGCTCGGAGCTCTTCTAGGCCACAGATGTGATGGAAACCGCAACATCCTCCATGCGGCCGTTTCTGTCTGCTTCCCTGTCAGTAACAAGGAAACCAAAGAGGAGGAAGGTAACGTACCAAGTTTGGGTGCCTGACTTAGCTGTGCTTTGTATTGTTGATTGTTGTCCTGGGAATCTGCCTCATGTAATTTCCTGTGGACTGTCTTCTTCAACTTAATTGAGCAAGTTGTTTAATTTCAGAGGCTGAAAGGTCAGAGAGAAATACATTCGCAGAACGTCTGTCTGCTGTGGAGGCGATTGCCAATGCCATCTCTGTGGTGTCAAGCAACAGTTCGGGAAATAGGACGGGCTCCTCCAGTAGCAGAGGGTAATCATTTTTGAGTTTTTATTTGCATGTTTTCTTGGGGGGGGGGATACAGATATGTTTATCCAGAAAATTGAATTTTGCAAAATTTAAGATAAATTAATTTCCGTGCTTCTCATGTTTTACAAACGTTTTCTTCATTAATACAGAAACTCAAGCAGAACTGATAAAGTACTGTGTTTTGTCTACAGGCTTCGTCTAAGAGAGATGATGAGAAGGTCTCTCAGGGCAGCAGGTCTTGGCCGCCATGAATCTGGTCCATCATCCAGTGACCATCAGGATCCTGTTTCTCCACCCATTGCTCCACCAAGTTGGGTGCCTGACCCTCCCCCAATGGACCCTGGTGAGTATATTGTAACAAGACAGCAGACGTGGTGGAATATATTAACAACTTTAAGGGAATTTATTTGCAATTAATATTCTAGTAATAATTTAATATGTAATCTACAGACGGTGACATTGACTTCATCTTAGCACCAGCTGTTGGTTCACTCACCACTGCCTCCACTGGTACAAGCCAGGGACCCAGTACCTCCACAATACCAGGTATACAGCATCTTAATCCTGCGTTATTAGAAGGTTATAGAGGAAAAACTCAGTATCTATGTATGTTGTCTCTTATTCTGTTTCTTGCACTTTAATTGGCTGTATCCCTTCACTGATATCTCATTTAAATACAAATTTTTCTTCTGGCTCTTTCGAAATGTGACATGTACACAATATTTGGACAGTAGGACGTGTCAGCGAGCCTCACAAATTGTGTCTTGGTAATTGTGACTTGATGTCAGCTGATTTGTCACAGACCTGGCCCCATTTCTGCTACCACAACATTTGTCTGCAAGATGATTAGTATTAAAATCTCGTAGTGTAAACCTGACTTACATAATCAGAGCTTAATACTTTGGCATGTTTGGTGTCTATGTTTTGTGTGTGTGCAGGGCCGTCCACCGAGCCATCTGTGGTTGAGTCTAAAGACAGGAAAGCCAACGCCCACCTTATCCTGAAGCTGATGTGTGACAGTGTTGTTCTGAGGCCACATCTACGGGAGCTGCTCTCTGCAAAGTATGATTCAATTAAGCTATTTAAACCTACTTAAATATCTTATTTTGTCTAGATTGCTTTCAAAGTGCTGATCTCTCGCTTGCATGTTGTTGCTATCATTTGACAGGGATGCCAGAGGAATGACCCCATTTATGTTGGCTGTCAGTGGGAGAGCCTACCCAGCAGCTATTACTGTGCTTGAAGCTGCTCAAAAAATGGCCAAGGGTAAGTTAATTAGTTTTGTGCTAATCTATTAAAGGGAGGTTTCACACTGATCACAAACTGTGTTGTATTGTCCTGACATGTTGCAGACATGGAAAAATAGAGCCAAAAGTGATTAGATAATAGCTGGAACATTGGAGGTTATCCATGAGTCAATGTAAATCCTGACCTATTTTGCTGCCCTCCTTCCAGCAGCTGGCTTTCCTGTCTAACCAACATTTCTCTGTTTCTATACTTTTTTTTTTCCTTTTCCTTAAATGTCTCATACACAGTGGGTGATCCTGGCATTGCCGAGAAAGAGGATGCAGACTCTGTGTTCATGGAAATGATCTGTCCATCTGGAACCAACCCAGATGATTCTCCACTGTATGTTCTCTGCTGCAACGACACCTGCAGCTTCACTTGGACTGGAGCTGAGCACATTAACCAGGTCAGCACTGAATTTTCTCCTACCGTTGGAGAAAATGTTGTATCACTATTTTTACATTTGGAGCTGACGTTTGTTTCTAGAGCACATAATGTTTCATTGAAACTTAACTCAGTGACATTTTTCAGGACATATTTGAGTGTCGAACATGCGGCTTGCTGGAGTCTCTCTGCTGCTGTACTGAGTGTGCACGAGTCTGTCATAAAGGACATGACTGCAAGTATGTATTAGCTTTAAGTTTTTGGAATTCTTGTGTCTTTTTCCATCTTAACTGCTACCTATCATTCTTATTTTTGGCATATTTGATATAAAAATGATTTCTGTTTGTTTCCAGGCTGAAAAGGACCTCTCCCACAGCCTACTGTGACTGTTGGGAAAAGTGCAAATGTAAAACACTGATAGCCGGTCAGAAAGCTGCTCGGCTGGATTTGCTGTATAGGTTACTTACAACTACAAACCTGGTCACTACACCAAACAGCAGGTAAGAATCACCTGCTCTTTGCACTAGAATGTAGCTGTATTTGGCAATTTTGCATTAGTTGTTTATAATTGGAGAGTGAATGTTAGGACTTTTGGTTTAGAGGTGGGTATTTTGATTAACAGTATGCCTGTTTACTTTGATTTGTATGTAAAAAGTGATGCATCTGTCTGACTTGTGTTTTTATTTGCAGGGGAGAGCATATATTACTGTTCCTGGTGCAGACTGTTGCAAGACAAAGTGTTGAACACTGTCAGTACAGACCACCACGCATCAGAGAGGACAGGAACCGCAAGGCTGCTAACGCTGAAGGTCGGCTCACTTCCACGCTCTCATTTACTCCCCTTTTTAAAAATCTGTGCAGCAGCTTTTGTTTTTTTCTAAAAACCTCTAACATATTCTTCTTACAGACTCTGATATGCCAGACCATGACCTTGAGCCGCCTCGATTTGCTCAGCTGGCTCTGGAGAGGGTCCTACAGGACTGGAATGCCCTGAAATCTATGATCATGTTTGGTTCTCAGGAAAACAAAGACCCGTAAGTCTCACAACAGGATTGTAATTTGGTTGGTAGGCATGCACAAAGCTCAACATTGGTGCTTTATTTTTTTTTTTAAATAGAAAACATGCTGCCTAATGTGCAGTGACTATTAGTTTGTGATGGATTTTAATAGGAGTTGATTGAAAGGGGTACAACTCTTTTTTTTTTTTTCCTGAAGGTTGCATCACTAAATTGTGTCTTTGAAATTATTAAAGCCCTTTAAGTCAAGATGGCATGGAAAAATCACTTGTTCTTTAACAAAGCTTTTTGAAAATTTAACTACTGACTGTGTTTCCTACACACAAACCAATGTGTGGCGCAGCGCCACAGAATCAACTGCTAGCACCACAGATTCCACCCCCCTCCCCAAAGCCTCTTTTGTCACTGCTGCACAAAGACAGATCATCAGTTTTATCAGTATTTTAATATTGAGCTAGAGATGATGCAGAACAACTTATAGAAGTACATTAGAAGTACATTACATGCGTTTACTGACCTTTGGACATGTGATGTTTACCCAAGGGAAGATCGGTTAACACTAAATATTTGTAAGCATTGGCTCTTTCTGTTTATGCGATACAGTAAAAACTGGCATATTTCAGTCTTAACTATGAATTTTGATTAAACATGATTTATTTGTAAGCTGTCATTAATCTGATTAAAAATCACTTGACAGCCCTAAAAAAAGAAAATTGTTCCATTCATTCATAGCGCTCTTTCTCTCCATCATTCTCGCTCGCACACACACAGAGCTAGAACAGGTGAGGTGGAAACATATTCATTCTTAGGTCTCTCTCCTCTTAAAGAACTTAGAATTAAGATTGAACTGAATAATTTCAAATGCATCTTGTAGCTTTAAAAATTCTCAGCAGGTGACTGAAGAACAATCGATTAGCACACAGCTGTATGTCTAATATGGCAGCTCAAAGTGTGTGTTTGAGCATCGCCCACTGCACACATTTTCCATACATCCCGATGACTGACTCCACCCACCACCATGACACCGCACACTTCATTCCCTCACCAGCGCCAGGGAAGCTCCAAAAATTGCTACCTGGTCTGTGGAAAACACCGACTGAAAGATTTTTCTATTCCCATCATAGACACCTTGATTAAATCAGAAATTCAGAGCAAACTTAAGTTACCATGGTGATCGTTACAGGTTAAAAAAAAATTAGTCAATCAGCCTTTGGGCTTAGTTTACTTTGCTGACCTTATTATTTTTGCTTGCCGATGTGTATGCTGTGTGTGCGGATTGTTTGCATTACACAACTTTTCTAGGCTTCTCTTGTTTTGGTTGTGTGTTGGCATTTTATGCAAAAATAATACTTTTGTTGTAACATGCGCTACTCATACTGATTGCAGACTTTTGCATCAGTTTTTGTCAACATTTTTGGAAGCAAGATGGCTAATATATAAATACTTTATGTTACTTTAAACTTAACACTGTTTAACAGTTTGATGTGTAACGGCCTTTATTCAGGCTTGTGTACTTTCTGTATTTTCTAGACTTAGTGCCAGCAGCAGAATTGCCCACCTCCTGCCGGAAGAGCAGGTCTACTTGAATCAGCAGAGTGGCACCATTCGCCTTGACTGTTTCACACACTGCCTCATTGTCAAGTGTGCTCCTGACATCACTGTAAGTCCTGGTGTTTTTTGTTGTTTTTTTTTTTTTTTGTCCTGTGCGTACACACTGTATGCAGACTTGCTTTCCCTGGGGGAAAAAAATGCCAATAAGTTTTACCCCTCTTGTTGCATTTTACTAATTTTTGATTACTCCTGAAGTTTCTGACAGTTTTTCCTTCTGTGTTAGTTCATAGACACTTTACTGGGTACTCTGATAAAGGAGCTCCAGAACAAGTATACTCCTGGCCGGAGAGAAGAGGCAGTCAATGTCACGAGGAGGTTCCTGCGCTCTGTAGCCCGAGTATTTGTTATCCTCAGCGTGGAGATGGCATCATCCAAGAAGAAGAAGTAAGAGCACAAATTATAGATGATAATAAATTCATAGGTCTAGACATTCTCCTCATTCCTTAAAACCAAGTATGTATATTGGTTGCCATGTTGACAATGCTTTTTCACACACATGGATCTTCCTTTCCAATCATTGATCTACATAAAACCCAAATAATATGTCTGCATGAATAGTCACATTAAATATTGTGGCTACAAGTAATCGTGGGCTGGTACCGTTTCCTTTTGTAAGAAATGCTCCAGTTTGATTTGTGCTAAAGGAGAAAAGAGACAGTTCAGAAGCCCATTTCCTGATCATTTATACAGTTAAACTATAAATCTTACTTTAATATTTACGTGCAGTTTTAATTAAATAAATAAATAAAAAAAACGGTCTGAAACCTTTTTTTTTTTTGCTTTACAAGTTACTAGAACAACTCCAATACGAACACATCCATGCACAACATGCTTAACCATTACAAACCAACTTTTTTAACATGGTTTTTCTTATTGATACATGCACTAACTCTGTCTTCTTCTCAATTCCTTTCACTTAGCAACTTCATCCCGCAGCCCATCGGGAAATGCCGGCGTGTTTTCCAGGCTCTGCTCCCCTATGCCGTGGAAGAGCTATGTAATGTGGCAGAGTCGCTGATTGTTCCAGTGCGAATGGGTATCGCAAGACCTACTGCTCCTTTTACTTTGGCCAGCACCAGCATTGATGCAGTCCAGGGCAGCGAGGAGCTTTTCTCTGTCGAACCACTGCCTCCCAGACCTTCTCCTGACCAGTCCAGCAGGTTGGTCGAGTTAAAAAAAAGAAGCTGTTGTTTTTACATTGTATTAGTGGATGTCCACATACAGCTAGAGGAAACTTGGTAGCAACCATGTGTAGACAAGTGAGATTAAAGAAATAGCTACGTTTTTCAAACCATTTAATTATTTAAAAAACCTTCGTTGGAAAGAAGGAGCTTTTTTTTTATTTTCCTTTATTTTTGTTGTAATGACTCAGGGCTTGTTTAATCTGTTTTCCAGCTCCAGCCAAACGGCGGCTTCTTACATCATCAGGAACCCCCAGCCTCGGCGCAGCAGCCAGTCTCAGCCTGTCAGAGGACGAGATGAGGAACAGGACGATATCGTATCAGCAGATGTGGAAGAGGTGGGTCCCATCATTATTGATTAAATCTTTAAGACCAAAATTAACTTTGGATCTGAGTGAAATGGACACCACTCGCATCTTAAAACTGAACCCAGACAGTTTTTTTCCTTTTGCATTTTTGTTACTGTTTTTACTGGTAGAACGTACAGGTGAAACAAAAAAATTAGAATATTGCGTAAAACTTAATTTATTTCAGTAATTCAACTTAGAAGGGAAAATATATAGACTCATTACATGCAAAGTAAGATATATCAAGCATTTATTTATTATAATTTTGATGATTATGGTTTACAGCTTATGAAAACCCAAAAATCTAAATCTCAGAAAATCAGATCACATGAAATCAATATAAAAAGAAAAGTATTTGACCATGACCATTTGAAGAATATAATCATGCATATAAACTCAATACTTGGTTTGAGCCCCTTATGCATGAGTTCCTGCCTCCATGTGGCGGGGCATGGATGCTATCAGCCTGTGGCCCTGCTGGGGTGTAATGGAAGACCAGGATGCTTCAATAGCTGTTTTCAGCTCTTCTGCATTGCTCGGTCTCGTGTCTCATCTTCCTCTTGGCAATGACATATAGATTTTCTACGGGTTCAGGCCAGGAGAGTTTTCTGGCCAATCAATTGAACCAGTCATTGAACCAGGTTTTGGTTCTTGTGGCAGAGTGGGCAAGTGCCAAGTCCTGCTGGAAAATAAAGTCAGCATCTCCAAAAAGCTTTTCTGCAGAAGTAAGCATGAAGTACTCTAAAACCTCCTGGTAAACGGCTGCGTTGACTCTGGACTTAATAAAGCCCAGTAGACCAACACAGCAGATGGCTCCCCAAATCAACACAGACTGAGGAAACTTCATGCTGCACTTTGTCTTGGATTGTTGCCTCTCATTTTCCTCCACACTTTGGGACCTTGATGCAAAATCAGTTCATCAGAAAAAAACACTTTGGAGCACTGCTCAACAGACCAGTTCACTTTTTCTTTAGTCCAGGTAAGACGC
This sequence comes from Melanotaenia boesemani, assembly GCF_017639745.1. NCBI lineage: Eukaryota > Metazoa > Chordata > Actinopteri > Atheriniformes > Melanotaeniidae > Melanotaenia > Melanotaenia boesemani. The sequence goes on from NC_055687.1 coordinate 32,402,712, forward strand.
TTCTGACATCGTGTTTTGTTCAGAAGCGGCTTGACAAGAGGAAGTCCAGGTCCACGATCTGTCTGTGTGTGATGGCTCTGGAAACACTAACTCCAGCCTCAGTCCACTCCTTGTGAAGCTCCCTCACATTTTAGAATGGCCTTCACCTGACAATCTTCTCCAGCTTTTTCTTCCACATTTTCCCTTCCACTCAACTTTTTATTGATGTGCTTTGATGCAGCACTTTGAGAGCATCCAACTTCTTTTTCAGTTCTTTTTAAAGCTTTCCTTCTGTCAGGTCAGCAACCTTCCCCATGATTATAAATTCTACTGAAATAGACGGAGAGACGATTTAAATGCTCAGGAGTCCTTTGGAGGCGTTTTAGATTAATTAGCTGGTTAGAGTGTGGCACTTAGAGGCGACAACATTGAACCTTTTCACACTATCTTCATTTTCTGAGATTTTTATTTTTGGGTTTTCATAAGCTGTAAACCATAATCATCAAAATTAAAACAAACACTTGAAATATCCTCACTTTGCACATATTGAGTTAATATATTGGTTTCCCCTTTTAAGTTTAATTACTAAAGTTTTTTGCACAATATTCTAATGTTTTTGAGTTTCACCTGTATAGTTATAGTTTGTGGTTGTGTTAACTTTGTCTTTTGTCTCAAGGTTTTCAGCTGGAATCTGATTGTTTATTTCTCAGGTTGAAGTTGTGGAGGGGGTCGCGGGCGAAGAAGACCATCATGACGATCAGGAGGAGCAAGGGGAGGAAAATGCTGAAGCTGAAGGGCAGCATGATGAGCATGATGAGGATGGTGAGATGAAACCTGCTTTTTCTAAGAATGCAATGTAACTTGCCACAGAAATAACTTCTTCAGCTACTCATGAGGTGCCATGTTTTCTTTTTTTTCTGCTTTCAGGAAGTGACATGGAGTTGGACTTGCTGGCAGCAGCTGAAACAGAGAGTGACAGTGAAAGTAATCACAGCAATCAGGATAATGCAAGTGGCCGCAGGAGCGTGGTCACAGCAGCAACTGCTGGCTCTGAAGCGGGTTGGTCAAAAGCTGCTTTCTTTTAGCACTAATGCAAGATCTAATTTAAAATCCCTTACGCTAGAAATACTCCCTTCAGTTTCTTAGCTCTGCTCCTTTTTAAAGCTTATTTTTAGGGAAATTCAATCTTCATCATAAGTTTTTCCAGTTTTTATAAGACTCCCAACAGCTTATTAAAAAGAAATTGCATAGATGCACTATGGATTTTTTTACAGTCTAAGTTAGCTCTTTTCATAGTGCTTAACGGGCAACATTTGGGGATGTGGGGATTTGTATTAGGAGAGCTAATGATACAGCAGACAAAATGGTCCCTGGCTGAATACCCAATGTATTTCATTTGCAGGCAGTAGGGTGTCCTTGGCATTTCCTATTTTTGGTATGAGCTCCTCTTTACTTCAATGCATACACAGATGTCAGGGCAAGAGTGAATTTGGAAAGTGCATACACAGTTTCCTTTCAGAGTTCCTTCAGTTCGTTCTCGTCTCACATGTCACTGTTACCGTGTCTCATTTTTTAACTGTGTCCCTCAACACAGGTGTAGTCTTGTTGGTTTTTCACACAAATAACAAACTAATCAACTTGTTGCTTTTCCAGAAAGTGTGATTTTTTTTTTTGTTTGTTTCTGTCCTTGGTTATGTAAAAATTAGTATCTCCTACTAAAAAGGTTTTGTTTCAGTATGTTGTGTCAAGAGAGGCATTACTGTTTTTTTTTTTTATCTTTCTAGAGAATATTTTTTACCTGGAAAAAATTTAAAGAACCTTCATGGTACTTATAAGTGATCAGCAGAGAATGCAGCTGATGTTTTGACTTGGTGCCTCATAGTATTCACTGTCATTTAACAGTTTTTTGTTGTAGTGGTGTGACTTACTAACCTGCATTTCTGCCTGTATGAATCCGGTTTGGAAGCCTAATGACAGTGAAGTAAAGGTGAACAGGCAACTCATTAAAGTTACCTTTTTTTTTCTTCTTTTATTCATCCCTTCTTTTTCCGACTGAAGGTGCCAGCAGCGTCCCTGCCTTCTTTTCAGAGGACGACTCCCAGTCCAACGACTCGAGTGACTCAGACAGCAGCAGCAGTCAGAGCGATGATGTTGACCAAGAGACGTTTCTGTTGGATGAGCCACTGGAAAGGACAACAAGCTCCTCCCATGCTAACAGTGCAGCCCAGGCTCCTCGCTCCATGCAGTGGGCTGTTAGAAACACCCCCAGCCAAAGGGCAAGTGGAAGTGCTCCCTCCAGCTCTTCAACAACAGCTGGTCAGTAAACCAACTCGAAACATGAGCGTTTTCAGACTGTGAAATGGAGAATATAAACTGTACCTGTTATGATGGCTGTCTTCCACACAGCAAGCTCCACGGGCCTGATATATATTGACCCTACCAACCTGCGACGCTCCAGTGCAATCAGCTCCAGTGCTGCAGCGGCAGCAGCGGCTCTGGAGGCCAGCAGTTCCAGCAGCTACCTGACGTCCGCCAGCAGCCTCGCCCGTGCCTACAGCATTGTCATCAGGCAGATTTCAGACCTCATGAGTCTCATTCCAAAGTATAACCATCTCGTCTACTCCCAGTATCCTGCTGCTGTGAAGCTCTCCTACCAAGATGCAGTCAACCTGCAGGTAACAGATAAGTGACATATTCCACTGCTACATAGAGAGATGTTTTTTAAAAGTCTTGAACACTTTGTTTTTTTTCTTTTTCTTTTTGCAAAAGATTTTTTATTCACAAAACATTTAGCAACCATTTTATTTTAAACATGTTTATAAAGCTTCCAGAGCCTTTCTTTAGTGTTAGGCCAATGCAGTTATGAAAAGACCAACCATGGAAAATCACCTTATTTAAGGGAATAAATTTAAAAAAAAAAACTCATAAGGAATACTTTATTATTATTATTGTTGTTGTTGATGATGATAATGATGATAATAATAATAATAATAATGGATTAGATTAGTGATGGTAAGCTACATGTGTAGCCACAGCTGCCCTGGGGCAGATTGACAGAAACGTGGCAGCCAGTCGGCCTCTCCAACCACCATCAAACATTCATCCACATTCGTACACCAGCGATGCCAACACTGGAGGCAAGGAGGGTGAAGTGTCTTGCCCAAGAACACAGCGACAGATGACTGGGAATCAAACTGCCAACCTTCTGCTTACTGGATGACCCACTCTACCATCTGAGCCACTGCTGCCCTTAATTCTTCAACAATCAGAAATACAGTTCCTGTAAAACACATAAATTGTACTGTACTTTCATTATGTTTTACTTTAAAATCTGACCAGATTATGACTTGTCCTGTTTGTTGTGTGAACTAGAACTGTGTGGAAGAAAAGCTCATTCCCACCTGGAATTGGATGGTGTCCATCATGGATTCCACTGAGGCTCAGTTGCGATATGGCTCAGCCCTGTCATCTGCTGGAGACCCCGGTCACCCCAGTCACCCCCTCCACGCCTCTCAGCATTCAGCACGCAGGGAGCGCATGACTGCTCGAGAGGAGGCTAGCCTTCGTACTCTGGAAGGCCGCAGGTATAATTCCTCAATTTATTTCTAACACTAAGCCTTTTCCACAACTTTGCCCTACGTTTCTTGCTCAGACCAAAGGATGGAATGGGACTTTTTTGTATATATATTTAAATGAACAAAAAAATAAAAACACCATTAGAGCCAACGCTTTGCAATCCTGATTTATTTCAAAATAGTTTGCTCCATACACTCACCTGCTTCGTGTTTCTTTCAGGAGAGCGGCCACACTGCTGACTGCTCGTCAAGGCATGATGTCAGCACGGGGTGACTTCCTGAACTACGCCCTGTCTCTGATGCGCTCTCATAATGACGAACATTCTGATGTACTCCCTGTCCTGGATGTGTGCTCGCTGAAACATGTGGCCTACGTTTTCCAGGCACTTATCTATTGGATAAAGGCTATGAACCAGCAGACCACCCTGGACACCCCACAGATGGATAGAAAGAGGTAAACGGGGGTAAAAAGGCAGCATAATTGTGCAGTGTATTAGTTGTAAACTAAATAAGTCATCTTTATAATAATCCTAATCTTGACCAATCGTTGAATTACACTTCTTTTAGAATACATACAAGACTTAACATCTTTATCAACTTTCAGGAATCGAGAGATTTTGGAACTTGGTTTGGACAATGAGGATTCGGAGCATGAGAACGATGAGGACACCAATCAAAGTAAATAAATATACTTCTATACCATATAATATATGCTCAAGCATTTAATATGTTGGTTAAGAATAGGTTTGTTTTTTTCCCACTTCAGGTTCAACTCTGCAGGACAAAGATGAGGACCCAGTTCCAGCTGAGACGGGTCAGAACCACCCCTTTTTCCGCCGTTCTGACTCCATGACCTTCCTGGGCTGCATCCCTCCCAACCCCTTTGATGTTCCACTGGCGGAGGCCATTCCACTGGCAGACCAGCCTCATCTGCTGCAGGTCAGAATTTCAGCCATGTCTCTGAAGCTATTTACTCCTGATATGAATATAGATCCTGGTTAATCCCATCTCAAAGTCTGCAGCTTTTATTGCACGAGTACACTCGATCAGGACATAATCCTGTTTCATTGTCCACAAAGTAATAGAAGTGTAACATTGCTCTCGTCGTTTGTTGTAGATTGAAAAATAAATACATGAATGAATTTGCACTTTCAGTCAGTCATAGAGTGTAAATTATTAAGTGGAATAAAAACAGGCCCATTACATTCTGAATTAGGTCTTTTGACAGCAGCCATGTGATGAATTAGACTGAGGAATTCCACAACGGCCAGACAGAATTTCTAAAATGCAGTAAATCCAGTCATCAGCCACGTTCTTGTTCCTGTTCTTCAGACATTTCAGTCGGGGATGGAAGTACTCTCAAATGACAAACAATCTGGCATAAAATCAAACATGTATCAGTTTCTTTGACTGAAAGATTTTTGATTGTTCTGTCCAGCATAAGTTTGACGTTAGAACAAGTTGATCTGTTTTCTGTTCCCAGCACTCGTAAACTATATCTGTAACTATTTAAATGCCATTATATTTTGTTAATAGCCTAAAGTCTCCCTGTGACTTCAACTCCATTTTGCTTCTTCTCCACCAGCCCAATGCCAGAAAGGAGGATCTGTTTGGGCGTCCGTCTCAGGGCTTGTACTCTTCCTCTTACATGACAACCAAAGGCCTGGCTGAGGCAAGCATGGACAGGAACTGCCTGGAGGTAAACATGGGCTCCTCTCTACCCTCCTCCTCTCAGGTATATCACCCATCTTTACAGGACAAACTCGCTGGATAGTATTTTTTTGTGTGTGAACAGTCATTTAAGTGTAGATATCAGGACATAATCTGTGTTCTGAGTCCCATTTCCATTCTATCATCATCATCACACTGCCATTGTTGGGACATTACTAAAGAAAATCTTTGAACCCTGCTAAAACAGATCCTGCCCACGAAGATGTCTTACTCAGCCAACCTGAAAAATGTCATGAGTATGGAAACGGGCCAGCGGAACGCTGAAAACCAGTCACTGGGAGAGCAGGAGATGGAGACTTCGAAACCAGGCCCTTCACCTCATGACCTTGCTGCCCAGCTGAAGAGCAGCCTGCTCGCTGAGATAGGCCTTACTGAGAGTGACGGTCCTCCTCTCCCATCATTTAGGTAGGCATTAGGCAGTCACGTGGCTGAAGGTAAATAAAGTGAATAAGTTGATCCTTTGCAGCACCCTCTGAACTGGTTGTAATTTTGTTTTTGTAAACAAAAACGGGCTTGAAATTAGTTTAATGAAACAAATACTGGTTGTCCTCTGTCTATCCAGGCCTCACTGCAGTTTTATGGGGATGATGATCTCGCATGATATGCTGCTGGGCCGCTGGCGTCTGTCGCTGGAGCTCTTTGGCCGTGTCTTCATGGAGGATGTAGGAGCTGAACCTGGATCGGTAAATCTTACTTTTAGATTAAGCTCATTTAAACTTGCCAAATATAAGTTGCACTTATTTTATATATGTCTTATGTATTTGTGTGCATCATATTGACACCTATGTGTCCTGCAAAAAATGGCACAACTTGCTCCTCGGATGTGTTCATGACCTGGAAGTGAATAAGGAAGAAGTTTGGGTAAAGCATCGTAAACAACTGAGCTGTCTTGTTTGTTCTAGATCCTCACAGAGCTGGGAGGTTTTGAGGTGAAAGAATCCAAGTTCCGACGGGAGATGGAGAAGCTAAGGAACCTGCAGTCCCGTGATCTGGCCCTGGAAGTTGACCGTGATCGAGACCAGTTAATACAGCAGACCATGCGCCAGCTTAACGCTCACTTTGGCAGGCGGTGCACAACCACACCCATGGCTGTACACCGGGTGAAGGTCACTTTCAAAGATGAGCCTGGAGAGGGCAGCGGCGTAGCTCGCAGCTTCTATACGGCCATCGCACTGGCCCTCCTCTCCAACGATAAGCTGCCCAACTTGGACTGTGTTCAGAGTGTCAGCAAGGGCATGCAGGCCAGCAGTACGTGTCATCACGATTACAATTCAAGTATGACAATACATAGAAACTACTGCATATTTTATTGTTGCATTTCAGTGGTACTTGAGTGATGCTGAAACAGTTGTATCTGTATTATTATTATAAAAGTATCTTTGAGAAACAGAATACTTGAAAGGAAACTTGTTTTGTATGTTCAGATCTAATGCAGCGTCTGAGGAACAGAGACCGGGAAAGAGAGAGGAGAAGTGGAGGGCTTCGAGCAGGATCTCGGAGAGACCGAGACAGGTAACCTTCATTTCTACTCCTCCTTCCATTGTTTAAGAGAAGATTTGTGCTCTCAGTCATAGATTAGTAACAATTTTGTTTTTTTTTCTTTTGTTTTAAAATATATCTCCTGTTACAGAGATTCAAGGAGGCAGCTGTCTATAGATACCAGGCCTTTCAGGCCTTCATCAGAAGGAAACCCCAGCGATGAGCCCGATCCTTTGCCCGCACACAGACAAGCCCTCGGCGAAAGGCTATATCCACGAGTTCATGCAATGCAGCCGGTAATAAACCACCAGCGGTTGTTAAAACCCAGTATTATCAGAACAGGTTATATTTAAGATTTAAAAAGGAAGAAAAATTGCAACATTTCAAGTTTTTGGAGAAAACATGACTTCCTGTATCACCATCAGTATGCTTCATCAGTTTACATGTAGTGATGATCCACCCTCTATTTACACCATAATGAATTTATACGCATTTTGTTAACAGTAATGGTTAAAGACTTGGCTTTGTTTTGTTTGTATTTTGTTCATTTCTTTGCACCTGTTAAGTCGGGCAATGCTTTTGTCTCTTCAGGCATTTGCCAGTAAAATTACAGGCATGTTGCTGGAGCTGTCTCCTGCTCAGCTGCTGCTGCTTCTGGCTAGCGAGGATTCCCTCAGAGCCAGAGTAGAAGAGGCCATGGAGCTTCTCATTGCACATGGAAGGTAAATTAACATCTTGGGTTGCAGATAAGAGCACAAATGCAGCAACAGGGACTCTTTCACATGACACTATAGCAGCTTTTAAAAGAACATTTCTTTTATCTGGATTTTTTTTTTCCATGTTCTATGCAGTTTTTTTTCAAAATCTAACTTTCAACTTTAATCTTCCTAAGGGAAAATGGTGCTGACAGCATATTGGATCTGGGTCTCCCTGAGGCTCCAGAAAAAGCCCAGGTAAAGATGTTTCTACCCTATTTTTAGTGATTCTTAATTTTAACTTATGTTTTAGCAATATCTAAATTGTTGGTTGTTTGGCATAAAGATTTTTTTAAATTACTTTGAAGCTTATAGCAGCAGGAATTTGGCATATCTTACAGTCTTCCCCTGTCTTCTTTTTCTTTTAACGTTTGTAGCTGCAAGAGAACCGTAAACGTCACGGTTCAACACGCAGCGTGGTTGACATGGAGCTGGACGACCCAGATGATGGGGATGACAACGCTCCTCTCTTCTACCAACCGGGCAAACGAGGATTTTACTCTCCTCGGCCTGGCAAAAACACAGAGGCCAGACTCAACTGCTTCCGTAACATTGGAAGGTAATGGGCTGACAAAGACAAATAAAACGGGTTTAATGAAGTTGTAATTTGCCATGTACAAAGAGCTGATTGTTATATTTCTGAACAGAATACTGGGGTTATGCCTGCTGCAGAACGAACTCTGCCCAATCACATTGAATAGACACGTCATCAAAGTGCTGCTTGGTAGGAAGGTAAGACAAAATTACACATTTAAAACCTGCCATACGAAGGTTAGCCCTCCAAAACCATACTGATAAAAATCCATATGATTTTTGTTACTGTAGGTGAACTGGCATGACTTTGCATTCTTTGACCCGGTCATGTATGAGAGCCTGCGGCAGTTGATCCGCCATTCACAGGCTGGCGAAGCAGATGCAGTATTTGCTGCCATGGATCTGGCCTTTGCTATTGACCTCTGCAAAGAGGAAGGAGCTGGACAGGTAACTGTGGTGTCATTGTATTATCAAATGTAGTCCAATCAAAGTGTATTTCTTAATCTCAGTGAATCAGGGCTGTACAAGTTACACACAGTTAAATAGTAAAGTCATCAGTAAGTATGAATTAAATGGTTGACTCTCATAAAAAGTTAGCTGTTCCAACAGTAAGGCTCTGTTGTCTGTTTAAAGCCCAGATTTATCACCATTTAAGAGCAAATGTGTTCCAGCCAGTGTGAGGCTGCAGATGTTCAGTGAAGTAAAGCAGCACCATCCCATCAAAAGTAGATAACATATGTCACCTTTGTCAGGTTTAGCTTGTGTGCATAAAGATAAAAAGAGAAAGTGTAGCTTATGTCACCGAAGCTTCTTACTACTATTGTTTGCATGTACGCTTGAGGTTTCTCACTAATAAGCTTTATTAAAGCAAATAGCAAGAAACATTCTTACTGTGAAAAGATCACAAGATAAGCAAAAAGTTGTTAAAAAGATGCTAAAATAGCATTAATTAATAACTTAAATCTTTACGGGCTGGCCAACAATGAATGAAGTTTGTAGCAAAGCACTGCTGACAAATACTTTAAATGCAGCTGAATGACCTGAATATCTTAGTTCCTGAACTATGCATTCATAACCTTTTTTTCTGGGACAGACTGATTGTTGATGCTTTAACTTTGCTCAGGTGGAGCTTCTTTCTGGTGGAGTCAACATGCCAGTAACTCCCCTCAATGTGTACGAGTATGTGAGGAAGTATGCAGAGCACAGAATGCTGGTGGTGGCCGAGCAACCTCTCCATGTAAGAAACAGAAGTCCCTCTTTTCTTCTTCTTGAAACACTCAGTGTGTTGTTGTTGCCCATCAAAATTTGTGTTCTCTAAATGACTTGATTTCAAAGGCGATGAGGAAAGGTTTGCTGGACGTACTCCCTAAAAACGCGCTAGAGGACTTGACGGCTGAGGATTTCAGGCTGCTGGTTAACGGCTGTGGAGAAGTCAACGTCCAGATGCTGATCAGCTTCACATCATTCAATGATGAATCTGGTATGTTGCTCTGTATCAAAGTCCTGCCTAACAAATGAAAAGAAAAACATTTGCTGAAATGTATTGAGCTAAAACTTGTTAATCCAACAGGTGAAAACGCAGACAAACTGCTCCAGTTTAAACGATGGTTTTGGTCCATCGTGGAAAAGATGAGCATGACTGAAAGGCAAGACCTGGTAAGTCTGTTAGCTAACACTTAACAGAGGCTGTCATCTCTTACCGTATCAGTAATTGCTCTTCTTCAGACGCAAGAGGTTTACATTAAAATTGTTTGCATTTCAATGCAAACTATGAGATGAGCGACAGACATAAGGGTGTGCATATAAATAGTTTTTGTTTTAAAGGAAAGACTACACCAAAGAGGAAGCAGATATTAGCAGTGTTGGTCTTTTATTGTTCCTCAGCCCTCATATAAACCATGTTTTAAATATCTCAAAATCGAACACAACAATGACTACTCATTTATCTGCTCCTTAGGTGTACTTCTGGACCTCCAGCCCCTCTCTGCCAGCCAGCGAGGAGGGCTTCCAGCCAATGCCCTCCATCACCATCAGACCTCCAGACGACCAGCACCTCCCCACCGCCAATACCTGCATCTCACGTCTTTACGTGCCACTCTACTCTTCAAAACAGATACTCAAACAAAAACTCCTGCTAGCCATTAAGACCAAAAACTTTGGTTTTGTGTAGAGGTTCAAAAGAAAAGAGTTTAAAAAAAGGAAAAAAAGAACATGTTTACTGTTGTGTAATATTTACCTAGCTCCATTTTTGTAGATTTATTTTTTGTCCAAACAATTTTATGAAATTCGACATACTGTCGCTATCTCCCCATGTGGTAATATTTGTTTGTGTTGTGAACACAAACTGCTTATTTTTATTTCAGTTTTTATTGTTTTTGTTTATTTTGTGTTAATGAAGAGGTATATGGTCCAGAACATTCCTGCATTGGCACTGTAAAATGTAAAGCCCACAGCTCTGCTCTATTGGCTTAAACTTTTGCTTCCCAGGAATTGAGTTTGACAGAAAGCTGTCAGACGAAAATCTAGCCAAAGATGACGGCAGTAGAAATATTTAAAAGGAGAAAAGACACACTGTGATTAAGTTTTTTTCCTTCCCTAGAAAAGTACTATCACTGACAGTTCACTGCTGCCTTTGTGGAAAGTCCTTTTTTCTTGTACAGGGGGAGTAGGGAATTTAAAAATAAACTTGGATGCAAATAAGTCGTCTGTGATTTTATTTTTAAAATTAATGGAAAAATTGAGAGGATCCATTGTACATAAGACACTTTTGCTCCAGTTGATGAAAATTGAATGAAAAAGTTTGAATTTAGCTTTTTGTGCTTAATTTGCCTTTTGTCTCTTTAAAATGCCCATTACATGACTTAAAATGTCCAAATAATGTTGGTACAGATGTACCAAATGTAGAAATGCTTGAAACTGAATGCATTGGTAAAAGCAAACATGCTTGAGTAAGAACAAGCACTGTTTATACCAGAACCCACTGCAGGGAGGGGTCTTCAAAGAGTGAAAATGTAAGCTGCATGTGCCTTGCTTTTTTAAAATGATATAGTGAATTTCATTCCGGCTGAATGAAGTGTTGAGAGACAGGGAAAATGGATTTTCCCAAAGAAAGGGCAATCAGGCTAGGAAAAGGAAAAGGAGATCAAATGAAGCGAGTTGCTTCCTCATTTCTTTGAGCACATCTGAACTAAGCTAATATCAACAGTAGTCTGATTAGGGGGCAACACGGGCAAGTTGGTATCATGCTATGAAAGTATGATGCCAGTCATTTGACTCAACGATGTCACAAACCTCTCTGTAAAAACCGTTAATAATAAACAATATTCTAACTTTAAAGTTATAATAAATTATTAATAAGGTAGAAACTATCACAAGACCTACTCTTGGTGCATTTAATACCTTTAAAAAATAGCTTAATAAAAAAAATTATCTGGAAGAATGTGCAACCTAGTCATTTTTTAAATAACTTAATTCAATGTATTAACTAGGGGGAGAAAAGAAAACCTCTGTGCAATGCATCAGAAAAGTACCCAGCCTGCATGACAAAAGATACTGAGTAGAATAAGCTCACAGTAAAACGAGGTACAATACAGCATGACTCGGGCTGTTGTAGACATATTGCATAGCAAACATATTTCGTTACCACTGTAACACTGTACTAAATCAATAAAGTTTAACATAATATTGATCAAGTGGCCCTGGGGGCCGACCAAGATGATTTATATGCAGAACCCAGAATTTTTGTGCACGCTCCTGCAGAGCCCTTACCTCCCCCATTAGCCTTAAAGTCTTTATCAGACATTTCTGACAGCTTCCAAAATCAGACCTGGATCTCGAATTAACCGTGCACCCCTTTTCCCTACAGTAACCTGGCAGACTTCGGGCCTGCATATATACAGACGTCAAGCCAGTAAGACAGTGGAGAAGACAACATTTATGTCAAGAATTTTCACATTGTTTTGAATTTGTAGGTGAAAAGTTTGACCAAATTGTACGGAAATTTGCTTGCAAAGTAAACAAGTTTACTGCAAATTCCAGTGAGTCATTAGTAGTTTTAAAACACAACAGCATTTATTTTTGCAATAAGAGAAATCATATAGGTGGACTATTTAAATTATTGAGAAATCTTTTGGTCCTCTCAATCACATAAGAGGTGTAACAGAATTTCATCCTTGTCATAAAAGGAACAAGCAGCTTATGTTTGTGTATTTGGACACGTTGACATTCACAGGCTATCTTATGAAAAAGATATATAAAGTGAATTTCCTTTACCTTTTTGGAAATACAATATGGTAAAAATCAATCTTTGCCAGTTAATGCCCTGAATCAAGCAATTCCAATAAATTTTCCTTCTTCCTTTTTAATATCCACATTAATCCACAGATGCATTTTATCAACTGGCTTTGATCACAAGTTGACTTTGAACTGCAGAAACAAAACGATGTCATCAGTCAGTTGTGCAATTTTTAATTCGCTGTTTTATTTTGCGATTATGAACAACACTTTATTCCAGTAATTCTGTGACCAGCAGAAACAAGAAACTGGGCATCCCTGTCTACATCCAGGTTGAAAATACCCAGTATTTTTTTTACTTTATTTAAGCAATAATGGCACAAACATTACTCATTCCATTAGCAGTGCAAGTTTGTGTTTAATTATCCGGAACGCTTAAAATTAGTCAGTGTCTCTTTAAATTCCCGTTTCAACCAATCAACGTGGAATACCGCGAAATTAAACTGTCGTGTACTTTTTTTTTTGCCTTTTTTGTTTAGACTGAGACAAAACTAAAGTAAATTACCTAATGTGTTGTTAAATATGAGATCACTTCAGTCACCTGGGGAAAGCCGAGTTATATGCAGTTGAAATAACGGAATGTGGGTTTTTTCCCCCGAATTAGACAAGTTTGCACAAACCGATTAACAATGTAATACATCTTGTGTATGTGTGAATTTTCAGACCTAATTTTATCAAGCACATAGTAAATAAAATATATTTTAGCAAGCTGGGTTTAAACGATCAAGAGCTGCGAAATCAAAATGTATTTTTTCCAGGCAGTAAGCAGTAAACAGACTGTCACGTAGTGACCGTTTACAACCCGGAAACTGTAGTTTACTACCGTCGCGAAGGCATCATTTCTCCTCCAGTCATAACGGAGCCATATGAGGTGAACCTGCTGGAGTCGCGGTCACATTAGATGCATTGTTGGTTAGCTCCGTCGAAATATTGTCTTAGAGTAGCTTACAGGGTGGTTAGCTTTCGCCGAGGTTCCGTTGCGCCTACAAGGTTTAGCTAATTAGCTGTCTAGCTTGGCCAATGTTGCTGGCGGTTAAATTAATTGTTTGCCATCATGTCGAAATCGTTCCGTTATATATAGGTAACACTGCATGCTAGCACAGCGAGTAGAGGTAAGCAAAGCGTGACTAATAGGTCTGTTGTTTGTAAAAACAATAGAAATGGAACAATGGCAAGACGCGGCCTCTCAGCAGGTCAAGCTGATTACAAATCGTCTGAATGAACTGTTGACCAAAGGCCTAGTGTGGCTGCACTCCGAGTTTGGCCTGGATCTGGGACTGAAGCCCGAGCTTATTCCGCCATGGATGGTCCTCTTAGCGGCATGCACCGGGCTGCTCTTCATGGTCGCCCTGTGGGCCTCGCTCTGTCGTGCTGTTTTCAAAAAACGTCCCGTTTCGAGGTCTGTGGGTGACGGAATTGAAGTAAAGTCTGCTGTTAGTAAACCTGTCAAATCCGAGGAGCCGAAGAAAAAGAAAAAGAAGTCGGAAAAGGCACGTAAATGGAACCATTTTAAGTTAAACCTTTGCCCAGCTTGACAGCCATGCTGTTAGCCATAGGCTAGCTGGCAAGCTAACGCCACAGTGACAGTTGCAGCATATGTCATTGTCAAAGCTGTAGCTAGCCTCAGGCTAGTGTTAGATCTGGCTATGCTAGCTTTGGCTGGAGTTGTATATATTGACTGATAAGATTTAAAAAGAAAAACTTTTATGACAGTTTAACTATATCTTCTCGTGTCCTTTCAGAAATCTCAGCCAAATGGCAGAGCTATTGCTGAACCACAGGAAGAAGCCATATCGGCGGAAGAGATAGTGCCACCTCATCAGTCGCCCCCACCAGAAGTCAAGAACGACAAGATTGCGGAGGTAATTTTCAAATGTGGAAGAAGCGCGTGATTGGGCTCGCACCCAAAGATGGTGAACACATTAATTTGCTATTGTAGTTTACGTCCCCTGGTAATATTTGTAGTTAACGGTGTAGTAAACAGTTTTACTTTAGTCATTACTCAATGTATCACATCCTCTTTTGTGTGTGTGTGTGTGTGTGTGTGTGTGTGTGTGTGTGTGTGTGTGTGTGTGTGTTCATTAAAGGTACAGGAAAGCTGTTTAATCCTTGTCACCTTGCACAGATGTAACTGGCTGCCAGTTTTGGGTTACAGTTTTCAGCTTGCAGATGCAGCCAAAAGGGGGGGGGGGGGATATTACCTTAGTTATGTCAGCATAATGTTCTTTACAGCTTGTAAAAATATGCAGATGACAATAATAGTGCTTTGAAAGTTACTGATGTAATTGGTGTTTATAAAAGTTATGTCTTACAGAATTAGGAAGTATTAAGCAGTGGCTGTGGTTCCACCTATTAATGGACCTGTTTATTTGACTGATGGACACTCCCTGGTTCTGTCAGGATGGCTTTCTCTTTCCAAGTTATCTGTGTTTCTCTCTCATTATTTGTATGAACTACTGTCTTACAAATGTTAATTTTTGTGTTTTCTCTGGCTTATGTTGGTTCCAGACAAAGAAGTCCAAAAAGAAAGCTAAACAGGCTGTGAAGGACACCAAAGCAGTGACTGCTGAGGGAAAAGAACCAGAAGAAGGTGAAATATGATTAATAACATAATTAACTTGTTTTGCTCAGTGACAAATAGGTGAGATCTGCATTGTTTGAGATTGACTATTCATATCTGTTTAACTTAAGCAAGAAAGCATTGATGTAAATGGGTCACTTCTGCTTAGCTATTTTGCTAAAACAGTCAGAATGTATTCCTTTTTAACTTAGCTAATCCATACCTTATGTCCTAACTAATCCTCTTGTGAATTCTTTTAGTGTTTTTGTTTTTTAGAAAACATTTTACAAACTTGAACTGGACTCATTGGTACTTTTCAGGCACATGGGAGACCAAGGTTAGCAACAAGGAGAAACGTGAGCAACGCAAGAAAGACAAGAGCTCCAGTGATGGCTCAGCCAGTCCTGGAGGGGGGAACACACCTGTGAGCGTTTCCTCAGAGCAGCCCAAGGCTTCCTCTGCAGCACCCCCTGCACCCACCAACCAGAAGAAGAAAAAAGGTGGCTCTTTTAACAGAGTTAAAATTGAGTGAGGGGAGGGTGTTTTCCTTTTTTTTCCCCTCATAAACTTTGTGTAAAAAAAAAAAAAAAAAAACATAAAAACAAAATAATCATTCACCAGTGAATGTTAAAAAGACTTTGTATTTATATAGACAGTTTTTTTTTTTTTTCCTTGTGAGTTGTTTTTTCCAGTCGTTGGTCCCTTGTTAACAAGACTGGCTATATATACAGGCATTATGGGAATTATGTCTCGTGTGACATTTTTTTTATGAAGTGTGTGCATGTGTGTGCCTGCATGTGTTTTCTCCTCCAAAATGCTCTTATGTGGTTGGTGCTCAACATTTGTTGACAGTACATTCTTTATTCTCAGGAGATTCTGCAAAAGTGAAGGTTGAAGTTATCGCTTCTCAAGGTACATAACAAGCCATATGACTTATCACTCATTTGGAAAACAACCCACAGGCAGGGCTGTAGGAGTGTAGTAGAAATAAGATTTGAAGTGTTTACTGTCTGGTTGTTAATTGTGTCTGAGTATGAAATACTTTTTTCTTTTCTCCCTAATTGCTTTTAGCTAAAGGCAATGAGGCAGTGGAGGCTGCAGCTGCCCCTGAAAAGGCTGTCAAGGTTTCAGCTCACACTGTTGCCTCAAAGACGAGCTCCTGGACAACTCCTAGACAGCCAGCACCATTGTGGAGGGCAGGGATTGATGGTAAAAGCTTTTTTTCTTTTGCCAGGATGGCAGCAATCTGTACAGGCTGTTTATGGTTTTAAACAGTTTTCCTTAGAGCTTTAACTTATTTCCAAATTGCCAGCAGCATTTTTGATGTCTATGTCCTTCATATCCTGCTGAGATTTAAATAAATTTAACTAAGTTTCTTTAAGTATTAAAGAGTCTCAACAGTGGAGTGTTATTTAGTGTTATTGGAGTGTTAGTTGTTAACTATGAAGCTCAGTTTTCCAATGTCAATGAAAACCAGAAAATGGATTTAGTTTTCTTTTTACATCAATTTTTAATTGTGTTGATCAGGGACATTTGTGTGTGTTTCAGAGTCATGGACTGTGATTGACAGGCCAATACCTTCTGCAGATCTCAATCTGGCATCTTTAGCTGGTCTGGGAGTTGGTACTGGGCGTAAGTGTAAACTGATGCTGTGACATGGAATCGCCACTAGATGGTACAGTGTTCTACACCATGTTTAGTTCTGCTCATTTTGTCTGTATTTATTGGTAGAGCCCCAGCCTGTGAACGACCTGCCATGGCTCAGTCAGCCCAGGGTGGACGATGAGTGGTCAGGAATCAGTAAGTAACAGCTCTAACCCCTAATGTCAAGTACTAACCTTTGATGTATGTATATGCTACTGGATGCTTGAATTTCCCTCGGGATCAATAAAGTATCTATCTATCTATCTCTGTTAAACTTTTAAGCAAAATCATAGTTATGATTTTCTTCACTCTTGTGATCTGTTGTTTCTCAGATGGCGGTTCAACCGATCCCAGCTCTGATTGGAACGCTCCCTCTGAAGTCTGGGGAAACTATGAGGAGCCCACCCCTCCGACTCAGGAGCAGACCCTTCCTGAGCCAGCCAAGGCCAATCTGATTGGAGCCACTGTAAGTTCTCCCAGGTTTGGGACTGAACTAAACATTATGGAGGATGCTTGGAAGATTTAAAAATAACACATAATCTCAGCTGAGCTGTTTCGGTTCTTCTTTCTGGCTGGTGCAGTTCATTGTAGTCATCTACAGAATAGACTGGATACACAGCTATTTTATTTATTTTAATTTATAGGATGATGATGACGAAGAAAAGGATAAGGGAGATGCCAATACTGATGGAGGAGCTAAAACTAAGAGGAAGAAAAAGAAGAAGAAGAAGGCTGCAGAGGAAGGGGGAACAGCTGGCCAGGTGACAGTCTTACTTATTGCTTACTTATGGAAGAACAGAAAAATGTTATCTTAAATTAACCAGGATTCACCAGACCGTTTCATCTGATCTTGTTTGTGTCGTGTGAAGGTAGAGGAACCAGTGAAGGAGCCAGTACCGGCGGTGACGGCGAAGAAGCAGCCAGCTGTTCATGAAAACACTGCTTCCATCCAGCCCGTCAAGGCTGCTGCTGTCGAGGTCAGTGAGGCCACTGAGTAGGCGTTAACACCACCTGATCTGATGAGCAAAATCTTCTCGAACTTCAGAGCAGCTTTTCCCCTGAACATCTAGTGGTGTATATCCGTGTTTCTCAGATGGGGGTACACATAACCCTGGAGGTATCTGGAGACACTCCAGGGGCTGTGAGGGACAAAAAAATAAAAAGAGTCTTATTGTGTCTTATTTAATAGAAACAACTTCAGTTTGTGCTACGAGGTGCGTCAGTTCAGGTGGTCAGGATTACTACACAGATGTGGAAATATACATTATGTTAATTTAAATTTTTACAGCTTGAAAAGTTACTTTGATCATAAAGTGAATTACTGTATTTTTCAGTTCCAGATACCTGTGATTAAATATTTTGTGGTTTTGTGGATCAATTGTGATCTCTAAGTTAAACGAATGAATATAAATCTGTACATATGTAAATAGAATACAAAGTAAATAGAAATAAAATAAGTAAAAAATAGAAATATATGATAAAATATAAAATATTTAATATATATGAAGTTAAAATGTGTTTTTTTAATATATAAAATGGATCAGTTTTATAAATGAAATTGAAACAAAAAAAGCTAAATTTGTATGAATATATTTTTTTAAAATAGAATATATTTATTAACAATGTTAAATATTAAAAATGTTGAATGTGAATTTGTAAGAAAGTCAAAATATTGCTGAAACTGCACTTATATTTCTTCAGAAATATCAGGTTGACATTTAATGAGCTTTCCTTGTAGAAAACATCTGTACTTGCTGACCAGCAGCTCCCGGTCATTTCTAAGGCTTAAACTTTGAGGAGATTTGAGTTTTTGATGTCAGCATCAAAGCTGTGGAGCCTCCTCACTGTCAGTTTTTAAACCTTTCCGAGGTAGTGCACCCAAAAATGTGTTTTTGAGCTGTAAACATCACAGTCTTATGAAAATCACATATACTGTTGATAAAATTAGTATTATTAGTAAAAAAAAATGTCCCACTAAGCCGCCCCTACAGGGTCAAACCAAATTTTGTTTTTTGTGAGCTGGGCAACGATTAAAATTTTTAATCGTGTGACATGCAGTGATTAGTCATTAGGCATTGTTACGCGCAAAATGTCTCTTTTCTTTAAAAGAAGGCCTACAGCTATATAAAGAAAATGGAGTAAATTTAGGTTTACAAACACGACATCAGGGGTCTCCAACCTACGACTCTGGACCTTCCACAATGCCTCTAAATATGTGGCTAAAATATTTTTTAAATATTTTTCCTGTCATTAGGGTTGTGTTAGGTTTTTTTTTTTTTGTTTTGTTTTTTTTGTTTGTTGTTTTTTACTTAATTTTCCACAAATATCTACATCCTTTAAAAGAAAGTCTGTCCTCTTTTTTTATAAAGGTTTTATGTTTTTCTTAATTTTAAAACCTAAAAATGGAAATAAAAATGTGGTTCTTCAGAAAAAACAAATATCCTATGGTGGCTCTTCATTAAAAATATTTATTAAGTTGCCTTTTTGAAAAGTCTCTTAACATTTGTGTCTCTAAAGGAGTTTTATTTAGCTGGCTGATGGAAAAATGGTCAGAAACAATATGTAAACAGAAGTTATGGCTCCACCCAAAGCATGAACACAAACAAACAGCTCCTCTACTGAAAGCTCACATCTCCGATTCCACAGCTGGAAGTTTCATCTCACTATGACCAAGATTCACCGAACCAGAGGCAGAAGAAGACCCGATTTACGCTTTACACTTGTAAAAGTCAGAAAACATGTTTTTTCTTTGCTGTCTTGCCTAAATTTAAACAGCATTGATTAAAAATAAATAAAAAGTTTCTTATTGTCTTTTGGGAGCAGTTTCCCGTCCAAAAATCGCAATTTTCTGCCATCTGCATGGGTTTTGACAAAGAGAAACGTCGGTTCTTCTTAAGTTCCAGACAGAAAACGTCTCTTCATTTTAATAAACCCGCTATCTTCTGATTACATCAGACGCACCGCTGCAGCAGGGAAAGGAGACACGGATGCCATGTTTCTGTCATCAAAGCCAGCGGCCAGAAAAAATAACAACAAAAAAAACTTAACGCACAATTTAAAAAATTAACACAACGATTAATTAACAGTGTTAACGCTTTATTGTTACTATATATATATATATATATATATATATATATATATATATATATATATATATATATATATATATATATATATATATATATATATATATATATATATAAATAAATAAATAAAATGAGAGAGAGGGGCTATTCAGCTCTTCAGCTGACATTGTTCTGTTTAAAATGCTCTATAAATAAATTGGATTGGATACTTGTACTTCTTTCCACTAAAATGAAGGGGAAAATATTGAGTTTTCATTATTTATAGTTTATTGTGCTGTTATTTTACTGGTCCGGCTCACTGGTGATCAATTTTCTTTGCGTGGCCCCTGAACTGAAATGTAAATAGACACCCCTGGTTTAGGGGGTGCTTTGCTGAAAAGTTATTCTACAGGGTGCAGTGTTGAATAAAGGTTTAATAATAACTGGTGTACATCAGTAATGGAAGCCTAAATGTTGCCCTGTGGGACAATATGTTTAGCTGTGCAGCTGATTTATTTGTTCTTTTCCCACCAAAGAAGTCAAAACTATTTATTTTAATTTTGTTTTAACAGGCGAGAGGGGATCGACAAGTGAAGGAAGTCATATCCCAGAAACCACCCGTCACACAAGTGCCACAGAAGTCGAGTGATGGAGAGCCCACTGCCAAGCAGAACAACCTTCCTGCTCCAACACAGCAAAGTAAGAACATTTCAGTCCGACTGGAAAAAAGCTCTTTGACTGAAATTAAGTTTAGTTTGTCATTATTTAACCAGATGCTGTACAAGATTTAAGAGGTCAGCCTTCCATGAAATACACTGATTTATACAACATGATCTGTCAAGCCAGGGAGAAACAAAGTTAAGAAATATGCCACTTTGGATTGTTTTTCCCTTAATTTAATGTTAGCTTCTTAGAGATTAACTGTACGAGTACTGTCTCTACTACTACTGCCTCTTTAAATTTCTAAATTTCAGGAAGTCTGTCATTTATCCTTCATTGTTCGAGAGGGGAAGGATTAAATTAGTTACACCTCTTAACCTATAATGTGATGGACTGGTGACATATCCAGGGTGTACCCTACCCCTCACCTGATAGAAACTGAGATGGGTTTCAGTCACCATGCATTGGAATAAACGGTCATAGACGATGGATGGATGTTCAAGATGTATTCAGATCAAAATACGAAATGAGTCGGTGTGTATGGGCTCTTATAGACTAAACTGGCATAACGAATCGGCAGAAAAGGACGCTGTCCCAGTGTCTGGAACATGAATGCACAACTTCCAACAAATACAACTACCACCTGCTGGCTGAGACATATAACTGTAGCTGCGCAAGAAGACATGGCCGAATAGGGTGGTTGTACTTGTGTTATAAAGTAAGGGAATACAAAAAAGAACTGACATGAATTTAAAATCAATATATAAACATAAAGGTTTTCATTTTCTTCAAGTCAAATGCTAAGCTGTTTATTTAAATTTGTTTTTAAAATACTCAATGTTCTGTTTGGCAGACTTGAGACACTGTCTTTGAAAGCACTTAAAGCTTGAGTCGCATGTTATGACCACCTTCCTGCTACTTTTTTGTCTTTTCCTCAGAAAAAGCTGAGGAGAGCCAAGGGCCCAAACCAGCAAAGAAGAAGAAGGCGAGGAGAGAGACATGAGAGGGTCCACTCTGCACAGCTCTGTATGCAAAAGACTTCATATCCTGTTTATGCAACACCTTTTGTGACAAGGACTTTGAGCTAAGATCTTTGCTGATGGACTTTACCTTAAAACCTGTCTTGAAAATGAAATGAATTTTATACACATGGTGTGTCTGGTGGATAACTGAAAACTGAAACTAGATGCAGTGCAATCTAATGTAATGGGGTGTTAATGATTTTCACTTAATTGTCTGATTCTGTCTTTAATTCCACCGAATCAAATAACAGAAGGATCTGTATTGTAGTCCTTAGACATGTAGAAAATACAGTTCATGTTTAGAAATTTGCTGTCGTGGTGGCGAACGAATGTTTACTGTATAGAGATTAAAACAGTTAACATGCATCAGATCACACTGGGCCAAAATAAACAAACTGGCCCTTTGCTTTGCAGTCTTTTTATTTGCTCTGACATTTGTGAGCTGCTGTGGCAAAGTGTGGCCCGTCAGGGGTTGAGGGGTGGGAGGGTGGGCTGGCTAAAAGATCAAATGTTATTTTCAGACTAACGGTTTGGGCTCAACAGGGTGTAGACTTTTGTGATGTAAATGAACATTGTCAGGCACAGAAAAGGGAATCATGTCCGCTTTGTATTTTTGCATTCTTTTCTGTGACTGAACATTTCATCAACTCTGTCCATCTGGTTTGTCTCTTGTCTGATGTTGTACTGCAGTGAATCTACAAATTGTGCTTTTCTGCTGTCTTTACCAGCCATTGCATTATCATGAACCTCTTAATGCTTTTCCACCACTGGCTGATTCAAGTCTTCAAAATCTTTTGTAAAACTTGTTTGTAATAAAAGAAAAGCTAAAGCCATATGTAAAAAGACTAAATAAAGGCAGTTTTTTTTTTTTTTTTAAATCAGGACTTATTAATTACGAGTTGAACAATTTTATTAACAATGAAACAATGTCAGACCAATTTTAAGGAGCTGTTTGTTGGAAGCTGTGTATGTGTGTATATATATATATATATGTGTGTATATATATATATATATATATATATATATACACACACACACACACACACAAGTAATTCACTTGACAGGATTTTTCATGTTACTGTTTAAAGAATTGACTCGTAAATTCCAGATTAAAGTATTTATGTCTCAAACTTTCTGGAAAACACAGATTACCTCATCGGATTTAAGTCTTTCCGGTCTTACGCGCCCGGGTATTTCATCAACAGGACGAGTAAATACGACCTTGCAGTCTCAAGTTGGTACAATTTAAGCTGCGGTTTACCGGAAGTACTGAGGATTTACCTTCAAAATAAAAGCAACCCGTCAAATAGTTATTCAACCTGATATCTGAATTTGATCCCTTTTTTAAAAATTTCACCTCAAAGTTTTATTAAATGTTATGTTAATTTTCTTCAGAAAATTTTATTTCAAATTAAACTTATTTGTATAATATATTTATGGCAACGATGGACGTTAACTGAAGTGCTCAACAAACTCAAGAAAAGGCAATTGCATCTATTAGACAATATATATATATATATATATATATATATATAAAACCCCAATTCCTTAAGTTTGGACGCTGTGTAAAATGTAAATAAAAACAATACAATGATTTGCAAATCTCATAAACCTGTATTTTATTAGCAATAGAATATAAACAACATATTTAATGGAATATTTTAGCTAAATTTGAATTTGATGGCAGCAACACATCTACTGAAAAATGTTGGTGGTGGTGTGTTGCTCAACTGGTTGAACAGCCATCCCACGTACAGAAACTACAGCTCCTTGGTGCAGTCAGTCCAGGTTCGAGTCTCAGCCTGGGGCCCTTTCTCTGCAGGTCATTTCTCTTTCACCCATCTTTCCTGTCCAGCTACTGTTAAACAGAAGCCACTAGAGCCTAAAAATCTTATTTAAAAAAAAAAGTGGCGGAACCAGGGCAGACAAATAAAAACATCTAGAGGAGGATTTGATAACTAATTAGGGTTGACTGGCAACGGGTCAGTAGCATGACTCAGTATAAAAGGACCATTTTAGAAAGACAAAGATTAGATTTAAAGATGCACAGAAGTTTACCAATCTGAAACAACAATTTTCAAACCATTTCAGAAAAGTAGTCCTCAATGTAAAATACAAAGACTGAAAATTCCACCATCTACACCATCTAGTGTTTGATTATCAAAAGATTCCAAGAATAAGGAGGAATCTCTGTCCACTGGGGACAAGGCCGAAGGTGAAAACTGGATCCTGGTGATCTCTGGGCCCTCAGGTGGCACTGCATTAAAAACAGACATAATTCTCTACTGGAACTTACTGCATGGGTTCAGGAACACTTCCAGATATCACTGTCTGTGAGCACAGTTCACCCTGGACTGCACAAATGCAGGTTAAAGCTCTGTCATGCAAAGAAGAAGACATATGTGGATCCAGAAATGCCATCATATTCTCTACACAAGGGGTAGGCAGTTTTGGTCCTAGAAAGCTGCAGTCCTGCAGGTTTCAGATGTTTCCCTGCTCCAACACACCTGAATCATATTAAATGGATCTAAGAACCTATCAAGTTCTGCACAATGACTCATTAATTTGAATCAGGTGTGTTGGAGCAGGGACACATATAAAGCCTGCTGGATTACGATCCTCGAAGGATTGAACTTGCCTAACCCTGCTCTGGACCAAAGCTCATTTTAAATGGTCTGAGGTAAAAAGGAAAACTATTCTGTGGTCAGATGAATCAAACATCTGAAATATTTTTTGGAAACCGTGGACTCTGTGTCCTGCAAACTTAAGAGGAGAGGGACCAACCAGCAGGCAGTTCATAAGCCTGCATCTCTGATGGTTAGAGGTTACATTAATTCATCTGGCATAGGCAGCGTTTACATCTGTGAAGCTCCATCAATGCTGAAAAGTATAACAAGGTTTTAGAGGAGCATATACTCTCATCCAGACAATGTCACTTTCAGAGAAGGCCTTGCAGATTTCAGCTAGACAATGCTAAACCACATGTTGCATCTGTCATAACAGCATGGCTTCACAGGGGAAGAGTCCAGCTGCTGAACTGGCCTGCCTGGAGTCCAGACCTTTCACCATTAGAAAACATTTAGAGCATCATGAAACCAAAAATCCAGCAGTGAAGGTCTAGGACTGTTGAGCAGCTAGAATCCTGCTTCAGACCAGAATGGGACAACATCCCACTCCTAAAACTCCAGCAATTGGTCTCCTCACTTTCATCATACTCATAAAGATGTTTACAGACAATTAAACATCACCTTGTTTCAACTGTTTTTTTACATGTGTTACTTCCACTGAAATTTAATAATTTCAAAAGAAAAATATAAATGAATTCATTGTATCAGTAAAAGGATGGGCTACATAGCCCACATTTCTTGGAAATATGAAGACCAGTTTTAGACCATTGTTTATATCAGGTAATTAAGACATCCCATTTGAGGTATATTAAAATTTTCATGGGCAATTAAAGGGAATGGTTATTAGAATATAAAAGCGTATCTTTTGGGGGGGGGGGGGGGGGGGGGAAACAAACCTTGTGAGGAATTCAGAAAGTACCTCAGATTTATAATCGAGGTTTTATTTTGAAACCGGAAGTTGTATTTGCTCTGACACGCGAAACTTCGTTTAATCTGCTCGGGTTATAAGTAAACGAAGCGGTCGGAGGTAGCGGATTTCAGTTCGTCATTTCTCGGTGAGGGTCGACGCGCAGCGGACGTTTCTCGAACAGCGAGGTGTGTTTCTCTTTTACAAACGCCGCGCCTAAATGCTCACAGACAAGATGATGATCTCCCCGTGGGACCGCTGGTACTCCACGAGCTGCTGTCTGTGCTGCCATGTCCGCACAGGAACCATCATCCTGGGGGTCTGGTACATGGTGAGCACCGCCTATGTGTCTTGTTTGTCACTCATGACATCCATGTAGACATCCACAGACAACATCACCAGAGTAAAATGACCTCTTCACATGATGCATACTGTGTCCCTTCAGGATTTTGAAGTGTATTAAGTTATTATTAATTAAATTATTACTGTAAGAGAAATATTAAATAGTTTTATTTACATTTTCATCCAAACTTTAGCTGTTTGTCAATACTCTATGTTGCTAAGGTTATGGACTTATAAGATATTATTAGGTTTTAGTTATGAATAATTAATCCAAACATTTTCATTTACCATTTAACAAAGCATTTCATTGATGGATTGGATGATTTATATACAATAAGGTGCTGTTAAATTCTTATTAAAGATTAACCGATCTACAGTTCAGTTACATGCAGCAGTCTTTCAGACTAAATGTACAGGACAGGTTTAATTAGAGCAAAGAGTGCATATGGAAAAATCCTGTCTCTGCTTCCTATGAATAAATTAGCAGCAGGCCTCTTCAGGTAGCTGGGTTTGTGTCAGGTTGCTTATTGACTGTAGAGAATTTTCCATTACATTCACCTCATCAATGGGGATGTATGAGTCATCTGCATAATGAACAACACTGGCCAGAGCAAGACAAAGACTTAGTCAAAGCTTTACTGTAGATATGGAGTCCACACCATT
Organism: Melanotaenia boesemani; assembly: GCF_017639745.1. Lineage (NCBI taxonomy): Eukaryota > Metazoa > Chordata > Actinopteri > Atheriniformes > Melanotaeniidae > Melanotaenia > Melanotaenia boesemani. Next base: position 32,428,548 of record NC_055687.1, read on the forward strand.
TCCAGGAAAAGCTTTAATTATCATTGTTTTCAAATCACTTCTTAAAATACACAATCATGCATAGAATATTGATAAATCATTCTATTGCATCTAAGATTTTAAGAGCTTTTTGTGTCCAGTTTGATTGATCCACCATTCTGCTCTGCTTACCATCTGTCCTGTTGTCCATATAGTTGACTTTATTTGCCCATATGTCCTCTGTCCCTAAGCTCATCAATGCTGTGGTGTTACTCATCCTACTGACAGCACTCAGTGATCCTGAGCAGTACCACCTGACCAGCGCAGAGTTAGCTAATGACCTGGATGTCATGGATGATGCAAGTAAGTAGCCCAGAAACCCATTGCTTTACAATACATGTCCCATAAGTAGTCTTGCGGAGCGATATAATAGCTTTTGGAGAATTTTCCTTAGCTGATTTGTATTTTTTCAAATAAACATTGGAACCCTGTGATGCTTCTTTCTGCTCTACCTGAAGCCACAGATGGTTCAACTCATGCCCATGGGATGGTAGGCTCAACAGGGTTTCCATCTAAAACTCATTGAATGATTTATCACTTCACTAAGGGACTTCAACGTTTGTCGGGATAACAGTCAGTCCTTTTAAAAATCAACCTCACCAAAGCCACAGACATGTACGCTAAATGTCCATCTGTCTGCATCAGAAAAGCCGTCTTAGCAGCCCAGGAACTCACCTTAACAATCTGGCTCGAATTGGCCCTCAACACATGGTGCTGGGAGTCTCTGACTGGGAATGACTACATTGTCCCTGTTCTAGAAGATTAGGGTTATCCATTAATGCAAGTTGAGCCAGGCGGTGCAGTGCCACCCCTTCATTAGAAACACACATAGGAAAAGGAACACTGTGACATGGTTCATTTATCTTAGCAGATGTTTGAATTCAGATCTGACAGACAAGCCTTGGTAAAAATTATTTAGATGTTTCTGTTACTCCATATTTGGTTGGGAATATTCTTTCATTCCATTCAGTAATAGATTTCCTGAAGTCTTGATAATATTCTTTATTATGGCTCTGGCTTTGATCTTTGTTGGCTGTTTTGCATAAAGCTGGTCAGAAATAGAAATCTTATGAGGCAGTAGGCAGTAGGGGTGTAAACCACGAATTTGATTACAATATGGTAATATATCAATCAATTGAATAATGATTCAGTGTTTGCCAATGTCACAAATTCTCCCACAATATGATATTAATTTGATTAGATTCAGGAGCCAACAATCCATATGAGACAACATCACATGCTAATTTATTATAATCACTTCTATTTATATCAAATCACAAAAAGCAAGTAGAAAAAAAATGTGAATTCCTGTGCTCAATTAGCACATTTGAAATTAAAAACAAGCCCAGATAAATGCAAAGGGTTGTGTCAGGAAGGGTGTCCAACATAAAACCTGTGCCAAATTAAACATGTGATTCATTTATGGTTTTGGAGGAAGAGGCCCCGAAGAGAAAACAGGAGGCAGAACTGGAGATTGCAGAAACTGTTAAGGGTTCTTACTGGGAGCGACAAGGACGGATAAGATGTACATCAGAGGGATACCACATGTTCAATGTTTTGGAGACAAAGTCAGAGAAGCCAGGCTAAGTCAGTTGGGCATGTTGAGAGGGAGGATCGTGAATATATCTGCAGAGCTTAATTTCGGCACCACGCCGGATCTTGCTGAGCTTTAGGAACGAAAAAAAAGAGACAATTTAATAACTTGATGTGTTGTCACGTTGGGTTCATCTACCATGGGATGAGAGGAGCGCTGCTTCGCTCTCAAACGCATCACTAACCAATCAGAAGTTGAGCGGGGCCCTGGAAAAGGTGTGGTTGAGATCCGCTGCAGTTTAGATCTACGCCATCAGCTCCGAGGGACGATAGCGCAGAAACTGTAGCTGTAAATGTTGGTACCTCAGTTTTGTTGGTGGGGTGGAGGGTAAGCTTGTGGAGCTTGGTTATTACCTGACATGCTCTCTGTGAGTGTGCACACCTACATGAGCGCGCACACCTGTCTGCACATCGGGGTGGAGGGGGATGCAGAGCACATGAGACTAGGTTCTGCTGAAAAACTGCTAGACATGGGATGTTCACATGTTGACTGAATTATTCTGAATTATTCTTTGGAGCTGGTAGATTCATTAAAACACAGTGTCTGATATGTGAAACCTTTATTCTATTTATAAAAAATGCAGACAAGGTTAATTTATTTACATTTTGTTTGCATCCAGACCACAACTCTCCACTCCTAACGCTAATATATGATTCATCCTATGACTCAGAGGTGATTTTTTTTTTTTTTTTTTTTGGGCAGTTTATGATGGAAATACTGTCACAGGATAGATATATTTTTTCTTTCATTGAGGTTTCCCAGTAAATCCACATGTTTTATTGTGCCCCATCCTGTCCTTCGCTGTCATGCTGAGGTGATATAAGGTCAGGCTGACATAGAGCGACCTACAAAAGTGGATGTTAAATCTTTATCTGGCAGATGCAGCATATTTTTTTCTGCACATAATGTTCTGAACACAAATCGGATTAACATGACTGTTAACATTTTCAGAAATGTAATTAGGAATTGAATGTGCTTCAACCGAACTGACCTCACACTGACTAAAATAAACAGTAGAAAGTTGGATTTCTGACTTTACCCTTCATTTTTTACTGTTCCAGATATGTGCATTGCTTCAGCGATCTCTCTGCTGATGATACTTATATGTGGGATGGCAACATATGGTGCTTACAAGGTAAACAAAATGTTTCTTTCTTGCTCTTCAGTGTTATTTTCCGTTGCATTAATGGTCTCCAAACTGTTAACAGAAATTCTAATGTTGCTTTTCTGCTATCATGCATTGTATTTCTTACAAACATTGAAAACCCAAACACCATCCTTTCTTTTTAACACTTATTTTAAAATAAAATAATCTGCCTGTGACCTAGTTCAAACTCTGATTTATTTCCATTATTTAAAGCAGTGGTTCCCAACCTTTTTCTCTCAGGGACCCCCTTCATGCATGTACTAAAAAGCCATGGACCCCCTGCTCCACCCTGTGCTAAAACCATGCTTGGTTTTAGGCTTTCAAAATTGAGATTCTGACCATAAATAAATAATTCTGGTTGAGTCCTATCCTTTGATAAATCAAAAGTTAAATGAACAACATACAGCCTTACTTTTATTTATTAAAATACGGACTATTTGTGGACATTAATTACAATGGCTCTAATGGTCAAAACCTCAGGGACCCACTGTGCTTATTGGGGGACCCCCTTGGGGGGTCCTGGACCCCAGGTTGGGAACCACTGATTTAAAAGAGTCCAGTTCAGTATTATACTCCCAAATACCTGAAATAAATCTTTTCATTTTAGCTGCGTCCTGCCTGGATCATCCCCTTTTTCTGCTACCAAATATTTGACTTTGCTCTCAACACCCTGGTGGCTGTTAGCATCGTGGTTTACCCAAACACGATACAGGATTACCTGCAGCAACTGGTAAGAAAGCAAAATCAGCACCATTACAGAATTTCACATGTCGAAAGGGATGTACGGTTGTACGTTACTTTTCTGACTAATGAGTGGTCTTCTTTTAACCTCACTTTCTGCGTATTGACTGCTGTTTTTCTGGCTCCTGTGCAGCCTGATAATTTCCCCTACAAAGAGGAGGTCGGCGCTCTCAGTAATGTCTGCCTGGTGCTCATCGTGCTGCTCTTCATTGGTTGTATTCTCGGCTTCAAGGTAACATTTTTTTCTACTTCTCTTAATATATTTTTGGAATGTGTTTATCAGCACTTATAATCTTTTGGCAGTCCGTCTATAGGCTCATATTTGTAACACCATGAGTTTCCTGACTTCAGTAACAATATTATGAAATATGGGACAAAGACTGGCTCATTTTTATGTAACACTATGTTCAGATGTGACTTTGTGGTGAGTAAAAATAAAAATAGTGGACTAGATCTGCTTTCAATTCAAGATTTGTTTTGACCTATTCAGAGGGATGCAGACCCTGATGGTTAGACACAGAAAAAATATATTTTTTAAAGTTTTTAAATATATTTTATGGGGACAGAATGTGATGTTAATTTAATGGACACATTTAGTAATTACTTATATTACAATAAGAAGAGCAATAAATTTACAAAAAATAGTTAAAAAAAGGCAACTTACTGGAAAGCTTTTAATTGGCACTTCTATAATACACTAATATAATATGATAATATACTTTTATAATTTCCCTTGGGAGATTAATTTAATTTAACTGTGTTTCGTCGTGTTTTTTCTGGTTCAAGCCTGGACCTACACCATTGTGGCTAAGTAGAAAATATTCCACCTGCAGGATGTTTATGTTGACATGGTAAAATTTACAATGTATGTCCACTGTAAAATCTTGTTAACAAATCAAATTTATTGTGATTATGATGTAATTCTGCTGACGATCAAACGCATTAGTGCCCTGTAATAGTCACCATTAAATCTTGATTCTCACCTTTTTTTTAAAAAAATATTTTTTGTTTGAGAATCAGTTCTCATTTACAAACATGACCTGTCTAAGAGGCCCCAGTAGAGATAAAACCAAAATACAGAAATACATATAAACATATTAAAGCCAGTAAAAACATGTGTTTTGACCTTTTGGACTGGAAATCTAACATGATATCCAGAATCAGAACTTTTCATAGTGATGATGTCTGACTGATTTCTACCTGATTCCCTTTGCACATCTAACATTGTTATCACTCTGTCTCTACCTCGATAAACTGATCTCTGAGGTTCCTGTGGAGGCTTTTTGTATAACACAGCTGTGGGGGCATCACAAAGTCCTCTTAATTGGGTTATAATTTTAAGAAAGTTAGAGAGGTCAGACTGGCTTTGGATCCTCTAGCAGATGGATGGATGTAGCAGATGGTGTTGTGTTTGGCGGGGGCGTCCAGTAGCAAGCTGCCTGCTGTGAGCCAGGTGATTTCTGGATAGCAGAGAACAACAGGAACTGTTTTTACTGGTATGAAATGATGTGTAACTCTCACTAAAAACAGGAAAATGGACCTTGTATTTCAAGTTGAGTGAGAGTTTCTTGGAATAACATATTTACATTACAGTGTTTCATGCACTGTGAGGCATGCTGTTCACGTTACCGTGATGCCATCTGTGTGCAGAAAATGTACTTACACCACAGCCTCCCCAGGGGCAAGATGGCCTAATTATATTTTAGAAAAACACCTTGGCTCATAGATTTGCATAAACAATGAGAAATTGGAGGACATGCTGCTTAAAAGCATAATACTTTAATGTACTGTAACTAAAGTTTACAGTGATCTTCCAGCTCTAAGAAATACTGACTATGGGCACAGTAATCAGAGCAAAAAGCCATGATCTACCTGACTACATGCTAATGCTTATTGTACAGTGTTTACCGTGTCTTCCATCTAATTTTAAAGATTAGTTCAAAGTGCAATTATTCATTTTATAGTTTTGACTTCATAAAATGTGTTGACCAAATTGGATTTTTTACCTGGCAATGCAGATAAAAGACCTAAATGTACTAAATTTCAAAACGGATGTTGCAGGAGTTGAAATTTAATTTGGGGCCAAATTGATCAACTCATCTACAGACATTTATTATCATTATTATATCTTTTAGTTTTATCGATGTTAAACAGTTCATGACTATAATTTTGTTTTTTGTTTTTTTTCTTTCTTTGACCTGGTCCTAGGCGTATCTGATAGCATGTGTGTGGAACTGCTACAGATACGTGACCGGCAGAGGCGGTTCTGAAATCCTGCTCTATGTTACGACCAATGACACCACGGTAAGTTAACGCTAATGCATGTTTTTTAGCAATAATGTCATTATAAACAACTTAAAAAAGTTTGGCGACATTATTTGGTAAATTATTTCTATCTTTTAATAACACTAATTGGTGTTGTTTTATACAAAGTTGGAAAGCCTGATTAGTCACCTTTACAACAAGGTATAACTTGTAAGGATTATGCTTCTGTGGAATGAGCAACACAGGTAATCGCCTCCAAAAATGACAAAATCCCCTGCAATATTTTGCTGTTGGTATTCACTCTTGTTCTAAGGTTTCTGGGTGGGTTGGACGACTGCATTCTCCTTCAGTAACAATGAGAAAACAACACTTATTGGCCATTTTTAAACTTTATTAATTTTCCACTGTCAGGGACCTCAGTAGTGTACAACATCCACACACAGCTGCAACAGTTGGCAACTCCTCCTCATGCTGGTCACATTTTGCAGTGGGATGGCATCTCATTCCTCCACAACCAGCGTGGTTGTGTTGGGGATTCTAGCACCTACAGCACGCCAAGCTGATCTTGCAAGTGTTCATTTGGATTGAGGTCTGGACTCTTGGCAGACCATCCCTTCTTCTCCACTCCCAAAGTCTCGGGGTGATGATCCTGTGGGGGAGAGCATTGTCATCCTGGAAGATGGAGTTAGGTCCCAGATTCTGGAGATATGGTATCACTACTGGCTCCAGAATCTCATTCTGTTATGTCTGCCTATCAACCAGGGACCACTCATACATCTCATAGCTTGGTTATCCTCTGTGTTCACCATATTCCCGACGACTTCCTGTTTGTGCCACTTTGACCCAACTCAATTTATTCTTAGTGAAAGAAAATCAGTTTTTTAAAAAGCAAAAGCAATTTCTGACCTCATACTGTAGCTTTTAGGAATATTTTTTCCAAACAGAAGTAAATATGGGATTTGCTGGGGACTAGTTTAGCTGTGTGTTAATATGCATTTGTTACACGTGGAGGATTGAGCCAAAATGAATGAGTGTGGGTGTTCATGGCTTTGGTCCCGCACCACAGTGAGGCTTAGTCATGTGTTTTTCAATGTTTTTGGAGAACAGTGAAGCATTATATCACAGAGCAATAAGATGCAACACAACAGGGTGCAGCTACCCAGACAGCACACGGTAGGAGCATCAGACTATTGCCAAAGTTATTGTTTGTACTGAACATGATAGAATCTGGCCCTAGTCTGCTTCCATATCTAGTTGTTGTGAAGTTGCATTAAAAAAAAAGATTTTCTGCAGACATATGTTCTCCTGTCTAAACCGTAATCATATGTTCCAATCAGCTGTAACAGATGTCTGTGTGCAAAGCTTAACAATTGTTCGAGTACTCTCGCTTCAACACCAAGACTGCTGGCATTCCTCCTGTGCAGCATGCAGCTGGACAAATACTTTTATTACCATCAACCTTAAGAGGCAGATTTCCACAACAGATATGCAACAGGCTAAAAATAAAAATAATAAATAAATAAAAGGAGGTGCATCATTTAAAATTGTAAACATATTGATGCCTCATTCATAATCCCTTTTATGTCTACGCCATCATCTCAGGAGCAGACATAAACCGATGTCTGATCTTGATTTTGCTTCTTTCTTCATCTTCCAAAAACAACAAAACTGCTCACAACTGTGGAAAAATTATTTCCTTATTCGGTCCAGACCGCTAGTCGTGCTTTTATCGTCTGCGTAGGTTTCCTCTGCTCTGGCCAGTCTGGCAACTGTAAATTTGTCATGTTTGAAGGGAGGAAGGAAATATATAGCTGATCTGTTGTAAGCAGGCAGTTTTAGCATGGATGGATGAACAGACTCGGATGGAGAGATGAGGCTCCATGCTGGCAAAACTATTAGAGTGGTGACTGAGACTCGGAGCTGATACACTGTCTGCGTGTTTCTGGGCCTCTTGTTGGTGTCCTGTTGCCCAGGCCTGGCCCTCTGACCACTTCTGCCCACACACCAATTTGAATTAGTTACACTCTGACAGAAAGAAGAAGAGAAACAAGACTGTAGAAACACTAATGACCTGCTTTTGCTATTAGCATAAAAACAGAAGGAACATCTGGCTCCTTGAGGGCTGATATTAGACCTTGCAGCATGCTGGATTTTGCAGGTATTTTGACGAACATGTGCTCCCTGTCTGCAGCTTAAGACTCCTCTGAGTGTGACATTCTTCACAATTTGAGACCACGCCCCACATCTTAATACATTGTGTGGTTTCATGTGATGTTTTGGGCTTTAAATCAGCAGACGTCTGCAGGCCCCTGATGATTTAAACACCTGAGCTGTAAAGAGAGTAATGAGAGGCCTCTTTCCAGCTCATGTGTACAATAAAGAGGCAGAAAAAACAGGAAACTGGCTCTTTGTATCTTTACATCAGCCTCACCTCTGCAGGTATGCTTTTTCAGTTAGAGCCAGCTATGTTCATTTAAAAGCCACAGACTGCAGACGGGTTTGTGGCTTTTGGTTAGCAGCTTGCATGGTGATACATTAGTAATACAGTGGTAAGGTCAAAAGTGCAACAATGCAATCCATATGAGGGAAATTCCTGGACATACAGAAAAGTCATTCACACCCACACAGACTATGGCTTATTTGGCTTTAGAGGAAGATTAAGTAAGCCTTGAAATGCGTCACAGAGGGAAATGAGAGACATTTCTCTTTGAGTTTGACACGGATGATGACTCCTGCTAAGCTCCTCTGCCTTTGGGTGCTGTCGCTGAGCTTGTCTGGTGGGGCACAGATGCAGAGGCAGATTGTGGAACTGGCTGCTGAAATGAAATGGAGCCTGTGTCCAGCAGATATTACCAGCTGTATCTGTTTACCTCATGCAATAACCACCTGGATCTTTTGTGCTAGGTCTGGCAGAGTTTGTTATTAAAAAATGTATTTTTATTTATCACATACAGAAAGAAGAGGCACTCTATTATTTCTGAAATAGATTTAATATCGTGTTTTCATTTTTGTTGTGCAGCAGATTTGGTAGGCCTGCCGTTTACTGACGTCTCTGACTGTTGCTGTATTTTACAATCCCAAATCAGATAAAGTTGTGACAGCTGAAAATATGCAAATGTCTCTGTTGATGTGAACTACTGCATGTCCAGACAGTCTGATAGCTACTGGAATGACCTGCACTAGTTACAGTGATTTATTTTGCCTTGATCAGTAAGAATTTCACTAGAACGTGTTTAAAATAATCGATTAATTGATTTCAATCATATTCATATAACTTGGAGATAAATTTCTTTTATATGTTTCCTTTTCTGGTGACAACGGTGACCCTACTCTAGTCTTACATGACTTACTGATGCTTGCTGAGATCTTAACATTTATGCACAAATGAAAGGTTGCCTCTGTGGCTTCCGTCCAAAATCAGCTCATCTTCTCCGAGATTATTCCAAATTCAGATTTTTAACACTCATATTTAACTTCTGGACACCCGATGATAAAAATTCTGAGGGGAAGGTTGGAAAACTATCAGAAACTTTGTTGGAGGTGACAAGGCACCTATATGCCCAAAATCAGCTTCTGTCACCAAGATAATGCCAAACTTGGACTTTTTCACTCACCATTGGATTACTTTAAACTGTAAACTACTTAGTAGCTTATTTCCCCTCACATTAGCAGCTAATGTTACGACCATGGGGTCCGTTATGTTCGACAAACACAGGAAGTGATGTCACCATGTATGTACTTGGAAATAAATCCGATGATGGACTTTTAAATGTAGAAAATAACGTCATAATTTCTGAAGTGCATGAAGTCAGATCAGATTATCACAGTAATCTGATTACTCCCAGTTATCTGATTTTGATGGTCATGTAAACAGGATTGTGTTATATAAAAATAGTTATATGAGACAGTCTTTATTATTAAGGAAAATTTGGCTTAGTTACATAAATATTTGTAAATGAATCAATATAGAATCAGATTTAGTCAAAATGTAATCGAATCAGATTTTTTAAAATCTAGTTCTCATCACAAGTCTGGGCTGAGAAAGGTTCTGGATTATTTCTTGTACTTTGTTCGTTAAGCATCATCAAGGTTTGTTGTCACAGAGGCAGGACTGTGCCTGTCTGCATGGACTAACGCCCTCGATGACTCATTGCTAAAACTGCTGGACACACAGGTCAAACACATGGTGTTGTATATGAAATTAGCTGGACCGTTCAGGGAGCCTACATTTCTTTTTGCCATGTGTTGAGACACAGCTGCGGATTTAGACTCCACGTTGGTTCTCTGTTGGAGAGGAGGCAAGCAGAGAAAATGGTTTTACTATTATTTTCTTAAGAAAAAACAGCCATTAACAAATTAAAGCAGAGCTCAGTGCTTTATCCTACTTTTCTTTGTATAATTGGTGGGTAATAGAAGATAAATCTGCTCTCAGCCTGCTCACATTCACAGGAAAATGGATTAAAGCTACATTTGTCCACATGTCCCAAAACATTACAGTGTCACAAATACAGAGCTTTTTCACTACCTGTTTTGTAAGATAATTATACCTGAAATAAAGCATTATATAAAATTCATGTCGTCAGTATGCCGTCATTACATTAATATTTAGATAAAAGTGCTGCTAAAAAAAAGTAATTTGCTAGCATCATTTAAAGTATTTACAAATCTGCTCTGTAGATTCTTCTTTTCTTTTCTTTTATAAATGTATTTATAAAATCTTATTTATTCTGATGTTTTTGTTGAAAATCCTTCCCACCAATCACTCTGATTATTTATGAGATGTGTTCTACAAATAACGCTGCCTACCCATGTCCTCCATCCTTCTGCTCTACCCGTTGCATAACCATATAAAGCTGAAATCCTTCTATTTATTAGAAAATCATATTATTCTCTGTACTGTTTGTATTCTCATGACATTTTTACTAAATCCAAAGCAGAATTGAACAGTTTGGCTCTTCAAATTGAGGCTGGTTATGACATTCAAGCACACTCATAATGTTGTTTGCATCTGTTCATTTAATTTTCCCTCTCGGTCTTTTTTAACTTCAGGTGTTGCTTCCTCCATACGATGACAACGTCAGTGTTCCTCCCAAGCAGGCACCTCCAGCCTACAACGTTGCTACAGCATGATCACATTCCCAGGATCCTGCTGATTAGATCCTGCTGTTAATAAGACCCCAGCAGAATTTATGCACCACACTGCCTCTCCAGTGTACAGTATATTAATGGATATATTGTTGCTACACACACACATTACACTCAAGCACTACACATGTGCAAAAAAGCACACATATACACATGCACACACCACCACCGTGACCTCTCATTCCTTTCCGTTATTACTGATAAATTAATATTTTTCCCTTTTATGTACGTATCTATTTTGTCTCTCGTAGTATAATTCCAGAAAGGACGTGCATTTTTATGCATTTAAATCTGGGTGAAACAAGTTATGAAAGCACTAGAAAGTTTGATAGATGATATATATTTTTATTCTATTTATGCTCTCAGTGTTTCTGTAATAGTATCATGTGAGTCATAGTTTATACAGAAATATTTATCTTATGCACAAACGCAACAATGAAGAGCTTGTTGGCCACAGCAATGAAGTGAGTCGGCAAGAGTGAGGGGTCGTCTTGTGTTACCTATTTGTCTCGTCTCTGCTCATGATCAGGGTTGGATTGCCTTCGTTCTCAAATTTCTCTCTATTGGGGTGCACTTTAAAGGCTCATGTATGAAGTGTTACCTTGACTGGAAGTTTCCCAAAGAGATGCATCTGCCTGTATTCTGACATGATCAAAAAGCAACCTAGTGTATATCAAACATATCACTGTCTTTTTACTGTTTTATTCAACAGCAAACATTATTGTCTTGTATTCTAAAAAAGGAGTGAGTATTGCTGACTTTTAAATATAATTGTGTTTTTACTGATTGACGAGAGACTTCTCGGGCTGCTATGTATCTATTTTGACAGCACTGATCTGGAATCAGTTTGTTCTCTGAAGTCACTATGAATGAGTTGCTTGAGGGGAACCTGGAGCTCAATAAATACGGACTCTGCTTCTGCTTTTTCAATTAAGCCGATGGGAGCATTTCTAGCCTGTGCAAACATTACACAAGTCTGTTCCACCAGATGCAATCATTGGCAAGCTGCTCCCTGGATACAAAATGTCCTGCAACGACACAAAAGAAAAGTCAAACTTTAGGACCACTGATGTATGGAAAATACTGTTGTGACATTTATTTGTCTATTAAAATCAAATGCCACCAAAAAGATGTGTGTCTCATTTTGTAGATGAAGCTTGTATAGTTCATGCAGCCAAGTATTTTCTCACAGTTTAATGTGTTTTAATGTGAAATGAATGTTACTTCCTCTGACTGACCCCTCTGCACAAATGCCAGATGCACTCCTGGAAGCTGTTTGGCCACTGAGGTGAGAGGAGATAAATGTGTTCATTGTGTAGCAGGCAGGTACCATCAGAGCATTCAGAATCGTGATGACTCTACTCACCACGTTTTCCATAAACCGCTGCTCAGCTGGGGATGTGGAAAAATCCATCCACATCCCCAACTTGTGAAATTACAATCGTCTCTTTCACAGATGTGAGGACCTTCCAGATTTTCAGTTAAAAACTGCAAAAAAAATGGTCAGATGTAAGACGTTACCTTCAAATCTTGTAAATGTCAATTGTGAATAAACCTTTGTATCAATATCTGAATGCGAATGACACACTCTTACTGTAGTTATTGTTTTACCAGCAGATGAAGCAGAACAAGAGGCGTCTCCACAAGTACTAAGGAGGGGGTGTAAACAGAAACACAGTAGATGGAGTAAGGGGCTGAGCAATGCAGAACGAGAGGGCTGGGATATATGTATGTTTACACCATGAAGCAAGTAGACTGACAGATTCATCCCGCTGGAGCTCCTCTCTTGAGTCAGTGTTGGGATTTCTCATGCTACTTTGTGTACAGGAGAAATTAGTTGGTTTTGACTACAAGGTGAGTAGATTTCAGTTTGATGCCTGTTCATGAAGGAATATTGTAGGTTTAGATGTTGTAAAAATACATTTTTAAAACTTTTTTTGTCTCTTCAGTCACCTGTTGTGTATTTAGATTTGAGTCAGAAAACAGATGTGGTTCCACAGCGTCCCATAAAGGCTGTTTAGTACATGCCATTTTAGTGTTTTATAGCAAAAACACAATCTTGGCTTTAACCTCTTCAGAAATCTGAGCAGAGTTTTGCGAATGACTCAACACAGTCATACATGTAATTTATTAAGTAAATCTAAAATAATTTTCTGATTAAAGGTGTATTTGAATAGTTCTTTATCACATTATTACATCCTTTACTTTACACTTCAGTGATGGGCAGATTAGTTATTTTAATTTGCAGTTTAAAAGATTAGTCTGGTTATCCCCTGTTTATATTCAGTCTTCTATGGAGCCTAAAATAAACTGCTTTAAGAGATTTTACATTTTTGTTTATTACAATAGCTGATACAGGGTGAGATACAAACATATGTGAGTTCAGAGGTCAGCTGTTCAGTGTGGGATGCAGCATGGATATGTGACCCCAACAGGTTCCAGGTCAGCAGCTACCATATACATATCTGGGTGTGTGTGTGTGTGGGGGGGGGTGTTCATTGAGCAGACTAAGCTCTGATCTGCTCTCATTGCTTTGAGAATTTTGTTCAGAACTGTTAGGAGTCCCAGAGTTCAAGCAGATTCAGTCTGTCGTGGAAATCGGATCGATTCTTTAAATGACACGTTGTTCTGTGTGCAGCGTCTGATGCTGGCGACAGTTTATTTTCGTGACGGCAGTCTGAATATAACAGGTGAAAGAAATGGCTCTCCTGAGAACTGGATAGGGAAACAGTCTGTGGTACCTTTCAGCTTCTACTAAATCACTTCAAACCACCTACACAGCAAAACAACCAGAAGCGTATACATAGAGTTGGTTCACGCCATGTGGTGGCAGATTGGATAGCATGAAACTCATGTATAAGTCATCCTCACTGTGCACTTTTTTTTCTCCAACCAATACTTCTAGACTCAAAATGTAAACGATATTGAACACAAAACCTACATGACAATAAATAAAAAAGGACAATAGATGTAAGGGGAAAGTGTAACACAGCGTTAATCAGACATCAAAGGAGATTATATGGCAGTATCACCTTAAACAAGTCTCCATAACACTGAGTAATGGTGGCCGGTCTGGGTTTAATCCACTAAAATGAAACACATCCTTGTAAGATTTTCCAGAGAGAAGATCTGAGGTCCAGGAGGGTCCTCTCTGAAGAGATTTAGCTAAATAAACCCAGCACTACTGTAAACTTTTATAAGTTTATATAAATTTTATTATATAAGTTTATTATAAGTTTAAAGGCACCTTCCCTTAAGGATTTACAAAACTTGTGTAGAATTAGGTCGATGACAACTATAGCTAACAGAATGTGAAATACGGTCAAATATTCAAGAAGTGAAAGTTTTTATTGGTATCTAATCACTTTACTTAAAATAACTTTTATGTTTTAATTCTCTCAGAATCAACCATTTATACCTACTTGCTGTGTGTTCACCTTCATGCCAGCTGCCATATTTGTGCCATCAATTATACTACGGTGTCTCTGAATGGACAAACAACTCTGTTTGTGAACTGAGAACCATCTGAGTTTTAAAACTGGAGTACTGGCTTTTTCTTGTATAAGTAACACTTTTAAAGGCACATGGAAGAAGACAGTACACATGTACACAATTCTGTTTATTTAGTAGTTGCCTGTTGTGCAGTCATCGTTGCACCTGAGGCTACTTGATCCACTTGCAGATGAAAACTTGTTTGTGTTTGGAAGAATTTTGTACCCTGCAGGCCACCGTCCATTCACAGCAGAGTTTGACATTTGAAGTAATGTCTAAACACATCTTTACCACAAGATGTCAGTAATTTATACACATTGTACCTTTAAGATTATTGCTGCTGTCCACCTAAAAAGATGATAAAATGTGTTCGATACATTATGTTTATGATAAATATCACCTGTTTTTTAAGGATACCTTTAACTTAAAATCATCATTCAATATGAAATAGATTAATATGACCAATCTGTTTCACAAAGACAGTATAAATCATCCAGTCAGTCATTTGTAGTGTCTGTTTTTTCTTTACATTGGCTTTTAATTCCAGAGAGCATGATCATTAGGCCAGGCTTTGTAAACTTTTCTCTTTTGTCTTTTATTGTTGATTTTATTGTTGTTTGATATTTTATTTTGTATTATTGTTTACTTGTGCAGCACTTTGGGTACCTCTGTGAAAGCACTGTATAAACAACAAAAGTTGTTTGTTTCTCTTTGCCTCTGCCCGGCCTCTTCCTTGCAGGGTTGCCCTCTACTTGCTTCAAATCTTAAGAGTGTGTCTACTGTATCTACTTTTGTTGCTGTGCCCCTCTCTGTCATCTCTCATCAGGATGAGATCCCTGACCTTCGGCCTCTTCTGCCTGCTGTGCTGTGCAGCACAGCCGGACACACATCGTCCCAGACCCATCGCAGCCAGAGAGAAAAATGAGACAACGGTCCTCAGCAATGCAGTGGGTAAGTGACCGTTTGGTGACCAGGATGTGTGTGCATGTCTACTTAGTCAGTTGTCAAAACTGATCATACACTTCTTTTGATTGCAGACAATCCTTGTAAAGCCATCCCGCTGGATTTCGTCTTTGTCATTGACAGCTCCAGAAGTATACGCCCTGACGACTATGAGAAGGTCAAGATCTTTATCATCAACCTGCTTCAGTTCCTCAATGTTGGAAGTGATGCAACACGGGTCGGCCTGCTTCAGTATGGCAGTGTCGTTCAGCCTGAATTTTCCCTCAACACCCACACCAACAGAGCTGAGGTGGAGCAGGCTGTACGAAATATGGAGCACCTTGCCACAGGAACCATGACAGGTCTAGCCATCCAGTACACCATGGAGACAGCCTTCACTGAAGAAGAGGGGGCACGACCACTGGACCTACACATTCCACGAATTGCTATGATTGTGACAGATGGGAGACCTCAGGACACTGTGGAGGAGGTTGCAGCTCAAGCCAGGCAGGCTGGCATCCAGATCTTTGCCATTGGAGTAGGTAGGGTGGATATGAAGACCTTGAAGGCCATCGGAAGTGAGCCACACTCTGAACACGTCTACTTGGTGGCCAATTTCAGCCAGATAGAAACCCTGATCTCAGTGTTTCAGTCCAAACTGTGTGGAGGTGAAGAAATATTTTTTCTTTATATTTCCAGAGATTATTTTTGGAGATCTATGATTGAGTGTTTATGAATGTTCATGCATACATTAGGTTCAGACATGTGTGAGGTGGTGGACCATCAGTGCCAACATATCTGTGTGAGCAGCCCCGCTTCATACCGGTGCAAATGCAGGAAAGGATTCACCCTCAACCCTGATGGCAAGACATGTAAAGGTGAAAAATCTCTTAACAAATATCCGTTGACAGTTGTTAAGTCTTTTTTACAGTTTCACTCAAGTTCACAAAAGATCTCCACTTTTCAATGTGAAAACTTTAAACTGATTAGTTCATAACTAAACCGATACTGAAAATAATCTGATGTTGTTCTAAAATAGCTGCAGCTGGTTGGATATTGGGTTTCGTTGTAATCAGACAGATATTGTTCTTGATTATGCATAAATAGAAAAAAACTCTACAGAGCACTTGACATCTTTGAGGCGACTATTTTAGAATTTTCTCTCATTACTTCTCATTCTCTAAGTTTCTATGCATTTTTAAAGCATCTAAAGCTTCTTCCCCAAAGTTGGGAGACACCTCGTTGTTGCTTTCTGCTTTGGCCTCAAACAGTCAGCTACTGCAGGTGTACTGCTGCTGCGTGAATTTCACCATGTTGTCCCTCTGCAGCTGATGACACATGTTCTGAGGTGGACCACGGCTGTGAGCACATCTGTGTTAACCTGCCTGATGGCTACGAGTGTCGCTGCCGTCCAGGATATGAACTCACCGTAGACCTGAAGAAGTGCAACAGTAACAAACACGTTTTTTATTTTGTCTTTCAACAGGCATGCACTACGCTGTTCAACCCCTTTCCTTAAAAACATTTTCAAATCATCATCTATATAATCCTGCCTTTACCAGGACAGTACCACATGCTCAAATTTAAGTAGTGTAATTGTATTTACTTTAAATACAAATACTAAGTACACAGAAAATTGATATATAATATGTCAAAATACTTCTAATAATAATAAATCAAATCGAGCACTATATTTGATTTTAATGAATAAGACTCCAGTTATTGCTGTAAAAGTTGTGCAAATGTGCAACTTTTATGGACCTGGAGTTGTAACAGCCAGAATCCCTCCTGCCAGTGATGTCCTGTCCACCCACTGTTGGAAAAACTTCCTTTTGCTCCTCTGGTGGATGTTAACAGAAAGTAAAGTGGGGGAGATTTCCTGAAGGAAGTGTGCTTTTGCAATCATCAGAGCAGCTGCTGAAATGTCCAGTTGCATCCAGGCTGTCGTGGTACTGCCCAATCAAAACAAGAATAACTGTTAGGTTCACAGTTCTGCATCTTAAAAGTAATAGATATATAGATTTCTGAATGAATGAGTTATTTTCATGTTCTTTGGATCTGAATTATGCTGCTCAGAAATAGACTACTGTGACCTGGGAAACCATGGCTGTGAGCATAACTGTGTCAGCGTTCCAGAGTCCTACATCTGCAGGTGTAACAAGGGATACGTCCTCAATCAGGATGGCAAGACCTGCAGCAGTAAGAGCTTTTTCAAATTCATTTTGTAATCTTGTAAAAAGCAACAACTCAAGTGAATGCAAATGAAAAAAATAAATCAAATTAGGTTGAATGCATCTATGTATCTGCTCTGTTTTGTTTTTAATCCCAGAGACTGATCACTGTGCTGATGGGAAACATGGCTGTGAACAAGAATTTATGAACACAGAAAACTCCTGTGTGTGTAAATGCAGAAAAGGCTACACAATCCGAGCAGATGGGAAAACCTGCAAAAGTACAAGTCTTCTTCTTTTCCTCTACTTCTATGAAAAATCCAGAAACGGATTTAGTTTTTTGCACTTTCTGAGCATGAACACAATACAATGATACTCAGTGACAACATGAATTATGATGTTTAATAAAAAAACAGCTAAAAGGCTTTTTTGAGTTAAGTAGGAGATACAACACAATCTTCATATGTTCCTACAGGATATCTGGGAATGTAAATGAGCTGTTTCTGATAAAAAAAACTTTCAAAAGCATCACGTTTATTTATTTATTTCTATCTCTTTACTCCTTAGTTTCATGTGTAGTAATACCTTGTCTCATCCCGTAGAGACTGATCACTGTGCTGATGGCACTCATGGCTGTGAACAGGAGTTTATGAACACAGAGGACAGCTGTGTGTGTAAATGTCGAAAAGGCTACACACTCAGACCGGATAGAAAAACATGCAAAAGTAAGTGTTAAAGTCTTTTCTTTTATTGATGTTTTAGAAATGCTTTCTTCATAGTTTATGAGTAAGATAGCATTTCCTTCACAGAGATATGTGAGGTTACATCATTACTGATGCATTAAATCAGTATAGTAAACAATGATAATCATTCTGCTTAATGAGAACAATGAAGGTATTTTAGAGACAGATGTGCAGTTTTGCATAGAGTTGGATAATGTAATATGCCTTAAAAATGTAGCCCATATTAACAGCAGCCAGGGGTGCACTGTTTTGTAAAAATGCTCTGATGTATTCAGTATCACCAAGAACAGATGCATTCTTCTCAGAAAAAGTGATTTACTCCAAAGTTTGCTGTGTTCTCTTGATACCACTTAATCTGAAAAAGAAGTTAAAACTTTGTTTACGTGGTGTAAATTCAGAAAACTGGCAGAACTGCTTCTCATCTGTCATGCAGTTATTAGGTGGATGTGTTAAATCACTGCAGGGGGATGATGGTTCTAGATGGAGCCGCAGTGAGGAAATAACTCTTCTCTTGCAGAGACAGATCATTGTGCTGATGGGAAACATGGCTGCGAACAGGACTTTCTGAATACAGAAGATTCTTGTGTGTGTAAATGCAGAGAAGGATACACACTGCGACCTGATGGAAAGACATGCCAGGGTGAGTGCAGTTTCAGTTATTAAAATAATGTTGAGCAAAAGAGCAAAATGATCCTAGATGCTCAAACACAATTATTCACAAGGATATCACAGAGAAGGTTTTGTAACAGAGAATTCATATAAGACTAAACTCACCAGCCACTTTATCAGGTCCCCTTTGCTAGTACCGGGTTGGACCCCTTTTACCTCCAGAACTGTCTTAATTCTTGCTGTCATAGATTCAGTAAGGTGCTGGAAACATTCCTCTGAGGTTTTGCTCCATATTGACATGACAGCATCACACAGTTGCTGTAGGTTTGTTGGCTGCATCCATGATTAGAAACTCTCGTTCCACCACATCCCAAAGCTGCTCTACTGGACTGAGATCTGGTGGCTGTGGAGGCCGTTGGAGTCCAGTGAACTCATTGTTATGTTCAAGAAAGCAGCTGGAGATGATCTGAGCTTTGTGACATGGTGCATTATCCTGCTGGAAGTAACCATCAGAAGATGCTACACTGTGGTCATAAAGGGATGGACATGGTCAACAACAATACTCAGGGAGGTTGTGGTGGTTAAACCATGTGATATTGGTACTAAGGCCCAAAGGTGCAAGGAAAATACCCTACCATTTGAATGATGCCGCTAAAATGGAAACTCATCAGACCAGGTAATGATTTTCATCCAGGCAACTGCCCCTTACTGGATGTTTTCTCTTTCTCAGAACATTCTCTCTAAAACTTTGTTGCTCATCAGCTTCTGAAACACTCAGGACACGCAAAGTAACTTACACTACCCATAAGATTTAATGGAAAAGTGTGTCCAAACTTTTAACTGCTACTGTAAATCTCTGTTCTTTCTCATTGTGAGGCTGTTTGAACTTCAGTAAGTCATCTTCATGTTTACGTGTCTAGCTGCACTGAGTTGCTGCCATGTGTCTGGCTCATTAACCATTAGTGCTGAAGCAATTGAAAAGATGTTCTTTTTGTCAAAAACAATGTAAACATGTAAACAAAAGCCAGTTGCATAAATGTTTATTTTCCTGCTTCTCATTTTATTTTTGGTTTAAAAAGACTGTAGACAAAGGTTGCCTGCTTAAAAAGACAGAGCAGATATGAGGTGCAGAAATTCAGGCTGTAGTCTCTATTCGCATGTTTTTGTCCGCTGTTCCAGTATTTATATGTTATATAATTTTGAATGAGTTTTGGACCAGTTTTGAGGTCAGTGTTAATCCCAGCCCTCAATAAAAATACTTTTTTCCCCATCACCCAGATGAAGAGACTATTTTGTGTTATTATGTGCTATCATCCTATATTTATTTAATCAGATAGCTCTTAATCTGGTGTTTTCATTATGAGGGTTTTCCTTGTGGAAAATAAATTCTTTAGTAAATAAAATGTGTTTGATGGAGAACATTTTTAAAACTACTTACTGTATTATATTTATTAATTTAAGCAAATAGTGTTAATTTAATTTGATTATAACACTCAAAAAAGCTGGAAGAGATAAAAATCAAACAAAACTCTTATAAACTATACAAACAGGCCATTCAGGAAGATTCTATGATCAGCAGATGTGTTGGTGACTGGTTAGGGTGCCAGCATTGGGTATTGAAGGAGTGTCCACCATAGATTTAGTCTGTCACTCTGACATCAGACTGAGAAAATAAATGAGTAAGAAACGTTGGTATCATAGTCTGATCAATCCCATTTTATTTGTAGAGCACTTTCAAAACCACACTGTTGATCAAAGTGCTGTACAAAGCAAACACAACACTGACTGATTCTAAACGTCAGTCATATTCTTTAGTCATACTCATTCATGTGATTGTCTAACTGATCTGAATTAATTGTACAGATGGTGCCTTGGATTTACTTGAATTCTGATTTTGTCAGATGTTGCAACAATTATATAAACTTTTATAGGACCAATGTGAAAGTCTGGAAATTCTTTAAGCAACTGTTAGTTGAATAAAATGTTAATGAGTTGCTTTTCTATATCAACTTCCTACATGTTTAACCGACAAGAAAACAGAATAATATGTGGATAAAAGTAGTTTGACTTTAGCTACGTTAATAGACACCCAGTCTACTGTTCCACTTACCCATAAAAATGAAAAAAGATGGAACTTCTGCCAAACACCAAGGCCCACTTGAGTCTAATTGGACATATTCATTTATTATTTATTTATTCATGAATTGCATTTTTTGTTTGTTTCTCAAGTGTTTAATTTTTTTCAGAATATGGTTTGTATATCCTTTGTTTGCAAGTTTCAGAGTTAAAGACAAATAAATAAACTTGTTTTTTGTGTCTCTGACAGAAGCAGAATGTACTGATGGATTCATGGATTTAGTTTTCGTAATTGATGGCTCCAAGAGTCTGGGCCCTGCCAACTTTGAGCTGGTCAAGCAGCTGGTAAACACCATTGTGGACTCTCTGGACATTTCCAGGACGGGCACACATGTAGGCCTTATCCAATACTCCACCAAAGTGCATACAGAGTTTACCTTGGGTCAGTACATTGCAGCTCAGGACTTAAAGCGAGCCGTTAGTCGGATACAGTACATGGGCAGGGGCTCCATGACTGGTTCAGCCCTACGTCACATGTTTGAGTTCAGCTTTTCAGCCAAAGAAGGTGCCAGGCCAAACATCCCTCATGTCAGCATTGTGTTCACTGATGGAAGATCACAGGATGATGTTTCTGAATGGGCCAACAAAGCCAAAAACTCTGGTACATACAATTTATTGGCCTCAGATCCCAATTGGTTTCAGTTGTTAATCAGAAGATCTTCTTTTTCATAACAGTTTCATGTCATTAACTTGTTCTCTGCTTCTTTCAGGGATCACAATATATGCCTTGGGGGTCGGCAAGGCCATCGAACAGGAGCTGAGAGAAATAGCATCAGAGCCTAATGAGAAGCATCTGTATTATGCTGAAGATTTTGAGAAAATGAGGGAAATTGCAAAGAAGCTCAAGCCCAGGATATGTAAAGGTACTCATAGCACTAGCACAGACATGAATTATCCTGACTCGATCGCATTCCCGTCATACAAGAAAAAAAGGAGAGAACATTTGAAGGGTTAGAACTGGGAGATAAAAGATTTGAGGAAAACAAAAGGAAACAAGAAAAGAGAGACTTTCTCACCTGATCTACCCTTCTTCCCCCACAGATAAGCCAGCTGATGAAGAAATGTGTGAGTGTGAGAATGTGATAATGTTTCAGAACCAAGTCACAGAGAAGCTGAAGAACCTGGCTGCGAATAATATCCTTTTTTGTTGACTGCAGTTCATAGTTAGTTATTTTTAGTGTTACTCCACTCAGTCTGTCTGCATGAATAATGCATGTTCCTGAACACAGCTCTGCAAATAAATGTGTTTTGTTTAAAATATATTTCACATAAGGTAATAAACTGCAGCAGGGGCAGACTGGGATAAAAAAAAAAACTGGTCCTAGCTTTTTGGTCCAGACTGGCCCATATACAATCATGCACACCACAAATCTTAGATGTGAATATCAACCGTGCAACCTCTTAAAACCACTAAAACCATGCAGGGCGTTAGCAGGAATCGGTGAAAGTAGACACAATAAATACTTCTTAATAAAATTAAAAATGTATACTCCAGCACAATGATAAATATTAAGCAGTATTTCCTACTTTGTGTTTAGTGGAGAGAAAAAAGAGAACAGACATGAGAAATGATGGTCAGAGAATAATTGTTCCTGGACAAAGTGTAGAAACAGTGTATGTGTGTCTGTTGCCTGCTCTTATCTTCTGGAGATGTTATCTCAACCAGATTTAATGTAAGATTGAATGGAGATTTTTTTCTTACATAATGACAAACAGCATAACCTTAGGACAAAAGTTAAAGGGAATTACTTCCGTCTAATGTTGGAATCGTGTATCTCATTCTAACATATCTTGCATTCTAGCATCTCACTTTCTCAAACACGTATTCGAACAACGTGTTCACTTGAGTGAGGAAGTTCATGATTTCATAAATATTGCAAACTGCATCCCATCAAACTGTCAGATCTGGTTTCTCTGTGTCCTGGTCATGGGGATGGTAAATGGTAAATGGTCCGTATTTATACAGCGCTTTACTGTACCTGGAATGGTACCCAAAGCGCTTTACATCATACATCACATTCACCCATTCACACACACATCTGATGGTGGAAGCTGCCATGCAAGGCGCTCAACCACAACCCAACTGGAGCAATTAGGGGTTCAGTGTCTTGCCCAAGGACACCTCGACATGAACTCAACTTGGCCGAGGATTGAACCGGCAACCCTCAGGTTACAAGACGACCGCTCTACCTTGCCGAGTCACGCCGCCCGGATGGCTGCTCCTGGCCTGTCTTGCCTTGGGGGGCCTCCTGCTGCCAGGGGCTCACCTTCTGGAGGGAACTTTGCTTCCCTCTGGACTTACATCCCCAGACGCCTCGCCTTCCCTGCTCTCTTTCACACACACATGTAGGGACTTGGGAGGTGTGCACGTCATGCTGGGTGGAGCGGAGAGGGCCATCCAAGGGGCCGTCCCAATGACACGAACTTCAGTACAATCACAAAAGTATTTTAGCAAACCACCATTTCATCCCTACAAAACCAGGGATTAGCCTCCATGAAACCAAAAATGTCTGAAACCAGGTACCCAGGTGGATAGGTTTGAGACATCTACCATCTGTGGTACTGTGAGGACAGCGTAGCCGCACCACTAGAGGATATGACGTCAGTGTGATGAACATGCATCAAACACAACAACAATATTGGCGTCCTTGACTGTGTTGTGGTGCTGGCCCAGACAGTCCTGGCTTGTGTACAGCTTTAGCACCAAAATGCTCTGCTTATACAACACAGTGCTGCATTACTGTACCATCAACAGCAGGAGCAAGCAGATATGTCATTATCTGCGCATTTGCTGCGTCTTGTTCTAGCTCTGGAGTCTTACTTTAATCATCGTACAGCCTTGTAGTATGTACTACAGCGGTTTCGTGTGGATGTTGAAGCCTTTCTCCTAGTTTTCGCCACCGTTTTCACATCTGAACCAGCTTCAGTGCCGTGTGGACATAGCCTTAGTGGCCTCCTTGGCTGCACCCTGTGACGACTCGCCTCTCTCTACAAGTACTTCAAGCCTCTGAGAGCATTTGATTCATGCACGAAGAGGGGTACGCGCTCGTGGGAGCAACAAATGGCAGTTGAGTTTGATAGACACATCACCAACCAGTCTTTTAGGATAGGTCGTTAAAATGATTGGATGTTTTTTTTCAGTCCTGTATGTTCCACATGTGACTAAATTTTTTTATTTATGTGTTAGAATATTTAATTAATTGACTGCAATGGGAATGTGAAGGAGATCTTAATTAATATAGTAAAAAAAAAAAAAGAGCTCCTGAAAAACATCTTCTACCCATCTCCTATCATCCTACCTTTAGGAAATAGATACAAAGACCTCACACAGGAAGTTTCATTATGATGACCCTTCTGTTGAACCATCCATGGTTCACTGTGGTCTCATCAGAAATGGTCTCCCTTCTGAGGGATGGAAAACAGATTTAAAAAAAGGCTGAGGTACGCCAAATGAGACAATCAGTGGCTACATGTTTTATGGAGTGATTTATCTTCCCCAGAGCCTGGACCTCAACATTATATAGTTGTGTGGGATCATCTTTACAGAGAACAGAACAGAAGGCAGCCAACATCTAAAGAACTGTGAATGTCCGACATGGAGAACTATTTCTGAAGACAGCTTAAAGCAGTGGTTGTCATACTTTTTCTACCATGCCTCCATGTCCATTTATATTTAAGCATGTTTCAATACATTATTGCACCTATTTGATGTTTTCTTAAGAACATGTTGCTCAAAGAAAGTAGGGGGTCAAACTTTTACACAGTCTGTGAACAAACCAATTAGAGGTTTGTTCAGGTTTGTTAAAATCGAATGACAACGTGTGTACAAATGCCTGACATGTGGTTTATGTCAGTTTAAGCTATAATGTTATAAGTTATAATGATGCAATCAGTTTTCATACAAGCCAATTAAAAGAATGGACTAGTTAAGAAAACCAACCGAAGGAAAGTTAATGGGATTAAAGTGTTAGTGTAGCCTAATGCTTGGAGAGAGAGGTTTGCATTAATTTTTGTTTGTTTTATTTCTTGGACTTGATAGGTCGTGTACTAATTTGTATTTCTGTCATAAAATTCTTTAACATGTCTACTTGAAGTCATGTCAAAGAAGCTGGGAGCGCTGGAGAATCAGCTTGTGCGTAAATAAAGAGCCTTGTTCATCCTTTGCATCGACAGGATCCCGTTAACTGTGCTCAACAAGCTATGCTGGAGCATATGCAAAAGCAATGCTGTCTACAGTAATACAACACAGTATTCATAAGCTATTTCCTTCTGTTTGATGTTTGAGTTGTGCTTTTTTAGTCAGGTCATCTCATCACACTTATTTCTGCATGCATTGAAACATGCATAAAATCACTTTTTATTTAGCAGATGTTAAGATAATTCTGTATAAATATATAATAGATTTGAATGGAAATCAAAGTCCTGCATCAAAATGTTCAATAAGAGCCTTACAGATACATAAAAGTACATAAAAATTAACTTTGAATGGCCTACACTTTATAGAAAATTGTGCATATAATATTGTTCCTACTTTTATCAGAGATCAACTGTTTTTAGTTTTTAGATAATTCTGTCTCCTGTGACAGGTTATCACAGATTTTGTTGCCCTCCAAAGATGACCAGGACAGTACTTATTAATGTTTATAATCATGACGGGAATGAAGGTGCTCTGTCCGTCTTATACAAACACTTCTTCAAATAAAGTGTTTCTAACAACACAGTGTATTTAGTTTGAAATGTATAAATAATTCCTTGTACAGTTGACTGACAAATAAACATTTTAAACTATATATTTTATGATGTGTGCATTATTTCTATTTTCCTATGAGACACTTAACTGTCTGCAGGTCATTGAGAGCTTGGAAATTAAATTTTGCATGTGCTATTCCAAACTTTACCACAAGGTGGTGGCTCGACTCCTCAGCCAGACCATAAAGGGGAGGACACACGCTCCGTGTGGTTGCCTCCTCCTCCTCCTCCTCCTCGACATGAGTAGTGTGACTTAAGTAGGAGGCAGGACACACTCAGCAATACGGGCTGCACTGGTTAGCTGTGTGCTCGTAACAGATTGTTGTCAGGAGCAAGAGGGCAGCAGGACATGAATAAACACATAGACACGGAGAGATAATGGTGCCCAGCTGCTCTTAAGTACTGGATAAAGTTTGGTAGTCTATGTTTGCAAGTCTCAGTCTAAAAAAAAAAAACCCAGACCGTACTGAGACTTGTTTTTGCTGCTCTTTAAAATAGGCTCCATTTTTTTACTTTTTATTTTTATTAATCTCATCTCTTTTTGCTTGCAAACATGGGTTGCTCATCATCAAGTGCTCAGACTGTTGATCAAGAGAAAAGACCAGGCACAAAGCCTGAGGAGAGCAATGGAGACACACTGGGTAAGTAATTATCACATGTGTAAAGTAAGAAAATGTTTAAGTGCTGTTTCTCTTTGAAATGTGCTTGTTTTAAATGTGAACACAAAAGAGAAAGTACAGTAGGTGCTGTAAGTGTCCTAAGGCTACTTCCACGTCCCGAGTGCAGCCGGCTGGTCTGGTACACCGTGTGCTTTCCTTACTCACTTGCTCCTGCACAGCATACTTAAGTACTTCATCTGCAGAATTATTCATCCAAATTCATTCTGTCATCATTGCCCCTCAAGTCTTTCATGTTATTTTTATCCACTCTTTTCTGGCTTTGTGACCACTGAGCATGTGTGTATAAAAAACTTCTAATGACTTATTGATGGGATGGGAGTTGAGGAGTTGATTTGTAGTGCATAGCTATGAACCATGTTCAGTTCTCTACATGTTTCTATTAAGTAAATAGAACGATCTGTTTAGGACAACTTGCAAGTCTTACAGTAGGACTATGTGAAAGCTGGAAGTGTTTTTGGAGCCTAAGGCAAGACTTGCAGTCCAACCTGTTTCCTACTAGTCCACTGTACTGATTCATGACTTAAACTGGTTTTTAAATCAGTCACCAGCTAAATAACTTTTTTATTCTACTAGATAAAACTGACATGATCCAAAAGATAGATGACATTTGCTTTGTGTTTTAAAGATTTGGCTGCAGTGGGTTTCCTCATGAAGTTAGTGGTGTAGATTTTTGTAGCATTTGAACTGCAAAATGAGATGAGAAGACTGGAGATGGATGGTTCTGAATGCTGTTTTATCTATATCATTCCTCTGAGGGACAGCAAAGCACTCTTGTGTTTCTGCTGAAATGCTCTTCTTGTCATTAATGTCTAGTTTTTGTTTTCCAGCTGTGCATATGTGTACTCTTTGTTCAAGCCTGTGCATACACCCACAAAACGCCTTGACACAGTTCATGATTGTCCATTCATTACTCCAAACAACTTACTGGCACATGGTTGTGTCATGCTAAGCACAGCTGTATGTACACAGTGTTCTCACTGCAGCTCCCCACATATGCATGCCACTTGTTGGCCTTGTTCGAAATACTTGTATTTTATGTGTAACTCAAGTCAATGCAAAAAATGTAGGGGAAGAAAATGGCATTTTTTAATATGTAGTTAGAGAAAACGTTTTATGTACATACTCTCTATGGTAAAGCCTTCTCTGTGCTCATGTACAGAATGTTCTATTTCGTCTGTAGCACTGTATGATGATTGTGTCAAGGCATTGTTTCTCCAGGCAGTCAGCTTTAGTCACCTGGAGAAGCTCGGGTCCCTTTCCAGGCTCTTACATCACCCCAGCAAGAAAACCAGTTATTGTACTCTTGGCCCAAGCAGGCTTCTCAAAATATGGCTGAATGAGTGTAGGTTTTAATTAATACAGTACACTGTCTGTCTAATAAACCAGCTGCATGCCATCCATGCCACCACTGGTCCCATCCCCATTCTGGGCCCCTGGTCTGTACCCCCTCCCCCTCCTCCCTTTTCCCTGCACTTCCAGCCAGCCATGGTACTGTTTTGACTGGGATCTGTGTCATCTTTGGCTGCTAAATCATGTTGACACACGACTCACCCATGACTGGAGTGGCCGTGTCTGTCTCGGTCCAGCCACATTCACAGTTTTCAACACCCGTTTGTGACAACAACTCAAACTGCAGCTTTCCCTCACTCTCATGCTGGATGTAAAATGTGTTTTTTTTTTTTTTTTTATTAAAAGACAGGAAATCATCAACTCCTGGTAAACAGATACAGGGCATGCAGAAGTTTAAAAGCCAACATTATACTGTAAGAATGACCTAGTTTTATTTTTTCTACATCTCAAAACAAAAGGTGATGTTATTAGAAATGGTTTGTTTCAGTTAAATGCTTCCCTGAGCTCTGTGTTCTTCCACGGGCTGATTTTCATGCAGGTTGCCAAGCTGTCACATTCCCTTCCACCCATCACTCCGAGCTCTTTTTAAAGCTTCTGACAGACAAATAAAATCAGGAAGCTGCAACGGCAAACTTATCCACCCATTCAGCCAACTGAAGCCTCCTGGTTGGACTCATTTGTCAACCCCGTCCACATCGTGTTACTGTGAGGAAACAAGCTTTGATATCAAACAGATAAAATACATTTGTCAGGATGTTGTGATTCCTGTTACTGAAATGTTCTGTTTGTGATTTAGGATTATGAATCTATTTTAATCTCACCTGATGGCTGGTGACTCGTCCTCAACCTCACTGACTGTACAAGAGGGGAAAAGTATTAAAAATGGAGGGTCCTGTCCTTAGTCACACGTGTTTTTATTTCCTCTGAGAGTGTGGGTCCTGAGGGCTTCTGTATATCATATTTTAAGGAACAGATATGAATGACTTCTTAGCACAGCACAGCATTTATTCCCCTTACTGGTTATTTCTTATTTCCTGCAAACCCAGTTCAGTCTCCTTTTCCCAAGAACTTGAGAGACTGTAAAATCTCAATGAAAATAGATCCTGAAATTATTAAATCCTGTTAAGTATTAGAGTTATGGTTTGAATATATATATTTCTTCAACAACTTTCTTTCTTTCTGGATTTTCTTGGATAAGATGTCAACAAATTTAGCTTCAAAACCAATAAATGTGGTTCAGCATAATGAATGCCCTCACAGATGTGCTGGTTATTCATGCCATGTGCTCTAATGCATAACATCACAGATGCTTGCTTTTGCTATTGAGTTGGCAACAAGCTGTTTTTTTTTCTCCTTCTTTAACCCAACGAATGCAGGGTGTAAGATTTCAGTTAAGAATTTCTCATTATGTTTAGTCAGTTTTTTTTAATTTGCCTCAGTTTTCTAAATGAGTCCAAAAAAGATTTCTATGTCTCTAGATCTTTTTTTGGATTTTTCTTTTCTTTGCATTAAGTAATTTTTCATTTGAGGATGTAGCTAGAAACTCTAAATGTGTTGACAGATTTCAGAAGTAATTATTCACTTCAGAAAGGTGTCTGTTTTTAATTCAGTTCAATCGATGAGCTAAAGGGTTAGCAGCCATATCTATTGTACTGAGACTTTCTCCCTGAGGTGCAAATGATCTGTATTCAGATGACCCTTAAACTCACAGTTTAACATTGGCAAGCGTTAAACTGCATGCTCCTCACTGCAGAGGAGGCTGTTATATATGCATGATTTAATAACTGCAGCTAGTGGAAGTGACAGCGACTGACAGCAGTTATGGATGCATCCTTTCTTAAACTGATTGTAATTATTATGACATATTGGGGAACTTGCACATCACATAAGAATCACAAGGATGAGTTCCAGAAACATTTTTTCACAGATTCAGTTTTTATATTATAAAGCATCTCAACCTACCATGAAAAGTCTATATTTATCTCTTGTTATGTATTAGGTGGCAGCAGTGTGTCTGTCTGTCTGTTAGCAACATAACTCAAAAGGTTCTGGATGAATTTGGATGAAAATTTTAGGAAATCTCAGACAAGGAATAAGGAACAAGTTATTCTGATTTTGAGGGTGATCTGGATCACCGTCAGGATCCAGGAAATTTTAAAAGGATTCTTTAGTATGGGGAGATAGGAATAATTTTGCCATTAGAGCTTCTAATAGAAAAATAATGCTCTAAATCATTGGCAAAAAATATTTTACAATAATGTGACAGAGGTCTGCCTTTGTGCTTCTAGTTTAGTCTGTTTTAGTAACTTTAAATAATTCACATCTGCATCCACATAAACGTAAATGTATTGTACAGAATGTATTTGGATGTTGAGCATGTTTTCATTTAATCTTTTTTTTTTAAACTTTTTTTAATTGCAGAAAGAAACGACAGGGGAGTGAATAAAACATCTTTAGTTTATCAGGTGTTCACAACATATAAACAGAACCATTCAGTTCATATACTCACTCAAAGGCAGATTCAAACCCACAAAAGATTTTAAAGGGTCCCCCCAAGATTGTTTTACTCCTTGATGTTGTCAGTGTTTTGTTACAGATTAACAGGATATCACTAACTGACTGGATTATCTACTGATGAGTGCAGAATGCTTTCAAACTGTAAATACTCATGGTCGTTCTTTTGTCCACTTTTTTGTATTGACAGCAGTCAGAAACGGCATCATTGCAGAAGATGCAAAAACTATTGAGGACCAGATGCAGCTGCCAGTGCAGACTGCTTTACCAGATGATCTTCATCCAAGAACTGAAGATGAAACAGAGGCAGTCTTGATGGCCGTGGAGGCCCAGGAGGATCTTGGCTCTGGGGAAGACCTCCTAGTAGCTACTGAGCCACAGCCAGAGCCTGCTGTTTGTGAGGAACCAGCACCAGAACCTGCTGTCTCTGCTCTAGCAGAAGACTCTGCTGAGCCCGAAGCTGCTGTAGCAGTAGTGGAGGCAGTACCCCGTGTGGAGGAAACAGCAGTAGAAGAGGCCCCTCCAGTGGTCGAAGTCACTGTTGAGGCCACAGTGGAAGCCTGTACAGTTGAGACAGCAAAAGCAAAGGCCCCTGATGTTGCAGAGGAAGTTCTTAAAGCAGTTGTATCTGAGCCAGAGTTGACCCCAAAAGCTTTGGAAGTGGCTGTTGAGGCCCCTGCTGTAGGGACTTCTGAGGTGCCTGGTGTAGTGGCTCCTGAGGCCCCTTCTGAAGCAGCAGCTGAAGCTACAGCAGAGGTAGCTTCTGATACCCCTACTGAAGTAGCTGCTGAAGCTCCTGCACCTCCGAAGACAGAGACCTCAACTGTTAATTCGGCCTCAGAGACTGTCTCAGAAACACAGGTTGGAGTTTCAGAAAATGCACCAAATGAGTCTTCAACACTAAGTGTAACTTCGGTACCAAATGAAGCTGCAGCACCAGCTGAGCACTCAGTTTCTTCAGATGCTGTGGAGCCTGTTATAGACACAGATATTGCTGCAGCTACTATTCCAGAGATGCCTCCATTATCTCCTGTTACAGCTGTTGCTCAGCCTTCCACAGAAATGGCAACAGAGGCCCCTGCAGTCCCTGCTGAGACTGCCCCACCAGCAGAGGCACCCTTACCCCCAGAGGTTACCCCTGGCCCAGCTACAGAGGTGGAACCTGCTGCTGAACCAGTCCAAAATGCAGAAATTCCAGCTCCTGCAAGTGTTTCAGAAACTCCTACAGAAGTAGCACCAGAGGCCACAGCAGCCACCGCAGAGGCTCCTGTGGCTGAGTCCACCACGGCGCCATCTGAAGCCTCTTCAACCCCAGCACCTGCTGCTGATCCGGCAGCTGAACCCTCACCTGATGGTATGAAATACTAACATTCTCACATTTTTATTACATTATACAACACAACTGAAGGACAACAACATCCTTTTAAGTGTGTGATAAATGCCTCATGTTTGAACTAACCATAACTTTCTTGAGCAAGTTCATGGGAGATTTAATGCTCAGAAATTTGTGCAAAATAGAAATATTTCTTTGAAAATCTTGTCATGCCAGCTTAAGCATCAAGGAGTCCTGCTTATTTGTGAGGCAGATTTGGGTGGAGGTTACACACAGCAACATTGCCACAGGCTGAATAGCTGGGGAAAGCGCATGTTTGGTCCAAAACATGTGCAAACAAGCAGAAAGTTTGACTCATTGATGTGCAACAAATCTAGTTGATAATTGTTTTTTCACATGTCCAAAAGACCAATCAATCTTATCGCCTCACATTTGACCATAGGCCTGAGTTTTGGTAAGTAAACAAGTATCCAGAATGTGTAGCTGGAAACCCTAAGCTCTTAATGAACTATTCAACTGCTCTGATGCTGAGGCTGACAGCGTGAATGGGATGTTGGTGGACCTTCGGGGTGAACAGATAGCACTATGTGAGAAACAGAAAGCAGCAGCACGCTCTCAGGGTGAGAGATGAGGATTGTCTTGAGCATGTTGATTATAGCAGGAACATGTTGTGAGAACAACAGCTCCAGTCAGGCAGCTCTCAGTCATTGTGCTGTATTGTGAACTGCCTACAGACTAATCATGCTCTGCTGCCAAGAATTACACACAACAATGTAAATGCACGCCACTTTCCCTTTTTTTCCCATATCTTTGTTAAAATCTGTTGGATCAACATAAAAATATAATGAGATAATAGTATTTTATTTATTCTCTTGTGCAGGATCTTTGACAATGAACATGCAATATTTTATTCAGCTGTCCTGTATATAGAGGAGCTCATGGTATAAAGTATACAGCCTGAACCTCTAGTCTTTATTTTCAGAACATGTTGTACTTTTAGGACAGAAACACCCCTTTCATGGAGCATGTGTAGAATACTGGTCTAGTAAGGAAGACTGGGCATACTGCATAACTTTTATAGCACTCTCTTCCTCTCTCTCTCTGGAGACTATGCACGTGTACATGCGTTTACGTCCATGTGCCCGTGTGTGCATTATAGTTGCTCCGTAAAAGGCTACTTTAAAAAAAAAAAAAAAAAAAAGGAAAGATTTTAACATTATTCCTTGAGGGCTGCTGTGATGGTTGTTATGTTGTTAACATGGTGATAATAAAGTCATGTCAAACAGCTTGGAGCCATTGTGGCTGTGCACTGAAAGAAAATGTCATGTTCAGTTTTTAATCTTTGTGTTTGTGTGTGTGCAGTGGCAAGTGCAAATGAGGCCTCTCAGAATACAGAAAGTGACAAGGCCAAAAAGGAAGACTGAACTGGTAAGACCAGACCGACAAACACAACTTTAACACAATACAAACACTGCAGGATCACTCAATGTTGTGTTTGATGCTTGTCAAAGCTGCCCTCTTAAAATCTAGTTTTTAACATTGCTAGAATGTCCATAGAGTGTTTGTATGTATTACAAAATAAACTGTGAGCCATACTCTGCCGAGCACCATCTTCAGTCAGAAAAGTGGGGTCAGACAGCCCATATATTCTGCGTTGAGGATGAGAGGAACCATTTCAGTTAGCTAGCAGGGCTAGGAGCTACTCAACCCAGCTGAGCCAGCGATTGTCAGCCACTAATGCCAGGATGTGACCTGGGCTGAGTGAGTGGGTGCTAGCTACTGGTGCTCAGGCTGAGTAACAGGACTCTAACTGCTAACCTGCCTGGACTGAGCTAGAGTTGTCAACAATTTCTAATGCTACATCATTAAAGTCTGCTAAAACAATGGCAAAAGGTCACTATATGATGAAAACGTTGCCACTTCACGTTCTGCTTTGATCCAGTCCCCCTGCCCTTTTTTCCCTGTTAAGCTACAGCAGGGGTGGCCAACGTCGGTCCTCGAGAGCCACAATCCTGCAGGTTTTCCATGCATCCCTGCACCAACACACCTGACTTAAATTAATGAGTCATTGTGCAGATCCTTATAGGCTGTTGGATCCATTTAATTTGAGTCAGGTGTGTTGGTGCAGGGATGCATGGAAAACCTGCAGGATTGTGGCTCTTGAGGACCGACGTTGGCCACCCCTGTGCTACAGTCTGGTCTCTGCAGAACCCAGCAGCACTGTTGACTTAATTTTACCAAACAATTAAAAATAAAAGATAAAAGGGTATAACAAAATGATTATTTTGTTAACGTTGCTGATATATTGTTTACAAATTAAAATAAGCTTCAATTAAATTCTTTTGTCTCTGCCATTCATAAAAGTTGTTTATTTGACAATAATATTTATACTGTGTTTGATTATTTGTTTGATAATTAAAGGCAAAGTTGTTAAATGATTGTGAAATTTTAAGCAAAAAGTCTCAGTATCGCCAATACTTGCCCTGCATACTTGGTATCAGATCGATACTAAAATTTGCGATATCGCCCAGCCCGAGTGATAACTCAGACAACTTAACTTAGATCTTGTCCTCCACAACTCTCTTCTCTATGAAGTAGCTATGGTTTTTTGTTAAAGTTGCTAAACTCTGGTGACAGACTGGATGTGGGCAAGGTGAGATTTGCATTTCATAGGTCTGCATACACTGAATGGAGGGACACTTTAATAAAAAGTAAATGCATAGGGGAGCACTTTGTACATACAGACGTGGACAAAATTGTTGTTACGCTTTGGTTAATGAAAGAAAAACTCACAATGGTCACAGAAATAACTTGAATCTGACAAAAGTAATAATAAATAAAAATTCTATGAAATTTAACCAATGAAAGTCAAACTTTGCTTTTTAACCATGCTTCAACAGAATTATTAAAAAAATAAACTCATGAAACAGGCCTGGACAAAAATGATGGTACCCCTAGAAAAGACTGAAAATAATGTGACCAAAGGGATGTGTTAATCCAAGGTGTGTCCACTAATTAGCATCACAGGTGTCTACAATCTTGTAATCAGTCAGTGGGTCTATATAAAGGGCTACAGGTAGTCACTGTGCTGTTTGATGACATGGTGTGTACCACATTCAACATGGACCAGCGGAAGCAAAGGAAAGAGTTGTCTCAGGAGATTAGAAAGAAAATTATAGACAAGCATGTTAAAAAGTAAAGGCTATAAGACCATCTCCAAGCAGCTTGATGTTCCTGTCACTACAGTTGCACATATTATTCAGAAATTTAAGATCCATGGGACTGTAGCCAACCTCCCTGGACATAGCTGCAGGAGGAAATTGATGACAAAGTACATGACGGGTAATACGAATGCCAACAAAAGAGCCCAGAAAAACTTCTAAAGAGATTAAAGGTGAACTTAAAGCTCAAGGAACATCAGTGTCAGATTACACCATCCGTCGTTGTTTGAGCCAAAGTGGACTTAGTGAGAGACGACCAAGGAGGAACCATTGTTGAAAACAAAACATAAAAAATCCAGATTTGAATTTGCCAAACTACATGCTGACAAGCCACAAAGCTTCTGGGAGAATGTCCTATGGACAGATGAGACAAAAATGAAATTTTTTGCAAAGACACATCAGCTCTGTGTTTACAGATGGAAAAATGAAGCATATGAAGAAAAGAACACTGTCCCTACTGTGAAACATGGAGGAGGCTCTGTTATTTTCTGGGGCTGCTTTGCTGCATCTGGCACAGGGTGTCTTGAATGTGTGCAGGTACAATGAAATCTCAAGACTATCAAGGGATTCTAGAGAGAAATGTGCTGGCCAGTGTCAGAAAGCTTGGTCTCAGTCGCAAGTCATGGGTCTTGCAACAGGACAATGACCCAAAACACAGCTAAAAACACCGAAGAATGGCTAAGAGGGAAACATTGGACTATTAGTGGCCCTCTATGAACCCTGACCTAAATCCTACTGAGCATCTTTGGAAGGATCTGAAACCTGCCGTCTGGAAAAGGCACCCTTCAAACCTGAGACAACTGGAGCAGTTTGCTTATGAGGAGTGGATCAAAATACCTGCTGAGAGGTGCAGAAGTCTCATTGACAGTTACAGGAATCGTTTGATTGCCTCAAAAGGTTGTGCAACAAAATATAAAAGTTAAGGGTACCATAATTTATTTCCAGGCCTGTTTCATGAGTTTATCTTTTAAAATAATTCTGTTGAAGCACTGTTGAAAAGCAATGTCTGACTTTCACTGGTTAAATTCCATAGAATTTTTATTTATTATTACTTTTGTCAGATTCAAGTTATTTCTGTGACCATTGTGTGTTTTTCTTTCATTAACCGAAGGGTACCAACAATTTTGTCTTCATCTGTACTGATGAATAATACGGCTGTGTTGACATTTTAAAACATGGAGTATGGAGTAATTTTTCTTCTATTTTTGGTTAGCTTGCTAACTATACAACCACATGTAGATATAACAATCTGAATAGTGAAATGGCAGAAGTTCACATCATGTTTTAATATTGTCTCACTTCTTTTTTTTTTTTTTTTTCTTGCAGAGATGAGATTCATCAAATAACACAGCCCAAAGCCACAATTTTAAGACACCTGGAAGAAAACTAAGACAGAGCAAAAGAAAAATAAAAACCAAACCTTCTTTACTTTCAGTATTGTCTCATCAGCACTCATCAAACTGTATATTCGTTAATATGCAATGTGCCTTAATAACCTTTCTTTCAGGAAAGATCAGGATTTTGTATATAAACCTTTTCACCAGAGGAAGAGGCGGAGTTTTTCTATTGGGACATCAAGTGCCTGAAGCCACACACGTAGGCCTTTACACCAAAAGTGCTACCAAACGCTTGGCTGATATGTGATATGATGGTGCAATACTGTATTGTGATGCGTTAAAAAGACTGTTAACTCTTCAGAGCCTGGGGTAGTGGTGCATTAAAACATAGGGAAGGATGCTTGCAGTAAATTCTTGACTATTTATTGTAGCTGCTTTTGAGGAAAATGAGCCAAACATGACTGTGAATAAAATTATGCAAAGAGTTCAAAGTGATGAGAATACCAAACTGCAGAGGCGAAGAGATCACCACCTCAGACACCTGGTTCACATGCAAGTTTAACTTTACTTTTTCTTTTTTATTATCCAATACTGATCATGTATTTACAGATTTTTTTTCTTTTCAAGTTTTTGGAAAAAGTTTCATCAAAAATATTTACACATTATTTAATAGTAGCCTTTCTAACAAGGCTAATTCTTTAATAGGAATACTACACCTTGAATAACAGAGTACAGTATGATACTGAAAAACACTACAAGGCACTTTCACACATTCTTTAAAAAATCCTTTTTGACTGTTCATGTAAAAAAAAAATCAGGAAATTATTTTATGCAAATGGGAATAAAAATAGATGATTACATGCATGTCCAAAGGCTACCGCTGACAAATAATAATTAATCACCAGGTTGAGAAACAGATGGTCCACATACTGACAGGATGCTGTGCTGTTACATGAAGCCATCTCTCATAGCTGTACTGTAGCTACCACATGTTCCAAAAACGACAATAAACTATTTCAATATGAATTTTAAGGTGTAATCCAGGGACGCTAATGTCATATGTTTGTAGGATGCATGGGTAGCACAGTCATAGATCATAGGTCCACTAGTGGACGTGAATTTTAGCTTTCTGCTTTTATAAAAGATGTAAAGGACGTAAAAAAGACTGATTGCTTGTGATGTAATGGATGTTAAGTGTAACAAAAACAACTTCTGTTTGGTTTATTTCTCCTTTCTGTTTCACTCTTTGTAATATATTTCTTACCTGAACTTTGTTTAAAATATAACTCTAACCTTTTAGTGTACAGAATAAAGTTTTACTCACCTATCATTGTGTTTCAGTGTTTCTTATGTTAATGTGCATGCATACTTCTATCAACATGGGGGACATAATAAGGAATTACAGTGCTTGGACATATATGTATGTATGTGTATATATATATATATGTGTATGTATAAGAGAAAGAAAAAGAGCGTTTCCTTTTTAACTCTCATAGGACTCAGTAAATCCCTGGAAATGAAAATAAGTATATTAAGTACACGAAATGTGCTTCAGCTCAAAGACATACCATGTCAACAATAAACTTGGGGTCATTTTTAGCATTTATAACTGTTAGCCTGCAGAAGAATTTTATTCCATTGGAAATCTACCAAACCACCTAAAGCCTTCACAATTGTAATACACACTTAGGGATCTAGAGACCTTTTTTATTTGGTATCCTGGGCCCAAGTCATATCTTTTCTTGACCAGCTAAACTCCTTTCCGGATAACTAATATTCATGATACCCAGCCAACCAGGAACGGGGGGCTATCACAGCATATAACAATTTTCCCATAAATAAGCATTATAAGCATTTAATTCCTTAATAAAAACGAGTTAAAAAAAAATACATACCATTTAAGATTATTCAGAACTTTGCATACAAGCTGCCTTTGCTTCCCTCTTTATTAAAAAATTAATAAATGAAACAGTTCAATTACACACAACATATGTATATACCGTGGCAAAGAGTGAACTTGGAGCATCGGTAGGAGCAATTTTATCAATGTTACTCGATATATGTAATTACTTAGCAAGCAAATGGGGCAACGAACACATCTGTTGTTTTAAAACATACAAATAATTCTTTTGCTGTGCAACAGGCAGCAGGTTTATATGTAAACAAAACTGAAGCAGGATGTTTATCTTTTTTATTTATTTTTAAAGGGTATAATTATCTGACTAAAAGAGAACATAAGTTCTGATGTGAAAGAATGCAAACCTGCAGATGCACGGCCTTCAAAGACGTGTTAACCCAACCTCATTATTCACTTGACTCATAAATTTAGTAAGAGCTGATGAAGACGTTGAAATATGTACAGAAACAAGGGTTATGTTACCTTTTAATCCCAACTTTATCTTTTACGAACTCCCTTTGCTTCTGTCATCTAATCTTCCGTAAACCACCTGCCGCTTCACCCAGAGGTCATTAACACATATATACCATAATAAACATGCAAAGTGCTTGCTTAACTCATC
Source organism: Melanotaenia boesemani (assembly GCF_017639745.1). Taxonomy (NCBI): domain Eukaryota; kingdom Metazoa; phylum Chordata; class Actinopteri; order Atheriniformes; family Melanotaeniidae; genus Melanotaenia; species Melanotaenia boesemani. The sequence goes on from NC_055687.1 coordinate 32,467,254, forward strand.
TGCAAGGACTGTTTAATGCCAAAACAAAAAAATCACAATTTAGGAAAGTTTAAAGTATTTATTAAGTTATTTCTGATAATGAATCATGAAAGAAGACAAAGACGTGATGGGGGTATGGCTGGGGGCTGTACCGGCTGATGGTGTAATTCAAGCCAACAAACAGGCTTAGATATTTAACAGCTATTGTAAGTGAAACGTGAGCAGGAGGAGATGAAAATGCAGCGTTGTCTCCAAACACGTCTCATCAATGTTAATGAGAAGGGAAAGTGCTCAGAGCCCGACTGCTGCTAGTGACGATGCTACGAATTTATACCACCAACACATCAATTACTGGCCTTCAGAATAATATCTACAAGAAATTACAAAGATCATCTTTTATTAGTTCTTGTTTGCTCTGCAAAAAAAAAAAAAAAAACAAACAAACAAAAAAAAACAATCATCTAATCTTTTTCTGTGCTTGTGTTTCAGTTTTTTAAGATGTGACTGTTAAAAAGCATCAGTCAGAGGGCCCAAAACAGCAACGGCTTCGATCTCCACCAGTCCTCCCTGGAAACAAATAAAAGCTTTGGTTTGGACAAAATCTTCACAGAATCAGCGGAAAAGAACAAAGTCAGTGTAAAGAACTCACTCTGGGGAGAGCAGCAACCTGATAAGCAGCTCTGGCTGGAAAGTTAGCACTGAAAACTAGAGAAAGCAGCTCAATTAGGGCATCAGTGCACACAAATTTAATCACATGCACTATAATTGAAGTTTGAAACCTTCAGTCACACAAATCCACAGAAGTAAGATCTACAGGATGTTGGTCTTTAATAATGAAACACAAATTGGATCGCTCATCTTTCATATGAAGTTTTAATGTGCAACATATTCATATTAAAATCTAAGGCATTAAAATAAGGCAGATATTAAGACTGTCATAAGACATAAATAACATCAATGAGGCAAGACAGGCTTATTTGTACAGCACGTTGTGTACAAGACAACTCAGAGTGCTTTACGAAAAACATTAAAAGCATTACAGCAGGGTGCAGAAGAAGCATTAAAAAGTTATAAATCTAAAAATAATAAATAAAAAAGGCCCCAGTCTGCTTGCATATCTAACTGACTTCTTGATTTCCTGCAATAACAGTCAACTACAAAAACAAAGGTTCTTTCAACATGCATGCAGTTTGTAAAAAATGTCATTCTAAATAGAGACTTTTAGATGCAATCCTCTTGTGTTTACTGATAATTATGTGTGAAGAAACATTAACCAGTCACATACTGTAAAGATTCCAGTTCTTATACAGAAACTAATTGTGCAAACTTCGTGCACTGACTTAACACACAAGATGCACACATTTATTACACATTCATGCTACAAAATGCCTAAAAAACTCTGATTTTCTTCAATACAAAGCACCAGTATTGAACAGTAAGATGGAAACGGTCTGCAATGCAGTCACAACAATAGTGACAGATAAAAATGGGTCTGACTTAATGAACATGTCTATTATTCTCTTACTGAAGCTCTAATTGGCAGGAGAGCTTAAAGCATTTTATTCTTTTTGTTCAGTAAGTGCAACGATCACTTGTGACATCTGTATAGTGCTAATCAACCTCAACCACAGCTAAACTCTAATGAACCAGAATGAATGAAAGCACCTGTGAGCATTCACAAAACCTTTTTAGACCATGAATTAGCGCTGCATTTCTGTTGATTAGCACCTCACCCTCATCCAGGCATATACACTAACACATAATGGAATATTCTTAATGAGGGAGTTCATTTCCCTGCAAGGTTTTATGTGCTGTAATTCTCACATCCTTTGCTTTTTTTAGATGAAGGCAGCCTTTCCCCCACTTTTTATTTATTTTTCCTTTCCTTCCTTCAAGAGTATCAGAAGACTTACCAAGCATTGTAAGTGCTCCTGCTACTTACATGACAGAGAAATCAGTAAGGGGTGCCACATCATATGGAACATTATCTTGCACTTAGATTAAGCTTGACCCACTGGCAAGAGCAGCTCAGATTTCATTCTATTAAATGACTGAGCAAACATAAGTAGTCCCTGTTTTCTTCTTCCTATCAAAGCCACTACGCTGTTGTTTCATATGTGTACTTGCTGCTGATGTTTTATTGGCAAATGCATGGATAATGCTTCTCCTGATATATAAGAATAATGCACACCATATTGCATCCTGCAAAAGGAGCATACATGCCAATTAAAAGTGACATGTCACCTCTTTGCCCTCTTTGAATTTATATTGCCTGGGTAATACAGCTTGTGCTGCCACCTAGTGCTCAACTTTGAATTACAAGGTTTAACAGATTAAGCATTGTTGAGTTGTCATGAGTTTAGCATATCATCAACACAGACTAAACATTGCATACTTACCATAAATATATAATATAATACTTACACTGCTTGTAAACATCATTGACATTGTTGAAGTCATTCATGTCAGCTAAGAGCACTGTGGTTTTGACAACTGCGAGGAATGAAAATAAAATGTATGATTGGTTTGCAATAAAGAGTAGAAAAAATCAACATAGATACAAAATACTAATCTTTTTTTAAATCAGGAAAAGGTTTTTTTCTCACCATTCTCATAACCGCATCCAGCAGCTTCAAGGATTTCACCCATATTCACAAGAGCCTGGGAAAAAAAAAGTCAACATCACGACATACAGTCCAAATGTTTTTATACATTATATAATCTGAGCTGCTTGTTATCAGTTATTAAATCATTATACAGCTTGATAACAGATCTTAACACACAACCAGCGTTCTGTAGAACTACAATATATTTAGCCACAAGGATGAGTGTTGCAACAGATGGTGGAGCCCCAACATGACCCTGACCTCTGTAGCTTGACTGAGCGCAAGTGCTAAAGGCAAATACTAATATAATTTTGTCCTTTTTTCTTTCTACTGCAATTCTATGTAGTTATACCAAATAATTATGCTTTTTAAAAAGAACTCTCACTTTCTTCCTAGCCCTTTAAACATTTCCAGAGCAGCTGTTCTGGCTCCGTTTAGCTTGACTTTGCTTTGTGAGACAGGTTGATTTACTTTTAAATAATAAATTCACATACTATTTGAAATAACAAAGCTAAACGCTGTAACTTTCAGTAATGTGAAATCCCGTTATGTTCATAATAACTACAGTAAAACAATCTCATTGGAAAAATCCAGAAATATCTTGAGTCAGTTTCAAGTTTTCTGTGAAGCGTCACCTGTCTGGTTTGAGCTTGAACACCACCCTCCACCAGCTTTCCACTGGCTGGATCCATCCCCAGCTGTCCTGATATATACATGGTCCGATCAACCACCACGGCTTGGCTGGGAGACACACAAACAGGAAAGAAAAGTTACCTAAACTGGATTAAAGCTTGGGTTTATCTCTGTCAGAAAGACAGTGAAATCTCCTCATCCTTACTGCAGAAAAAAGTGAATAAATGCAAGCTACTGACCATGCCTGAGTTTATTTGTCTCCTTTTCAGTTTTCCGAGGTTATGTAGTGTCTGATGCCAGTGTTGGTTTTTAGGGGATCTTTAAAATCAACCCTTCAGGTATAATCAAATATGTACTACAGTGTTGTGCCTTGAACAATCATTGTGTCCACTGATCCTCCTACTGAAAGTGAATGGGTAGCTGTGTCCATATTTTTCACAGGCAGAGTTTACACTTAAGCTGCAATATTCAAACTCTTGAATTTGACTCTTGATACACGATCATGAAACTGCAAATTCCAAAACTTATGAGCACAGTTTGCTATTTTTAATAGTTCAACCTTTCAGCAGATGTTACAGTGCAAAGTACAAGATCCAAAAACACGTACTTTGCCCCGTCAAAGTGAATATGCACCTCACATCCTTTCACCCAGAAAACAAGACTAATGGAAAAAAAAAACTGTATACTAGCCACTGTAACTGTATTATACAAGATACAAGATAAGTAATGAGAAACAGAAGAATCAAACAAAACGACGGATCCTCAGTACTTTTGTCGTTCTTTACACGTAAAAATGGTCATGCGTTTGCTCTATACATGCTGTCAAGTATGGCATTTTAATTTAAAACTCCCCTCACCTGTATGGGCCGATAGCAGCAGGAGCTTTAGTTGTGCTAATAATTCTCCTCATTAGTCCAGCCATTTTTTCTGACAGCACGCAGGTCCACGAGTGAAAACAAGCAGTTCAACAGAGCTGCAAAGTGAGGAGGTGAAACAGAAACGACAGACAAGATTTTACCGTAAATGATATACTCAATGTGCAACATGCCTGTAAGGTGAGAAAACAAGGGAAAAACAAAGAAAAAGAAAGAAAAAAGAAAAAAGACTAAAGAAAAGAAAAGAAAAGAAAGGAAAAGAAAAGGAAAGATAGGAACGAAAAGAAAAGAAAATGTACTGGTCATTTTTTGTTGCGCCTGTATACTACACATACATTGAACGCATCATATCCGGAAGGAATGAAGACGCCAACTAGCATGAGGAAAACTCACATGGTTGCTAACTGTGAAAAGAGAGGACGCCTACATTTTGGGTGAAGTGTCAGACATACATATGAGATACTTTGAAATCTTAAAATAAATCTGCTGTAGGTGATCCTTTTGTAACTGTTACTCAGCAATATTTTATTAGTAGTGTTTGGTCAAGATGACATTAACTTTTTGTGAGCTAATATTGCTAGCAGGCTAATGCTCGTGCAGTTGTTTGGAGTGTCAGCTTTTCGTTCAGCAAGAAGTGGTAGCTGTGTCTTGTTTTCCTACAGAAAATGTCTACAGCTAAAGTCAAAATGCGGGAGAAGAAGATGAGGAATCAGCCTGCCAGCGTGCAGTATCCATCTTCCCCACATAATGTGGAGAGACACTCAGAGAATGGAGGAGACACTCCTGCCGCAGGTATTAACGTCATAGCATTTGTTGCTGCTTGACAGCAGCTCTGCAGGCTGTCTGCCATTAGAAGAGAGCAATAACAGGTTCAGGAGTGTTTGTGAGTTTATCCCATTTTGCCGGTGCCAGCAGGAGTAATGAAAGACGAATCTATTTAACTGGATTGCCATTTTATTAAGATGAACTCATTTTATGGCCTCAACCTAAACGGAACAATTCAATTTAAATCAGCGTGTGTTTAATGCCTTGAAAAGTTAAGCATACGCAAAACTAACTAATTCTATTTTTGAAGGTGGCCCATCTCATGTGCATCCTTCCTCAGAGAAGAACAAGAAACCCCCCCACAAGGGTGGATGGGTCCGTGGACATCATAAAGATGGTGGTGGATATGCCAAGGAGATGCCCAGTTTTATCACTGGTATAGACATTCTCCTTCCCTTGCGATCTCAAAGCTTTACAATCTGTCATAAATTATTGTACTGCAAGAAACAAAAAATTATCAGTGTACTTCTTGTACTTTAAGATCATCTGTTACTTAAGAGAAAAGAATAGTTAAACATTACCACCTGAAAACAGAGTTTAAAGAAGGATATAGCATCACAGAATTAGAAAAATGACAGTCACAAAGTTGTTAATGAAACCAAAACGGATAATTTTTCATTTTCCTCCTTACCAAGCTGGAGCTTTTGCCAGGGCCAGGGCTGCAGAGGTGAATGCCATGTTGAAAGCAGTCACCAAAACAACAAGCAGCAGTCACGTGTTTCAGGCTCTGCCCAAACACATGAGAAGACGAGCCATGAGCCATAACACAAAGCGGCTCCCTCGCAGACTGAGAGACGTAGCCAACAGAATGGTAGTTTTTAAATTATGTTTTACTTTTGGCATACAAAAATGTTCCACCTCTGAGTGCCCCTCAGATGCAGAGACATGTCTGTTCTCTTCATCCACCAGCGAGAGAAGAGCCTTAAGGCCGGCTCAAAGAAGAAAAAGGAAACAACAAAGAGCAAGAGCCGCAAAGCTCGCCGGCGTCATGGAAACCTGCTGCTGGAGTTCAACCGCCGCCAGCGGAAGAACATTTGGCTGGAGACGCACATTTGGCACGCCAAACGTTTCCACATGGTTAAAAAGTGGGGATACTGTCTCGGGGACAGGCCCACATTCAAATGCTACCGGCCGTGCTACAGAGCAATGAGCAGCCACTGCCTCCTGCAGGTAACCACACAGAACGAAAGTGTTCCTTGTGCTTTATTTACTGGACTTGAAACTATATCACTTCTAGGAAAACGGGCTCAAATCTTTTTGACTCTCTCTACTTAGGACCATTCCTATTACTGCTGTATAGAACTACAGGGCGAGGAAGACAAGCTGTTGGCTGCTCTGTCACAGTTAGCCAGCAAGGAGGCAGGTGAGTACAGATCCATTAGATTACTCTTAATTAACTCCTTAAAAATACTTTGGATTTGTAAAGTTTTCTTCTTTGGGTTTTTAGTGTTTGATGTTATTTTCAGTGTGGTGTTATAAGCTGTGATTTGTTTTTCTAGGGCCTACGTTTGCTGCAGCTTCATGTCTATCAGGGTGCAGACAGGGCATGATTACAGTGTACAAAGCAGGACAGTACCCCTCACAGCCCCTGGGCCCTGTCACCTTCCTTTGGAGACCCCGAATGCAGGGTTCAACTCACAGGCAGCTGTGGATCTGGGCTCATCCCACTCTTAAGCAGGTATGACTAGCTTTAAGTGCTAATTTCAGAATATAGCAGATAATACAGAGAAAATCAGAGGAATAGTGTTAATTGATAGATATTGTCATCTTTCCAGGATCTTCTCCCTGAATTACAAAGTGTGTGCCAGTGTGACGAGGCTGTTGTACCTCCAGTTTTACCAGTAGTCACATCTGCAGAGGTAAATCCTGCCTTAGACTCAGAGCCAAAGCCTGAAAATGCTTCTAAAGCCAAGCTGGTAATTGGAACCAAGAGAAAGCGAAGCCGTAAGGATGTCAGCGAACCTCCTGCAAAGAAGATTCTGGGAGATGGAACCAGATTTCCTGGCACCCCAGTTACGTGGAAGTCCAGCTCCACTGGGATGGTTATAAAGTTAGTGAAACGTCTAAGTTTAATTTACGATCTAACCTCTTCTTGACGAGACCTATATTACTGTATCCTGTCAGAAATGACATACCCACAATAAATTGGATTAACTTCAAAACCACAGGGGCTGTATGTACAATGTTGGTTGAGACGTGAGATTACTACAGAAGTGTCACAGTCAAGATGTGTGTTACTGTGTCGAAGTAAATTCACCTGTAATACAGTAGAACATATAAATGGTTCTCTTTGAAAACCAGACCATAGCAGCCCAGTTCATCTAGGAGTTAGTAATATCTGAGGAACTGTTCTACAGGAGAAGATAAAAACATAAACCTGAGCAGATTTACAGATGTTTTAAGAGGTGTTATGCAGGTAAATATCTCAGGAAGCCATCAGGCGATGATGGACATCTATCAGTGGTTTGAGTCAGGAGCACCCAGGGATAGCCCCCACATTCACCTTAGGAACACAATGAGGATCCAGAAAGATAGTATATGATAGAAAGGGTGAATACTTCACTATAAAATCTCCTTCATCTTCATGGAAACCAGCAGGAGCTTCATGATTCACTTAAAAGGCAGAGTCATAGAAGAACACAGTTTTTAGAGCTGGAATAAAACTTTTATTTATGTATTAGAGGTTTTTTCTGTGCTACATTCGGCTGCCACAGTGATGAGACACATTTTTGTAATCAGCAGTCTCTGCGTTCATATGACACCTTGTTTGTGTGTAGAAATGAGCAGAAGCTCTAAAGTGAACAGAGCTGTTGTCATGTTTTTGTTATATTCCCATATAATTGCTTGGTGTTTGAACTGCATTTGGTTTGGATGCTAGTGCTTGGTAGAGTTTTAACTTGGTTTCTCACCATGATTTAGGTATGCTATATGTTAGATGTGCTTCCTTGTGGGTGCAAAGATCTTCTGTACTGCTTGTATCTCATGCAGCCCCCAATACAGGTGGTTCTTGTGATGGAGATGCTAAGTAAACTTTATTGTCTGTTTGTTGCAGTGATCTAACAATGGAGATCATACGCTACCGCCTGATTGGACCGCAGTCCCATTCTGTGCTGGCGGAAACTTTGGAAGCAGCTACAGACTGTGATGTAAACACCATGACTTGAATAAACTCTGCAGTGTATTTGCTTTTCATACACTGAATAACTGAATCTATGTTTTTGTCTTTCAGGATGTGAGCCAGTCTTCCTTCTGGTGGCCCCAGCACTGCAAAGATGAGAGCAAGATGACTCTGCATCAACAACAAGCGGATGTCTTTCACATACTTAAAAGTTTGTTTTTCTTCTCTTTTACATGTCTTTCACATGTGCTTGTTTGTTTACTCTGCGATTATGCGTTATTATTCTTTTTGGTGTGATTCATCCAGGTATTTATTCAACCGGAGAGCTCCCCCCAGGCACAGTACTGGGGCTCACTGTGGATGACCCCAGACTGACTTTACCATCAAAGAAGGTTAAAGCTTTACCATGCGTAAACCAGGCCCAAGGTAAAATCTGACCTTCTACAAAGACTGTGCAGGAGGGGAAATTGGTTTACTTAAAATTTAGTTTAAATCTTGCATGATGCACATTTACATCACACTGTATGTAAACGGGGATCTTACCTTTTCTCATGGCAATTGTAAACTGACCATTTAATGAGTCGTAAAGAGCAGCCGATCACACAATCATTCTGTTGTTACTAGTCCTGAGGCTGTTTGAGTACGCATCTGGTTCTGTGCTCCGGGGGGCCTCTGCCTGGCCATGCAGATGTTCCAGGTTCGATTCCTGGCAGGACCCTGTACTCCAAACACATCCTCAGTGACTGACAACAGACTGATTGTTTTAAGTATGGCGGAAATAGTCAAAAGATGACGTTTCCAGCAAGATTTTCATTTTTCTTGCCTCACCATCAGTCATGATCTGTCCATCCAACACAAGATTAAGCCCAAAATTATTTTTTAAATGATATAACCTAATTGTCATTGCTCACATGGATCTTTTTGTAAGGTTTATGAAAAGAATAACAGTTTCATTGCTTTACTTTAAAACTATTCTGCATTGTACATATCAGATTGAACACATGGAGCTGGGGAAATCTTTTGGTTCCTTCCTGCAGGTTAAACACAATTTACTTTTTTTCTATTTAAAAAGCTGATCAGTGTGGTATTTTTGTCCTGAATACACCATTTGTCATTATTCTCATTCCATGAATGAGACTGATTGTAGAATCTGCCTAACTATTCCTCTCCCCCCATCAGCCTCTTATAACAAATTGTAATCAGGGCAGCATTGTAGTTCACGTTTCTCTGATAAATTCCAGCAGGAGAAGGCTGTATCATTAACATGTCTTTCACCCCGAGACAAAATTCATTCACAGTGGACTGTCTGGACCTTTTCTTCTTTTGTCATTTAAAGAAAGAAAAAAGTTTCTCTGTCCCACAATTATTTTTTTAAAGCAATTTTTTAGTCAGAATGACAAAGCCAAAACATGAAATAAGGGATATTCAGCATCCCTTAACAGTAGTAATAAGTTTAACAGTGTCTTTGTTGTTTTGGAGGGCAGACCTGTGATCCTCAGCCTTGTGGTTTTGCAGCCCCCACCAGAGAAAAATGTTTGTAAATTTGATTATGTTTAGACTAAGAGGATTAACTTTCAGTGAATAGATTAACTAATTTATCTGAAATTTATTTAGTGGAACCTGGAGTGGGTTTCACACTGTACATTTAATCAATATTGCTTGCAGCAATAGTGAAACTAAGAGGTTATTCCATGTTTATTTAGGACAAGCAGCTTTTAATAACATAATTACTTTTAAAAGACTAGATTTCAGATGATTAAAAACTATGGTTTTCATTTGTAAAATGGTTGCTAAAGACACACAAACACAGATAATTGAGGATCAGAAGCTTCATACAAGCCAATCTCAAAGAATTGCAAACATGACTTCTGTTGCCCTCCATCGTGTGGGATATTTCATGTTTGTTTTATTTGCCTGTTTATTTAATAAAAAGAGCTATTGTAATGGAGAGACTGCTGTAGTGAATGCTGCTGGTCATTTGAATGTGGGGTTTATGTCTCTGTGTGTAGTGAAGCTGGTTATGCAGAAGCAGGCTGTGTATCTGTTTGTTTAGAGGATGAGAAGTGGAGGCAGCTGATGTTACGAGGAGTACCAGAGCACTGCTGTCAGAGTTTCTTGTGGGATCAGTCTGTCCGTGACAACGTCACTAATAACAAGATATCAGAGCAGGTAACTTATGGCATACAGTAATCTGCATGAGTCGCAGTTTATCTTAACCACTCTGTTTATAAAAGCATAAACAATCACAAGCTGGGAAGCTGCTCTTACCTGGAGCTTTTCTGTGTACTGCCTAAAGGAGTTGAACCGTATGAGGAGCGAGGTGCTGGTGCCAGGCTCCAGGCTGAGTCCCACCCCGCCACAAGGCCGCATCCCCATTCTACTGGTTCATCACCCTGGCAAGCAGGTGGGGACTGAGATGAGCACCTGGGGAGCGGGTTGGGACCTGCTCCTTCCTAAAGGCTGGGGCATGGCCTTCTGGGTGCCACTGGTAGGTAGCATGAACATTTATCTGACAGAAACTTCTTTTGCCATGAATTTTACATCAGATTAGTTTTTACAGCACTGAAAGTTGGCATTATAAGCTTTAATTTCATAACTTGGTTAAATGAATGCTGGTACTTAGTAGTGTGGTGGTTGAGTTGTGTGAAAGCTGCATTGTAATGTTGTTGGACAAGATTATATCACATGATATTTAAGTTAGGCATGGCCTGCTGTAACTGTAAGTACATTCATCCACACACAACACGCTAGAGATGTCAACAGTATATATTCATGTTTACTCACTTTAGTTAATTTATAAGAAAAATGAAGAACACTACTCTGAAAGCACTTTAAATGTTTTTCCCCCCCTGATACTTCATATCTAGTGTTTCTATTTTATGTAGAATAATCCATAGTTTCATGTTTTGTGATATATTATCCAGTTCGCTTCATCTAATATGCCTTGACTGTATTAATTAATTCAGAAAAAGGGATCTTGAATTTATGGATTATGTTGTATAGGAAATAAAGTTAGTATATGATGAGGATACATATGGTTAGGAAAAATGGTGAAAGATGTTTTTCTTTTAGTGTCATCATTGACCAGAAGTGAGCAGGAGTAGCTTAAAACTTAGAGATGTGCCCTCATGTTTGCCAAATTTTCTGTAATTTGAACTCCTTTTCTGTCTCCTTTCTGCCCCGTCCAGGTTTACAGGGGAGTTCGAGTGGCTGGGCTTCACATGAGCCTGAAACACTCCCAAAATAAAGCAGCTCCACACTTTCCCCATGATTATCCCGACTGCCCTGCTGGGATTCGTTTTCAGGAAGAGCAAGAGACTGAGCTCCTGGACAAATTCAAAAGGTCAGCTGAGGACTGAACAGGGAGGAAAGTAAAAATAACAGTATTGTGTGAGACTGCTAGAAAAGCACAGTTTTCAGCAGGGATGGCTTGTGGTGCAAAAGTTTGCCTTTTTTGTTTGTTCTTGCATGTTGCATATTCTGGCATACGATGGAGAGGAAATTCCTAAGAACTTGACTGTGAAGGTCTGTTGTACTGATGAAGGTTCTCCAGTATATTTAAAATTAACCTATAAACTATGAAGCAACATGATTTTAAAAACAAACTTAAGTAGTAATGAGACAAAAATGGGATGAGAATTTTAGCAAAAAGAGCTTTGAGGTTTGTTTGAGTGCAAAGTCACCTACAAGCAAAGATCATATTCACTCTATATTTAGTGGAGAGGTTATCAGCAGAGTAGGAATCTTGACAGGGATGTGCTCTGAATCCTTGATCCCATTTCATTTAAAAAATGTGGATCTTTCTCAGCATGCTGATAAGATGGTAATAAGACTGGCCTCCCCTACTGTCCACCAATTGACAGTCGTGTTGTACAGACTGGCAGTGTTGCCCTAAAAGTTTGACAAGGACATGACCTTCCAAATCTTCTACAGGCGTCCCCCTGCCAAAAGGACCAATTACATTAAACATGGCTGTCTGGCTCCTTTCCGTTGCCCTTGGCAACAGCTGGCAGAGGAATGGGAGGTCCTCACAAGAGAGGGAGGAGAGACAGGGAAAGGAGATGGACAGACCCAAAGCACACCAGAGATGGATGCCATGATGCAGGAGAGGTCACAAGACATCGCTGTGACGAAGCCTCCGAGCTACTTCACCGTTCTAAGGTGACTGTTATATCCTTTCATGTTATTGATGAAATAAGCTTTTATCAATATCACTTTATAAAGAACACCACAGGTTCAATCCAAGGTCTTTTCAAAGATTTAATATTTAAAACATTTAAACAACTCTTCTAACTATATTAATGCATCAGACTTCTAAAGGTGCCGTGGGTAAAATGTGTTTTTGCAGCCTTGGGCTTAAATTATCGCTTCCTTTTATATATATATATATATATATATATTTATATATTTATATATATATATTTATATTGAGAGAAACCAGTTGAGCTTTTGACAGGCTTAATGCTTTTCCAGTCTACCTCCCTTTCATCATAATGTCTCTTGATGAGAATACCCAAAGTACATCCAGCTTTAAATTGCTGCAATACATCACATAGATTAGTAGAGAAGAAGAGCTGCATCTGTCCTCATGAAACACTCTCATAAGCTTTGAGTAATGTGAATGATGCTATGAGAATAAAGTTGGATGGATTTTTACAGTTCATTGGCTGGCTTTTTGCTTTTAGCTTGAGGAAATAAAAATGTTATTTAAGAAAATTTTTATGTCTGTCTGGGCACCCAATGGGGCAGATGAAAATGGATCTTTTCCTTTTTAGTATTAAGCTCCTGTTCTAAATGGATACTGTTTTTTTTAATGCTTTCCAGAAATAGAAAGCCTTTGAGGCTTCTGTCTGCCTGGTGCAGACCTACAACATCAAAAGGTCAGAGGGTGCGCTGTGTCGGGGAGGTGCCGCCTGTCAGCCGCTCAGCTGTCATGTCTCTTCTCGCAGCACATGGAATGAGTCTGGTGTGGGTGCGTGCGTCGCTGCTGTCCAAGGGCAAACCAGAACTCCATGCCATGCTGTGTGTGCCAACTGCAGAGGATCTAAAGCTACTGGGAAAACATCAAGGAAGTAGTGGCCCCCAAGAGCCTCCACATAGAGACCACTTTAAAAGCAAAATTAAACGTCAGAAGAAGGGCTCCAAGAAGCTTCCCTCTTCTGATAACACTGAAGGTAAAGGATCAGAATTTCCTGATGACTCAGACCCAGTTACATCCAAAGAACCCAAATCACCCACCCAGTCTTCATCAGACCTCGTCTTAGGCCTGTGGCCGGATCCTCTGCCAAGCGTGACTTCACACTGCTCTAGGGTAACTCTGGGGTGGGTCACTCAGGGTGACTTCTCCCTGTCTGCAGGCTGTGGGGAGGCTCTGGGGTTTGTCAGTGTTGCAGGTCTCCTTAATACCCTCCTAAACCAGCCAATAGAACATAGAGGAAAGCTGCTACTGCGCAACCCCACCTCCCTGCATTACCGCTTTGCTAAGATCAATATCGAGGTGTGACTCTTACCCTATGCTGAACTGGGTGCAGAGGCTTTACATTAGAGGGAATTAAAAATACTTTAATTTAAGGTCATTTAATGCAAACCCTGTGCCTTGGCTAATGACATTCACTGAGCATGACTAAAAGCTACCTGGTGACATTACTGAAAACTGTAATTTTGGTTGTTTGCTATACATCAGGAGTTTCTAATAGACAGTTACTTGTATTTTCAGATTTGATTTCCAGTGAATGCCCTTGTCCAAGAGAAGCTCCCTAAATGAATCAGACCAATGCTGCAACTGGAGGAAATAATAAACTTTTCTTTACTGGGTTTCCAAAAGGATTTAAATAGCCTCTTTGATCCCTGCACATTTATGTTCAGGTTATTCTATTATTTAAAAAATCAAACCTATCAGTAAAAATGTTTTGTTTGAACATAATAAAGAAAAAAACAAAAAAAAACAAAACAAACTAAACATCATGTAATGTTTGTGTAAAATGGCTTATTATAACTAAAGGTTCTCATAAGGAAATTAATCTAACAGATCTAACTTTCATTCCTCTGGTAGTTACTGGCATGAGCAGTGGTTTCCCACACATCCCATAATGTGTAGGTGGCAGAGAGTTTTGTTGCTTGGCAACGCTACTGTTTGGTACCAGTTAAATATATAGTCTGAGGTTTATCTGAGGTAAAGATGGGATGTGCACTGGTGATAAAACAAGTCATTTTACATCATCATGAAGATGGAGCTCATTGTTATAAATGTATGTATTTAAACTCAAAATCTGCCGATGATCAATATTGGCTACTTAAAACAGCACCAAGAATGAAAAATAACTGCTTTTAGTGAATTCCCTTTGGATCAGCACAGCTACAGAGCTGCATCGTCGTCTGAGCCCCTCCCCCACCAGCAGAGGGCACTAGTGCACTTATTGTGCTGCATGATGAAATCCTCAGACTTGCATCATGGACTTGAATTAAACACACAGACCAGTTTATTTGCTTGATTAAAATAATTGTTAATCTGAAAAGCATCTGTCACCTTTCTTTCTTATTACAGCTCTGGAAATAAATGTAGTTGCTAGTGAAGTGTCTGTCATACTTTCATCCTGAGGAGTTTAATCTCATCTTTGTCCGTTTTTTTTTCCTCACAAGGTATTGTTGACATTTACACCACTTGACGCCACATTGGGTAACAAATGTAATCCACCAACACTGGCACCGGTTTCAGTTGTTGCCTCCATGATAATTTTATCTATAAATAAAGATTATGTTGAACCCAGTAAAAGGCCTGCATGTACACAGACAAATCCACCAAAATAGCAGTCCCAACAGATGGAGCCAGTCCTATGAGTCGTCTGTTTGGCCAGCTCTGTTGCACATGAGTTTGGCTGCCAGTGATCCGTATGTTTGAGCCTTTGCCTCAGGCTGCACTTTGTCTGTATGCCGTCTCCCTGTGAACATGGACAGCACAGCTCATTAGATGGACCCTGCTGCTAGGGCTGCAGACATTTACAGTCAGATGAAACCAGGGTCGCTGCTGCCTAAACTCATTCTGTCTCTACCTGGGTTGTTTGGCAATGCACCGTTTTGTAAGGAGAGCTAATTAAAAAGAAAAACTCACCAGGAATTCTATCCATTGCAATGAAATTGCGGTCTTGCTGCTTTATTTTTGGTCTGTTTCGGGTTATCAGAAAAACTCCAAGAAAGGACAGAAGACAACTGGGAAATAGTTTCAGGCATGATTAACACCACATTACAGCAAATAAAACATGGTGACAGCTTGCAGTGAGTTAAGTTTCTGAAAACTTACCCAAATAAGAACATAAAAATGTTCAGTAAAGCCAAGCCTTCAAATTCCTGGTAAAATATTATCCCTGCAAAAAGGAAAGAGCACATGAAAATGCATTTCTCTCCAGTAACTACAGGGATTATCTCTTGTGCTGACTGGTTTTTAAACATGGCTCAAGCATACATGAACATACGTTGACTGGGTAAGTAAACAAGGCTCAAAATGATCTATTATAAAAACATTTTCTACACAGAACAGATGAGATTTCTGTCCATTAGTTACTCTGACCATCATCAGGTTACAACAAGACAATAATATTCTTCATTGTGAAACTAATCTTAAAGGAGAAATGATCCCACGGATGTTTTCACACCGCTGATATAATATACAAGCAATTTGTTGTTCAGTGCAGTCAATTGTGGGTTATTCGTGTGGGTGGACAGAGCAATAGTAATACCAGGAGCTCTTCAGAAAAGGTGAGAGCAACTGAAAACACCACAAATTCATGTGATGTGTCCCTGCTTGATTGTAGGAAGTTAGGGCAAAATGCTGGAAAGATTGTTTTTTTTTTTTAGCAGATATCTTCTCTTGATATCTTTTTGACTACACTCCACTGAAGCAGCATTGAAATCAGGTTGAAATAATGCCAGAAGAAAAGCAAGAAACACGGAAAGTGATTTAATAAAAGTGAGGTCCATTCAGGCTACTCAGAAATGGTTTGTTTAGACTGTGACAGGTTGGTTTTCCTTCAGGATCAAACTGCTTCTGAGAAACATTTCTCTCGTTATTTTCCTTGACAGTATAATACAAACTCTACCTGACAGACAACGCTATAAATAATTTGGGGCTTTCGCTGAACAACGGTTCCCGGGTCTTTCACACATGCAGGAGCGAATTGGCATCTTGGCTACCTATTGTATGTGTGTGTGTGTATGTGTTGCATCATGGTTTGATTTTGGCTTTTGCAGCACGTCATTAGAGAATGTGCATGTCTGTTTGTGAGTATGAAACATGATCCTCAGGCAACTCTGAAAGGATTATGCTGCCTAATCTGTGTTCTCTCACTGTCAACAAATCTTATGAAAAAACTAAATCCAACATTTTATTAGTCTTACAAAACTCGCTTCCCTTTGTTATCTCACAACCCCCTGGAAAAAATGACAGAAATACCCATCCTTAGAAGACTTCAATTTAATTGTTTTTATTTAAAAACAGATCCATTCATCTATTATCTATAGTCACTTAGTCCAATGTCAGGTTGCTGGGAGGCCTGGACAAGCCGATATTAGGCAAGAGACATGGTACACCCTGGACAGGTTGCCAGTCCATCACAGAGAGGCAAACGACCATCTCACATCCATAATCACTCCAACGTAAAATCTAGAAACGTCATTTAAACTAACACTTGTGTTTTGGACTCTAAGAGGAAGCTGGAGTACCCACAAATAACCCACACATACTTAAGTAGAGCATGCAAACCCACACCGAAAGGCCCCCAGCCGAGGCTCAAACCTGGAACCTCCTTGCTATGAGGTGATACAACAGAAATAATGGGCCATTCTTTCTTTAATCAAGAAGAGGAAAGAAATGATAAAGTAAGGAGCTAAAACAAGGAAACAAACAAAAAAAAAAAACTAATAGTCCTTTGTTTTAGCTGTCTCTTCTGGCTCTTTTGACAGCTTTAATTCTTTGAGGTTTGGACAATAATACTGATCAATCAGGTTGACAATTCATACTGGTGCAGGTATTTGTTGTAGAAATGTACAAATTACAGGGTCATTGATTTTTCTTTTTCCTCACGATTGACATCCTTTATTTGTTCTAAAAATAAAAATGGCAGCAGTTTCAACAATTGTAATAAAATTTAAATTTTGTTTTAAAAAGCCACAACGTCCAGCTGAATCTTTAAAAGAAAAAGTTAATTTTAAAAGCAACATTCACTGGAAAATTTGCTGTGAGTTCATGTTATGTTGTTTGGGCACCCGTAGATACATTTAATATATTTTTTGCATGTTTATGTGCCATGTCTAAAAGGCCCACCTATTAATAGAAACCAAACTGCACCAAAACCTGCAAAAGAAATGGCTTACTAATCAGTCTCATGTCTACAGATATTATTTTGTGATTAAATAACATGCTAAATAGTGACTATGAGCTTTAAACTTGCTAATAATAAACATGTTCAAATTGTTATTATGAATATTTTAGCAGTTGTTAATGTTAGGATTTAGTTCCACGTCCATGGAGGACTGCAAGCATGTCTGAGTCTTGTTAAAAATAACAAGTGGCTACTGTTGTTTAAGCAAATATTCCTCAACATGAATGAATTATGCATTTGCTGGGGACCTTCAGTCACAGATGAATACATATTTGGTTTGCTGATGAGTATTTGTGCTATCTGGACAACGCAGGCTTCGTTAGACTGACTCAAAATAAACAGGCGTAGCTGGAGACTGGAGCATGTCACCTGCTATAATGGTATTGCTAGAAAATGAATTAAACAGACTGGTTTTGCCATTGATTTGGTCTTAATGGGATTAGTTGACATTAGGAAATATCACCTGACTTATTCCTTAAGCAGAAAAACTGAAATAACCCTGAAATTGTGAGAGAGTTTGTGTTTGGCATACCTGCAATGATGGCACTTGCAGTAAAGAAGACAAAGTTGATTGGAACCACTTCTGTGGCATCAAACATTTTCATCGCCTGATTAAGAAATCTGCAGAAAAAGATTTAATAACAAGGTGAAGAGATGCCAGATACATTATTTAGCAGCCTAATCCTTCACTGTAACACTGTAGTTGTGATGCAGATACTCAAAAGCCACAATAGCATTTGGCCTGTGGTGAAGATGCAAGATTTGAGAAAAGAGATTAGAGGCTTAAAGAAAAAACAGAAGTACAGAGAGTTGGAGAAATGCTTGACTAACTTGATCTGGAATGCACATGAGGCCACCATGACGACAAGCATGACGTAGAAGATAGGGTAGATGAGCTGCAGCTGGCCTTTTATCGTCTCTGTGATCATCCCTGACACAGCTTTGACAGAGATGACTGTGAGAGATGCTGCAACGACACAGAGGAAGTGCGTCACTTCAGCATTTATACTACTTGTGGAAACAAAGAAATTCCTCACTGCTTCCTGGTAACTAGTGGAGATGGTTAATTTGAGTTACTGTAATTTTTTTTTCCTCCATTGTTCTCCACTCATCTCTGTAGAGAAATAATAGCAGAGTATAGGTTCATTTTGGTAACCTGGCAACAAGACAACCTCTGGCTACAGAAAATGGCTTAATCCATAACCTCTGCCCTCATTTAGACAGCTTCAACTTGTTCATACCGAGTAAGGCCACCAACAGCATCACAATGACGATGTGCTTCACTTTCCTTATCTTGTACAAATAGAGCAGAATGCAAAAGAGGATGACCTCTATGAACTGTTGAGAGAAAGCAGAGGAAAGTTACACAAGCCATCAAAGTGGATCCCAATTCCTTAAACTTTGGACAGAAAATGAAAATCCAAACCCAACTCTTACTATCTGCATAACAAAGTGTTGCATGCAGCCAGTGAACAGGACATTTTAATTGAAATAGATGACTGTGGCAGAAAAATTAAATGAATTTCTTGTCTTTAATGAGCAGGGCCTGAGGCTGTCCTTGAGCCCAGCAGCACTCAGCTGTTCACAGACCTCGGATGAACACACAGCTGAAACGGATGGAGAATAAGAGGAAGCACAACAGTAGTAATGAAGAAAAAAAGAAAAAGGGCAAACTGACCTTTAAATGTCTCTCAATATTATTTGTGCAGCAGTTAAGTGTGATGAATAAAGGGCTTATGTCAAAATGTAATTATTCTGTGTGGAAATGGATTAATAAGGGTCTGGATCATTAGTGACAAAGATACCAGTTTGCCCTACACACACACTGTGAATGACACCACACCGATCTTCCCGACTTCATGATGCTTTGACCTCTGGAAATAATAAAAAGTCAGCAATGGATATTTCATTTCCTCTGATTAATCACCAGCTAGAGTTAATCCCATACTTGTTAGAGGCGGCACTTCTGCTGGCTGATGAGAAATGAACAAATTTGCTGCCTGAAATGCAAAATGGCACACCCTTTTGCACACCATCAATCAGTGCAGCGAGAGGAAGCAATTTAAAAACATCTGTCTTTCCATCCGTCCATCTGTATTTGTTTGCTTAAACATTTCACTTTTGTTTTTCACGTTTTTTGTCTCTGTGTGTTTGCATTGATTAAAAAAGCAGGAGCAGATATTCAGGAGGAATACTGCTGCACATTCAGGACACACATCCACTGTTTACACCGCTGGCTAGCAGCCTCTGAGAAGCTGCCAGCTGTAGTCTCTGCTTAGATTTGTGTGCAGATAACTACTTGTTAAAAGACAGAAATAGGATAATCTGGGAAAACAGTGGAAAAGTGGAAAACATCCATCCTGCATAATTTGAAAAGCATCAGGTTATGATCACCTTAGCGTGTTTTAAAATTTGGAGCAACTATTAACATTTTTGTGATGAGTAGGTTTTCATAGAAATGTTTTTGTTCATCTGCCCTGTGCTTCAAATCAGTCACTATGGCAACGGTTATGTTTGTGTCATCGCTGCCTGAGGTGATGGACTAGCAGAGTACATGGATGAGTGTTGACACATTTACAGGCTATGAGGTGGATCCTGTATTTGTTTTGTTTTTTTTGTTTTTTTTTTACTATCGAGTATAAAACAGAACAGCTAAAATATGAAGCAAAGAAGATCTTCCAAAGATGTGTGAGGATAAGATAAGTCACTTTTCTATGTTAGGTTATCCATCAGCTGTGTATAAACTCTTTGGCAGAAGAATAAAGTAAAATTGAGGAATCTGATCAAACTAAAACACAGCCTGCAGATGAACAAGTTAAAACACACAGCCTGGGCCAGAGAGGAGAACAATCAAAGACAAGATGTTTTTCCTCTGTTGAAAGCACTTTAAATTCAAAACAGTCATAACTTTAGTTGATCCTAATTTATTTCATCAGCACTTAATTGTTTATTTGAACTGTGTATTTACTGAACTCGGGAGAGGCAAAAAAGAGCTGTATAGAATTACACACAAGGTAAAGCAGGAAGTGCCAGCTGATGGTGTAGTATTGGACCAGATGAGCTGTGATGTGTGTTGAAGTATGGGGGGCAAACGTCACCAACAGGTACGTTCCTGTTATTGCCAAAGTACCGCCTACGGAAGAGAGAGAGAGAGAGAGAGAGAGAAAGAGCGAGCAATGAGACTGGAGAGAAGCATTTAAATTTATTGCTTTGATCCAATAACCCTGTACTTCATGACTACAGTATCGTTTGGTAATAGTAACCAGCCATAAAGTCCACCACCTCAGAATAAACTGGGAAACTGCAAAAATTATACAATAAACTTTATCTTAACAGCCCCCTTAAGGTCAAAATTGGTTGCGCTCGGCTGTGTTTAGAAATTCTCACATATTCTCACACATTTAAAATACTTTATACTGCACAAAAACTACTACAGGCTGTGGTACTTGCTGTTTTTGGTGTTTGGTTTTTCTAATTTAAATAATAACTTTATACATTTAATGCTCTCACATAGATATTGCTATAAAACCAAATCTAGCTTGCAGTGATTTTGCACACACACACTAAAATGTCTTCAATATGTGGCTAATAATGACGTTCCACAATTACAAGACAAAAACCAAATATGCAAAATTTGTAGCCATTTCATTTGGGAAACCAACGAGCCACACAGCTGTAGTGTGATGATATGAATTTCCAATTCAGCAGCTGTGATAATCGCCATTGTGATGGCCATGACAATCATGCCACTTACAGAAGCAGCAGACTCAACAAACTGTCATGGCAAACAATAGCTTTTTATGCAACATTATAATTAGATGTGCGCTTGACACACCTTTTCTTCCCCCTCCTATGCCAAAAAATAGCAATTATACTATTTTTTCCTGTCCTTTTACAAAGTAGTCACAGTGTTAAAATGGAATTCAGTGTGTTTCTTCTATCATGAGATTTTTTGTCCTTAAATTATGAATCTAAGTGGACTGAGTTCGAGTGTGTGACTCCCAAGTGTTTGCTTACCGACTATGTCAGAGGCACGCACCGTCTCCTTGAGGAAAACCACAGATATGACAGCACTGGCTGGGAAGTAAAAATATGTTCAGTTAGTTTAACAGCAATCAACACTCAGCTTGCAGCACTGTATTTAAACCACATAAATAACTTTAAAAGTACATTAATAACAACAGCTTTATCGTTAATGCCTGTTTCCTGAAAATTTCTCATATACAGTGCATTTGGAAAGTACTGAGACACTGTTCAAATTTACACCATTTACACCAGCCTTATGCCTTAATCATTAAAACGAAAAAAATAAAAATAAACAAAACAAAACAAAACAAAAAAAAACACCCCCACAGCATGATGCCACCACCACCATGCTTAACTGTTGGTTTTACGTTATACAATGGGCAGGTGATGAGCAATGCCTGGTTTTCCCAAACTTGTTACACTTAAGAATAAAGAAGGCTGCTGTGCTCTTTAATGTCTCAGAGGTCTTTGGGAAGTTCCTCCAAACTCATGGCTCAGTTTTTACTCTGATATGCGTTGTGAACTTTTAGGTCTCATCTACAAAAGTGTGTGCTTTTAAAAATCATGTCCAGTCAATTTAATTTAAGACAACTTGATTCCAATTAAAATACAGAACCATCTTAACATGATCAAAAGAAATGGATTGCACCTGAGATAAAGGCAAGGCAAGTTTATTTGTATAGCACATTTCATATACAAGACAATTCAAAGTGCTTTACATGAAACATTAAAAGCATTACAAATGATGCAAAGAAAACAATAAAAAAAAAATTAATTAAACATGGAAGTGTCACAGCAAAGAATCTGTTTTGTATTTCAGCTTTAAATGTGCAACAATTTCTATAATTCTGTCTTTGTGCTGTTGGGATACAGAGTGTAGATTTATAAAGGAAAAAATATAAAGAAATGTAGCATAAGGCTGCAACATAAAAGGTGAAAAAGCCTGAACACTTTCCAAATGCATTATATGGTATAAACATACAAACTACATGTGGTTATGTGCAAATATCACACAATAAACTGCAGGTACACAGATCAGTCAATACTTGGCATGTTTATATTGATCTGCATGATAAACTCTGTCAGCATGCTATGATAGATGGTTCTCATTAGGACTTCATAACATGGGCATCAAAATATACCAAGATGCCGCTGCATGCCACATTTTCCCATAAACCCATTCATCAATATCATTGTCAAAAACTGAAAGGGTGAAAAGCAATCAGTTTCACATGAGCTGAGCCTCAGATTAGTCCTAATGTTTCTCTCGGATATGCACCAAACCGAGGAAGACGACTATACTCAGCATTTAGCTGTCACAGAGACAAATAGTGTGACGAGCAGATGTGTTTTGCAGACACGTCAACATGCCAACAAACAGGCAGATATACAGATGGATGGCAGCGTGAGCAGACAAAACTGTACGGGACAGAAAAACAAACAAGACAAGCAGGCAGTGGACAAGGAGAAGAAGAGATAATGTGACAGCAGCCAGGGAGGAGGTCACCTTATATAACACTCCTGTTGGCGTTTCTCAACACTTAACAGCAATGCTGAAAGCTTATCTTCAGTCACCTGTTGGAATTAGGTTATATTTATATTTTATCAGTAGTATCAGATGTGGCCACACTTATTGGGAGATATTAGATTATTGACAACCTTCCAGAATGGAGAGCAGGTGATGGTACATAGACACAGATTGGCTGACTGAACAGAAAATGTGCTGGAAAATACTGAAACACAGACAGACAGGCCATTTGAGCTTGTAGACAGCCTCTGGAGCCATCATAAAGAGATTAGCTACAGAAGACAGTGTTGCACACATATGATTACTTTGCTGTTGAAGCACGACAGACAGATTCTTATCATGGATATCAAACGCAGCCAGAGTTGTAGTTTTGGTTTGTGAATATAATCATCAGAAAATACATTTCAGTCAAAAACAAACCACATACAAAGGTTTTTTGTGAACAAAAACAAATTTAAAAGTATTGATTTTAAATAGAGCCTTTCCTCTAATGAACTAATTGTTCAGTGTATTTGATGCTGTTTTGTGTCACCTGTGTCTTCTGAAAGGATGATGCATGAATGAGCATCATGCTGCTGAGACAGTTCATTCAAACTGGAGATTAATAATTACGCTCCTTTATATTCTGATGAAACAGTAAGTTGTTAAATATTTCATATAACAAGCATGTACAAATACACTTTTAGGATTGCTCTTTTGCCTCTGGGACCAGCTGGATCTAACAAGTAACCATAGCAACTCATGGCAAAGTGAGATTCACACAGCTTGATAAAATGAGGAATGTGGCAACAGGAACCTCTGGGGGATGCAGTTATGTCACTGTTCCTGTGTTTATGTTGAGTTGCATGTGTGTGTATCAGCTCAGTACTGCCTCAAAACACAACCTCTCAGATGTGTAGTAATGGGAACCTCCCTGTGGGAAAATACACCATGTCTGAGATTCTTCCACCGGAGGGATATGACACGAACAGATGAAAGTGGCTAAAATCGGGCTGTCATCTCTGAGAGAACTTAAAATTTTTAAGAAACAGTTAACATGGATTGTTTGTCTCCAGAAAACATTACAGAGATCACTGAACAATAAACAAAAGATGCAATACAGGAATTGTGATTCTAATTTTATAATGTAATGTCTGATATTGAGCCTAAATGATGTGCCAAACCTTTCATGACACACAACCATTGTGTGAACTATGCATAATGTTCTATTTCATGTTTGGACTGACGAAATTCTTGATGAACTTATAAAATTGGTCTGATTTTTACAGTTCAAACAGCACATCTTAAGCAGTGATATGGAGCTGCAAGTATGACAACTGAAAGGGATGCTTTATTCAGTAGGTTTCTGTTTACACAATGCCAGTGTTCTTACCTGAATGTGATGCCATTGTATCTAACAGAGAGAGCTGATGCCCTGCTGCATACAACAGCATTGAGATAATGCTGCCATTCCTAACAGAGAGAGCTGCATGGACAGGGCAGTGGTAATTGCTCTCTATGGGCGTCAGTGTCAGTGTGACATGCATGGACAGGTGGATGGCAGCAGCAACATCAACTGGATCCTCTCCCTTTTTCACTATTTTCACTGTCTGTGCCTGTTGTTTTATTCCATTCCATTATCCATTTTACTTCTCTCCCCCAGCTGTCTTTCTCTTTCCACTTCCAGACACCATTTTTTTCATCCCTCTACCCAACCAGCCACTCAGTTTCCTCTTGTTTACTCACTGAAAGCATCCCACTGTCTGTGACCCCCCTCTGAGCCGTCACACAGCTTTTGGAAAAAAGGCCCAACAGCACAGCAGGAACTCTCTCTCTCTCTGTGTGTGTGTGCATCTTATGGATAAAATCTGTTAGACTTGGGCACTTTTACACACTACTACTGTTATGTACAATTCATGAAGGCATGTATGTGTGTGTGCTTATTCATTTCCATATGTGAGTCAGTGTGAGACGAGAGGTGGAGTCACGATAAGACACAGCAACCGGCACACTTTCCCCTCTACTTCACTCGTTAGCTGTGAGGACAGAGTGTGTCATGGCTGCAGACATCTTCATCTCCTTCCCCTTCCTCTCATCTCTTCATCTCTAGTGTATTAATTGGTCAAGATGCTCTTTGCACACTCTGTAAGTACCACCAGTCATTTTACAGGAATAAATGTTAAAACTGGAAATGAGAAACAGAAATCACCTTATATTTGATAAAGCCAGATTTATACACACATTAATAGGTTGCAGCTCTCAGCGTGGCAAGGCATTTTCTAAGTAACTACTCAGGAAAGCAAATAGAGCAACAAGAGGTGAAGCCTTCTTAACAAGATTTGCAGTTTTGTTTTATTTAAATCATTCATCCACTTACAAGATGTGACTGTTCGAAAATTGTTAAAAGCGCTTGGGTAATAGCTGTCATTAATATCGTTGACTCGCCACCACCTCCAGTGCAGTGAGTGATGGGTGGCGGGAGGTTGGAAGTGAACCTGTTCAATATTTAACCTGCATTAAGAGTGTTTTTGCAGCGAGCGGCTGGCAGCTGTAGCAAGCAGGCAGGCTGTGTTTTGACTGGCTAATGAGTATGGCTTAGTATTCAGTTCAAACTGTGGGCTGTAAGAATGGTTGTTTCTGGAGTGAGTTGTTAGATGTAGACTGTCAGGAGTAATTAGATATCCTGATTCACCTTTACGATTAGAAAAGTGGAAGCAGAATAATCTTTAGGATACAGAGCCGGATGTCAGCTAGGAACTGAAGAATACTACAGAAAACATAGAACTCACTGGGCCCTGATCACAACTTTGTTTAACTTATTTTAAATGCAAGAAAATAAAAGAACAAAATAAAAGTAAACTGATCCTTACCAGATAAACAGCAAAACATTAAACTGTATCATCATTTATTTAACATGATGTAGCAGTGTGTGAAAGACGTAGTCCACCCTTAATGCTTCCATAGAAATTAAGAGGTCACGTAGCAGCAAGATGCTGCGAATCAGAAGAACTGATTAATCACCATCAGTATGAGCATCTCTAAAAGCAAATCTTAGTAATTTGTTGGTCTGCAGCAATCAGTTGTGTTAAGAAAGAGAGACATCAGCAATGATTTTAGAGAAGCAGCTGTTGCTGCTCATCAGTCTGATGGGATTATAAGGATATTTCCAAACAATACAGTGCCCAGCATTCTGCAGTGAGAAAAATTATTCATATTTTATTCATAATTCATAAACATTGAAGACAACTGCCAATCTTCCAAGGAGTGGATTCTCAGTAAGCTCACCTTAGGTTAGACTGCACAATGCTCAGAGAAACTGCAAAAACCCAGAGGCTACATCTCAGACTCTCAGCATGTTAAATGTTCGGGTAAATTCACAGCAGTACATCTAGAAAAGGGCTGAAAGCCTGAACAAGTGTGGCTTGTTTGGAAGTGTTACCCGGACAAAGAGTCTTCGTTCTAAGAGGAAAATGGCAGCACAACTTAATGTTTGTAAAGACTTAGTGGATTTAAAGCAGGGGTGTTTGGCAAAAATACAGAGTGCCCTGTAACACAGCATACCAGCACACAAGCCTCAATCAAGCATGGTGGAACAAATAAAGCATTCATCATGTGGCATCACTTTAGGCTGTTTTCCCAAAGAGGCAACATTTCCTCCTGCTGCCACACACTGATTATGTATGAGGAAAAAAGGTTACACTCACCTATAACAGACACACAGCCCAGAGGGGCTATGAGTGATGCTGGGGCAAAGCCATAGGCAGCAAAGTTCCCCAATTCCCCAACACCCATAAGAACCACACCGCACCACCACATTGCAGAGGTGTAATAGGGCTTGGAGCCACGCTGGGCCTGACGGACATGGGCATATTTCTGACAGAAAAAGGGTGGAACAAGGGCCCATCAGTCACATATGTGGAATTACACTACACACATAACTATTTCACAATTTCCCACAATGTGTAAAAAGGTAGATGCAACTTAAGAGGTGTTACAGAATCACATCCACAACATTTTCTGCTGATAACATTTCATCTGAGAAGAAGCATGGCACCAATTAAGCAAGTCAATGAGGTGGAAAGATCCAAACCCAAATACTAATAGAGTATACTTCATAATCATAAACGACTGGTAGCTTACACAACCTAATAATCATCTTTTCTCCTCTAGGTGAATGTGCCATGAACAGTGTTGTAGGTGTTTAGTTTTGTGGGGTGTAAGAAAAATAGATTTAATGAAATACATCTACTCTAAAAATGACCTAAAGTTGAACATGTAGCCCAGAAAAGAAGGCAAGAATTATGTCTAATCACAAATCAAATATTAATTTTAAAACAAAAAGGATGTAAGCATAGCAAGAAGAGTAGAAAAATGAGTCTTTACTGTTGTTTTGCGCCTACTATGTGCTGAGAGTGTGTCATACAGCTGGATTCCACTGTTTCTTACCTGTATGTTGAGTGAAATGCTGATGAGGACATTCCCACACATGGAGATGATGATTCCCAGGAGATAAGTCTGTGCACAAACAATAAACATTCAGAGGATTAGTTAATGCTCTGCTTGTCAAACAACTCCAGACACCCCATAATACTACCTTCATGTCTCGTCTCCAGCTGTAATTTCTATGACAATTATGGGAGACTGAAGGTTGTTCCATTAGTGCTTTGTTCAAAGCCATTTGTGTCTATGTGCACATGTGGAACAGACTCCTGAGGTTCAAAAATATCACTCACTCTATTCCCGCTCACATGCAGCAAAAAGGCATTAAATAAACATGTAAATAACACAAACAGTCCTGCGCCTCTCCCATGATATTTAAAACCTCAGATGCAGGTTGTTACACACCTTTACATAAACAAACATGACACACAGTTAAGTTTCTGGGTAAAAACAGGCTCATAATGACAACGGTAGAGTAACTTTCATCTTGAAAGTGTTTATACTAACATATTGACAATGTGTCACAATAATAAAAAAAATTTTTACTGTCGTCTTCATGGCAGCAGTTTCTGAATTTATCTACCAGCTAGGTAATTAAAAAAATGTTACAATGACAACAGGTATGATTATACCATCATTCAACAAGCTTTGTGATCTGTGTCCTCTGATGATGTATATACTCACAATCTATTAAAAAGTGTCCAGTATAAAAATTCCTTTGGGCTGCATCTGTGTGTACGGGGAGTTTGTGTGGAGTTTACATGTTCTTCCCATGTATGCATGGGTACTCTCTAGGTTTCCGGCTTCCTCCCACTGTTTACTGTTGGGTTAATTGGTCAATCTTAATTCTCCCTAGGAGTGACTGTGAGTGGTTGTTTGTTTGACTGGTGACCTGTCCAGGGTGTATTCTCCCTCTCGTTTGCTAATTCCTGGGATAGGCTCCAGCTTACCCGTGACCCTGAATTGGACTAAGCGGTATAAAAAAAAGAATAAGCCAGCACCTAGATCTTATCCTAAACCTAAACCTCACCAAGAAGTTTTAGTGTCTAAAGCAAAACATACCAAAAGTCAAACTACACAACTACTGAAATGAAAGTCAGCAAAAAAAAAAAAAAAAACACAAAAATCTCATTTAGATAAATTAAATTAAATTAAATTAAATTAAATTAAATATCCTTAAGGAGCACTGTAGTTTTTGTCCCGGTCACGGATCAGTGGACCAGCTCTACACCCTTTTCAGGGTCTTGAAGGAAACATAGGAGTTCGCTCAAACAGTCTATGTGTGCTTTGTAGACTTGGAGAAGGCATTTGACGGTGTCCCCGGGACTCCTGTGGGGGGTTTTCCGGGAGTATGGACTGCTGGACCACCTTGTACGAGTTGTCCGGTCCCTGTATGACTGGTGCAAGAGCTTGGTCTGCATTGCCAGCAGTAAATCACATTCATCTCCAGTGAGGGTTGGACTCCACCAAGGCTGCCCACGGTAGAGGATGGATGGATGGATGGATGTCCTACAACTGGCTTTTCCCCTTAGCAACTCTTTTTATTTAATAAGGTATACACTGATGTGGCTTTTTGGTCTTTTTTTTTCTCCCTACAAAAGGACAACTTTTTCTAAGATTACATAAAATACACAAACGGAAACACGAGACAACAACAATAACAAAATGTATGTCCTTTACATTTAAAGTTAGTGACATGTTTTATGCTATGGACCAAGGTCCACAGCAGGTCTATAAAGACCGCAGTGTAATGAGTGGTCTGTGCCACTAGGGGACGACTAAATCAGTGGTCCCTGCCTGTAACTAATGCAAAAGTATGAGGCCAGATCAGTCTCAATAGGAATGAACTCACGCCAGGTTTTTCACAAATGCACATGCTCTGGTTTGCATTTGTATTTCAGAATCGGAAATGCACACTTGCTGTTTCACAAATGCACATGCTCTGGTTTGCATTTGTATTTCAGAATTGGAAATGCACACTTGCTGTTTCACAAATGCACATGCTCTGATTCACAAATATAATTTTGAGGCACACTTGTAAGATTATACGAATTGCTGAACGTGCATTTACGAACTGCTTCTCATTTGTGAACATCTCTGCATTCGTGAGAGAATTCTCTGCGGTGGATTTTGAGACTCCCCTGACGTCGCAGGGTAACGAATGTCACCATTGGTTGACTAATCTGTCAATCAAATTTCCGAGTGTGATTGACAGATTCATCAGTCAATCAGGTGTGTTTGCATTCAGCCAATCATACTGCTCCTTACATTTTCTCCATACTTTTAAACCTGTCGCAGAGATATTTGACAGGTTTAAAAGTATGGAGAAAATGTAAGGAGCAGTATGATTGGCTGAATGCAAACACACCTGATTGACTGATGAATCTGTCAATCACACTCGGAAATTTGATTGACAGATTAGTCAACCAATGGTGACATTCGTTACCCTGCGACGTCAGGGGAGTCTCAAAATCCACCGCAGAGAATTCTCTCACGAATGCAGAGATGTTCACAAATGAGAAGCAGTTCGTAAATGCACGTTCAGCAATTCGTATAATCTTACAAGTGTGCCTCAAAATTATATTTGTGAATCAGAGCATGTGCATTTGTGAAACAGCAAGTGTGCATTTCCAATTCTGAAATACAAATGTAAACCAGAGCATGTGCATTTGTGAAACAGCAAGTGTGCATTTCCGATTCTGAAATACAAATGCAAACCAGAGCATGTGCATTTGTGAAAAACCTGGCGTGAGTTCATTCCTATTGAGACTGATCTGGCCTCATACAAAAGGACCAGCATATAGTGGTCCATGTGGTTGCAGGCTTACTTGGATTTCACAGTGCAAGTACTCCATGGCACTTTGGAATTTTCATCCCACCAGCCTTCGCCAACACACTGGAGAAAGCCATGGCAAAAGGTAAGTAGCCCAGTTTTATGTTCTGTATTTTGGCTATTTTTACACTTCAAAATGCTCAATGTAGAGTAAGAGCAGTGTATGTTAGGGTTGTGTGTAATTTTCAGTTCTTCCAGAAAACTTTTCGACGCCTTCAATATTCACCATATTTCGCAATAAAAGTGGGGTGGGGGCAGTGGAGACATGTAGGATGTAAACTCTAAGCTTTGGTTATCAATTTACAAGATTAGCTGCAGCGTAACAATAATGTTGGGGCGGCAGTGGCTCAGGCGGTAGAGCAGGTCCTCCAATAACCGTACGGTTGGTATTTGATTCCCACTCCCCCCAGTCATCTGTCGCTGTGTCCTTGGGCAAGACACTTCACCCTCCAGTGCCTCCAGTGTTAGCATCGCTGGTAAATGAATGTGGATGAATGTTCGGTGATGGTCGGAGAGGCCGTAAGCATGGATTGGCTGCCACGTTTCTGTCAATCTGCCCCAGGGCAGCTGTGGCTACACACACAACTTACCATCACCAGGTATGAGTGAGGAATAGGGCTGCAACTAATGACTACTCTGATGGTCGATTAAAACGACTAGTCGACCAATCGGATTATGTATCTCATAATTATTATATATGGATCTTATTTCATTTTCAGCTTTGAAATCTTGCATGAGGTTGTTAAGTAAGTCCGACGTGCCTCCTCTTTATATGTTCGAGCATTGCAGACGTAGTTCCATGGTACACAAAGTCCGCTTAACAAATCTCACATGTATTTAATTTATTTTGTAAGTTTAACGTGAAGTTATCCCAGACTTTTGACGTTCTCAGCAGCCGTTTTCTTCCCTAGTCCGCCACCATATTTTTCCCCTGGCGGACTTCACTGCGCATGTGCAACTCTCAGCAGAGATTAAAAAAAGAAGACGATGTCTCACTCTGTATTTTTTTTCCCCTCTTTGCGCATGTGCATTGTGCAACTCTCAGCAGAGACAGGTTTAGAAGACAATGTCTCACTCTGTAGTTTTTTTTTTCTTTTTTTTGCCGACAATAGTTGACAGCTAAATTTGTTGTCGACTATTTTTATTGTCGACTATTGTCGACAACGTCGACTAATCGTTGCAGCCCTAGTGAGGAATGTATGAAAAATGGACACAATGTAAAGCGCTTTGATCAATAGAATGATGTTTAAGTTATACTTTAGATAAATAATATTAACAAACTTTTCCAGTGAGTAAAAACAGTCAGCCTTCTACAGGAATTACCACAGTGGTCCATGGCAGAGAGCATTCATTTAATCTAGAGTCACAGTGAGTAATGTGCCTGCACACATTCATTTCATCACCTCCAAGTAGTAAAAAGAACACACTGTCAATGTCAATTGATTAATTTAAAAAACATACAAGGGCCCAAACTGCTATGAGTAAACTAAAATAAAACTGTTACAACCCAGCTCGGTGAAGGAAGGAGGACACAACATAAAATAAGGATGCCCAGATGTAAGATGGAGTAATTTGGAAATTTATTGTCTAATGTGGCAGATGGAATGCAAAATGACAGAATCAAACAGGAGGGATGGGCGAGTGGTGTGGATTAAATCAAACGAACAAATAAAACAGAACAGATTACACAAGAGGAAAACAGCTGGTCTAACTAAGGTTCAAATCAAAAACAAAAACCTAACCGCCTGAATCCAAAAGAAACAAAACACATCAGAAGCAGCACTGATAACTTATAAGATAAAAAACTGCCCTGAAAGTGACAGATCTAACAGGGGGAAATCTCCAACAATTAACAATTACAATGATTAAGAAAAACTCAAGCAAACTGTCCTAAAAGCCAACAAGTGGCTAAGCTGTCTACCAAAACACAGCTGCCCCTGACTGATTGGATGCCGGGCCATTTTATCCTTGGAAGAGGCCTCACCAGCAGCAACTAGTCCAGAGGGCAGCAAACCTGGGAGGAGGTGAGGAAAGTGTGATTGTATGGGCCAAGTTATTAGTGTTTTGCCTGAATTTTGGTTTATTTTTTAAACTGTGTTGTGGCTTGTGTTTTTTGTTTCTGCCAGTGGTGGACACCCTTGTTTAACGTATAAAGGCCACACCTTTTTGCTCACCTCTGGTTTTGTTTGGGTTGAGCCGGAAGGCACATAGTTTTTCTACCGTTGCCGTAGCGGTAATTTAGTTACCGTAATGGAATCACCATTTTGTCTTGTTTTGACCGTGCTACCTTGGCTTGTATCAGCACCTGTGGAATAAAAGGAACTAAAACACTCTACTTGTATAGACACTCCCTTTGTTTTACTGCACGACACGCGTAGATCAAATACTCAACCAAATAGGACCAAAAGACCATTCAGTGATGACATAGACCCAATCCCAGCCAGGCTATGAGACATGGTGATTTGCATTCAAGGCAGGTTAATTCGTTGCACAGGTGACAGCTATAACAAAAATCATCACTTAAGTGAAAAGGCTATTAGTGTGTTCCAGATGAAAAACACATTATAACTGCAGGCTAGTAGTTTCCATTAATAATGAATACAAAAAGGATTAAACTATCTAAAAATAAATACAAAACAAGGTAATAATTAAAAATGTTAAGAAATGTGTGGGCGGTGGTGGTTGGGGCAACAGAAATATTAAACTGAATTAAAAACTATAGACTAATCCGAGCAAATATTGCAAATAGACTGTCCGCCATTTTTGGAGTGGCATTTGTGTGTCTGTTATAAGTAATTCTAAGGAGAATCGGGGAATTTTCTGCTTGATACTGCTTTTTTCTTAAAAATGTCAAGGAAATCTGGGAGGACATGCACAGTGACCTTTAATTCACAACGATTTCCCTTGTATGAGCCCTCTAGGTTTACCTAGATTCTCTAGCTGGGCAGAAGACATGGATGTTCGATAGAAGTGGGTCAAAAAAATTAACAGAACTAATTTATTCCCAACAACAGGACGGTAAGTTTTGGTTAAAAGTTGTCAATCTGACAGTAAATTCTTCATTTCCATGTTGCTGTCAATGTTATCGTGGTGCAAAAAGTCATGTTTATTATGCTAGTTATTGCTAATGGACTATGTAACAAAGGGCTGCCCTCCTGCTGTGAGTAAATGACTAATTTGGAAGATAATTTGAAATATTATTAAGCCCCGTTTCCACCGACAGGTGCGGGTCAGGGCGTAGGAGGTCGGGACGCATTTTTTTTGTGTTTCCACAAGCGAAAACTGAAAAGGGGTACCCTAATATCTGACCTGACCTGTCCTACATTGTTGGGACCTTTCCGTTGGGGTACCAATCTAACCAACCCAACCCGAAAGAGTGGAGTTTGACACACTGCAATCTGTTGATTGGCTGAGTCACTTCATGTGCAACCTGGGATAAAAAACATTTTATATTTATTCTATTTTAGTATTCTATTCTACAGTCATTTAGCAGACGCTTTTCTCCAAAGTGACTTACATCTGAAAGTAAGAACAACACAAGCAAGAATTCAAGCAGGATGGGACGTCATCATTAAGTGGTAGTCAGACTGCTGTGAGTCCAGTTGGACCCAGGTGCTGTGGTGTAGTGCTAGAGGCAGTGCTTTTTTCCCTCTATAATAGTCCTTTGTTTAATTACAAGATCACGATTTCATCACACAATATCATCTTGGGTGTAAGTGCATGCAGCTTATTCAGTGCTGAGTTGTGCCAAAGACCTGGACAAATCTTTCTTACTCATTCTGACGAGTAGAAGAGTTAAGCTAAGTGCAGAAATGCTCCTTAAACAGCTGAGTCTTTATTTGCTAAAAATTTTTTGCAACTTATAATTTAACATGTTTTTAAATGTTAATTCATACCGACTGACACAAATCAAGGAGTAAACATTACTGTCTACAGCTGCAAGTGGGCGCTCTAGGCTTGTGATAACCACGGTATTTGCTGCTTCTGTCCTACTTAAAAAATTAACTATAACATTAACTTAAAGACAACTGACAAAGACTGATCACAAACAAAATGCCCCAAGAATAAAATCCTTCTACTGATTATAAACTGCAGGTGGTAAAATACGTAATCAGTAATCGAGCAGCAGTTTGCTGGAGCTGTTCACAAATTATATGGATGAAGGATGAAGAAGAGGATGAAGAATTCAGTGGATTCAGTGATGTGGAATGAAATGGCGAGCTTGGTGAACTTGCTTACTGGTAACTTGCTTGTTAGAGTCGCTGGCTTGTTATGTTAACTTAGCCCATTGGTTTTCAAAATAGGGGTCGGGACCCCTAGTGAGATAATTGCAGGGGGTCGCCAGATAATTTAAAATAATATATAGCCTACATTTAATAAATAAATTTGCTGTTTTTTGTTATTTACCAGGGCTGTCAATATTAAACCATTTATGAAGAGACAAATCTGTGAAAATAGCACATTAATGTTTTCACACAATAACGCATAAACAATAAAGTTACTACACATGCCATATTAAAAATCTGAATTTGACATTATCTTCACGAGAGAAGCAGATTTGGGCATGTAGGTGCCTTGTCATGGCAGTGACCCACCAAAAACCACTTTATCCTCCTTATTTATGGTTATGATAGTATTATAGCCTTACATTTAGAGGAAGCTGCAAGATAACCCATCTGATACATGACACAATTTATCACTAAGTTGTCGCGTGGGGGTGGGGGTCACAAACACCAATGCATCTTATCTTGGCGGTTGCGGATCAAAAAGTTTGAAAACCACTGACTTAGCCTATCCAGCCTCCCAGGTATGTTCTTTAAGCTGTTATGAAGCTAATTGTGTTCAGGGTTTCTGTTACATAAACGAGCACCATCACGGCAAAATAAAAGCCGCCATGTCTTCAGAATTGTGATTGTTTTACACATGTAAATTATATTGGATGAATGGATCCATCTGAATGTGAAGTCTCCATTTGCGCACATTTACAGACCATAATAGGAGTGTGAAATTATACTCAGGAAATGTGGCGGTCAACCATCATATACTGTTCTCCACACTCTCGGAGCTTGGCATCTCAGGATCTGTCCTCTCATGATTTATGTCCTACCTCACAGGAAGATCCTTCAAAGTATCTTGACAAGGGGGAATGTCCAGACCACATGGGCTGACAATAGGGGTGCCTCAGGGCTTGGTGCTTGGCCCTCTTCTCTTTTCACTATACACCTCCTCACTCTGTGCAGTCATTAGCTCTCATGGCTTCTCCTACCACTGCTATGCAGATGACACTCAGCTTTTCCTTTCTTTCCCACCTGACGACACAACCGTCTCAATGCAAATATCAGCATGCCTTGTTGATATCTCCGCATGGATGAAGGATCGCCACCTTCAGCTAAATCTGTGCTAGACTGAGCTTATTGTCTTTCCAGCCAGTCCTTCCTTACCGCCACAGATAAGCATGCAGCTTGACTCTGTCACACTTGTGCCTACGTCTTCTACCAGGAATCTTGGTGTCATGGTAGACAACCAGCTGACCTTTAAGGACAATGTTGCCTCGGTTGCTCGATCTTGCCGATTTGCTCTCTACAACATCAGGAGGAGGATCAGACCCTACCTGACTGAACACACGGCCCAGCTCCTGGTCCAGGCTCTGGTCATTTCATGCATTGACTACTGCAGCTCCTTACTGGCTGGCCTGCCTGCATGCTCACTTAAACCTCTGCATATGATCCAGAACGCAGCAGCACGTCTGGTCTTCCACTAGCCCAAAAGAGCTCATGTCACTCTGCTGCTAATTGCTCTTCACTGGCTTCCAGTTGCAGCACGCATCAAATTCAAAGCTCTGCTTCTGGCTTACAAAACATTAACCCAAACGGCTCCTGTCTACCTTCACTCCTTAATCCAGAGCTACACACCCTCTCGACAGTTACGCTCTGCCAGCGAAAAACGCCTAGTGCTCCCACCACAACGTGGCGCAAAATCAGTAGCTAGACTCTTCTCCTCTGTTGTTCCCCGGTGGTGGAACGATCTACCAAACTCCGTCCAATCCGCAGAGTCCTTATCCACTTTTAAAAGCAAGCTAAAGACTCAGTTGTTTAAGAAGCATTTCCACACTTTGCTTAACTCTTCTACTCAACAGAAGAAAGATTTGTCCAGCTCTTTGGCTCAACCAAGTACTGAATAAGCTGTGTGCACTTATGCCCAAGTTGATATTGATTGATGAAATCGTAATGTTTGTATTTAAACAAAATGACTTACAAAAACTACAAAAAAAAAAAAAAAAAAAAAAAAAAAAAAAAAAAGTTATGCACTGCCTCTAGCAAATGGACTCACAGCAGTCTCACTACAACTTAATGATGACATCCCATCTTGTTTGAATTCTTGCTTGTGTTGTTCTTACTCTCAAATGTAAGTCGCTTTGGATAAAAGCGTCTGCTTAATGACTGTAGAATAGAATAGAATAGAATAGAATAGAATACATTTCATGAGCAATTCAAACTAATGACTACTCATAAGCTATTACAGATTTTAACAATGTGCTCAATTATAAAGGTTTGACAGTACACTTATATATGTGATGAATTTAATGAGACATAAACTGACAAGATCTGAAACATTTATCACTATTTCTCTGAAAGGGGTCAGTAAGGTTGGAGCTAGTGAGGTTCCTTAAACTTTGATGTACATCTGACTCTGGCAGAAGTTTCCCTGCAGGGAGTTCAAGAAGTCTAACTTCCAAACTCAAAGTGAACACACCAAGAGAGGTAGACTGAGCCACGTTGCCAGTATCACCTATCATGCACGAGCGGTAAAACTTCCTGTTCCTATTTTATAAACTTACACATTATGATCAGATTTCAATTTGCTGCCACCTTTAAGCTAGGATTCATATTGATGCTAATGTGATCAAGAAGTTACTGGAGTGCTTTGCTGCCATGTGTTTAGAAAATTACTGCCAAGATTAAATTTAATTTTAGGTAATAAACATACTGGTGGCTGTGGGTTGACAAACCTTATAAAGAAACCAAATCACACAGCTGGGGGTAGAATCTATCTGAATTACAAAAACTCAAAGATGGAACCAAATTATTGTAGGTGGAGTAACAGCAGCCAAGCACAGCTGTAATCTTTGAACAAATATTATGAGAGTGATGGAGGTTGGAGGCGAAGAGGGGTTAAAAAAAAATAGATAAGCGGGACAGCAGGGGGTATTACAGAGGAGGAGGAGAGGGAGAATGGTGCAGCAAAGGTTCAAACAGACCAGGCACAGCAGGACTAGATAAAAAAAATAAAGGGAGGAGGGAATTTGAATGTAAAGCTTCAGTGGTCCATTTTCCCAGATAAGACAGGCAGTAAGTTATTGGCAATATGACACTGCTGACAATAAGATAGCTATGCTGTCAGAAGACACTAGCTTGAATGAAGCATACATTCATTTTGGTCTTTAAATACTGATCACTCTGTCAAAACATTATTATTCAACACATTTTAAAATATGAAATTCCTCCAAAACACTGAGAAGGAGGAGCTGTCACCTCACTCGTTAGGCCATTAGATAATGCCCATTATGCAGCCAAGTTAAACTGAATGACCCTGCACTCTTTCTGCCAGCCAGATACAGAAAATACAGAGTGGTTCAAGTGCACACAGGAGAGTGTGGCAAAATGATGGGAGTTAGCTTCCATGTGTGTAATTTAATAGAAAGCCTTTAATGAGATCAGGGGTGTAACAGGGCCTTGTGTTCAAGTGTGGCTTATCCCAAAGGCAAAATATGACATTGGGGCTGTAACAAAGAACAGATCTAAGAAAGTAAGGAGACCGGAAGATTGCAAAGGTCTCTGCACACACCTCAGCTTTATAAAAAGAGAGTTTGGTCAGTGGACTTGGTTGGGTATCATACATCACTTAACTGTAACACATTCATTAGGTCCCACACAAATACGAGCTTAGAAGTAACTTTGTTTGGACATCTACACTATCACTTTGAATGTGTCCAAACTTTTGACTGGCACTGTACATTAAAACACAAAAGGAGAGGGAAAGAAACCATTTTCAAATTATTAAAGTTTATTTGGTTAAATCAAGGTCAGCAACATCGCAAACACTTGTTTATTCTCCAATGTAAATAATATTAACTCAGTCTTATTGCATACTTTTCCCCACGTCTTAACATCCCCCTGCATAAATCCTCTAAAAGCTCCACCACAGTTGGAAGTTTTAGGGGCCTTACACAACAAATCCACCATCAGGAGCATCAGTGAAAATCTGTCCGTCTTGTCACTGTGGTGTGCACAAGTGCTGCACAAGATTAATAAAAACATGCTGTATGTGATAACACTGTAGAAGGTTGTGACGATATGATTTGCAATAAATAAAATTGGATGTGGCTTTGTTTTTTTTTTTATATGGAGATTGAGAAAACACCAAAGACGTTCTCCTGCATGAATGTCTCTTTAGCTTCATAGTTTTTGCTTGACTTAATGTTAGTTGCATTATTGAAGCTAATGCTAGATTTTAGGAACTCTTCCTATAGGTCTTTGGAGAAAACCTGTTTGTAGGATCTCTCTCATAACTAAAATAGTTCCAATCAACTTGATCCACTTGTTATTGTTTTTAAAAACGAGCCCAAGCTATCTGGCAACACGTGATCCCAACCGTAACCGTCTGCGTAGCAGGGGTGCACGTCAGGTCTGGAAGAGGTTTGCGTCGAGCTTCTGAGGCACCACGCCGAGCCTACGGCGGTTACACAGACGCAAACGCCACGCAACCATAAATCCGCCTTAAGAGCCGTAGGCCACAGCTGAAATTACTTCTTTGAAATTTTTTCAATTGTTATTTAGTTTGCTTAAGTGACGGCAACCCTCCCAACATGGGGCCTCGCAACGATACTGGTTTGTGACCCCTGATTCTGTCTTTTGAAACAGCAGTTTAAACAGTTAAACATCATGGTCAAATCCAGTTAAACAAACAGCTATGATTAAAACCCTTGCTATTTCCAGTAATACTAGAAACATCTTAGGTTGAGGTCATATCCAAAGTAAGAAAAACAGTCCACTTGAGTGTTAGGTAGCGTTTCCAAATTAGCACTAAATGCTAAACTGTGCTAAGGCAGAGACTAATATATAAACTAAACTTAAAGGCAACCCATCTTATAACCAATTAAACTTTTTTGTTATGCCCTGTCTCTCTGGCATCCCCTGCACTTCATGGTATTGCTCGGTTTCTCCTCCCTTTATAATTGCAGCTGCACTTTACAGGATTATTGCACACCTGTCCCTCATCACCCCATCAAACTCTGGAGCTTAAAACCTTGTTTCTCCCGTCACTCCTCGCCAGCCCGTTACATCCGCTCTCCATGTAGTAGTGAGACTACTTTGGTTGCATGTACTTTGAACTTTGCCCTCATCTACAGTACTCTTTTGCTAAATAAACCTTTTTGTTCATCTGAGATCAGCCTTTGAGTCCTTCCTCTGCAGAGTCATGACACTCTCACCTCAAAACTAAATGAAAGCCCTTTAGAGGCCCTAAAGGAAATTTTTAAATATCACCTCTATTACAAATATTCATCCTCTGAAGACCACAAAGAAAATAAGAAATTAGCAGAAATGATTTAATTGTGACAAAAGTGATGGACAATGGAAAACAAACTAGGCTGCCAATAAAACCATGCCACTGAAAT
Source organism: Melanotaenia boesemani (assembly GCF_017639745.1). Taxonomy (NCBI): domain Eukaryota; kingdom Metazoa; phylum Chordata; class Actinopteri; order Atheriniformes; family Melanotaeniidae; genus Melanotaenia; species Melanotaenia boesemani. The sequence goes on from NC_055687.1 coordinate 32,507,146, forward strand.
TAAAATGTAAAGCATACATAATTAAATGTAGCATAGTTTGGTTACCCCATATTGTCCCATCGTATCGCCACATTTAGGGTTTCAGTTAGGGTAATTTTCTGTCACTCTGCAATGATACTTTAAGTCGAGCAAGTCACTCTGGTTGGGATTACCTTGGCTTCCTGTTCTACAGTAAAAAACATTTGAATGATTTTGGACCAGGATCTGTCCTTTGACTTGCATATAAAACAGGTTTCTATGACTGTCTTCTTTCACCTACATTTTATTGTCAAAATTAGGAACATCCTGTCTCAGAGTGATGCAGAAAAACTAGTTCAAGCATTAGTTATTTCAAGATTGGACAAAAGAAATTCCTTATTGGGCTCACCCAAAAATGCTCCGGTGAAGCCCCTGGCTGATCCAAAATGCTGCAGTTATGATGAGAATTAGCAGTAGAGATCATGTTTCTGCAATTCTATCTTCACTGGCTCTCTGTTAAGAATAGAATTAAAAATATTTCTCCTCACATATAAAGCTCTTAGTGACCAAACTCCATTGGTTCCTAAAGATCTCATCATTCCATATGTTCCAAACAAAATACTTCCCACTGACTGCAGGTTCACTTTTGGTTCCTAGAGTCTCTAAAAGTGGAATTGAAGACAGAACTTTCGGTTATCAGACCTTTCTCTGTAGAACCCACAACAAAGAAGAAACATAGCAACAACCAGAAAAACGAAGAACAACCATGGCAAAAACAAAACAAACAAACAAACAAACAAATAAAACAAACAAACAAACAAAAAACACAACATCCAGCATGGCAGAGTATATACAACTCAGGATGATGGTCTTTATTAACAGAAAAATCCAGAATTGAAAACAATAACGGACTGGAGACAGCGTGAACACAGACTTTATATCCTTCCTTCCAAGTCAGCTTGCTCCCTGATTGGCTACATTCTGTTCCATGTCACAATCCACACAGTCACAACTCACGAGTCATCGCCTTTCCACACACACGTGAAGTCTTTTGTTCGGAAATATTGAACATGTTCAATACTTCCGATTGTGAGTCACAACCCGTTTTGGAGCAGATTGTCAGGATGAATTCGCTCGTAACACACCTCAGACCAAATGATGATTTTATAGGAAAATCTTATAAGACTTAAGATAATCAGGCGTTTGCTGTCCTTCTTCAGGAAGGGGCAAAATCAGGACAAAAACAGCTTTTATCTTTGTGTGTACCTAACCTTAGAAAGGCAAACTGTTAGGCTGTCACCTGAGCAGCTAATCAACCCATCTGCTATGCAAAACAGCATGTGTTAAGTGCAGCCAATCCCGGCTGGGATTGGCTGCACTCTGCATCAATTGCTGCTGCTGAGGCCTCCATCCTTCATTCAGGGCAAGCTGTGTTCTGGCCGACAGCTAGCCCTCTTTGTAGAGACTCTACCTTTTTGTGGTTGTGGATATTGAATTGTGTCTGACCCCTGAGGTCTTGTGTTGAGCCTTTAAGGCCATTTGCTTTAGTTTTTCCTGTGGTTCTGGTTTTCTGTTGTATGGGGATTTGGGCCCGATAGCTCGGTCTGCTTTCACATCAGTTTTTGGTTCGTTATCTTATTTAGTTATTGTGGCTGTTTCTGGTTAGTCCATTCTGTTTTATTTATGTCTTTGTTTTGAGCAGCACCACCTGCCCATCCCTCCTGTTTGTTTGTCATTTCACTTTCCACCAGCCATTGAACAATAAATTCCCTGTCACTCTATTTTACATCTGGGCATCTTGATTTTATGTTACTTCCTCCTTTCCTAGCCGAGCCGGGTCGTAATACAAACATTTTTAATTAATTTGCTTATGTGAACACAGTTAAACTGGATTAACGTAGATCATATAATGGATTTGTTTTAATTGAATTATAATTGGACTACAATCAGAATAAACTGGACTTATCTGTTAAATTGCCTCAAAATGACTTAACGGTGAAAGGGAATACAAATACAGCTGAACTGAACTGAATGTCAAACATCAGTAACACCTACAGTAAGAGTCATAAGTTTGGGCACAGCTCATGGGAAAGTGTCTCCAAACTTTTAGTTGGTGGTGTACATTTAAAACTGCATGCAAGCAATAATGCATTTTTAAACATCATTACAATACAATCATCAAAACAAACTGGTATAAGTAAAAATATAAAGACTTTAGTGCTGCTTTCCATAAAACTCAACATTACCCCACTTATCAGATCATCACACAACATTATTTAACCAAACGTACAACAGTATAAAGCAAAATCTTTACAGCACATAACTGCTTCACATCTCCTTGCCAGCCTGATAAAGAATTTAGGCCTGGTGGATTTCTGGATTACTTTAAATTTCAAACTGCCTCATGCAGTCTAGCATTTCTCCACTGCTTCCATCCCCTTTTCTCCTTTATCTCCACTTTTACTTTGGCACCAAGTCTGATGAGCCCACTGACCTGGAACATACCTCAGCTAAGATGATACCATGCCAGAGCCCAACAGGATTTGGATTTCAGCTTGTGTCTATGTGTGTGATGGTTGTGATTTGCGTAAAACAAGAGGTAAACAAGATTTGGTAGAAGGAAGAGGAAGAAGAGGAGGAGGTTGAGAGCAGATGGGTAGATTACTGATGAGATTCCTCAGGGATGATATCAAATCAAGGTAAGAAGTATTGGGGGGGTTGTAATGATGGACTTGAATGCTGCAGCAGAAAGATAAACAGACTCAGGTGAGATGGCTTTGACTGGTAATTTATGATGAGCCAGACAGCGTCATCCATCAGGCCAGATGTGCTCTGTTCGCTAAACCAGGATCAATAACCTTGTCAAGCTTTGTAGGAGAGAGTGTAAGGAGCCCTTTGCTCTTCTGTTACTGAGCCCATGAGGAGGCTTCTGCTTTTACACCGAATGTGGCCGGAGGGCAGAATGAGGTGTTTGGCTGTGAGTGTGTGTGTGTGAGAAGCAGTGTGTTAAAGTAGAAAATGTACTGCCTGAGGATAGTTCATTCAGATATTTCACAGAAAATGACAATCTGAAGTGTGAGAACAGATTCATCTCACCTTTTATTGGATTCATTCACACTGGATTGAGTTCACCAGTGAGCGAATTCAAAGTAATTACAGAGAATTATTCTTTGTTTATTTTCTGCAAAAGGAGAGAAAGCATGCTAATGCAGAATTGGGGGGGGGGGGGGGGTAACAGCAGGAGTCAAGCACCTCACTTGGATAGCAGAAGCTTAATGCTCTACCCACTGAAGGAGACAAATTCACATGAGAGAGTGTGAAAGAGAAAGGAAGCTGGAGAGACGGATGAAGTGAGAGAGTTTTCCTGTCACAGGAAGAGCAAACAAAGCAGCCAAGGCTGGTACACTGGGAGTGCCTTTGGCTTGTTAGATTACTTAGCAAACATTACACACACTACCAATAGAAAGCAAGAAACTGCACACCACACAGCTCCTTATGCTTAAGGTGTGTCTGTTCTATGGCAGACACAAGAAAGAAATGTTTCAAGACTAACCCATTTTTTTTTCGAAATATATAGAAATTATATACTTATATTAGGTACAATTTTGAGATATATTATGAGTTATATTAATGGCTTTTTCTATTTCATGTTTTACCATTATACCCATTTAAGAGGCTTAGTTACTGGTTACATTAAAAAAAAGATTAACTTAAAGTGACATGGTTTTTCACAGCATCGTTAGTCAAAATGAATAATCCAAAGTGAAAAGTCTGCAAAAAGTGATGCTACATTGGGGCGGCAGTGGCTCAGGAGGTAGAGCAGGTCGTCCAATGATCGGAAGGTCGGCGGTTTGATTCCCGCTCCCGCAGTCATCTGTCGTTGTGTCCTTGGGCAAGACACTTAACCCTCCTTGCCTCCAGTGTTGGCATCGCTGGTGTATGAATGTGTGGATGAATGTTCGGTGATGGTCGGAGAGGCCGTAGGCGCAGACTGGCAGCCACGTTTCCGTCAGCTTGCCCCAGGGCAGCTGTGGCTACACACGTAGCTTACCATCACCAGGTATGAGTGAGGAGTGGATGAATAATGGATTCACACAATGTAAAGCGCTTTGGGTGCCTTGAAAAGCGCTATATAAATCTAATCCATTATTATTATTATTATAAAATAGTAAACATGGCTATATCCCATTTTTTTGGACATGTTGCTGCCATCAAATTCAATGTGAGCTAATATTTTTGAAAATCTCTGTTCTACTGTGAATAAAATCTTGGTTTAAGAGACTTTTTCTACTTTACATTTTTAATACACTTGGACATATACAGATATCCAAGCAGGCATTAAACCATATACTGAGACCTACTCCCTTCCCCCTTTCATTTTTATATATTTGTATTTGCTCTGCGTTGTTAGGTGTATTTTTTGTATTGTTGTATTGTGGTTCTTGTGTATGCACAGTTGTATGTTTGTATGTATGTACGTTATTTATTCCTGCTGGGGCCTCTTGGCCAGGTCTTGTTTGCAAATGAGAACTGGTTCTCAAACATTTTTTTACCTGGTTAAATAAAGGTTAAATAAAAAAAAATAAAATAAACATGGGGCTTAGTTCTTTTTTTCAGCACTTAAATGTAACAATGATACATCTCAAACAACTACAACATTCATGCAAGCTTAAATATTATGATAGAAAAGTTTTGTTAACATGTTTGTAATTGATCATGGACAAATGCCAGGTTTCGTTTTCTACTGTCTGAGTAAATTTAATTTAGCATGTCATCGCCTAAAGGTGCTGCCATGTAGAAAATAAAGCCAATTTTATTTCCACAATAACACCTCTCACCATAAAGAATTAAACTTTATACAAAACATTTATCATAAAGGTTCTAATCAAGGATTGAGGAAAGAAAAAAAAATACCCAGAATAAATTAATATGCACACACATCATGAACACCAGAACTTCATCCCATTTACAAACTACTGCATACAAACTACAAAAAGAAAGTCTGAATATAAAGCTTGAGGGCTAATGAGAGGACGGACAGCACTGACCCTTCTCCTCATTTGGACACTGACTAACAATCAAGAGGACAGACAAACAGACAGCACGGCCTTTGTGCCCAGTAACAATAAGGATCTGTCCCTGCGTGGGATCGGCTGATCTCTTCACTTCTGCTCAGAGGTGGTGAGGACAGAAGAAAGATGGGACAGAGAAGGTCAAACCCAACACAAATGGAGAGATGTACTAATATGATTATATTCACTCTAATCACCAAATTATCACTTTTGTTTTGCAATACAAGCTTTACATGAAGAGAATATACACAGTCAATAAACATTATCTGTGGGCTGACAGTGAATTATTTCACTGAGACAGTGACAACATTTAACTTCCATCGACATGCTTACTGAGTAAGGTGTTGACCAGGATCAAGATACTGAGCTAACAGGGACAGCCAGAAGGATAAACAACGTTCTCAGAACCTAACATGTATCAGGGCTAAAAAGCAGGAGGGCAAATAGATCATTAAAGCCAAATATTTGCCATGGAGGCAAAATGTGCAAATGATTTGCTTGTTAAAATATATTTCCACATGTTTTGCATGTTGGATGCAAGAATGATTTTGGCTTAATTATGATACTGCTGTGAACAGATAAAATATTAATTTACCTATGTGGGCAAGTTTGGAGTGAAGCATTTCTATAAACCACCTTCCTCACCTCTTATGGGATGTAAAATAATTACAATAATGTGACTAACCTTCAGTTAACTATCAAAGTACAGAAAAAATATGTACATGCACTACCAAAATATTTCTACAGCGAACCAATAGCAGAGTCTTAAAAATGGTTTTAATCTGTGACATCAGCACTTCCAATTCTACATTTCATAACTAAGGAGGGCTGTTAAAGAAGGACACAGACAGATATTGTCTCCTGGTCTTTGGGATGCTCTCTGGGATGGTGGGTAGCTGGGACCATTAGCCAGCTGCTCAGGATGTGTACAGTAGACCTATTCTCTTACAACCCACCCATGGGCCATTACTCATTACTCCCGCCTCTTATTCCTCCTCTGCTTCCCTTTCTGATTCTCTCTCCAACCCTCAATGCTAATGTCACACAGAGGGAACATGACATATAGTAGAAAAACTCTCACAGCAGAAAATGTATGCGAGGAAAATGCATCTGAAAGAGTAGGAGGGTGGAGGACTGGCAAACACACAGCAGGACATTTACAAGTGCACAATATCAAACACACTCTCTGCATATTTGACTTAATGGACAGCTTCACTGAGCCAAGTTTAGAAGTTTCAAAAGGAGGAGAAAGCCTTTCAACACAATGTTTTTTCATCATCACTTTAGAAAATAGCTGAGACAGGTGCCAAAAGCAATAGATCTCTGTCCTTTCAGGCTTCACCATCCACAAAAGTGTTCATTACACAAAGAGCTTCAAAGGCAGTTATATTTTTGCAGTGGATTTCTTTTTAAAAGACTAACTTAATCTCCCCTTGTTTATTAGAGTGTAACTTCATCCTCCAGAGAGAAGTTCCTGAAAAGAAATCGAACCTTGAATCTTATTGCTGCCTCGCTGCACAGAAGTCGAACAGCAGAGGCACATTTTATATCATAGCCTACTTTTGTTTGTTAATCAAACATGTAGGTATGTGTAAAAACAAACAAACAAAAAAACAAAAAAAAAAAAAAACACACACGCACATTGAGGCTTTTTTTCTGATTTATGTATAGGAGATGAATAGGAGTGAAGCTACTTGACCCCCATCCTTTTTCTTTCTAGTCTCCTAAGCATTTCTTTAAAATTACTGAAAGCCTAATGGCCCCTTTTTTGTCCATGTAACAAGAAAAACCCAACTTTCTGAAAATCTTTTCAAAAACACTGTATGCCGCTTTAAAATGGATTTACATGAGATATTATTATTTAGTTGATCGATATTTATTACGCCACATCATTTATTTTACTTCTCTGCGGACATCCGCCTTTTCTCGTGATCCCGCTGAAAGTTAAACAAACTCACCTGGAGCGGATTTTCCAGGACCTCAGTTCGGTGAGCCTGAGCGGAGGTTAAAGGAACAGTCGCATTAAGATAACTTGAATTCGCCATGTTTTCCTTATCACGTAACAGGGAACTATCACAGCTCACACATCCTTTCACATCTTAGCTCGCTTTTTATCTCCTCATCCCATCCCAAGCCTCCCACGTCCCCGTCTCTTCAGTGGAAACTCAGAGGGAAAAGTTCCTCAATGTGGACAGGAAAAGGAGTTTGTGATGGCTTCAAGAACAGTTGGGAAAACGGAGCTTTCGTTTAACAAAATTGTAAATACACTCGTAGTTTATGGAAGTTTTAGGTAAGCATATAAGTATATTTTAAGCCGATGCCTGCTTTGATTTGGAGGACAGTTATAGTTAAACTAAACCTTTTTGCGGCAGTAGCACAGAACAGTTAGGTAGGCTTGCAGATTAGAGTTACAACACAACGATGTTCACTTGAATGAGGCACCAACAGGTGCGGTGTTTGGTTGCGCCGATCCAAACTTTTGGCTAATTTTATACTAATTTATTGATAAGATGATTTTGAATATAATTAACTGGGAAAGAAGACCTGATTACTTGAAAAACTGGGGTCAAGACACAAACCGACTGCTTCATGTGCTTCCTGCCTGTAATTTCTCTTTCAAGGTCGAGTGAAGCAGCCCCACAGTGAGAAGATTTATGGTGTTGGGGTTGATGTGGAAAGGGAATTTCATTTTCTGCTTGGCAGAGGTGTTGAACCTCCTGGGTTTTTGATACAGTGCCTGGTGTAAGCTTTATAGGAAGCAATGAAAATTTGACAAATACAAACAACAGAGGCTTTCTACTCAGTTTGGTTCTGTGCTTATAAATCGGTGGGCCTATTAAAGCTAGGGAAAAATAATACCTGCTATTAAAAGTTTAAGTTAAAGCTGATGCCATCTACGGGACATGTTCCGGAAAGCAGAAAAATCTGAGAGAATGGGCAACATTGTAATGTTTTCACTACAGACAACAGGTGTGCTATTGTGGACAAATTTCCTTATTTATTTTGTTCCACTTTTATCCTCCCCTCCTAAAATCAGCTGCACAGAGGACAAAAAGGAAAGAAAAATGGAAAATAAATGAGGATGAACATGAGGCTGGCTACATCAGGCAATAACATCTGATCTCCATTTAGAATGGGTACAGCTGTGGATACGTCCTGGTCAAAGGGATGAGCTGCAATACATTGTTGTCTTGTCTTTTATAGGATCTCATTGATCAGACATCCTTTATGTGAATAGAAGAAAGATGAATGCCTGTTTGTTCTGCTGTGTGCTGAATTTTCAGTATGAACAAAATGTAATATTGCAGATGGAAACAGCTGCTTTCTCTCAAATATAAATGCTGCACTCAGTTCTCTGCTTACAGTGCACTGCCAAGGAGACAAAGCTGGGAAAGTTGTCACCAACAACAAAAATAAAACTAAGTAAAATGATCAAATACTTTGTTATTAGTAAATGATAATCAGTAGTTTTTATTCACCTCTTTGCTTCCCATACAAATTGTCTATCTTCGGGCAACTTTATCATTTTGTCTTTTTGTCACTTTCCATCCCTGAGTGTTGTTTGTTTCCTTACAATAATTCTTTGGCAGTATGATAGAGTTTTATCAAGAAAAGTTTGGTGTCAGTGATGTCGAGTTCCAGCCAAAGCTTGAGTTTAAAAGTGTTGTTTATTGAAACTTTGCAGTAGTTGGATAACCCTGAACAGCATTAACGTTTCAGTTTAGAAAGGAAAAAATAAAAAGAGAGATCATCAGGGTCTCATATTAGACGTCTTTTCATCACCAGAGGGAGGAAAACAGTGAAAGCACAGCATTGTAGCAGAATGTTTGAATTGTAAGTGCACAGCAGATCAGCTCCCACCTGACTTTCAAAACTAAATGAAACTGCAGCGCAGAAATAAATTGCTAGTAGCAATTGTATGTATTTGAGGGCCATTTTCCTTTGTGAGCAGACCTCTACCTTGTGAAAAAGGTGTTATTTTTTTTAAAACTACTATCCTGGAGATGTCTGTATTTACAGATGAGTGTCAAATTAAATGAGAAACCAGCATAAACTGGGTTGGTGCCAGGGCATCAAAGTATCCCAATTCTGCAAGTTTCTATAATAAAACACTACTCTTATAAAAGATGGTCCCTCAATTAGGGTTTCGTGATGGTGGGAGGACAGTGCTAACATGGCTATCCTAAATCCTCCACAATTTTTCAAAAAACTTTGGATCTGGCCAATGTTAATATTGCATGATTAACATATTTGTAACAGGTATTAAACTATTCAGTTGTCCCATGTGCCCACTGGATGGGACTGGTGTCATTGTGGAAGAAACCACTCCCATTATATAAGTAATGTTTCATAATGCAGTAAAGGTGATCACTAGGAGCAATGTATTGTTGATTTGATCCAAGGCAGTGGTTTTTAAACATTTTTCACCAATGTACCACCGTGAAATAATTTTTCTGCCAAGGTCCCTTAACTGATTGGCACTTTGTTTTGTTTTTTTTTGTAAACAGAAATAAACAATGGTGTACCATCACTGCCTAGTTTAATCAAATTTGTATCTAAGAAAAAAAAAAAAAAAAGTATAATTTTAAACACAACTTGCTCAACAATGCCTATCCCCATTTGATCTGTCCTGGCAAACAGCGTCATCTGACAAAGGCACAGATTTGAGTTTTCCCCACTGTGTTTTTGCTAGCATCGTCTCTGTACAGCTGTGACAGGCAGTAGTTGGTATTCAGAAGTTGTGAATGTTTTCAGCTTCCAGGGCTTTTGATGACGTGGTTGCAATTTTTCACATTCAGCAAATTTTTTGCTAACTAACATGACAGGAATGCTTTACAGTAAAATGCTGCTGGAGATGAGCTGGCTTCATGTTGCTGTTAGCAAGTTTCTCCCCACATAAGAACCAATGTCAGGGTGTGTAGAGGATGAGGACCCAAATGCAGAGTGAGGAGGCAGGAGGCAACTAGAGACACAAACATGACACGGTGGAAACAGTGGCAATGATCAGGCAGAAAACAAATTAAACCAAGTGGTATAAAACACAGATGTAAACTACAGGACAGAGAACAGGAAGTTAACACAAAGTGATAAAACTTACAAATTAAGGAAACAAGGAAACAAGATAACCAAGAGTCAGAGATGACCAAGAACAGAAACTAAAGAACAAACTAGAAAAGGAAATTAACACAGAGATAGCCTACAAAAATAAAACAGAAAACCAGGACAATGTTGTAGAAAAGAAATGATCAAGTCTCGATGAGGGAAGTTTAACAAAGTTCATTAAAAAGAGAAATAAAACTTGTACAAGGAGAGCACCATACAGACCCTCACAGAGTCCGGTGAGGTTCTGAAGTACAGAGACAAAGGGAAAATGTATTTACTATTCTTGTTAAGACCAGAACCTCTTACACGGCCTGGTATGGTCCACATAAGATGCACTTCCCCCACTTTCTCTCCTTAACCTTGCCGGTGTCCTGTCTGTGCAGCTCAGTGTCTTTCACCAAGCACATATTGTTCCATCAGGGGACGAGCTGAACTTGTACACAGTAAGAATATAAATATTGAAATGATGAAAATGTTTAATAAGGATTAATAAAAAGATTAATAAAGAAATTTATTCTATAACAGCAACTTAAGAACAGAAATTAAACAACAACCCAAGCAAACCCCACAGACCATGACACACAATGACTTTGGTGGATTGACTTTCATGAACATAAATCCAAGTGAACTGTATTCATCTAAATACTTGTGGAACGATGATGCCATGTGCCAGAATATGTGAATAGTCCTGGTAGGTAGGTAGGTGAACTGATACAATTGTTTTGATACAATTAATTAAACCTAATACTAAATATACATTTTAGCTTATAAACTTATTTGTAGATTTTACTGAAATATTTATTACAGGATTATTATACATTCTGCATGGCCACAGTTTTTATTATAATGTCTTTATTCTATTTCTCACATACCCCCTATAGAGTGTCTCGATGTACTGCAAGGAGTACAAGGAACAGTGCTCTATGGGGACCAGTTGCCCTAAACTATGCTACGATAAGGCAAGTAAAGGCAAGGAGTTTATTTGTGTAGCACATTTCATTTACACAACAATTCAAAGTGCATTACATAAAACATTAAAAGCATTACAGATATTAAGAAGTAGTTAAAAGCAGCAACAAATGGCAAGAATCACAATAAAATCATAAATTACATTAAATGATTAAAAGCAAGATAAGTTCAAACGTTACTGTGTAGATTTCATGCATAGGCGCATAAGAAAAAAATGTTTTTAATCTGGATTTAAAAGTGTCAACATTTGCACTAGTTGACCAGAGTTTTTGTATCTAAAAGCTATGCTAAGTTTATATTCTCTGAACATTTCACGGATGTATTCTTGGTCTAACCCATACTGGGATTTGTAAAAGATCAGAAGGGTTTAAAAATCTATTCTGTGACTATCTAGGAGACTAAACTTTTAATTCAGTTGATGTTTCTGAGCTGGTAAAAAGCTTCTTAGTGACAGCTTTGATGTGGCTGCCGAAAGTCAGATCAGAGTCTATCAACACTCCAAGGTTATGAACTTGGTCGGTGATTTTAAGAGCCTGAGTCTCCAGGTGTTTACTAATGTTGACCCTCATCTCCTTGATAGCAAACAGAATAATCTCAGCTTTGTCTTCATTTAATTGTAGAAAATTCTCCCTCATCCAGGTGTTTATTTGCTCCAGACACTGACAACATTAGTCTATTGGGCTGCAGTCGTCTGGTGACAGAGACACATAAAGTTGGGTATCATCTACATAACTTTGATAATTAAGTTCTGTAATATTTGACCCAATGGGAGCATATACTAGTCGAACAGAAGAGGTCCAAGGACTGACTCCTGTGGACTCCACAAGTCATGATCACTTGCTCGGATTCATAGCTGCCGATCATAACAAAATAACTCTGGCCTTCTAAATAGGATCTGAACCAGTTAAGAAGTGCTGCAGAAAGTCCAACCCAGTGTTCCAGCCAGTGCAATAGGATTCTGTGATCTACAGTATCAAACGCAGCACTGAGATCCAGCAGAACCAGGACCGATACTTGACCACAATCAGTATTCAACCTAATGTCATTTAACACTTTGACCAGAGCTGTTTGAGAGCTGTGATAAGGTCGGAAGCCGGACTGAAATTTATCAAGATTTCCACTTTTATTTAAAAAGTCATAAGGCTGGTGAAAAACAACTTTCTCGATAATCTTGGATAAGAAAGAGAGGTTAGAGAAAGGTCTATAGTTGTTCATTATAGAGGCGTCTGGAGTTCTTTTCTTTGGGAGTGGCTTAATAGCAGCTATCTTTAGGGACTTGGGAAAAATGCCTTTAACAGCTGCTAGCATTATATATTCTTGTTTTATATATTATCTTCCAACACTAGTGTATAATGTTTGAATAACCAAACAGCTTTAATCCATTGACTCACATGAAAGGGCATTCACATGAAACTGCTGCTAGCATAACACATGCTTATTATATTCATGCTTTTTGCTTTACTAATATCAAGTTAACTGAACACATTTAATAAGAACTTCCAAGAAAAGCCAGATATTTTTAAAATCTGAGTGTTTTCATTTCAGTTTACATTTAAAAAATTCAAGACAAAGAGCTACAATAAGCTAGCTTAATGGAGCATAAAAGCTAGCAACAGCTGTACAGCTGCTAGCATGATATATGCCTGTTTCATATATTATCTTCCCACACATTTTATGTAGTAATGTCAGAATGACCAAACAACTTTGATCCATTAACTCACATGAAATGGCACTACATGGAAACAATGAAATCCTTCTTAAAGTAAGTGTTTTCTTTCAAATGTAAGCATTAGAATTCAGAGACAGGATGTTGGAACACGAACAAACAGCAAATGCTGAACGGCTGCTAGCATAGCACATTCTTATTATATTCATGTTGTTTGCTTTACTAATATCAAGTTAACTGAACACATTTAATAAGAACTTTTAAGAAAAGCCAGATATTTTTAAAATCTGAGTGTTTTCATTTCAGTTTACATTTAAAAAATTCAAGACAAAGAGTTACAGTAAGCTAGCTTAATGGAGCATAAAAGCTAGCAACAGCTGAACGGCAGCTAGCATAGCACATGCTTATTATATTCATGCTTAACTAATCTCAAGTTAACTGAACACATGAACTTTTAAGAGAAGCCAAATATTTTTAAAATCTGAGTGTTTTCATTTCAGTTTACATTTAAAAAATTCAAGACAAAGAGCTACAATAAGCTAGCTTAATGGAGCATAAAAGCTAGCAACAGCTGTACAGCTGCTAGCATGATATATGCCTCTTTTATATATTATCGTCCCACAAATTTTATGTAGTAATGTCAGAATGACCAAACAACTTTGATCCATTAACTCACATGAAATGGCACTACATGGAAACAATGAAATCCTTTCTTATAGTGTTTTCTTTCAAATGTAAGCATTAGAATTCAGAGACAGGATGTTGGAACACGAACAAATAGCAAATGCTGAATGGCTGCTAGCATAGCACATGCTTATTATATTCATGCTTAACTAATCTCAAGTTAACTGAACACATGAACTTTTGAGAGAAGCCAAATATTTTTAAAATCTGAGTGTTTTCATTTCAGTTTACATTTAAAAAATTCAAGACAAAGAGCTACAATAAGCTAGCTTAATGGAGCATAAAAGCTAGCAACAGCTGTACAGCTGCTAGCATGATATATGCCTGTTTCATATATTATCTTCCCACACATTTTATGTAGTAATGTCAGAATGACCAAACAACTTTGATCCATTAACTCACATGAAATGGCACTACATGGAAACAATGAAATCCTTCTTAAAGTAAGTGTTTTCTTTCAAATGTAAGCATTAGAATTCAGAGACAGGATGTTGGAACACGAACAAACAGCAAATGCTGAACGGCTGCTAGCATAGCACATTCTTATTATATTCATGTTGTTTGCTTTACTAATATCAAGTTAACTGAACACATTTAATAAGAACTTTTAAGAAAAGCCAGATATTTTTAAAATCTGAGTGTTTTCATTTCAGTTTACATTTAAAAAATTCAAGACAAAGAGTAACAGTAAGCTAGCTTAATGGAGCATAAAAGCTAGCAACAGCTGAACGGCAGCTAGCATAGCACATGCTTATTATATTCATGCTTAACTAATCTCAAGTTAACTGAACACATGAACTTTTAAGAGAAGCCAAATATTTTTAAAATCTGAGTGTTTTCATTTCAGTTTACATTTAAAAAATTCAAGACAAAGAGCTACAATAAGCTAGCTTAATGGAGCATAAAAGCTAGCAACAGCTGTACAGTTGCTAGCATGATATATGCCTGTTTCATATATTATCTTCCCACACATTTTATGTAGTAATGTCAGAATGACCAAACAACTTTGATCCATTAACTCACATGAAATGGCACTACATGGAAACAATGAAATCCTTCTTATAGTAAGTGTTTTCTTTCAAATGTAAGCATTAGAATTCAGAGACAGGATGTTGGAACACAAACAAATAGCAAATGCTGAACGGCTGCTAGCATAGCACATGCTTATTATATTCATGTTGTTTGCTTTACTAATATCAAGTTAACTGAACACATTTAATAAGAACTTTTAAGAAAAGCCAGATATTTTTAAAATCTGAGTGTTTTCATTTCAGTTTACATTTAAAAAATTCAAGACAAAGAGTTACAGTAAGCTAGCTTAATGGAGCATAAAAGCTAGCAACAGCTGAACGGCAGCTAGCATAGAACATGCTTATTATATTCATGCTTAACTAATATCAAGTTAACTGAACACATGAACTTTTAAGAGAAGCCAAATATTTTTAAAATCTGAGTGTTTTCATTTCAGTTTACATTTAAAAAATTCAAGACAAAGAGCTACAATAAGCTAGCTTAATGGAGCATAAAAGCTAGCAACAGCTGTACAGCTGCTAGCATGATATATGCCTGTTTCATATATTATCTTCCCACACATTTTATGTAGTAATGTCAGAATGACCAAACAACTTTGATCCATTAACTCACATGAAATGGCACTACATGGAAACAATGAAATCCTTCTTAAAGTAAGTGTTTTCTTTCAAATGTAAGCATTAGAATTCACAGACAGGATGTTGGAACACGAACAAATAGCAAATGCTGAACGGCTGCTAGCATAGCACATTCTTATTATATTCATGTTGTTTGCTTTACTAATATCAAGTTAACTGAACACATTTAATAAGAACTTTTAAGAAAAGCCAGATATTTTTTAAATCTGAGTGTTTTCATTTCAGTTTACATTTAAAAAATTCAAGACAAAGAGTTACAGTAAGCTAGCTTAATGGAGCATAAAAGCTAGCAACAGCTGAACGGCAGCTAGCATAGCACATGCTTATTATATTCATGCTTAACTAATCTCAAGTTAACTGAACACATGAACTTTTAAGAGAAGCCAAATATTTTTAAAATCTGAGTGTTTTCATTTCAGTTTACATTTAAAAAATTCAAGACAAAGAGCTACAATAAGCTAGCTTAATGGAGCATAAAAGCTAGCAACAGCTGTACACCTGCTAGCATGATATACGCTTGTTTTATATATTATCTTCCCACACATTTTATGTAATAATGTCAGAATGACCAAACAACTTTGATCCATTAACTCACATGAAATTGCACTACATGGAAACAATGAAATCCTTCTTAAAGTAAGTGTTTTATTTCAAATGTAAGCATTAGAATTCGGAGACAGGATGTTGGAACACGAACAAATAGCAAATGCTGAACAGCTGCTAGCATAGCACATGCTTATTATATTCATGTTGTTTGCTTTACTAATATCAAGTTAACTGAACACATTTAATAAGAACTTTTAAGAAAAGCCAGATATTTTTAAAATCTGAGTGTTTTCATTTCAGTTTACATTTAAAAAATTCAAGACAAAGAGTTACAGTAAGCTAGCTTAATGGAGCATAAAAGCTAGCAACAGCTGAACGGCTGCTAGCATAGCACATGCTTATTATATTCATGCTTAACTAATATCAAGTTAACTGAACACATGAACTTTTAAGAGAAGCCAAATATTTTTAAAATCTGAGTGTTTTCATTTCAGTTTACATTTAAAAAAATTCAAGACAAAGAGCTACAATAAGCTAGCTTAATGGAGCATAAAAGCTAGCAACAGCTGTACAGCTGCTAGCATGATATATGCCTGTTTCATATATTATCTTCCCACACATTTTATGTAGTAATGTCAGAATGACCAAACAACTTTGATCCATTAACTCACATGAAATGGCACTACATGGAAACAATGAAATCCTTCTTAAAGTAAGTGTTTTCTTTCAAATGTAAGTATTAGAATTCAGAGACAGGATGTTGGAATACGAACTAATAGCAAATGCTGAACGGCTGCTAGCATAGCACATGCTCATTATATTCATGCTTAACTAATATCAAGTTAACTGAACACATGAACTTTTAAGAGAAGCCAAATATTTTTAAAATCTGAGTGTTTTCATTTCAGTTTACATTTAAAAAATTCAAGACAAAGAGCTACAATAAGCTAGCTTAATGGAGCATAAAAGCTAGCAACAGCTGTACAGTTGCTAGCATGATATATGCCTGTTTTATATATTATCTTCCCACACATTTTATGTAGTAATGTCAGAATGACCAAACAACTTTGATCCATTAACTCACGTGAAATGGCACTACATGGAAACAATGAAATCCTTCTTAAAGTAAGTGTTTTCTTTCAAATGTAAGCATTAGAATTCAGAGACAGGATGTTGGAACACGAACAAATAGCAAATGCTGAACGGCTGCTAGCATAGCACATGCTTATTATATTCATGCTTAACTAATATCAAGTTAACTGAACACATGAACTTTTAAGAGAAGCCAAATATTTTTAAAATCTGAGTGTTTTCATTTCAGTTTACATTTAAAAAATTCAAGACAAAGAGCTACAATAAGCTAGCTTAATGGAGCATAAAAGCTAGCAACAGCTGTACAGCTGCTAGCATGATATATGCCTGTTTTATATATTATCTTCCCACACATTTTATGTAGTAATGTCAGAATGACCAAACAACTTTGATCCATTAACTCACATGAAATGGCACTACATGGAAACAATGAAATCCTTCTTATAGTAAGTGTTTTCTTTCAAATGTAAGCATTAGAATTCAGAGACAGGATGTTGGAACACGAACAAATAGCAAATGCTGAACAGCTGCTAGCATAGCACATTCTTATTATATTCATGTTGTTTGCTTTACTAATATCAAGTTAACTGAACACATTTAATAAGAACTTTTAAGAAAAGCCAGATATTTTTTAAATCTGAGTGTTTTCATTTCAGTTTACATTTAAAAAATTCAAGACAAAGAGTTACAGTAAGCTAGCTCAATGGAGCATAAAAGCTAGCAACAGCTGAACGGCTGCTAGCATAGCACATGCTTATCATATTAATGCTTATCTAATATCAAGTTAACTGAACACATGAACTTTTAAGAGAAGCCAAATATTTTTAAAATCTGAGTGTTTTCATTTCAGTTTACATTTAAAAAATTCAAGACAAAGAGCTACAATAAGCTAGCTCAATGGAGCATAAAAGCTAGCAACAGCTGTACACCTGCTAGCATGATATACGCTTGTTTTATATATTATCTTCCCACACATTTTATGTAGTAATGTCAGAATGACCAAACAACTTTGATCCATTAACTCACATGAAATTGCACTACATGGAAACAATGAAATCCTTCTTAAAGTAAGTGTTTTCTTTCAAATGTAAGCATTAGAATTCAGAGACAGGATGTTGGAACACGAACAAATAGCAAATGCTGAACGGCTGCTAGCATAGCACATTCTTATTATATTCATGTTGTTTGCTTTACTAATATCAAGTCAACTGAACACATTTAATAAGAACTTTTAAGAAAAGCCAGATATGATGCGTACATTTACACTGAGTACATTTACAAGAAAGGTCAGAGCAGACTCTACTTCTTAAGGAAGCTTAGATCTTTTAACGTCTGCACCAAAATGTTGCAAATGTTCTACAGGTCTGTTGTTGAAAGTGCAATCAGCTTTGCAGCAATCTGCTGGGGCAGCGGCATCAGAACCAGAGACTTGAAAAGAATTAAGAAACTGATCAAGAAAGCCGGTTCTGTGCTTGGAGTAACTCTTGAGCCGCTGGAGTTGATCATCAAAAAAAGAATTCTGTACAAGCTGACGAAGATAATGGAAGATCCTTCACACCCTCTACACAACGCCGTGACGAAACAACAGAGTGTGTTCAGTGGGAGGCTTGTTCAAGTCCGATGCAAGACAGAGAGATACAGAAGATCCTTCCTTCCAGCAGCTATCAGGCTGAAGAACAATGCCCTTAATTAATTAATGTGATTGTTTTACTAAAAAATTACTACTACTACAATATTGAATTTCCCTTTGGGATTAATAAAGTATTTTTCATTTCATTTCATTCATTTAAAAAATTCAAGACAAAGAGTTACAGTAAGCTAGGTAATGGAGCATAAAAGCTAGCAACAGCTGAACGGCAGCTAGCATAGCACATTCTTATTATATTCATGTTGTTTGCTTTACTAATATCAAGTTAACTGAACACATTTAATAAGAACTTTTAAGAAAAGCCAGATATTTTTAAAATCTGAGTGTTTTCATTTCAGTTTACATTTAAAAAATTCAAGACAAAGAGCTACAATAAGCTAGCTTAATGGAGCATAAAAGCTAGCAACAGCTGTACACCTGCTAGCATGATATACGCTTGTTTTATATATTATCTTCCCACACATTTTATGTAGTAATGTCAGAATGACCAAACAACTTTGATCCATTAACTCACATGAAATTGCACTACATGGAAACAATGAAATCCTTCTTAAAGTAAGTGTTTTCTTTCAAATGTAAGCATTAGAATTCAGAGAAAGGATGTTGGAACACGAACAAATAGCAAATGCTGAACGGCTGCTAGCATAGCACATGCTTATTATATTCATGTTGTTTGCTTTACTAATATCAAGTTAACTGAACACATTTAATAAGAACTTTCAAGAAAAGCCAGATATTTTTAAAATCTAAGGGTTTTCAGTTCAGTTTACATTTAAAAATTCAAGACAAATGGCTACAATAAGCTAGCTTAGTAGAGCATTAAAGCTAGCAACAGCTGTACAACTGCTAGCATGATATATGCCTGTTTTATATATTATCTTCCCATACATTTTATGTAGTAATGTCAGAATGACCAAACAACTTTGATCCATTAACTCACATGAAATGGCACTACATGGAAACAATGAAATCCTTCTTAAAGTAAGTGTTTTCTTTCAAATGTAAGTATTAGAATTCAGAGACAGGATGTTGGAACACGAACAAATAGCAAATGCTGAACGGCTGCTAGCATAGCACATGCTTATTATATTCATGCTTAACTAATATCAAGTTAACTGAACACATGAACTTTTAAGAGAAGCCAAATATTTTTAAAATCTGAGTGTTTTCATTTCAGTTTACATTTAAAAAATTCAAGACAAAGAGCTACAATAAGCTAGCTTAATGGAGCATAAAAGCTAGCAACAGCTGTACAGCTGCTAGCATGATATATGCCTGTTTCATATATTATCATCCCACACATTTTATGTAGTAATGTCAGAATGACCAAACAACTTTGATCCATTAACTCACATGAAATGGCACTACATGGAAACAAAGAAATCCTTCTTATAGTAAGTGTTTTCTTTCAAATGTAAGCATTAGAATTCAGAGACAGGATGTTGGAACACGAACAAATAGCAAATGCTAAACGGCTGCTAGCATAGCACATTCTTATTATATTCATGTTGTTTGCTTTACTAATATCAAGTTAACTGAACACATTTAATAAGAACTTTTAAGAAAAGCCAGATATTTTTTAAATCTGAGTGTTTTCATTTCAGTTTACATTTAAAAAATTCAAGACAGAGAGTTACAGTAAGCTAGCTCAATGGAGCATAAAAGCTAGCAACAGCTGAACGGCTGCTAGCATAGCACATGCTTATCATATTAATGCTTATCTAATATCAAGTTAACTGAACACATGAACTTTTAAGAGAAGCCAAATATTTTTAAAATCTGAGTGTTTTCATTTCAGTTTACATTTAAAAAATTCAAGACAAAGAGCTACAATAAGCTAGCTTAATGGAGCATAAAAGCTAGCAACAGCTGTACACCTGCTAGCATGATATACGCTTGTTTTATATATTATCTTCCCACACATTTTATGTAGTAATGTCAGAATGACCAAACAACTTTGATCCATTAACTCACATGAAATTGCACTACATGGAAACAATGAAATCCTTCTTAAAGTAAGTGTTTTCTTTCAAATGTAAGCATTAGAATTCAGAGAAAGGATGTTGGAACACGAACAAATAGCAAATGCTGAACGGCTGCTAGCATAGCACATGCTTATTATATTCATGCTTAACTAATATCAAGTCAACTGAACACATGAACTTTTAAGAGAAGCCAAATATTTTTAAAATCTGAGTGTTTTCATTTCAGTTTACATTTAAAAAATTCAAGACAAAGAGCTACAATAAGCTAGCTTAATGGAGCATAAAAGCTAGCAACAGCTGTACAGCTGCTAGCATGATATATGGCTGTTTCATATATTATCTTCCCACACATTTTATGTAGTAATGTCAGAATGACCAAACAACTTTGATCCATTAACTCACATGAAATGGCACTACATGGAAACAATGAAATCCTTCTTATAGTAAGTGTTTTCTTTCAAATGTAAGCATTAGAATTCAGAGACAGGATGTTGGAACACGAACAAAAAGCAAATACTGAACGGCTGCTAGCATAGCACATGCTTATTATATTCATGCTTAACTAATATCAAGTTAACTGAACACATGAACTTTTAAGAGAAGCCAAATATTTTTAAAATCTGAGTGTTTTCATTTCAGTTTACATTTAAAAAATTCAAGACAAAGAGCTACAATAAGCTAGCTTAATGGAGCATAAAAGCTAGCAACAGCTGTACAGCTGCTAGCATGATATATGCCTGTTTTATATATTATCTTCCCACACATTTTATGTAGTAATGTCAGAATGACCAAACAACTTTGATCCATTAACTCACATGAAATGGCACTACATGGAAACAATGAAATCCTTCTTATAGTAAGTGTTTTCTTTCAAATGTAAGCATTAGAATTCAGAGACAGGATGTTGGAACACGAACAAATAGCAAATGCTGAACAGCTGCTAGCATAGCACATTCTTATTATATTCATGTTGTTTGCTTTACTAATATCAAGTTAACTGAACACATTTAATAAGAACTTTTAAGAAAAGCCAGATATTTTTTAAATCTGAGTGTTTTCATTTCAGTTTACATTTAAAAAATTCAAGACAAAGAGTTACAGTAAGCTAGCTCAATGGAGCATAAAAGCTAGCAACAGCTGAACGGCTGCTAGCATAGCACATGCTTATCATATTAATGCTTATCTAATATCAAGTTAACTGAACACATGAACTTTTAAGAGAAGCCAAATATTTTTAAAATCTGAGTGTTTTCATTTCAGTTTACATTTAAAAAATTCAAGACAAAGAGCTACAATAAACTAGCTTAATTGAGCATAAAAGCTAGCAACAACTGTACAGCTGCTAGCATGATATATGTTTGTTTCACTGTAATGTACGTCTGTATTTAATGTACGTTTCTGTTTGATGTATGGCTGTCTTTAATGTAAGTCTGTCTTTCAAATCAGTCTGTTATTAATGTACGTCTGTCATTAATGTTCGTCTGTTTTTGATGTACGTCTGTCTTTGATCTAAGTCTGTCTGTGATGTAATCTGTCTTTGATGTAAGTCTGTCTTTTATGTAATCTGTCTTTGATGTAAGTCTATCTTTGATGTCAGTCTGTCATTAATGTACGTCTGTCATTAATGTGCGTCTGTCTTTAACCTACATCTGTCTTTAATGTACGTCTATCTTTGATGTCAGTCTGTCATTAATGTACATCTGTATTTAAATTAAGTCTGTCATTAATTTGTGTCTGTCTTTGATGTACATCTGTTTTTGATGTCAGTCTGTCTTAATGTAGGCCTGTCTTTAATGTAAGTTTTTCTTTGATGTCAGTCTGTCTTTAAGTCTGTCATTAATGTACGTCTCTGTTTGATGTATGTCTGTCTTTGATCTAAGTCTGTCTTTGATGTTCGTCTGTTTCTAATGTAAGTCTGTCATTAATGTATGTCTCTGTTTGATGTACGTCTGTCTTTGATCTAAGTCTGAATTTGATGTAAGTCTGTCTTTGATGTCAGTCTGTCATTAATGTACATCTGAAGTTATTGTAAGTCTGTCTTTGATGTCAGTCTCCTATTAATGTACGTCTGTCTTTAATGTATGTCTCTGATGCACGTCTGTCTTTACTGTACGTCTGTCTATATTGTAAGTCTGTCTTTGATGTACTACTGTCTTTGATGTACGTCTGTCTTTGATATACGTATATATAATGTTTGTCTTTCTTTGATGTCAGTCTGTCGTTAATGTACGTCTGTCTATGACATTTGTCTGTCGTTAAGTCTGTCGTTAATGTACATCTCTTTTTGATGCACGTCTGTCTCTAATGTAAATCTGTCATCAATGTACATTTCTGTTTGATGTACGTCTATCTTTGATGTCAGTCGGATATTAATGTACGTCTGTCATTAATGTTCGTCTGTCGTAAATGTAAGTCTGTCTTTAATGTACGTCTATCTTTGATGTCAGTCTGTCATTAATATACGTCTGTATTTAAAGTGAGTCTGTTAGTAATTTGTGTCTGTCTTTGATGTAAGTTTGTCTTTGATACAAGTCTGTCTTTCATCTACCTCTCTCTTTAATTTAAATCTGTCTTTAATATACATCTATTATAATGTACGTCTGGTTTTGATGTCAGTCTGTCTTTAACGTAAGTCTGTCTGTAATGTAAGTCTCTCTTTGATGTACTTCTGTCTTTGTTGTATGTCTGTATTTGATGTAAGTTTGTCATTAATGTATGTCTGTCTTTAATGTATGTCTGTCTTTAATATGTAAAGTTAATCTTGTGTGTCTTGTTCAGTGGTGGTCATTTTTCAGCCTTCCTTGGACATGTCCCTGAGTATTGCACACCTTGTGCTTCTTGGCACTCCAGTGATGTTGCAGCTCTGACATATGGCAAAACTGGTGGCCTATGGCATCTTGGCAGCTTCACGCTTGATTTTCCTCAGTTCATGGGCAGTTATTTTGATTTACATCTGTCTTTAATGTACGTCTATCTTTAATGTAAGTCTCTCTTTGATGTACGTTTGTCTTTGATCTACTTCTGTCTTTGATGTACGTCTGTAATTGATGTATGTCTGTCATTAATGTATGTCTGTCTTTAATGTACGTCTCTGTTTGATGTATGTCTGTCTTTGATCTAAGTCTGTAATTGACATACGTCTGTCATTATTGTACATCTGTCATTAATGTACGTCTGTCTTTGATGTCAGTCTGTCTTTAATGTAAATCTGTCTTTAATGTCAGTCCGTCATTAATATACGTCTGTCTTTAATGTATGTCTGTCTTAAATGTTTGTCTGTCTTTAATTTAAGTCTGTCTTTATTTCAGTCTGTTATTAACGTACGTCTGTCATTAATGTACGTCCGTCTTTATTGTTTGTCTGTCTTCAATCTACGTCTTTCTTTAATGTATGTCAATCTGTGATATACCTCTGTCTTTAATGTAAGTCTCTCTTTGATATACGTCTCTCTTTGATGTACTTCTGTCTTTGATGTACGTCTATATTTAATATAAGTTTTTCTTTGATGTCCGTCTGTTATTAATGCACGTCCGTCTTTAATGTACGTCTGTCTTTAATGTACGTCTGACTTTGATGTCAGTCTGTTTTTCATGTAAGTCTGTTTTAAATGTACGTCTTTCTTTGATTTCAGTCTGTCTTTATGTCTGTCTTTAATGTACGTCTGTTTTTTATGTCAGTCTATCTTTAAGTCTGTCATTAATGTAAGTTTGTTTTTATGTAGTCTGTCTTTGATGCATGTCTGTATTTATTGTATGTCTATCTTTGATTTACATCTGTCTTTAATGTACGTATGTCTTTAATGTAAGTCTCTCTTTGATGTATGTCTGTCTTTAATTTAAGTCTGTCTTTATTTCAGTCTGTTATTAATGTATGTCTGTCTTTAATGTTCATCTGTCTCTAATGTAAGTCTGTCATTAATGTACGTCTGTCTTTATTGTAAGTCTGTCTTTGATGTACTTCTATCTTTGATGTAGGTCTGTCTTTGATGTCAGTCTGTCATTAATGTACTCTGTATTTAATCTAAGTCTGTCATTAATTTTTGTCTGTCTTTGATGTACGCCTGTATTTGATGTCAGTCTGTCTTAATGTATGTCTGTCTTTAATTTAAGTCTGTCATTAATGTACGTCTCTATTTAATGTACGTCTGTGATTAATTTACGTCTGTCTTTGATGTCAGTCTGTCTTTGATGTTCGTCTGTATTTGATGTAAGTTTGTCATTAATGTATGTCTGTCTTTAATGTATGTCTGTCTTTAATATGTAAAGTTAATGTTGTGTGTCCTGTTCAGTGGTGGTTGTTTTTCAGCCTTCCTTACCTTGGACATGTCCCTGAGCATTGCACACCTTGTGCTTCTTGGCACTCCAGTGATGTTGCAGCTCTGACATATGGCAAAACTGGTGGCCTATGGCATCTTGGCAGCTTCACGCTTGATTTTCCTCAGTTCATGGGCAGTTATTTTGCGCCTTATTTTTTCAACACGCTTCTTGCGACCCTGTTGACTATTTTGAATGAAACGCTTGATTGTTCAGTGATCACTCCTCAAAAGCTTGGCAAATTTAAGAGTGCTGCATCCCTCTGCAAGACATCCCACTATTTTTGACTTTTCAGAGTCCGTCAAATCTCTCTTCTGACCCATTTTGCCAAAGGAATGGAAGTTACCTAATAATTATGCACACCTGATATAGGGTGTTGATGTCATTAGACCACACCCCTTCTCATTACAGAGATGCAAATCACCTGATATGCTTAATTGTAATTAATGTACTTCTGTCTTTGATGTACGTCTGTATTTGATGTAAGTTTGCCATTAATGTAAGTCTGTCTTTAATGTTCGTCTGTCTTTGATGTACGTCTGTCTTAAATGTACGTCTCTGTTTGATGTATGTCTTTTTTTTTATCTAAGCCTGTCGTTAATGTAAGTCTGTCTTTGATATCAGTCTATCATTAATGTACTTCTGTCTTTATTGTAAGTCTGTCATTAATGCACGTCTGTCTTTAATGTACGTCTCTGTTTGATGTACGTCTGTCTTTGATCTAAGTCTGTGATTGATGTATGTCTTTCTTTGATGTCAGTCTGTCTTTAAGTCTGTCTTTAATGTAAGCTTGTCTGTGATATCGGTCTGTCTTTAAGTCTGTCATTAATGTACGTCTCTGATGTACGTCTGTCTTTGACGTAAGTCTGTCTTTAATGTATGTCTGTCTTTGATGTACTACTGTCTTTGATGTATGTCTGTCTTTGATGTACGTCTATCTTTGATGTCAGTCTGTTATTAATGTACGTCTGGATTTAATGTAAGTCTTTCTTTGATGTCAGTCTGTCATTAATGTATGTCTCTGTTTGATGTACGTCTGTCTTTGATGTACGTCTGTCTTTAATATATGTCTCTGTTTGATGTACGTCTGTTTTTGATCTAATTGTGTCTTTATTGTAAGTCTGTCAGTAATGTACGTTTGTCATCAATTTGTGTCTGTCTTTAATATACATATGTCTTTAATTTAATCTGTCACTAATGTGCGTCTGTCTTTGATGTACGTCTCATTTTTATGTCAGTCTGTCTTTGATGTACGTCTGTCTTTGATCTAAGTCTGTCATTAATGTATGTCTGTCTTTAATATAAGTCTGTCATTAATGTACGTTTGTCTTCATTGTAAGTCTGTCATTAATGTACGTCTGTCTTTATGTACGTCTGTCTTTGATGTAAGTCTCTCTTTAATGTACGTCTGTTTTTGATATCGGTCTGTCTTTAAATCTGTCATTAATGTACGTCAGTCTTTAATGTACTTCTCTGTTTGATGTACATCTGTCTTTGATCTAAGTCTGTGTTTGATGTAAGTCTGTCTTTGATATACTACTGTATTTGATGTACGTCTGTCTTTCATGTGAGTTTGTCATTAATATATGTCTGTCTTTAATATAAGTCTGTCATTGATTTCAGTCTTTCATTAATGTAAGTCTGTCTTTAATGTTCCTCTGTCTCTAATTTAAGTCTGTCAGTAAGGTACGTCTCTGTTTGATGTACGTCTGTCTTTGATATAAATCTGTGTTTGATATAAGTCTGTCTTTGATGTACGTCTGTCTTTATTGAAAGTCTGTTATCAATGTACGTTTGTCTTTGATATCGGTCTGTTTTTAATGTAAGTCTGTCATTATTGTACGTCTCTGTTTGATGTACGTCTGCCTTTGATCTAAGTCTTTCTTTGATCTAAGTCTGTCATTAATGTATGTCCGTCTTTAATGTAGGTCTGTCTTTAATATAAGTCTGTGTTTGATTTCAGTCTGTTAATAATTTACGTCTGTCTTTAATGTTCGTCTGTCTCTAATGTAAGTCTGTCATTAATGTATGTCTGTCTTTAATATAAGTCTGTCTTTAATTTCAGTCTGTTATTAATGTACCTCTGTCTTTAATGTTCTTCTGTCTCTAATGGAAGTCTGTCATTAACGCACGTCTCTGTTTGATGTACATCTGTCTTTGATCTAAGTCTGTGTTTGATGTAAGTCTGTCATCTATGTACGTCTGTCTTTATTGTATGTCTGTCATGAATGTGCGTCTGTGTTTAATGTACGTCTCTGTTTGATGTACGTCTGTCTTTGATGGAAGTTTGTTTTATGTACTACTTACTTTAATGTAAGTCTGTCTTTGATATCAGTCTGTATTAATGTACGTCTGTCATTAATGTACGTCTGTCGTTAATGTAAGTCTTTCTTTAATGTACGTCTGTCATTAATCTACGTCTGTCAATAATGTATGTCTGTCTCTAATGTTTGTCTGTCTTTAATTTAAGTCTGTCTTTATTTCAGTCTGTTATTAACGTACGTCTGTCATTAATGTACGTCCGTCTTTATTGTTTGTCTGTCTTTAATGTAAATCTGTCTTTAATCTACGTCTGTCTTTAATGTATGTCTGTCTGTAATATACCTCTGTCTTTAATGTAAGTCTATCTTTGATGTAGGTCTGTCTTTGATGTCAGTCTGTCATTAGTGTATGTCTGTAGTTAATGTAAGTCTTTTCATTAATTTGTGTCTGTCTTTGGTGTATGTCTGTTTGTGATGTCAGTCTGTCTTAATGTATGTCTGTCTTCAATGTAAGTGTCTCTTTAATTTACGTCTGTCTTTGATATCAGTCTTTCTTTGATGTTCGTCTGTCTTTGATGTAAGTCTGTTATTAATGTACGTCTGTGTTTGATGTAGTCTGTCTTTGATGCACGTCTGTCTTTAATGTCAGTCTGTCTTTAAGTCTGTCATTAATGTAAGTCTGTTTTTGATGTAGTCTGTCTTTGATGCACGTCTGTCTTTAATGTACGTCAATCTTTGATTTACATCTGTGTTTATTGTACGTCTGTCTTTAATGTAAGTCTGTCATTTATTTTTTGTATGTCTTTAATTTACGACATTCTTTGATGTCATTCTGTCTTTAATATATGTCTGTCTTTATTGTATGTCTGTCTTTAATCTACGTCTGTCTTTGATTTCAGTCTGTTATTAATGTACTTCTGTCTTTAATATAAGTCTATCTTTGATGGCAGTCTCTCATTAATGTACGTCTCTAATGTACGTCTGTGATTAATTTGTGTCTGTCTTTTTTGTCAGTCTGTATGTCATGGTTTCTGGGTTTTGGTGTGTGTTTGATCATGGTTTAGGATTTTTGTTTTTGTCATGTTTAGTTCGGTCTTGCTCTTGGTTTATAGTTCTTGGGTTTTATCATGTTGAATTTCTGTTATGTTCATGCTTTAGGTTTTCAGTTTTGTCATGTTTGGTTTTCCCTATTGTGTTCCTGTGGTTCCTTTTTCTGGCTCATTAGTTCACCTGGTCTAATTATTTATTCACTTCACCTGTTCCTTGTTACTCCTCCTGTGCATATATACCCCATGGTTTGCAGTTTGCTCCTGTCAGATCCTTACATGTGGTACATTCCCCTGTCGTGTGTGGTTCCCTGTCCTGTGTTTCGAGAATAAAATCTTGTCACCAGCACAGTTCTGCCTCCTGCCTTGACTGCCTGCATTTGGGTCCTCACCTCCACCCGCTTCCACACGTGACAGAAGGATCTGACCGGAACCGGACCCAGCTGGCAGAATGAGCTGGCCATATAAGGAACTCTCAGAGCGCAACCATTTGGTGGGCTGTTTATTCCTGGCCAAGGACTCCTACGTCAGTAGTCTGGCGGGGCCTTATCCACCCTTTGTACGGCTGGCAACCGCTACCAGGTTGGTGAATTTATGGACTAAGTACCTCACCTTTCCTGGAGCAGGGTTAGAGGCTGTTGTCCAAAGGGCGAGGGCTGAACTCTGTACGCCGGCTCCCAGGTCTGCTCCAGTGCCCCAGCTCTCCACGCCGGCTCCCAGATCTGCTCCAGCCCCTCAGCGTCCGACACCATCACCCAAGTTCTGCCGAGCTCTTCAGCATCCCACGCCAGCTCAGAGGTCCTGCCCAGCGCAGCAGCATCCCACGCCAGCTCCGAGATCCTGCCCAGTGCTGCTACGTCCCACTCTGGCGCCCAGGATCCGTCCAGTGCCTCAGCTATCTCCTGTGCCTGAGGGGGTGCCTCTTCTTGTCCTTGCTTCTGAGAAGGTCCCTGAGGGGGACGCTTCTCTTCATGTCCCTGAAGAGGTCCCTGGTGGGGATGCTTGGCTAATGTATGTCTGTCTTTAATTCATGTCTGTCTTTATTTATATATATATATATATATATATATATATATATATATATATATATATATATATATATATATATATATATATATATATATATATATATATATATATATTGAATTTTTAAAATATTCTTTGTTGGCTTTAAAAGATTTGTTCACCACCTGTAAATCAGTCATCAGAAGGAAGAGTGTTCAAAAATCCACATTTTTAAAAGAAGGCAAAAACACCAGAGTTTGAGTAGAATTGACAATTCTTTGTTAAGCCAGTAATAAGAAAACAATACATATCTTCTCGAGAAGGAGGCCTGTTAGCTTAGCTTCTGATCACTAATACACAAAGTGTCGGGACCCTTCGGTTCAGCCAAAAGACCCGCCTAACTAAATTATCCTCCTCATTTATACTGATACAATGCATTGTGGCTATGTGCGTGCATGTAGTGCGCATTCATGTGAATGTGTATTTTGCAAGGTGGTCCTTCCTTCTTCCGGGAATTTGATTCCTCCAGGTCCTTCGTCTGAGGTGCGTCAGAGCTGAAAGGAAAAAGATACTATGCTCTGCTTCACTATCTTTTTCTGTCTTTCTACTAACTCCCTTGTACTTTTTCTCACAATATTCACACAAAGGCTATTCTTTTTAATGATTTCTGAGTTACTGGGAAATTCCATTCTGCTAGGAGTGAATAGATAAGCAAAGAGATGTACCAATATTTAGATTACTCCCTAGTGGCCATCCAGAACATTGTCAAGGCCGCTAATTCTCAGCTCTTTTCTCAGTATTGAACTCAGTAACCCTATATGAGTTTGTGTCCTGTTTGTGAACGCATTATCTGTGAGCTGTGAAGGAATAATAATAATTAAGCTGTAGTTCTATTAATTAAAAGCAGAGCCTAATGCTTGTTACTAAAATCTAAGGATAAAATGTAAATGAATAAATGAATAAGAATGCTTAAATGAGTAAATGAATAATAAATGAGTAAATGAATCAAAATGCTTATAAAATATTTGCAACAATATATATAATTTTATTCTTTTTTAATTATTATCTTTTTCATCATCATTTATTACTATTTATTTTTTTATTTTTTTGCCAATACAAGTTACTGAGGCATCCCTGTCATTTAATTAAAACTTTTTGTAGTGCTGAACTGAGGATCTGTTATAGGTCTCATCCTAAAGAGAGGGGCCCTCTTCTTGCTCTTCATCTAATACAGAGTAAATAATACCAGCTTACACATTTAGATGGTGGTGATCAAATGTAAGCTGAAGTAAGATGGCTATATAAGCCAGCCATAACCAGTCCCCTAGAAGCTCATTACATTTGAGCTTTATTATGCAGTCCATACAAAGTTGTGTGTCTAGTGAGGACAGGATACATGTCTCTGTTGTTGTGAGGTTTTTTATCAGCTTTGCAGTAACCTCTTGCTGCCTCCAGTTAAGGTCTTATGCTTTTTAAATTTCCATTAACCGTATGTAGACCTTTTTTTAAAGTTTTCTTTGGGTGATGAGTTATCTGCCCTGGTGGTTTGTTATGGTTTTCTCCATGTGAGAAATCTGTTTCCCCTTTAACAGATTTTGTTTCCATCTTGCCTGTCAGAGTCTTTGATGTTACAGTTTCTAAAATGCTCACTATTCAGATGCTGCACAAAACTTTTTTTTTTAATGCATTTTGTGATACTTGTGCAGGCCTGTCACAATATCTCATGGCACATTTGGACTTGTGTCAAATTACAGTTATGTGGTGTGGCACATAATTCAGAAACCACTGAAAAAAAGTATTATCCTCATACTAAATTCATGTCATTCTGTCACTTTTTCTGTTCAAGATGTATCCCTTTTGGAAAGGCTTCTGTAGCAGGGGTGCAAAAAGATGAGATTCTGTTATGGACAAAAGTCAAAGAAGTCCATGTGTTTCTGGCTTGCATCTTTATTTCTCTGAGTATCTGCTCCTTGTGAGAATGCCATTAGCAGCTATACAACACGAGTGATGCTGATAAACGTTTCACGTCATTTTGGCCAAGTTCAGAGTGTTGTGTCAATACTCTAAAAAACATTGCAGTCCTCTGGGTTTGAGCTGTCTGGGCTTTTATAAAATACACTGCTGGCCCATTTTCTGTCAAAACAAGCTTTTAAGAAATCACGATCGAGGTTACAGCAGTACTTCATTCTGTGGAAAAAGAGACCCTGAATTAAAGGCTTTGGGTGCAGCTACAGCTCCCTCAGGCTGTGACACAGTGATCATTTAAGTATAATTTTCACGTTGTCATTTACTGTTTCAGACTTTAGGCCTTAGTTTAATTTGAGACTGCATTAAACATCATTGAAAGCAGTTTTCTATTAGCTGTACTTTGTGTTAATGCTTGTTTAGGACTCTAACCACAGGCTGCAGGCAGTTCTGAAACCATTTAAGATATTTTACTTCCATATTTTAATTCACAGGCAACCGGCTCATTAATATTTCATCACATTTTTTTTCATGGCCATGTAAAAACAAGAGTGTCCTAACAGATCAAGTCTTTTCAGTGGTATTCATGTAAGGCTGGATGATTTTAGGGGTTAATGAAAATTAAAACCAGGTCCTTCTGGCACTGCTGACAGGATGGCATTATAGATCATCCCAAATGCCTTGGCAGATCCGCATCACCTTCACAAGGCAGCTTTGTGGGAATTTAGGAAGCTTAGTGGAAGCCTTGAAAGCACACATAACCCACTCTCTCCTGATTACAATATCATGAAATTACAGACCCTTCTGTTAATTCTTCTCACTTGTGAGATGCGTCTGCTTGTATGGGAATGTTTTACTGTTGTAAATCCCATTTAGTCTATTATTATCTTTATCCAACAGGATACCATATAATGTTCTTTGCATTTCCTTAATCATTGTGCATTGTATCATATGATTATCCTCATAGTTTTTCTTCACGATGTGTAAGAGTGCCTTTTAGTGCTCCAGCATTCAGATGGTTCTCTGATATCAACATTTTGAAATACCGTGTTAGTAGTCAACATTCATTTTTCACCTGCTGGGAAATGCTCATTGTCTGTGCAGGACATCCGATTCAGGTGAGAATAATGGATGTAATCCATCAGTTATATCTCTGATTGCACATTAACACACCTCCTCATATTTCATTAGTGTGGGTGCAGAAGCCTGATGTTTATAATAGCAAATGCATTTACAGATGTGTTCAGGATTACTGGGGTGGCTTGCTCTAAATTATTTGTGCTAACAGACTATCATCTGCAGATTATTCACTCTCTGCTTTTCACTGACGCAGACTGCTTTTGATTCATTCTTCTCCCACATGGTTGAGTTTAATGGGCCACTTTGTGGAGGAGGAAATATTCCTCAAAGCTTATTCCTCAAGTCTCTTTAGATCTACTGTCTTAGTGATACCAGGCACCAGGCTTTGCTTTTCAAAGAAATCCTTGAGTTTCTTTGTTATTGCAAGTTTACACAAAAAAACAGGTTTTTGTTATTGTCACGGCCCCTTCTTCTTGGTGGCTGTGTTTGTTAATTATGTGTGTGTGCAGGTGAAGCTGGAGTGTATCTGGCGGTGCGTGCGTGCGTCAAGGGCCCGATGCACTGTGCGTATAAAAGACCCGCCTACGGTCGGCCTCGGGGGCTCTCTTTTCTTCGCTCCACTCCCAGGCCGCACCTGTGCCCGTTGCGCCCTGCTTTTTACTTTATTTTTAGTTTAGCGTTACTCCATACAACACGGCACTCATTACATTCTACACACAACCATGCACGCGCCTACACTTCTGATTCTGCAGACAGCCACACTCTATGTTTATCTTATTTTGCCTTAATTTTGGTTAAATCTTTCATTAATAAATACTCCTAAATTGGCCTTATCTGCTGCTTGGCGTTGTTGTGTTGTAGCCGTGAGTCGGGTTATAACAATTACATATAAATACCTGTGTATACACACACACACACACACACACATATATATATATATATATATATATATAATTGCTTGATATAAGTTTAGCCCTTGTTTGAAATTAACCTAAGTCATTGCAACATGTTCCTCCAGATGTTATAACTTTTCCAGCCTTTTCTTGCCTTCAGTACATTTACACTTTTTGAAATGTTCTAAGATTTCTTCAGGTAAGTGACGCTAATGCTGTAGGTGACGTAGTTCCGGGGGAGACGGCAGATTCAAACTAGGCGCGCCCAAACATTTCTACTTTCATTCGATTGTATTTTGTGCCAGTCTAATCAAAATATTCTTTAAAGTAGGACTATAGTGTCTTTAAAAGGTACACTCTGGAGCACAGCGGGGAGGATTTGGCCAGCCTGACAGATTTTATAGATCGTTGTTACGACAGAATCGTCATGGGGAAACCAAACAACACCTCCACCCCCTCCACCGCATCTAAGTCCAAGAGACAGCGAAATGAGGATTCACCTGGAGCTATTTCACCAACGGGGAACGACTCAACAGATGTTCTGATCTCTATAGATAAGAAACTCAGCAGTTTTGATGCGCGTTTGAGTCTGGTAGAAATTCTCCACAAGGAGTTCCAGGCGCTACGTGAATCATTAGAATTCAGCCAGAAGCAGGTGGAAAGTCTGGCTGCAGAAAATGCCGGTCTCAGAGAGACGGTAAAATCCCTCACCGAGGGCTTGACCCGTCTCTCAGATGAAAATAAGAAGATTAAGGAAACGGTGATCGATCTGCAGGCGCGGAGCATGAGAGAGAACCTGGTATTTGCAGGGATTCCAGAGCAGACGGAGGAGGACCCCGAGACCACGGTGAAAAACTTCATCAAAACCCACCTGAAGCTCCCGGAGGAAACGGTAAAAAACATATCCTTTCACAGAGTCCATCGGCTCGGCGGGAGGAAACCCGGGTCCAGCAGACCAAGACCCATAGTAGCGAAGTTCGTCAGCTTCAAACAGAAGGAGCAGGTGAAGAACCAGGGCCGCGAACTGAAGGGGACCAACTTCGGAGTAAACGACCAATATCCGAGAGAGATTCTGGACCGACGGAGAGTCCTGTTTCCCATCAGAAGGAAATCTATGGCTAATGGCGCTCGCGCTGTCATCGCGGTGGATAAACTGTTTATTAATGGACAACTGTACCGCGACCCGGACATCACTCCGTGGCTCTTCTGATCCCAGGTGCTGTAAGTCAATCTCTCCAAATGATCACTCTTAACTCGCCATTATAGATCACTGACAGTAGAACACACTGCTCGTCTCACCACAGCCTCTACACCTAGATCGATGTATTTTTTTCTGTTTCACCACTCTTCTCACTTTTCACTTTTCACTATCTTTCTATTTCACGTCTTCACTGTTAATTGTAATCTAGCTCGTAATATCAGTAGCGCACGCAGCCGGTCGAACACCGTCAGGACGCACAGCCGCACCATACATGATACATATAAACACTCGCGTTTACTGTATGAGAGAACACGCATTAAGGTAGGCTACATATACGGACATTTAACATACGGACAAACGCGCGCAATCAGGCTGCATGCAAACACGCGCGAACACGCAAGAGGGGCGCACAAAGACACACGCGTCAGTAACACGCATGAAGCATTAAACCGTTCACAATAACCATGTTAAAAATCGTCTGTTGGAGAGTACATGGAGCCGGTTCCAGGGAGAAGAGGTTGAAGATCTTTAATAAATTACAGGAGCTGCAGGCTGACATTGTCTTACTACAAGAGACTCATTTAACAAACTCAACCATAGATCTTCTTAAAACAGCTCAGTTTCCTCATGTTTACTCAGCCTGTTATAATTCTAGGCAGAGAGGAGTAGCTACTCTTATTAATAAGAGACTAAATTTTGACATAGATAGCACAGTAGTGGATCCGGAAGGCAGATTTCTGATAACTTTATTATCTATTTGTAATATCAAATTATGTATTACCAATGTGTACGGCCCCAATGCAGATGATCCCTCCTTTTTCCACTCCCTGTTTGCTACACTCCAGAATTATTCAGATAACAGAATAGTGCTAGCTGGTGATTTTAATGTAGTCTTGACTGAACAAGATCGCTGCAGCACATCAGGTAGTCATCGAGTCTGGCAGTCATCAGAAACTATCAAACAGTACATGAAGGATTTTGGTCTTTGCGATGCTTGGCGCTCTCACCATCCTAAACTAAGAGAATACACCTTCTTCTCTTCAGTTCACCACTCCTTCTCTAGAATAGATTATATTTTAAATAGTAACTCACTAATGGGCGACATTTCAGAGACTCAGATACATCCAATCAGCATCAGCGATCACGCACCAGTTTCATTCAGTCTGAGAAACAAAAATAATAAACCGATTGGTAAAAGCTGGAGATTTAACACCTCTTTATTGAAAGATCCTGAGTTTATTGATTATTTTAAAAAAGAATGGTCAATTTATATAGAAAAAAATGACATGCCTGAAACTTCAGCGTGTCTCCTTTGGGAAGCAGGAAAAGCAGTAATGCGAGGGAAAATAATTTCCTTCTCCTCACATAAGAAGAAGAAGGAAACAGCAAGAGTTTTAGAATTAGAACTCAGGATTAAATCATTGGAGGAGGCTTACCGCATTTCCCCCAAAGAGCACACAATGAATAATATAAGGAAAACTAAATTGCAGCTTAAAGAAATTATAGATAAAAAAACACAGTTTTTAGTGCAAAGACTTCGCTTGGAGAACTTTGAACATAGTAACAAATCTGGAAAGTTTTTAGCAAATCAACTAAAAACAAACAAGGAGAAAACAACAATCTCCTCTGTTAAAGATCAAGACGGAAACATCAGCCATGACCCAGACAAGATAAATGACACGTTTAGAAGCTTCTATAAAACATTATATGAATCACAGATTAATCCAACAGATGAACATATTGAACAATTTTTAAACAACATTAATCTACCAAAACTAAAAAATGAAAATAAAATAACTTTAGATGCACCTATTACTGTAGATGAACTCCACGAAGCTCTCCAACATATGCCCAACAATAAAGCCCCGGGTCCAGATGGTTACTCAGCAGAATTTTACAAGGAATTCTGGACAACGCTAACTCCTACATTTTATAATATGTTGTTAGAAATACAGGAAAAACAAAAAACACAGCAAAATATGAACTTAGCTAATATAACACTATTGCTAAAACCAGGCAAAGACCCCACACTTCCATCCAGTTACCGTCCCATATCTTTAATAAATGTAGACCTGAAAATAATTAGTAAAGCTCTTGCCAGAAGGATAGAAAAAATAACCCCTCTTATAATACATCCGGACCAGACAGGTTTTATAAAAGGTCGACATTCATCTACTAACACGCGTAGACTAATTAACCTCATAGATTACTCTACTTTACATAATCTAGAATCCACAATCATTTCTCTAGATGCAGAAAAAGCCTTCGACAGGGTAAACTGGAAGTTTCTATTTGCAACACTAGACAAATTTGGGTTTGGACCTGCTTTCATAGAGTGGATTAAAATATTATATAATAACCCAAATGCATGTGTGAAAACCAATGATCAAACTTCTCCAAGCTTCCGCTTACAGAGAGGCACCAGACAGGGCTGTCCACTCTCCCCCTCACTTTTTGCCATTTTCATAGAGCCGTTAGCAGCTGCTATTAGACAAAATATAGAAATGAAAGGAATCCAGGGCAAAAACATAGAACATAAAATAAGTCTTTATGCAGATGATGTATTACTTTTCCTTCAGAACTCACAAACATCACTCTCTGAGACAATCACAGTTATTAATAAGTTCTCATCAATATCTGATTATTCTATTAACTGGTCTAAGACTACAGCCATGTCCATCAACTGTGACCTACAAAACATCCCTAATATCAAAATACAGACAGGAAACATTAGATATTTAGGTATAAATATTTCCCCCAGATTATCAGATTTAACAAAATTAAACTATGTTCAGCTACTAAAAACAATAGAAGATGATCTCTTACGGTGGAGGCGCTTACCCATCTCACTAATGGGGAGAGTTGCCACCATTAAGATGATGATTCTACCTAAAGT
This sequence comes from Melanotaenia boesemani, assembly GCF_017639745.1. Taxonomy (NCBI): domain Eukaryota; kingdom Metazoa; phylum Chordata; class Actinopteri; order Atheriniformes; family Melanotaeniidae; genus Melanotaenia; species Melanotaenia boesemani. The sequence goes on from NC_055687.1 coordinate 32,544,199, forward strand.
TAATTATTTATTTTCAATGATACCCACTAAACCCTCCACCAGTTGGTTTAAATCTCTGGACTCTTTCATATCCAAGTTTCTTTGGAAAAACAAGCCGTCACGTATCAGTCTTAAAACCTTACAGCAGACTAAAGATAGAGGAGGACTGGATCTACCAAACTTTAATCACTACTTTATAGCTAACAGGCTGCAGTACATCTCAATGTGGCTCAAACCCAGTTATCTGGATGAGCCGTGGCTAGATGTGGAGCAGGCTTTGTGTGAGGACTTAGTCATCTCTGACCTGCCGTTCATCAGCTCAACCATTAAACCATATAAGTGCTTTAAAAGCCTTAACATCCGTTTTTCCTTAATGGCTTGGTGGGAATTCTGTAAGATAACCAGATCTTCCCTCTTTCCATGTAGACTTACACCCATCTGGAACAACCCTGACATCCTGCAGAACAAAAAGATGATAAACTTCACTCAATGGAAGACTAAAGGAATACAACAGTTAGGACAGATAATAGAAAATGGAAACTTTGTATCTTTCAACACAATTGTCTCACAGTATGGAATCAACAGCAATAAATTCTTAGAGTACCACCAACTAAAATCAATTATATGTAAGAAGTATACCCCTGTACAGTTAGACTTGCAGCTTCCTGTCAGAATAGCAGAATTCTTGAATCTTAATACTCCAAAATTATTATCAAAAATATATAGATTACTTGCAAAGCTAGAAGACAGGATATCTCTCCCAACTTCAAAATGGGAAGATGATTTATCTAATAACTTTGATCAGAAAAGATGGTCACAAATATGTTTAAACACGTTTAAAATGACTCAGAATTCAAATATACAACTAATACAATTCAAAATTCTCCATAGAACTCATTATACAGGACACAGGATGTTCAGGATGGGCCTTTCACCATCAGATATCTGCCCACACTGCTCTGAGAACACTTCTGATAGCTACATCCATGCGCTGTGGTCCTGCACACCTGTCCAAAGGTTCTGGATTAAGGTGTGTGAAGATCTCTCAAAATGGTTTAAAACCAGTTTTTCTGCAAACCCCACACTTTGCCTACTGGGCGACCTGGGTAACACTAACATAGGAATACACTCCATAAACTTGGTCCTCGCAGTCTTATGCATCGCAAAGAAAACTATCCTTGTGAACTGGAAAGATAAGAATAATTTGTCTATCCAGCAGTTTAGAAATCTCCTGTTAGATCACATCAGCATTGAGACAATGTCTGCCTCCTCCAGGAACCAATCAGATGACTTTCATTCCCTCTGGTCCCCTGTGACTGGCTACATCACCTAATGTAGGTGGAGGATTGCGGCTTCGCTGGGATGGGGGTGGATATGGGTGGGGGGTCCCTGGTGGCTTCGGGTCTCCGGTTGTCTCCTGGGTGGGGATCTCGGCTGCTCCGCTGCTGGGTCGGCTGGGGGTTCCGGTCTGGGCGGGCGGCATTGGGTGGGCCCCGGGGTGGGACTGCCTCGTGGCGGTGGGGGGTGGCTGCCGGGGTGCCTGGGTTGGTGTCCGTCGGCCCCTGGCCGGGTGGCCGGTCGGGCCCGGGGTGGGCCGGGTGGGGGCCCCGGGCTCTGGGGTGTCGGGTCTCCCCCCTCTCCTGGGGGTGGGGGGTCTGCCGCTGCTGGGGGGGGCTGGGCCCGTCCGGATGTGCCGTGCCGGGGGTTGGTCCGTGCCCTGGTGCTTGGTCGCAGCCTCGGAACCTGGGTGGGGGTGTGTTTGTATATAGGTGGGTGTGTGTGTGTGTGTGTGTGTCTGTAGGTATGCTGGTGTGTGGGTGGGTGTAGAGGGATGTGTGTGCTGTATGTGTGTGTGGGTGTGTATGAAGGTCTAGGTGTGTGCGTGTATGTGTGTGTGAGTGGTGTGCGGGTGTGTGTGTGGAGGTCTATGTGGGATGTGTGTGTGGGTGTGTGTGAAGGTGTGTATATATGAGTGTGTGCACGTGGAGGTCGAGGTGTGTGTATAGGAGTGAAGGAGTGGGTGGAGGCGTGAGTATGTATGGAGGTGCTTGTGTGTATATGCAGGTATGTATGTGAGTGCGTGTGTAGTGGTGTATGTGTATGGAGGGGTATGAGAGTGTGTGTGTATGTGGGCACCGGTGTGTGTGTTTATAGGTATGTGCGTGAAGTGTGTGTGTGGAGGTATGTGCACGTATTGAGGTGTTGGTGTATAGAGGTGTGTGAGAGGGTGTGTGAGTGGCTGGGGGTTAGGACGTGTCCTCTGGGGGGCACCCTGGCCGGGTGTTGGGGGCGTGGGCCTGGGGTTCCCTTCCTTTGCCTCGCCCCCCTCCCACTCAGAAAGAGGAAAGTGGCCCCTTGGGCTGGTGGCTGGCCCCTGGGGGGGTTCGTGGCGTGCCTGGGTTGGGGTGCCTGCTCCGGGCCTGTGACGCCCTTCGGGGCCGGCGGGGGACGGGGGCGCCCTAAGCCACTGGCGGGTCGTCTTCCAGGGGGGAGGCTTACTCCCCTCTGGACCTACATCTCCTGACCCCTCCCCTCCCCCACTCTTCACTACATACACAGGTAGGGCTGTGGGAGGTGTGCTTGTTGCGCTGGGCGGGGCAGGGGGGTCATCATAGTGGCCCTGTTGCTTCGCCGAGCGGCAGCATGCCTCCCAGCTTTTAATTCCACTTAGTCACTGAGCACAAATAACATTTGCAACATACAAACACGTTTTGGGGGGTGGAACATGCGAGGTCAGGCGGGTGGGACTGCTCAGGTGGCCCCACCCCCTCCTCAATGCAGTTACTGCCCCCCAATTTTAACCCTCTTTTTTTAATTGCAAACAGCACATAATATATTCCATCACTAGTGGGGGAGGGAGGGGGGATGGGGTTTTCAAGTGCCCCTGTCTCCATGGATGGCCCGGGGGCGGGGCGGGCCGGGTGGCCTGTCGCGTTGGCCCGGGGCGTAGGCGGGCTGTCCCGGGGGGTTTTGGCTGCTGGCCCTGGGAGGAAGGTGCTGTTTTGGGGGTGGGGAGTGGGGGGCGGGGGCGGAGTGGGGGGTTGGGGGCCTGGCTCGTGTCTCCTCGCCTCCTGGCTGGGGCTGTCCCCCCGTGGCGTGGGGTGGCGGGAGGATGGTGGTGGGGGGATGGTGTTTGTGTGTGTGTGTGTTGGGGGGGGGGGGGGGGGGGGGGGGGGGGTGGGAGAGTGGTGTGGGTGTGGGGGGATGGGTGGTGGAGGGATGGTGTGTGGGAGGGTGGGGTGTGTGGAGGTGGATGCGTGGTGTGTGGGAGGGGGGGTGGTGTGGGTGTGGGAGGATGAATGGTGGAGGGATGATGTATGTGTGGGAGGATGGGGTATGTGTGGGAGAATGTATGGTGCAGGGATGGGGGAGTGTGTGGGAGGATGGATGGTGGAAGGATGGTGTGTGTGCGGGAGGATGGATGGTGTATGGGAGGGAGGATGGTGTGTGTGTGGGGGAGTGGTGTATGTTTGGGAGAGTGGGTGATGGAGGGGTGGTGTGTGTGTGTGGGAGGATGGGGTACGTGAAGGTGGATGTTTGGTGTAGGAGAGGGAGGACGGTGTATGTGTAGGAGAATGATGTATGTGTGGGAGGATGGGTAGTGGAAGGAAGGTGTGTGTGTGTGTGTATGGGAGGTGTGAAGGTGGATGAATGGTGTGTGAGAGGGAGGATGGTGTATGTGTGGGAGGATGAGTGGTGGAGGGATGATGTGTGTGTGGGAGGATGGGATAGGTGTGGGAGAGTGTATGGTGGAAGGATGGTGAGTGTGTGGGAGGAAGGATGGTGTGTGTGTGGAAGGATGGATGGTGGAAGGATGTTGTGTGTGTGTGGGAGGACAGAGTATGTGAGGGTTGAATGGTGTATGCGTGGGAGGATAAATGGAGGAGTGGAAGGAGAGTGTGTGTGTTTGTGTGTGTGTGTGTTGGTCTGGGTGGGGGGCAGGACTGGTTCTCGGGGTGTGCGGCTGGGCGCTGGGGTGTGGGGCTGGCCTCTGGTGGTGGCCGTCTGGGCGGGCCGGGTCCCCCCGGGTGGCGTGCTGCCCCTCGGCCTGTGGGGGAGGGGGGTGTCCCTGCGCTCCTGGGCCCGGGCCCTCTGCCCCGTCTATCCCGGGCGGCCGGTGCCCGGGGGGGTCGGGGACTGCTGGCCTCGGCCCGCCGGGGCCGGTGCCCTGTGTCTGCGGGGCGGCTCCTGCTGGGGTCTCCTGCTGCTGCCTTCCTGGGCGGGCGAGTGGTCGTCTCTGTGGACCGGTCGGGATCTGTTGCCTGCGGGGGGGCTGGTGGCCTGGGTCTCGGGACCGCTGGCCTGACTCTGGCCTCTGTTCAAGTGAGGTGGCATCTGCATGATCACTCTGCATGGTCACTCCTTCCTGAACGTCTCCACACAGTCTTTGCGTCGCCGTGTGCGTCATGTTTTTTTTCTTTTTTTTTATTATTTCTGTTCTTATTATTATTATTACTCTTACTCTTATTATTATTATTGTTACTATTATCAACTAGTTGTGTAATGACCTACTGGCTAGGATGATCTTAGCTATATATGTTGTAAGTAGTATGGATTACATGGTCTTCTGTATGATGTTTCAAGTCCCCACCCGCACTCCCCACACCCTTTCTGTCCCTCTCTCTCCCCTCCCTCTTCTCTCTACTTTCTTTTCTCTCTCTCTCTCTCTGTCCCCTCCGGTCGAGTCCAGCATTAAGAGTCTGATTTAATAAAGTTTTTCATCAAGAGGGACTTTATACATGTAGTATAAATCCCTGCTTGATAGAGTAAAATTGCCCAGCACCAGACAGCAGCCAGACAATCATTCTGTTTGCAACGATGCTGGACAAGACAGGTTAAAAAAAAAAAAAAAAAATGAAATGTTCTACTGCCAAGTCAGGTACAAAACCATGATGCAGGAAGCCCTGGCAATGTGCACCTGGAAAGATTAAAAGAGAAAAAACAATTCAGCTACTAATATGACCTGATACTGGAAAAATGCCCACCTAAATAAATTTGTAAGGTGGGTCATATATTGAACTAAGTATCAGAAATTGTGAGGAATAAATAATTTTAATGATCAACAAAGGTCAAGTTTCTGTAACAAATGTGAATAAATGCAAGTTTCTGTCAAATAATGAAGTGAATGGCAGAGCAGGGACTTCCCAATTACAACTAGTTGTGAGAATCGAAGATAAAATGCACATAAAATGTCTTCACATTTGCATCAAAAGACACAAATGATGGCATTTATACTCAGTATTTATTCCTTTTAAACAGAAAATTTAGATCTTGATCTAATAAATTTTTTTCAAATCTGGTAAAAAGTGAAGCTCTGGTGCTTCATTTTCAGAGAAACTTTGAGGCTAATTAATTTTGAGTGTGTGCTGAGACTGGCATATAAAGTAGCCAAAGGTTTTGCAATTAAGAACTGCTCTGAGCTCTTAAGGGGACCAGTCAATTACAAAGTTCTTCATTGAAATTTCAAGTTACAGGCATTAATTTTCAGATCTCATATTCAATCATAGCCTAACAACACAGCCCATTAGTCCCTTTAAAGAGCCATTTCTTTCATAGTGTTAGTAAATCAGTTAGCTTTAAGGAGATAGTAGAGGGGGCAAATGGAGATGGATGAAGAGGACCAAGAGAAGAAGGTATGTTTCTTTCCGCCGAAGCTTGAGGTGCATGCTCCACTGAGAATGAGTGGGAGTTTTTTTGTGTCACAAAAATCTTTAACTCCCTATTTTTCTGTTATCTTTATCTTCCTCTTTACTTCTTTTTACTTTTTATTCCTTCTCCTTGACTGCTTCTTATATGCTGATAAACATTTTATAACCCAATCCACCCCTTTCACCCACTAATGTCCTTTTTTCCACTCACATTTTCTCACTGTAATTCTCTTAACATCCATCTCTATTAAAAGCCAAGGTTTAACAGTGTGTTCTTCCTTGACTGAAAACATCAGGGTGTCACCTGAAGCCTCGCTGTGGCCATCTACCTATGACAAAGGTTGTCACTTAAAGCTCGCTCTGAATACTTGCCAGCTCTGATAGATAAACCAGCAGTGTCCTATTCTGACATATGAAATAAAGTGTGCTTTCAGTCATCTTCCCTCCTCTACTTCACACCACATTAATCACATCAAAAGGGTCTTGATTATTATGGCAGAGAAAGCTGGCTGACTCAGGACACAGTGCAGACAGAGAAGGAGCACGATGAATACAGATGCAAACTGGAGTGTCTGCTGTCAGCTCTGAGAGGCTGGGAGTTCTGGTACTGTAATTATGCATAAACCATATTAAACACATTATTAACCCTACATCCTTTTGACTGGGGCCTACTTACTTGACATGATTAGCAAAAATTGCTTCAAAATCAAATATTATTTATAACTGTAGCAACAGGCTAACCTAAAAACAGGTGACATATCAAAAGAAAAAACCTGAATAAACTGATTGAGAAAGAGAAAGAAGGGACCGCTTCCACACAGGTGTAATGTATGGTACAAGTAAACAGGTAAAAGACTGCAGAGGCCTATTTGAATCTCTCAAGTGAATTTTAATGTGAGTTCTAGATGGAGCATAAGTGGCGAGGAGTTTTAGTCGCAAATATTTTTAATTGTTTTTTGTTGAATAATCTTTATTCCTTAAATTTCAGCTCTAAAAAAGTGAGGATACTCTTTAAAATGTAAATAAAAAAACATGCAATGATTTTTAATGCTCATAAACCCACATTTTATTTACAACAAACAAGGGTTAAAGTTTTTTATATATATATATATATATTGTTGAATACCCCTGGTTTAGGGCAACTGGTAAAGCCAAGGAAATTTCTTCCATATTGGACATATTTAGTTTGCCGCAACATGTAAAAGAACCGTCCCACATTTGAGGTCACATTCTGGACCTGGTTATTTCAAAAGGTGTTGATATTTCTTCTGTTGCGGTCACTGACTTGGCCATTTTTGTATTTTGTTTGATTTACTGATAACTCAGAATATCCAAACAACCTGCTACTTGGTAAGGAAGAGGTACTTAATGACAGAACAGGTGCTAAGTTTGTGTATGCCATAGCTATGTTCCCAACAACCAGTGCAGAGTCAGTTAATGGACTTCTGGATCATTTCAATCTGAAAATCTTGAATGTAATGGATGCTGTGGCATCGATAAGAATCCAGAGCACCTTGAGCAAACAGAAAACACCATGGAGAAATACCACTGTGGTCATAAGCCTAAAAAGAGAATGCAGGAAAACTCAGGGGAAATGGCAAAAAAACCCTTCAAATTCACTATGAGCTGTACAAACAAAGCCTGCGTAACTATTACAATGAGCTGTGCAAGGCCAGAGAGCTGCATTTATCTGAAATGAGAAGTCCCAGGAATTTTGATATCTCCCTAAAGTCCCAGAGAAGGGTCGAAAGACCTTTAGTCCAAACTGACGACTCTGCTGGCAAAAATTAGCATCTCTTCATTTGTAAATGCAGCCATTACCTGAGGAATGCACCCATTGCATCCAGCCCCTCCTTGTTACCTTGAAACGTCTGGTAAATTCTGTGGCAGTGGGGGATGGTGGGCTGAGGGGGATAAATAGTAGCTAGCTTCACCTCCAACAAATAGAAGGAAGTTGTTCTTTTATATCTTTGTCATGTTGACATTTATGCCCTCTTGACTTAGACACTAATGCTTCTGGACATTTTACTCACAGACCCTGCCTGTACCACCACAATCAAAAAATGTTCATTTTAAATATTCAAAATTGTTCATTGCTTGGGCTTTTTGGACATAAGGTACATGAACATTGGGTTAGAAAGTTTGAAAAATTGGTCAAAAATTCTGAAAAATTTGTATTTTTTCATTTGTATGAAAAGAGGAGAGCTGGACCTTTTAAAGTGATTTTTAAAAAAAATATGAATTCATCATTTTGTCATATCATTCTAAATTGTTTGCTTTTTTATTGAAGGCCCACAATAATTATCTTTTTTTTTTCTTCTAAAAGCACACAAATGTGTCGAGGAGGTATATATCATATATCATATCAAATATATTTTTAATTATTTGAAATATACTAGAATGCAGGAAAACCTTTCTGAATCTGTTTGAGGTCTACTCCAATCTCATACTCAGGGGACCAAGCAGTGTCTCAAGCCAAGCTTTGGGCAAAAGTTGACAGTCCGGTTTCAAGAGTCTACAGTGTCTCCCCTAAGTATGCGCCCTCCTGGGGTGTGCCAGTAATTGACTCGTCTACAAACAAAAGAAGCTGTTCGCAGCTTAAGACAGGATTTTAGCTAAAATCCTACTGGTCAATCGACCCATCTCTGGGTTGTAAAGGTAGAAAGGTCCATTGACCCCTCTCTGGGACTTCTAGTGTTAAGAAGAACATCAACAATTCTCGGACCCACTATGATTGAAAAACTTAAAAATCCTGCTATACAGATAAGCCCAGAGCTCCTTTCCACTGAGAAATGCAACCAGCTTGCCAACTTTTCTAGCCAAGAAATTAAAACAATTAGGCAAAATATTATTTCCTCACAGTCAAACAAAAAAACGACTGTCTATAAAACCTGGAAATATTTCTGATGTTATGTCATAGTTAAATATTGTTGATATAAAAATCCTACAAGAAATAGTTTGGCATCTAAAATCAACAACATGAACTCTGGACATGATACTATCCGAATTTTTATAAACAGTTTTTACCTCAGTGGAAAGTGATCTCCTACTTATAGTTTGTGTTCCACTATCCTTTCTCTGAATTCTAATGCTTCCATTTGACAGAAAACAGTCATGTTTAAGAAGGATTTTTCACCCATGTAGTGCCATTTCATGTGAGTTAATGGATTAAAGTTGTTTGCTTATTCTGACATTACTGCATAAAACGTGTGGAAAGATAATATATAAAACAAACATGCTCTACTAAGCTAGCTTAATGTAGCCATTTGTCTTGAATTTTTAAATGTAAACTGAAATGAAAACCCTTAGATTTTAAAAATATCTGGCTTTTCTTGAAAGTTCTTATTAAATGTGTTCAGTTAACTTGATATTAGTAAAGCAAACAACATGAATATAATAAGCATGTGCTATGCTAGCAGCCGTTCAGCATTTGCTATTTGTTCGTGTTCCAACAGCCTTTCTCTGAATTCTAATGCTTACATTTGAAAGAAAACACTTAGTTTAAGAAGGATTTCATTGTTTCCATGTAGTGCCATTTCATGTGAGTTAATGGATCAAAGTTGTTTGGTCATTCTGACATTACTACATAAAATGTGTGGGAAGATAATATATAAAACAAGCGTATATCATGCTAGCAGGTGTACAGCTGTTGCTTGCTTTTATGCTCTATTAATCTAGCTTATTGTAGCTCTTTGTCTTGAATTTTTTAAATGTAAACTGAAATGAAAACCCCTTAATTTAAAAAAATATTTGGCTTTTCTTAAAAGTTCATGTGGTCAATTAGCTTGATATTAGTTAAGCATGAATATAATAAGCATGTGCTATGCTAGCAGCCGTTCAGCATTTGCTATTCGTTCGTGTTCCAACATCCTTTCTCTGAATTCTAATGCTTACATTTGAAAGAAAACACTTACTTTAAGAAGGATTTCATTGTTTCCATGTAGTGCCATTTCATGTGAGTTAATGGATCAAAGTTGTTTGGTCATTCTGACATTACTACATAAAATGTATGGGAAGATAATATATAAAAGAGGCATATATCATGCTAGCAGTTGTACAGCTGTTGCTAGCTTTAATGCTCTACTAAGCTAGCTCAATGTAGCCTTTTATTCTTGAATTTTTAAATGTAAACTGAAATGAAAACCCTTAGATTTTAAAAATATCTGGCTTTTCTTGAAAGTTCTTATTAAATGTGTTCAGTTAACTTGATATTAGTAAAGCAAACAACATGAGTATAATAAGCATGTGCTATGCTAGCAGCCGTTCAGCATTTGCTATTTGTTCGTGTTCCAACATCCTTTCTCTGAATTCTAATGCTTACATTTGAAAGAAAACACTTAGTTTAAGAAGGATTTCATTGTTTCCATGTAGTGCCATTTCATGTGAGTTAATGGATCAAAGTTGTTTGGTCATTCTGACATTACTACATAAAATGTGTGGGAAGATAATATATAAAACAAGCGTAGATCATGCTAGCAGGTGTACAGCTGTTGCTTGCTTTTATGCTCTATTAATCTAGCTTATTGTAGCTCTTTGTCTTGAATTTTTTAAATGTAAACTGAAATGAAAACCCCTTAATTTTAAAAATATTTGGCTTTTCTTAAAAGTTCATGTGGTCAGTTAACTTGATTTTAGTTAAGCATGAATATAATAAGCATGTGCTATGCTAGCAGCCGTTCAGCATTTGCTATTCGTTCGTGTTCCAACATCCTTTCTCTGAATTCTAATGCTTACATTTGAAAGAAAACACTTACTTTAAGAAGGATTTCATTGTTTCCATGTAGTGCCATTTCATGTGAGTTAATGGATCAAAGTTGTTTGGTCATTCTGACATTACTACATAAAATGTGTGGGAAGATAATATATAAAACAGGCATATATCATGCTAGCAGTTGTACAGCTGTTGCTAGCTTTTATGCTCCATTAAGCTAGCTTATTGTAGCTCTTTGTCTTGAATTTTTTAAATGTAAACTGAAATGAAAACACTCAGATTTTAAAAATATCTGGCTTTTCTTAAAAGTTCTTATTAAATGTGTTTAGTTAACTTGATATTAGTAAAGCAAACAACATGAATATAATAAGCATGTGCTATGCTAGCAGCCGTTCAGCATTTGCTATATGTTTGTGTTCCAACATCCTGTCTCTGAATTCTAATGCTTACATTTGAAAGAAAACACTTACTTTAAGAAGGATTTCATTGTTTCCATGTAGTGCCATTTCATGTGAGTTAATGGATCAAAGTTGTTTGGTCATTCTGACATTACTACATAAAATGTGTGGGAAGATAATATATAAAACAGGCATATATCATGCTAGCAGCTGTACAGCTGTTGCTAGCTTTTATGCTCCATTAAGCTAGATTATTGTAGCTCTTTGTCTTGAATTTTTTAAATGTAGACTGAAATGAAAACCCTTAGATTTTAAAAATATTTGTCTTTTCTTAAAAGTTCATGTGTTCAGTTAACTTGATATTAGTTAAGCATGAATATTATAAGCATGTGCTATGCTAGCAGCCATTCAGCATTTGCTATTTGTTCGTGTTCCAACATCCTGTCTCTGAATTCTAATGCTTACATTTGAAAGAAAACACTTACTTTAAGAAAGATTTTATTGTTTCCATGTAGTGCCATTTCATGTGAGTTAATGGATCAAAGTTGTTTGGTCATTCTGACATTACTACATAAAATGTGTAGGAAGATAATATATGAAACAGGCATATATCATGCTAGCAGCTGTACAGCTGTTGCTAGCTTTTATACTCTATTAAGCTAGCTTATTGTAGCTCTTTGTCTTGAATTTTTTAAATGTAAACTGAAATGAAAACCCTTCAAGAATCATCAAACAGAGACGTACATTGAAGACAGATGTGCATTAATGACAGACTTACATTAGAGACAGAGGAACATTTAAGACAAACGTACCTTAATAATAGTCTGATATTAAAGACAGACTTATCTTAAAGACAGACAAACATTAAAGAAAGACATACATTAATCACACACTGACATCAAATACAGACGTACAACAAAGACAGAAGTTCATCAAAGACAGCCGTACATTAAAGATACACGTACATCAAAGAGTGAGTTACATTAAAGACAGACGTATATTAAAGATAGAGTAAAATCAAGGACAGACGTACATTAAAGACAGACTGACATCAAAAACAGACGTACATTATAATAGATGTACATTAAAGACAGATTTAAATTAAATACAGACATACATTAATGACAGACTGACATCAAAGATACACCTATATTAAAGACAGATGTACATCAAAGACAGACGAACATTAATGACAGACGTACATTAATAACAGACTGACATCAAAGATAGACGTACATCAAAGACAGTAGTATATCAAAGACAGACTTTCATCACAGAAAGACTTAGATCAAGGACAGACATGCATCAAAGATAGACGTACATCAAAGACAGACATACAATAAAGACAGACATACATTAATGACAGACTTACATCAAACACAGACTTAGATCAAAGACAGGCGTACATCAAACAAAAACGCACATTAATGACAGAATTACATTACAGATAGACAAACATCAAAGACAGTAGTACATCAAAGACAGACTCACATCAAAGGCAGACGTACATTAAAAAGAGACGTACATTAAAGATAGACTTAAAGACAAACCAATATCAACGACAGACTTACATTAACGACAGACTTAGATCAAAGAAAGACATACATCAAACAGTGACTTACATTAAATACAGACGTACATCAAAGATAGACGTACATTATAATAGATGTACATTAAACACAGATTTAAATTAAAGAGAGGTAGATTAAAGACAGACTTGTATCAAAGACAAACGTACATCAAAGACAGACTTACATTAAAGACAGACGTACATTAAGACAGACTGACATCAAATATAGAAGTACATTAAAGATAGACACAAATTAATAACTTTAATTACTTTAAATACAGACGTTCATTATTGACAGACTGACATCAAAGATAGACGTACATTAAAGACAGATGTAAGTTAAAGACAGTCGAACATTAATGACAGATGTAAATTAATAACAGACTGACATCAAAAATAGACTTGCATCAAAGACAGACCTACATCAAAGACAGTAGTACATCAAAGACAGACTTACATCAAAGACAGATTACATGAAAGACAGACTTAGATCAAAGACAGACTTAGATCAAGGCAGACGTACATCAAAGACAGACGTACATTAATGACAGACTTACATTAAAGACAGACATACATTAATTACAGACTTAGATCAAAGACAGACGTACATCAAACAGAGACGTACATTAAAGACAGACTTAAAGACAGACAAATATCATAGACAGACGTACATTAACGACAGACTGACATCAAAGAAAGACGTACATCAAAGACAGACGAACATTAATGACAGACTTACATTAAATACAGACGTACATCAAAGACAGACTTAGAACAAAGAAAGACATACATTAAACAGAGACATACATTAAAGACAGACGTACATCAAAGACAGACGAACATTAATGACAGACTTAATTTAAATACAGATGTACATTAATGACAGACAGACATCAAAGATAGAAAAACATTAAAGACAGACGTAGATTAATGACAGGCTTACAATAAATACGGACGTGCATTAATGAGAGACTTACATTAGAGACAGACGAACATTAAAGACAAACGTACATTAATAACAGACTGAAATCAAAGACAGAGTAATATTAAAGACAGACATACATTAAAGACAGACCTACATTAATGACAGAGTTACATCAAAGACAGATGTACATCAAAGACAGACGAATATCAAATCCAGACGCACATTAATGACAGACTGATATCAAAGATAGTCGTAAATCTAAGACAGTAGTACATCAAAGACAGTAGTAAATTAAAGACAGACTTACATCAAACACAGACTTAGATCAACGACAGACATGTCAGAGACGTACATCAAACACAGACGTACATCAAAGACAGAGGAACATTAATGACAGACGTACATTAATAACAGACTGAAATCAAAGACATACCTATGTTAAAGACAGACATACATTAATTACAGACTTACATCAAAGGCAGACGTACATCAAAGACAGACGCACATCAAAAACAGACGAACATTAATGACAAACGTACATTAATAACAGACTGACATAAAAGACAGACTTACATTAAAGACAGACTTACATCAAAGACAGACGTACATCAAACAGAGACTTACATTAAAGACAGACTGACATCAAAGACAGACGAACATTAATGACAGACTTACATTAAATACAGGCGTACATTAATGACAGACTGACATCAAAGATAGACGTACATTAAAGACAGATGTACGTTAAAGACAGTCGAACATTAATGACAGACGTACATTAATAACAGACAGACATCAAAGATAGACTTACATCAAAGACAGACCTACATCAAAGACAGTAGTACATCAAGTACAGACTTACATCAAAGACAGATTACATGAAAGACAGACTTAGATCAAAGACAGACGTACATCAAAGACAGACGAACTTTCATGACAGACGTACATTAATGACAGACTGATATCAAAGACAGACACACATTAATGACAGACTTACATCAAAGACAGACGTACATCAAACAGAGACGTACATTAAAGACAGACTTAAAGACAGACAAATATCATAGACAGACGTACATTAACGACAGACTGACATCAAAGAAAGACGTACATTAAAGACAGACGTACATCAAAGACAGACTTAGAACAAAGAAAGACATACATCAAACAGAGACGTACATTAAAGACAGATGTACATCAAAGACAGACGAACATTAATGACAGACTTACATTAAATACAGGCGTACATTAATGACAGATGTACTTTAAAGACAGTCGAACATTAATGACAGACGTACATTAATAACAGACTGACATCAAAGATAGACTTACATCAAAGACAGACCTACATCAACGACAGTAGTACATCAAGGACAGACTTACACCAAAGATAGATTACATGAAAGACAGACTTAGATCAAAGACAGACGTACATCAAAGACAGACGAACATCAAAGACAGACGTACATTAATGACAGACTGATATCAAAGAGAGACCTACATTAAAGACAGACATACATTAATGACAGACTTACATGAAAGACAGACAAACATGAAACAGAGACGTACATTAAAGACAGACTTAAAGACAGACAAATATCATAGACAGACGTACATTAACGACAGACTGATATCAAAGACGTACATTAAAGACAGACGTACATCAATGACAGAGGAACATTAATGACAGACTTACATTAAATACAGACGTACATCAAAGACAGACTTAGAACAAAGAAAGACATGCATCAAATAGAGACGTACATTAAAGACAGACGAACATTAATGATAGACTTACATTAAATACAGGCGTACATTAATGACAGACTGACATCAAAGATAGACGTTCATCAAAGACAGGCGTACATCAAAGACAGTACATCAAAGACAGTACATCAAAGACAGACGTACATCAAACAGAGACGTACATTAAAGACAGACATACATTAATGACAGACTTAAAGACAGACTGAAATCAGAGACTTACATTAAATACACACGTACATTAATGACAGACTGATATGAACGACAGACTTACATTAAAGACAGGCGTACATTAAGACAGACTGACATCAAAAACAGATGAACATCAAAGAAAGACACAAATTAATGACAGACTTAATTTAAATACAGATGCACATTAATGACAGACTGACATCAAAGATAGAAAAACATTAAAGACAGACGTAGATTAATGACAGGCTTACAATAAAGACGGACGTGCATTAATGAGAGACTTACATTAGAGACAGACGAACATTGAAGACAAACGTACATTAATAACAGACTGAAATCAAAGACAGACTAATATTAAAGACAGACAAACATCAAAGACAGATGTACATGAAAGACAGACGAATATTAAATCCAGACACACATTAATGACAGACTGACATCAAAGATAGCCATACATCTAAGACAGTAGTACATCAAAGACAGTAGTAAATTAAAGACAGACTTACATCAAACACAGACGTAGATCAAAGACAGACGAAGATTAATGACAGACTTACATCAGAGACAGACGAACATCAAAGAGAGTAGTACATCAAACACAGACTCAGATCAAAGACAGACATATCAGAGACGTACATCAAACACAGACGTACATCAAAGACAGGAACATTAATGACAGACGTACATTAATAACTGACTGAAATCAAAGACATACTTATGTTAAAGACAGACATACATTAAAGACGGACATACATTAATCACAGACTTACATTAAAGACAGACGCACATCAAAAACAGACGAACATTAATGACAAACGTACATTAATAACAGACTGACATAAAAGACAGACTTACATTAAATCCAGACGTACATTAATAACAGACTGACATAAAAGACAGACTTACATTAAATCCAGACGTACATTAATGACAGACTGACATCAAAGATAGACGTACATCAAAGACAGTAGTACATCAAGGACAGTAGTACATCAAAGACAGACTTACATCAAAGACAGACGTACATCAAACAGAGACTTACATTAAAGACAGACTGACATCAAAGACAGACGAACATTAATGACAGACTTACATTAAATACAGGCGTACATTAATGACAGACTGACATCAAAGATAGACGTACATTAAAGACAGATGTACGTTAAAGACAGTCGAACATTAATGACAGACGTACATTAATAACAGACAGACATCAAAGATAGACTTACATCAAAGACAGACCTACATCAAAGACAGTAGTACATCAAGTACAGACTTACATCAAAGACAGATTACATGAAAGACAGACTTAGATCAAAGACAGACGTACATCAAAGACAGACGAACTTTCATGACAGACGTACATTAATGACAGACTGATATCAAAGACAGACACACATTAATGACAGACTTACATCAAAGACAGACGTACATCAAACAGAGACGTACATTAAAGACAGACTTAAAGACAGACAAATATCATAGACAGACGTACATTAACGACAGACTGACATCAAAGAAAGACGTACATTAAAGACAGACGTACATCAAAGACAGACTTAGAACAAAGAAAGACATACATCAAACAGAGACGTACATTAAAGACAGATGTACATCAAAGACAGACGAACATTAATGACAGACTTACATTAAATACAGGCGTACATTAATGACAGATGTACTTTAAAGACAGTCGAACATTAATGACAGACGTACATTAATAACAGACTGACATCAAAGATAGACTTACATCAAAGACAGACCTACATCAACGACAGTAGTACATCAAGGACAGACTTACACCAAAGATAGATTACATGAAAGACAGACTTAGATCAAAGACAGACGTACATCAAAGACAGACGAACATCAAAGACAGACGTACATTAATGACAGACTGATATCAAAGAGAGACCTACATTAAAGACAGACATACATTAATGACAGACTTACATGAAAGACAGACAAACATGAAACAGAGACGTACATTAAAGACAGACTTAAAGACAGACAAATATCATAGACAGACGTACATTAACGACAGACTGATATCAAAGACGTACATTAAAGACAGACGTACATCAATGACAGAGGAACATTAATGACAGACTTACATTAAATACAGACGTACATCAAAGACAGACTTAGAACAAAGAAAGACATGCATCAAATAGAGACGTACATTAAAGACAGACGAACATTAATGATAGACTTACATTAAATACAGGCGTACATTAATGACAGACTGACATCAAAGATAGACGTTCATCAAAGACAGGCGTACATCAAAGACAGTACATCAAAGACAGACTTACATCAAAGACAGACGTACATCAAACAGAGACGTACATTAAAGACAGACATACATTAATGACAGACTTAAAGACAGACTGAAATCAGAGACTTACATTAAATACACACGTACATTAATGACAGACTGATATGAACGACAGACTTACATTAAAGACAGGCGTACATTAAGACAGACTGACATCAAAAACAGATGAACATCAAAGAAAGACACAAATTAATGACAGACTTAATTTAAATACAGATGCACATTAATGACAGACTGACATCAAAGATAGAAAAACATTAAAGACAGACGTAGATTAATGACAGGCTTACAATAAAGACGGACGTGCATTAATGAGAGACTTACATTAGAGACAGACGAACATTGAAGACAAACGTACATTAATAACAGACTGAAATCAAAGACAGACTAATATTAAAGACAGACAAACATCAAAGACAGATGTACATGAAAGACAGACGAATATTAAATCCAGACACACATTAATGACAGACTGACATCAAAGATAGCCATACATCTAAGACAGTAGTACATCAAAGACAGTAGTAAATTAAAGACAGACTTACATCAAACACAGACGTAGATCAAAGACAGACGAAGATTAATGACAGACTTACATCAGAGACAGACGAACATCAAAGAGAGTAGTACATCAAACACAGACTCAGATCAAAGACAGACATATCAGAGACGTACATCAAACACAGACGTACATCAAAGACAGGAACATTAATGACAGACGTACATTAATAACTGACTGAAATCAAAGACATACTTATGTTAAAGACAGACATACATTAAAGACGGACATACATTAATCACAGACTTACATTAAAGACAGACGCACATCAAAAACAGACGAACATTAATGACAAACGTACATTAATAACAGACTGACATAAAAGACAGACTTACATTAAATCCAGACGTACATTAATAACAGACTTACATTAAATCCAGACGTACATTAATGACAGACTGACATCAAAGATAGACGTACATCAAAGACAGTAGTACATCAAGGACAGTAGTACATCAAAGGCAGACTTACATCAAAGATAGACGTACATCAAAGACAGTGGTACATCAAAGACAGATTTACATCAAACTGACTTAGATCAAAAAAAGACGTACATCAAAGACAGTAGTACATCAAAGACAGACTTACATCAAACACAGACTTAGATCAAAGACAGACGTACATCAAAGAGAGACGCACATTAATGACAGACTTACATCAGAGACAGACGAACATCAAAGACAGACTTACATCAAACACAGATGAACATTAATGACAGACGTACATTATTAACAGACTGACATAAAAGACAGACTTACATTAAATCCAGACATACATTAATGACAGACTGACATCAAAGATAGATATACATCAACGACAGTAGTACATGAAGGACAGTAGTACATCAATGACAGACTTACTTCAAACACAAACTTAGATCAAAGGCAGACGTATATTAAAAAAAGACGTACATTCCAGACATTAAAGACAGACGTACATTAAAGATAGACATACATAAAAGACAGACTGACTTTAAAGACACACTGACATCAAAGACAGACTGATGTCAATGACAGACGTACGTCAAAGGCAGACTTACATCAAGGACAGACTTCCATTAAAAACAGACATACATTAATGACAGACGTACATTAATGATAGTCGTACATTAATGACAGATGTACATTAATGATAGACTGACATCAAAGACAGATGTACATCGATGACAGACATACATTAATGACAGACTAACATAAAAGACAGACTTACATTAAATCCAGACGTACATTAATAACAGACTGACATCAAAGATAGACGTACATCAAAGACAGTAGTACATCAAGGACAGTAGTACATCAAAGGCAGACTTACATCAAAGATAGACGTACATCAAAGACAGTGGTACATCAAAGACAGATTTACATCAAACTGACTTAGATCAAAAAAAGACGTACATCAAAGACAGTAGTACATCAAAGACAGACTTACATCAAACACAGACTTAGATCAAAGACAGACGTACATCAAAGAGAGACGTACATTAATGACAGACTTACATCAGAGACAGACGAACATCAAAGACAGACTTACATCAAACACAGATGAACATTAATGACAAACTGACATCAAAGATAGACGTACATCAAAGACAGTAGTACATCAAGGACAGTAGTACATCAAAGGCAGACTTACATCAAAGATAGAAGTACATCAAAGACAGTGGTACATCAAAGACAGATTTACATCAAACTGACTTAGATCAAAAAAAGACGTACATCAAAGACAGTAGTACATCAAAGACAGACTTACATCAAACACAGACTTAGATCAAAGACAGACGTACATCAAAGAGAGACGCACATTAATGACAGACTTACATCAGAGACAGACGAACATCAAAGACAGACTTACATCAAACACAGATGAACATTAATGACAGACGTACATTATTAACAGACTGACATAAAAGACAGACTTACATTAAATCCAGACATACATTAATGACAGACTGACATCAAAGATAGATATACATCAACGATAGTAGTACATGAAGGACAGTAGTACATCAATGACAGACTTACTTCAAACACAAACTTAGATCAAAGGCAGACGTATATTAAAAAAAGACGTACATTCCAGACATTAAAGACAGACGTACATTAAAGATAGACATACATAAAAGACAGACTGACTTTAAAGACACACTGACATCAAAGACAGACTGATGTCAATGACAGACGTACGTCAAAGGCAGACTTACATCAAGGACAGACTTCCATTAAAAACAGACATACATTAATGACAGACGTACATTAATGATAGTCGTACATTAATGACAGTCGTACATTAATGACAGATGTACATTAATGATAGACTGACATCAAAGACAGATGTACATCGATGACAGACATACATTAATGACAGACGTACATGAAAGACAGACGTACATGAAAGACAGACGTACATCAAAGACAGACTTAGAACAAAGAAAGACATGCATCAAATAGAGACGTACATTAAAGACAGACGAACATTAATGATAGACTTACATTAAATACAGGCGTACATTAATGACAGACTGACATCAAAGATAGACGTTCATCAAAGACAGGCGTACATCAAAGACAGTACATCAAAGACAGACTTACATCAAAGACAGACGTACATCAAACAGAGACGTACATTAAAGACAGACATACATTAATGACAGACTTAAAGACAGACTGAAATCAGAGACTTACATTAAATACACACGTACATTAATGACAGACTGATATGAACGACAGACTTACATTAAAGACAGGCGTACATTAAGACAGACTGACATCAAAAACAGATGAACATCAAAGAAAGACACAAATTAATGACAGACTTAATTTAAATACAGATGCACATTAATGACAGACTGACATCAAAGATAGAAAAACATTAAAGACAGACGTAGATTAATGACAGGCTTACAATAAAGACGGACGTGCATTAATGAGAGACTTACATTAGAGACAGACGAACATTGAAGACAAACGTACATTAATAACAGACTGAAATCAAAGACAGACTAATATTAAAGACAGACAAACATCAAAGACAGATGTACATGAAAGACAGACGAATATTAAATCCAGACACACATTAATGACAGACTGACATCAAAGATAGCCATACATCTAAGACAGTAGTACATCAAAGACAGTAGTAAATTAAAGACAGACTTACATCAAACACAGACGTAGATCAAAGACAGACGAAGATTAATGACAGACTTACATCAGAGACAGACGAACATCAAAGAGAGTAGTACATCAAACACAGACTCAGATCAAAGACAGACATATCAGAGACGTACATCAAACACAGACGTACATCAAAGACAGGAACATTAATGACAGACGTACATTAATAACTGACTGAAATCAAAGACATACTTATGTTAAAGACAGACATACATTAAAGACGGACATACATTAATCACAGACTTACATTAAAGACAGACGCACATCAAAAACAGACGAACATTAATGACAAACGTACATTAATAACAGACTGACATAAAAGACAGACTTACATTAAATCCAGACGTACATTAATAACAGACTGACATAAAAGACAGACTTACATTAAATCCAGACGTACATTAATGACAGACTGACATCAAAGATAGACGTACATCAAAGACAGTAGTACATCAAGGACAGTAGTACATCAAAGACAGACTTACATCAAAGACAGTGGTACATCAAAGACAGATTTACATCAAACTGACTTAGATCAAAAAAAGACGTACATCAAAGACAGTAGTACATCAAAGACAGACTTACATCAAACACAGACTTAGATCAAAGACAGACGTACATCAAAGAGAGACGCACATTAATGACAGACTTACATCAGAGACAGACGAACATCAAAGACAGACTTACATCAAACACAGATGAACATTAATGACAGACGTACATTATTAACAGACTGACATAAAAGACAGACTTACATTAAATCCAGACATACATTAATGACAGACTGACATCAAAGATAGATATACATCAACGACAGTAGTACATGAAGGACAGTAGTACATCAATGACAGACTTACTTCAAACACAAACTTAGATCAAAGGCAGACGTATATTAAAAAAAGACGTACATTCCAGACATTAAAGACAGACGTACATTAAAGATAGACATACATAAAAGACAGACTGACTTTAAAGACACACTGACATCAAAGACAGACTGATGTCAATGACAGACGTACGTCAAAGGCAGACTTACATCAAGGACAGACTTCCATTAAAAACAGACATACATTAATGACAGACGTACATTAATGATAGTCGTACATTAATGACAGATGTACATTAATGATAGACTGACATCAAAGACAGATGTACATCGATGACAGACATACATTAATGACAGACTAACATAAAAGACAGACTTACATTAAATCCAGACGTACATTAATAACAGACTGACATCAAAGATAGACGTACATCAAAGACAGTAGTACATCAAGGACAGTAGTACATCAAAGGCAGACTTACATCAAAGATAGACGTACATCAAAGACAGTGGTACATCAAAGACAGATTTACATCAAACTGACTTAGATCAAAAAAAGACGTACATCAAAGACAGTAGTACATCAAAGACAGACTTACATCAAACACAGACTTAGATCAAAGACAGACGTACATCAAAGAGAGACGTACATTAATGACAGACTTACATCAGAGACAGACGAACATCAAAGACAGACTTACATCAAACACAGATGAACATTAATGACAAACTGACATCAAAGATAGACGTACATCAAAGACAGTAGTACATCAAGGACAGTAGTACATCAAAGGCAGACTTACATCAAAGATAGAAGTACATCAAAGACAGTGGTACATCAAAGACAGATTTACATCAAACTGACTTAGATCAAAAAAAGACGTACATCAAAGACAGTAGTACATCAAAGACAGACTTACATCAAACACAGACTTAGATCAAAGACAGACGTACATCAAAGAGAGACGCACATTAATGACAGACTTACATCAGAGACAGACGAACATCAAAGACAGACTTACATCAAACACAGATGAACATTAATGACAGACGTACATTATTAACAGACTGACATAAAAGACAGACTTACATTAAATCCAGACATACATTAATGACAGACTGACATCAAAGATAGATATACATCAACGATAGTAGTACATGAAGGACAGTAGTACATCAATGACAGACTTACTTCAAACACAAACTTAGATCAAAGGCAGACGTATATTAAAAAAAGACGTACATTCCAGACATTAAAGACAGACGTACATTAAAGATAGACATACATAAAAGACAGACTGACTTTAAAGACACACTGACATCAAAGACAGACTGATGTCAATGACAGACGTACGTCAAAGGCAGACTTACATCAAGGACAGACTTCCATTAAAAACAGACATACATTAATGACAGACGTACATTAATGATAGTCGTACATTAATGACAGTCGTACATTAATGACAGATGTACATTAATGATAGACTGACATCAAAGACAGATGTACATCGATGACAGACATACATTAATGACAGACGTACATGAAAGACAGACGTACATGAAAGACAGACGTACATTAATGACAGACTTAAATTAAAGACAGACATTAAAGACAAACTTACATCAAAGACAGATGTACATCGATGACAGACATACATTAATGACAGACGTACATTAAAGACAGACGTACATGAAAGACAAACTTACATCGACGACAGACGTACATTAAAAAAAGACGTACATTCAAGACATTAAAGACAGACGTACATTAAAGATAGACATACATTAATGACAGACTGATATCAAAGACAGACATACATTAATGACAGATGTATTTTCATCCGAGTTTAACGTAGGGGACCTGGGTTCACATCCCGGCCTGGGAAATTACCAACACTGGGTCCTTAGGCAAGATCCTCTGCGCTACTGCCTACCTCATATGATGAGAGACAAGGGAACACGAGAAATACTGGCTCAGACGTCGCCCGGTCAAACAAGGTCTGCGTCAGTTGCTGGAGAACCAGAGCACCCTGGTGGGAAGTGGGCTACTGGAACAAGATGGAAATGGACGAGAGGCGAGAACAAGGCTCTGTTGGAATGCTACTACTCCAGTAACCCTAGTCAGGGGGGTTACATGCAGAGAATGTGGGAAATGTGGAATCTTCAAAACCCACAATCAACACTCACTGCCACTGGACGGCAACTGCTTTCACAGCTTGAGATTGACGAGGTACAACACAAATGCTACGGCAAGGGGGAGCAAGGACGCCAGGTCCGGTGGGAGTTAACAAGAACTTCCCATCCAGAGACTGGGTATGAAGCCCCAATAAGCACAATCACGCTGTGCAAGGCAGCGACTGACCCAAGAGATAAGGTCATGGCAAAAATGAACATCAGGCAACCCCGACGCCAATTACAGAGCCTGAGTGAAGCACCATCGGAAAGTCTCTACAGCAATGACATTGGAATGTCATTCGGACTTGAGAAGTGTGGGTGGATGGTGACAAAGAGAGGGAAGGTAGCCCATACAGAAGGGGTCTCACTTCCAGACGGCAGAATAGCAGACATTGAGGACAGCTACAAGTACCTTGGAATCCCACAAGCAAATGGCAATCTCGAACAGGCCACAAGAAAAGCAGCCACAGCCAAATGCCTCCAACGAGTAAGGCAAGTCCTAAGGAGTCAGCTCAATGGCAAGAACAAGGTCTGGGCAATTAACAGCTATGCCCTGCCGGTCATCAGATACCAGATGTGGGAATAATAAGCTGGCCAAAGGAAGAGATTCAGACCACAGATGTGAAAACACGAAAGCTCCTGATCAGGCATGGAGGGTTCCACCCCAAATCCAGCACCCTGAGACTTTACACTAAGTGCAAGGAAGGAGGCAGAGGACTAGTGAGTGTCAGAACCACTATCCAGGATGAAACATCAAACATCCTTGAATACATCAGGAAGATGTCCTCAACGGACGAAATGCTCGGTGAATGTCTCAGGCAGTGGAAAACAGATCAAGTGGTGATGGAGAAACCATCATGGGAGGAAAAGCCCCTCCATGGGATGTACCACCGACAGATAACTGAAGTGGCTGATATCGAAAAATCCTACCAATGGCTAGAAAGGGCTGGACTGAAAGACAGCACAGAGTCACTGATCATAGCTGCACAGGAGCAGGCCTTGAGCACCAGCCGGACATTGTGGTGATGGACAAACAGCAGAGGAAAGCTGTTGTGGTTGACATTGCAATACCAAGCGATTGCAACATCAGGAAAAAGGAACATGAGAAACTGGAGAAATATCAACGCCTGAAAGAAGAACTTGAAAAGGCCAGGAAAGTGAAGGCAACAGTGGTGCCCGTGGTCACCCCCAAACTGGAAGAGTGGCTACATCA
This sequence comes from Melanotaenia boesemani, assembly GCF_017639745.1. Classification (NCBI taxonomy): domain Eukaryota; kingdom Metazoa; phylum Chordata; class Actinopteri; order Atheriniformes; family Melanotaeniidae; genus Melanotaenia; species Melanotaenia boesemani. The sequence goes on from NC_055687.1 coordinate 32,569,670, forward strand.
GATCCCAGGACAAACCTCAGCCATCTCGATTCAGAAGAGTGCAGTCCTAGGAACAGCAAAGATACTGCATAGAACCCTCAACCTCTCAGGCCTCTAGTAGAGGACCCGAGCTTGGATGGATTTGACCGCCCACGGAGGGCGAGGGGACAATTTATATATATATATATATATATATATATATATATATATATATATATATATACACACATGGACAACATTGTTGGTACCCTTCGGTTAATGAAAGAAAAACTCACAATGGTCACAGAAATAACTTGAATCTGACAAAAGTAACAATAAATAAAAATTCTATTAAATTTAACCAATGTAAGTCAAACATTGCTTTTCAACCATGCTTCAACAGAATTATTTAAAAAAAATAAACTCATTAAACAGGCCTGGACAAAAGTGATGGTACCATTAACTTAATATTTTGTTGCACAACCTTTTGAGGCAATCACTGCAATCAAACGATTCCTGTAACTGTCAGTGAGACTTCTGCACCTCTCAGCAGGTATTTTGGCCCACTCCTCATAAGCAAACTGCTCCAGTTGTCTCAGGTTTGAAGGGTGCCTTTTCCAGACGGCATGTTTCAGCTCCTTCCAAAGATGCTCAGTAGGATTTAGGTCATGGCTCATAGAAGGTCACTTTAGAATAGTCCAATGTTTTCCTCTTAGCCATTCTTGGGTGTTTTTAGCTGTGTTTTGGGTCATTGTCCTGTTGCAAGACCCATGACCTGCGACTGAAACCAAGCTTTCTGACACTGGCCAGCACATTTCTCTTTAGTATTCCCTGATAGTCTTGAGATTTGTTGTACATTGTACCTGCACAGATTCAAGACACCCTGTGCCAGATGCAGCAAAGCAGCCCCAGATACGATGTACATTTTAGGACATCCTCGTAGTCAGAGTCAGGTGTCAGGACAAAAGTCATCAGATATCAGGAAAAAGTTGTCAGATGTCAGTGTTGGAGTCGGAGAAAAAGTTGTCAGAAAAAAAGTTGTCAGAGTCGGAGTCAGAAAAAAAGTTGTCAGAAAAAAAGTTGTCAGAGTCGAAGTGTGTCTCTTCTATACTTGGAACACTACATTTAAGTGCTTAGTGCGCTGACACAGAAATTTCAGTCATCTTGCTGGCGTAGCCGAAGGGGAGGGACTTTCAACCAGTTTTTCAAAGCTGAATAATGGCAGCTACCGACTCAGAAGAACAGGCAATGGCTGTTTTCTACTGTTGTAAGTATGAAGATATTTGATCAAAATTCTAATATGAACTGCAGCATGCTTCTTATCTCTTCTATCCCTGATGACAGTTACGAATCTGATCATTTGTTGGAGGCTGCAGTAGAGTTAGCAACGGAAATGTTAGCAGTTTTATAGCCAATTTCGCGGATCTAGATGGGCTATAAGTGTTAAAAAATATTAATGCTATAGGTTCCGTATGTTTATTCATGATTGTTGAACCTCCAGATTAAGCACTGCGGGGTCTCTGGCGTAAACGAAACGATCCTTGATCTGAAAACTGATTAGGAAACACCGCTGGTTAGAGAACCGGCCCGTTTCCATGGTAACGCTGACTAAGCCGTAGCTAATTGTACATCACTTTAGATAAGCGTCTGCAAAGTACTTACAAAGTACATATATATATTAATGTTTGCTTTTATATAAACTGCCATTGTGTGTTCACCGTAGGTCACTGTGGCATCAAACTACTGAGCAAGCAGTGGCACTGAGGCATTTACCATCTGCGGGCTAGGACGCTGCTGTGGAGAAGAGGAGGAGGCAAGAGAGAAATGTTTTAATAAAAATTTTAAATAAAATGTTTTCTGCATCCCTGTTTTAGTGTCTTCATTACTGCATTTCACATTTTAAACAATGTTTTCTAGTATAATCGGTATCAGTGTAAACACCAATGAAACAGATGTATAATGTAAAGTACTTTAATTCAGTGAAGATATCTTCGCTTATTTAAAAGCTGTTTTATTAGTGTTTTAAAAAGCACTTTATACTAACAAGTATGGGGGAGACATGCAAAGACACATGAACGTGTGCTGATGGTTTCTATTGTTATCAACTGAGATAGATAAATACAGTGGAGGCCACGGTTCTTTGTTTCACAAATGAGGCCTTTTAAAAGGCATTTAATAGCATAAAAGTATGATGACATGCAAACATGTATGTTAACGTGATTTTAGATTTTGGAAGAACTTAGACAGATTGTCCTAAAAAAAGTATATTAACGGAGCAGCGCTGCTATTAGGCAGCATGTAGGAGGGTCATATACCTTAAAATAAATAAGCATACGTTCTAATTCATGTGCAGCCCGAGGAGGATCCTAAGTTGGATGCGACAAAGTTTACAGGTGGGGTTAAGTAAGGAGTAAACAAAGTAAAATCAAGAGCTGGAAATTTATTCTGTAAATTAAGGCAGCAGAAGAATCACCATCAAAAGCTGGTACGTCCCTACCGGTAAGTGCAAAACGTTAGTGCTCAATTTGGATCAGCACTTACCCACGATAGTGTGCACTACAGAAGGTAGTGCTTAGTGCGCACTACACACTACCTCCTAGTGCACTCATGTAAGTATGCGGTTTGAGACACACTTCGACTCTGACAACTTTTTTTCTGACAACTTTTTTTCTGACTCCGACAACTTTTTCCCTGACTCTGACACTGACATCTGACAACTTTTTCCTGATACCTGATGACTTTTGTCCTGACACTTGACACCTGACTCTGACTACGAGGATGTCCTAAAATGTACACTGTACCCAGAACATAACAGAGCCTCCTCCATGTTTCACAGTAGGGACAGTGATCTTTTCTTGATATGCTTCATTTTCCGTATGTAAACACAGAGCTGATGTGTCTTGGCAAAATGTTCAATTTTTTTCTCATCTGTCCATAGGACATTCTCCCAGAAGCTTTGTGGCTTGTCAACATGTAGTTTGGCAAATTCAGATCTGGATTTTTTATGATTTGTTTTCAACAATGGTGTCCTTCTTGGTCGTCTCCATTAAGTCCACTTTGGCTCAAACAATGACGGATGGTGTAATCTGACACTGATGTTCCTTGAGCTTGAAGTTCACCTTTAATCTCTTTAGAAGTTTTTCTAGGCTCTTTTGCTACCATTCATATTACCCGTCTCTTTGATTTGTCATGAATTTTCTTCCTGTGGCCACGTCCGGGGAGGTTGGCTACAGTCCCATGGATCTTAAATTTCTGAATAATATGTGCAACTGTAGTCGCAGGAACATCCAGCTGCTTGGAGATGATATATAGCCTTTACTTTAACATGCTTGTCTATAATTTTCTTTCTAATCTCCTGAGACTACCCTTTCCTTTGCTTCCTTTGCTTGTTGAGGGTGGTACACACCATGTCACCAAACAGCACAGTGACTACCTGTAGCCTATATATAGGCCCACTGACTGATTACAAGATTGTAGACACCTGTGATGCTAATTAGTGGACACACCTTGGATTAACACGTCCCTTTGGTCACATTATTTTCAGTCTTTTCTAGGGGTACCATCATTTTTGTCCAGGCCTGTTTCATGAGTTTTTTTTTTTTTTTTTTTTTTTTTTATAATTCTGTTGAAGCATGGTTGAAAAGCAATGTCTGACTTTCATTGGTTAAATTTAATAGAATTTTTATTTATTATTACTTTCGTCAGATTCAAGTTATTTATGTGACCATTGTGTGTTTTTCTTTCATTAACCGAAGGGTACCAATAATTTTGCCCACGTCTTTAAACCGGATATTTCTGCTCTTTCTCATCAATAATGTAGTATTTCGCCTTTGTGTTTCATGCTATTACCCATGATGAGCATATAGAGGTTTTTAGGACAAATAACTGCATATTATCAGTAATGGAAAAATGTGCATCACATCTATATATTTGTCTGACCTTCACTGTTTTATGTGATGGAAATGGAAAACAATAAAACAAGCACAATGATGGTGCTTACAGTGGTTAAAAAAGTGGTTCAGCAGGGTTATCCTGAAGGTTAAGAGACATGACTGTCCCCCAGAGAGTGCAAGATGCAGATTTTAGTATGTACCGTTTGCATTGCCACTCTCTGTAAAAGCACTTCTTAAATGATGTAGATCATGTAGAAAATTGTTCAAAGAAAAATAAACTTAACTGACAGATGCCCCTGAGGTAAACATGTTTCCAAAGCCAACACTTGCACACAATATCACTCCTTGGAGAGAACAACCAATTAAAAACAGTTTCTGCTAAACAGATGGTAAGAAATGGGAGATAAGACATAAACTATGGCATAACATGTGAAACAAATTGTGTTATATCTACATAAATATAGAAATATGCATTAAAAAAGAAAACATCAGTAACATCTGAGACTGAACATATAGAAAAAGAGTTTAAAGAGTCTTTATTTATTTTTTTAATGGGGGAAATTATTCTGGATAAAAACCTAAAAAAAACAAAAACAACAAAAAAAAAAAAACATGGATCCTTTGTATTTGAAAAGTAGTTTGGACCTAGAAAATTGAGTTTGAGGCAGGTTTTGTGAGAAAGCGCTATTTCCTTCATTAGAAACACTGGGATGTTGGAGGCAAAACCCCCAGCACTTGATCAATAAAAGCAAGGCTGCTCTGGAAGGCCACAGCTTTCACGCTGGCTTTATGGTCAGCCAGACAGGGCTGTTTATGATGTTGCCACTGATTTGATAAAAGGAGACGCAGGTGGTAGAGGTGGACAGTCTTTTAAAGTGTGTCTTTTTTTTTTTTTTTTTTTTTGAACTAACAGCTCCCATGTATTTCAGCTGGATGCATTTTAAACAGTATTTGATATGAAAACACTTTTAGAGGCTGAATATTATAGTTCTTTTGATGGGTGACTCTAACCACTGACCTAAAATCCATTGCAACCTTTATATGAAAGTACTGACACTCAGGTGACACAACACCCTTTTCACACCAATAGGAGGTAACCAAGAGACTAGGACAGCTTCTTCACTATTCACTTATTTTAATCTTCTTATTTCAAGGTGAACTCTCCTGATTTTGAACTTGCAGCTTAGTCCACTCAGAGAAGATCCGGTTTCAGACATTTTAAATCTTTAAATCCTTCACACAAACTGGATGAATCAATTTTAAGGTGATTGTATTTTTGAGACAAGGACCGCCTTGACAGAAATTAGTTGCATCAAGGGAAATGTCACTAAAGGCACAAAAAAGAAAAAATATTTACCTTGTGCTGCACATATTCATGTTTGAAATTTGGCTCTTGTGTGTCATTTGGCTGTGAAATCCAACACAACAATAACGCACTGCCATAATAATGACCCGAATAGTTTATTAATATTCTTTAGAACTGATATGGTGTTTGTGCCGTCTTATTAAATGATATTCTAACATGCTTTCATTTATCTTTTAAACAGCGCCTCAATGTGTCAACAGGGTATTCTAGAAATCACAAAGTTTATAATGACAGTGTAAAAGTCTAATTTTCTGTTTGAATTTAATAATATTTTAGGACTTTCTGCCTGGAAGTGCTTTATGCCTTCGTTAGATGGTGATTCCCTCTGCACCCGGAGCTGCGCCTCGCCCCTAAGCATCATGATGCTGCTGAGATCACTTCTTGAGGGCGGTGCAGAGAGACGGAGCTACGTGTTGCTGCGCAGCAACAGATAGAAAGACGAGAGGGAGGGAAACAGTGTGTGTGAGAAAGGAATTCCCTCGCACAAACAAAAGCGGCTGTCGGGGCGTTTCAGTTCCCTACAGCCCCCAGAATTTACAGAAATAAATGCGCTCGATACCTGTGGATGAAGGCGGTCTGAAGCCCGGTGGATGTAGGATGTAAGGACAGCAGCTGAAACAAGCATTTGGGTGTTTGAATCAGGAAGCAGTTATTATTCACATTTACTGCCTGGAGACTTTTTTTTAAAAGAAAAATTAACATTGCGCCGACTCCTCCTGGAGGTGTCTCATCTTTTTTCTGTCCAAGCTCCAAACATCAACCCAAGAGAAACGCGCCTGCTTGGAGCCCAAAGGACAAAGGTCTCTGCGTCAGTTTCAGGAACAGAGATTGCAACTGCGATGGGAAATCTCTGAAAAATGCAGTCTACTTGTAGGGGTATTCGGTGATCTGAACGAGTCTTACAGTAAGTAATTCCTTTGTTCAAGCGCAAGCTGTAAGTCATAACTCATCGGTGTCGAATTCAGTAGGAAACACGTGGAGAACAAAGATTCGTCTCTTATGTTTTTTCTTTTAATAACTGAAATGATAAACGTTTTATTGTTCAGAGTTCAAATAACTTCTCTTCTTCTTCTCTCCTTGTCTCCCTCTCTGCATGTCTCTCGTGCTGACTGTCGCTTTATATCCACCTTCTTCTCTGTGATCTGGTCTGTCACCCTCTTTCATTCTTTCTGCGCGTCGTGCGCCCGCCTGTGTGTGTTTGCGTGTGCGCTCCTCTTTCCAGACATGACAGGTCAGGTCCTGGGGGAACCGGGCAGCGGGGCTCGCATGGATGACAACGCAGCCATCCGTATAAACGTGGGCGGCTTCAAGAAGCGTCTCCTGTCGGACACTCTCTCCCGTTTCCCCGAAACGAGGCTGGCGCGCCTCTTGCAATGCCGGTCCAAAGAATCCATCCTCGAGCTTTGCGACGACTACGACGACACAGAAAAGGAGTTTTACTTCGACAGGAACCCGGCACTATTTCCTTATGTGTTGAATTTCTACAACACTGGGCGGCTGCATGTCATGGCCGAGCTGTGCATCTTCTCCTTCAGCCAGGAGATCGAGTACTGGGGCATCAATGAGTTTTTCATTGACTCCTGTTGCAGCAGCGCCTACCACTGTAGAAAAATGGACCAAGATCGGGAGGACTGGGATGACCGGAGCGATGAAGGCAGCACAACTTCATCATTTGATGAGCTGTTGGAGTTTTACAACGACGCCAGCAAGTTTGATAAGCAGCTCCTCGGGAGCGCACGGAGACGAGTTTGGTTAATGCTGGATAACCCCGGTTACTCAGTGGCCAGCCGCATCATTAGCATCCTCTCTATCCTGGTGGTGCTGGGATCCATTGCCACCATGTGCATGAACAGTATGAGTGAATTCAGCCTGTTGGACAGCGAGGGTCAACCCACGGAGGACCCACGTTTCGAAACCGTGGAGCACTTTGGCATCGGTTGGTTCACTCTGGAGCTGGTGGCCCGGTTCGCAGTGGCTCCAGATCTTCTGCACTTCTTTGATCACCCGTTAAACGTGATAGATCTGGTCTCCATACTTCCATTTTACCTGACGCTGCTAATAAACCTGGTGGTGGAGAGCAGCCCGGCGCTAGCCAACCTGGGACGAGTTGCGCAAGTTCTGCGGCTAATGAGAATTTTCCGCATCCTGAAACTGGCACGTCACTCAACGGGGCTGCGTTCCTTGGGGGCCACCCTCAGAAACAGCTACAAAGAGGTTGGACTGCTGCTTCTGTACTTGGCCGTCGGCGTGTCGTTTTTCTCAGTGATGGCCTACACGGTGGAGAAAGAAGACAGCGAGGACCTTTCCACGATCCCGGCGTGTTGGTGGTGGGCCACCGTTAGCATGACAACAGTGGGATATGGGGATGTGGTGCCTGTATCCATAGCGGGCAAACTCACCGCCTCAGCATGCATTCTGGCCGGTATCCTAGTAGTTGTGCTTCCAATTACGCTGATTTTCAATAAGTTTTCCCTCTTCTACAAAAGACAAAAACAGCTCGAAATTGCAATGAGAAGCTGTGACTTCGATGAGGGAATAAAAGAGGTGCCCTCTGTGAACCTGAGGAACTATTACGCCCACAAAGTGAAATCCCTCATGGCCAGTTTGTCAAACATGAGCAGGAGTTCACCCAGTGAACAGAGTCTGAACGAATCCTTAAACTGAAACGATCTGACGTTCAGTCACGTTGATTGACTCGGTTCATTCAACGTTGCTACGCGGGAGCTGTCCAGGGTGCTGACAACACTGGGCCAACTGCTTCCTTCTACTGATGTATGACCTGTTTGCCTCTGTAGCTCAGTGCAATAATATGTTGATTTATTTAACAGTGTGGAAATGTGACGCCCTGAATATAACATCTCATCGTGCACTATTGCAGCATCTCATCCAAACAGGCCAAAAATCTGACCACAGCAGCGTCTAAGACAGTGTAACACCAACATCCACCCTCCAGTTTTACTTGTGATCAAATATGTCTGAAGTAACTCAAGTTGTATCTCTTTTGAGAGAGACTTTATGTGTAAATGTGGTGTTGCAACAATACTTCGGATGTGTTGTTAAAACTAAATATATTAAACAAAAACTACATGACATACCTGCTTTTTTTCCCCACTCGTGCACAGAACAGGGTTCAACTAACTTCCTTGGTGTGTCTCTCTCTGACTGAGGCAGCACATGTAAGCCTGAAGGAGGAGAGAGGGGATAAATAGTGATGACTGACACATTATCTTAAACAGCCTGACAGGCACAGCAATAACCACTCAGAACTGACATGTTGAATAAATTCCTCTTTGAAGGATTTGAATTTAAAGCTGTATCATCATTTCATCTTTCAGAAAGTCAGTTGTTTGATTTTTATCAACTGACTTTATTAATGACAAGACTATAAATCTGGCACCATTATATAATGTATCTTACCTCATAGAAGAAATGTTAAGAAAATACAGTTACATATCAGGACACAAATGACAGATATATCAGTAGGTGTAGTTTTTTCTTTTCTCAAATGTAATTTCAATGCTTCAGTTTGCAAGCAATTCATCTCCATGTCTCCTTCTTTGAAAACAAATCATGAATGACAGCGATTAACCTTGCATATCTCTCTTCTTTTCTGTCTAGTTTCAAGGTTTTTGAGGAGAATACATTTTGTTACTCGGTGAAAGTGACGTTTTTGTGCCCCTCTCGCTGCTTTTTGTCAGGCCAACAATAAATAGCTCTTTTAGTGGGTAGAGGAGCAGCTGCAGAGATTTAACAGAGAACTCACTTACTGGCATTGATTTCATTTTAAAGGACAAAGAGTCAATTTCTTCAAGTAGGCTGCAGTACTAAAAGTCAATCTTTATTTCTTTCTTTTCTTCTTTTATTGGGGGATTTAATATTTCAGTAATACCACTGATTTCTGTTTTTTTAATAACATGTTATATTAATCCGGATCTTTGTTATTTTTAGCTTAACCTTTTAATGGACATACCTGTGATGGAAAAATATCACTGTTTAACAGATATTCATACATTTGCTGTATACACCTATACAGAAATCAGTTATTTTAATTGTTAGAAAATTAGGATTTGATTTATTTAGGGAACAGTAACAGAATAACTGAGCAGCATTAAAGAAGGTTTCAACACTCTTCAGCTAGAAGGTTACGGGTTCTTGTTAAATGCTAATGACAAATTTATGTCTTTCAAGCATCTTAACATTTCTGGGGAGCTCATTTGAAATTATTTTTGCCCTCAGAGTCCAATTATATCAGTCTCCTTTTGTTTATTCCTAAACCTTTAAAGACTTCTCTTCTGGGAGTAAACACTACATGGCTGCAGAGCAAAACTAGCATAAAAATGTCAGTAAATGAGTTCACAGTGACAGCGGCTGACATTTAACCAAATCAACAAAGGCATATAAAAAACATTAGTTGTGTCTCTTTTTCGTCCTATAGAGAGAGGAAAGTAATTATTACATTTCAGAGACTGAAATGTACTTGAGCACTGCAGAGCTCCAGAGAAATAATAGTACAATTTGTGGACATATCCGGTTCCATGCAAGTCCTAAAAGTCAGAATGTGTGTGTTTGTGTAGGTCACTGTGACTCCTGAGGATGATGATGGCGACGTCTGACCCTTTAGCTATCTCCCTTTGGCTCGCCTGTATCATTACCCCCTGACTGTGGTGATAGATGATAGAGGAAAGCTCAGGGTCTGCCTGGCACACAGCTTAGTAGAGACAGCAGCTCAGGTTATTGCAGCCCTAAATAAGGAAAAATTCTCACAGTCTGGAAAATGCAAACAGAAAAAAACAAAGAAATGCGGTGATTCTGCTTGAATTTTTATTTTATTGCAGACAGCATTATATTTTATGGTTTGTCTTGTCAACTTCATGTCAATTTTTGCATTTCAGTCTTGTAATACAGTAAAAAAACAGTTTGGATAGGGGCTCTTAATGGCTATTAATGAGCTATAAATAAATAAATACTTTATTTAAAATAGGTGATGCAGCGAATAACTGTGATCATGATTTAGCAGCTTCCATGAAAGGCTGAGTCTTTGAGAATAAAAGATGGACAGCGGATCTCCAGTTTGTCATCAAATGTATTTGAAAATCAATGACCGGCTAAAAATCAATATTCTCCATAGAAAAGTTGGAGAGAATTAGCACATTTATCTTTATGTATGCTATAACATCATCAAACCATTAAAACAGCTTTAGAAATTACACAGTATAAAGTCCAAGGGCACAAGCCTAAGTTGGACACTCATTTAATCCATCAGTCCTTGCTGTATCAAGAACCATCATTTATAAATCGCTGGTATAATTACAGGGAAAAGTTCTGCTGTGAGAAACTTTGTCATGGACAAAAAAAAAAAAAAGGAACATAAAACTTTACTTAGCAACAAGCAGCCTTATTTATCCGGAAGCGGCTTCAGCTTCTCCTGGGTCAGAGGCATCTGGGATAAACCATAACGCAGAGGTTATCAGTATTCAAGATCTGTTTTTGGATTAGGGCCCACCATGTGTTACAGACCGAGGATGAAAAGGACCATTCAGGCTTTTAGCAGCTTAGTCTAAAAGCCCAGGTCTGTGATGGTATGGGTTTGTATCAGTGCACTTGCCAAAACCCATTTATGTCTCTGTGATAGTATTAATGTAGAAAAGTACGCTGAGATTTTGGAGCAACATATTCTGCCTTTGAGACAACACGTGAAAACACGACAATGTGAAACTACTATCTGCACGCTATAAATGCATAACTGTGGAAGAAGAAGGTACAACTAATGGACTGGTCTGCCAGCTTTATGTGTGGAAAAAATTCAATTATGAGTCTGTACTGTTGCACACCTGAGGATAAGTTTCACTGAAGAATAGGGACAAAACAACATGTGATATTATTTACCAGTTGGCATCCTCAAAGCAGGAACATCCTTTATATGTTCTGAGAAAAGGTGGTAGCATTACAAAGCAGGAAAAGCTTTTCTGTCCCAACCTTTCTGGAATATATGGCAGGTGTGAAATGCAAATGTGGATGTACATTAACAAATCAAATCAAGTTGTTATGACAACGCTAAAGATTTCTTTGATTTTCTCAGAAACAGTCTACAATGAACTAAAAAAAAGAAACATTGTGCAAATTTCTTTCATTTGGAGACTTTTGAGGGCCAAGATGACAAAAAGGTTTTTTTTCCCCCTCTTGGTTAAGCGATTACATAATTTTCTCTCACACATCATCAAAGATTTCAAAGATGTATTTGATATTCAGGGTCAATTATTAAATCACACAAGTTCTCTTTGATCAAATGTCTACAGATTTTCAACATCAGCTTGAACTTATTTGGTTCCTTTCTTGTTAGCTGTGAGCAAAAGAAACATAAAGAGCATAAAAAGATGCTGAACATGCTGACAGAATAACAAACTTATCAATGCAGTGCTGACAGGGAATTAGCAGTGTATGTGCTTTCTTGTGTTTGTGTGTGTGTGTGCATGTGTGAAGATTGTACACAAAAATACCAGACAGTGTGTCTAATGGGGAACTTATTGAAGCTGGCAGCACAAGCGTCATCTCCAGTCTGCTCTGTATTGGTGACTTAAACTCTGTTACTAAGCAGGCGTTTCGTGTTGTTGTACATTACCATCTGCTTCCATCCTCTTTGCTTTAAACAGTGTGGGAAGATTGGCTCTTTTCACCATGCACGCTCATTTCTCTCCCTACACGTTTGATGTCTTCCCACCATGTTAGATCTGGTGTGAACGTCTTTAAAAATAAATTCTCGCTACATGGGTCATGGCATAGCTAACTGTCAAGCTGATTATCACATACATTGCTAACATATTTCCAGGTAAAGCTGAAGAAGGACAATGGATTAGATCGCCACATAAAAGGAAAAGATATTGCTCCTTTAAGAAGATTATATCTTAAATTTTATGTTTAATTTTAAAATTTTCAGATCAGATCTCAGTTATAATTTTTCACTTTAAGATGATTATTTAATTGATGCGTTGCCAAAATATAAAATTAGAACAAATGTCTTGAAAAGAAAGAAAACTAATCAAGATTTAAGTCTATAGCATCAAAGCAGACATGCTATGAGCCTCCTGCAGCACGTGTGCTCCATGTGAGGCAAATGTGTCACGATATTAACACTAAAATGCTAAGATGCATATAATATTATATTACTCTGTGCTTGCCTGTTGGGTTGACAGTTTGGTAAAGCAGATTCAGCCCTAAATGTCATTTTGCTTTTACACTCTACGTAATTTGATTAAATCAACTGTTAAGCACTAAGATTTTAGGTTACATTGAACTAATTTATTGTCCCCATATTTCTGTTATCAAACTCAGTTATGACAAACAAAACCTTTGCCAAGTTGGTATTCCTCCATCACAGAAAGACATCTGACAAAACTGCTTTCGTTGTAAGTACTGTTAGTAATTATAAGAACATGTTCAAAAATACCAGTTCATATTACTGTTTTGTTCTTAATGTGTTAAGTTAGTAAAAACTAAAAAAAAAAAAAAAAAGAAAAAAAAACAAGTTACTTCAAAATCACATATAGACATCAGAAATCAAAGCTAAATAAATGTCAGACTTCAAATGATTGTTGGGTTTCTGGGGGCCTGAGTACAAGAAAATTGACAAACAACTCATTTGTTGTTAAAACCTGCAGCTGATAATGAAAAGAGGACCATTAGTGTTGTAGGTATGTTTGGCCATAAACAAAATGTTTGAATTTCCTTCTTGACCAACAAAATACCAAAAGGGCAAAATAACCACATGGATAACTACATTAATTTACATACATTATGGGATGTAAGACATATGAGAAATTCCCAACTCCTTGTTGCTGAAGGAAAAATCAGAGGATCACCAAATTCATTCATTAAGTCTCACCTTCATGAATTTGCTGTGGTCTTCTTCTAAAAAGCCCCACAGGCACTCAGTTATTAATGAACCTTTGAAAGACAGTAAGTCTAGATAAATTACTGGCTTAATGTAGTTCCTTTTTAATGCTTCAATCTACTTCTGTTAAGTCAGCCATTCTTAGAAACATTTGATTTAAGTCACAGAAAAGCTCCCAAAGATTTTAATGGATTTCACAAAATGGGCCAATTTAACATTTAGTGAGTGCTATTCCACCTTTTTACCAAAAACATCAATGAAAATCAATTACCAATTAAAGGTGCAAGCAGCGATGAAGGCCCTCGCACCTCTGGTGCCGCTCCAGCCCATTGCACCGCCCCCTCAGCCGGCAACCTCCCTCCCCCAGCACGCTCAATCTCGCTAGCAGCCGTATGCTCACTCGTCCCTAGGTTTTCCCCATTGGGTTGTCATTGTCTCCCTCTGAGGATCACCTGGTACATCACTGGGTCTAAAAAAAAGTGTTCATGACCATGTTCTGACCAATTGTGTGAAATAAATACAAACAAAAGCATGGTTTTAAGATCCACTGATATCAACATTGCCAGTAGGTGGCGCTATAGTGTTTTATCATGTACTAAGATGTTCAGGTTGGGACTATAATGACCATTGCCAAATATGTCCTTTGGTCAACCGAGTCCAGAGTTATAGCCACTTCCTGTTTGATGGCGAAGGACTGAAACCTCACAGGCAGCCATTTTATTCATGATGGTGTAAGAAGTTTGTTATATTGTGAATCATGAGTTCATCAAGGATGAAACTGATGAGTTTGAGTAGGTTTTTAAGGTTTTCAATGGTAAAAAATGTGGTACTTCCTGTTTCCAGGGGGCGGGGCTATGGCGTTGGCAACATCTGAACATGTAGATGTGGTCAGCATGGAAATGGCATCATACGTGGCCATTTTGGTTCAGATATGTTGTTTTATATATAAGTTAAATCAATTTCATCTCTCATGGCGAGATTTGAGGCCACGCCCCCGCCATGCCCTTTCTCCTTTGAGAAAGTTTTTGATAACTTTTGATCACACATGCCTCTGGAAGCTTCAGAGTGATTTTGAGGTGTATATTTCAAGACTTAAACAAAGAGCTTTTTTGACTCTTAAGTAATAACCAGGAAAGATTTATTAATCCTTACTTTATCATTAACCCCTTAACTCCTAATGTATCACATTTGCTGTGTACAGTTTCTCAGACCAAGTCCGTCATTTTATGGGGAAAACTTTACGCAAAACCTTCCGACACTTGTCTTCTGCCCCCTGGTGGATACTTTTTGCACTACAATAATTGTGACACATTACACAGTAATTTATATTTTTTAAAGTATTTTTTACATTTTACCAAATAAAGGCTTCAGATTAAAGGAAAACAATCTTATCTTTCCCATTATTTATTGGGCAAGGCATCAAAGGATTAAGTTTCATTAGCTACAATAGCTCTGGGAGGAAGATTAATTTATCTATTAGTTTAGCAGCTCTGAGAGTATTCTTTTTGTTTCTGTCTTTTGTTAGGTGTCCTCTCAGCTACAACCTCCTTTTCTCAGCAATGAGGTCAGAGATTCTTCATCTTACTCCTTTAGTTTCAGGGTCTGCTGGGAAATTAGAACTGGGAGCAAGACCTAGTAATTTTTCATTGTAAATATATGTATACCCCAGGATCTTATCAGACAGAACCCATAAACAGACACTGACAACAACAAGCTGGTTAAACAGACTTTCTTACAAATTGTTTCTTGACACAAAATCTCAATATTGGATTTTACATGTGACAGTGATCACTGGTGACGGAGCTTGAGTCTCTGTGGAAGGATAAATCTTGCAGGTTATGGATAAGTAAGTGAAGCAGTTTTGCTTTCTTCCCAAAAACAGACAAAAGTAGGTTACTGACTGACTAAAACAAGGTTATGTCTCTGCACATCTCCACTGTAGTTGTGCAGTGTGGTGGCAGTGCAGAGCACTAACTTGCGGTAAGTAATGAAACACAAGTCTGACCTGATAAGTGATTATTGGATTTCTCCAGGTTCCTCCAGGCAGAGGGAAGATGTGCAGAGCGGCATTCATCCAATGAGGTTAGACACAGAAGCCTGGTCCAGTAAGCACTAACTTAGTTCCTGAAACAGACATGAAATCCAATGAACACAAAACACAATAACTCCTCACTAAACACAAGACCATAGTGTCTGGTAAAAATCTTACAATACCCCACTGGTAACTGACTAATTGGTGGTGAATAGAAAGCCGGCAAGAGATAATCAGCAGCAGGTTATTCATGTATTAATCTCTTCTCGTTTAGACTACTGTGATAGTCTTTTTCCATGTCTTAGTCAGAGGAAACTCCAGCGCCTCCAGGCTGTGCAGACTTTTAACTCACACCAGTAAAAGAGCACACATCTCACCAGCTCTACCAGCACTTCACTGGCTCCCAGTTCATTTTAGGATTCACTTTTAGAGCCTTACATGGCAAAGTTCCCTGAGAACATATCTGAGCCGCTGTAAGTCTACAGTATAACTCATCGTGTTCCCTTACATCTTCAGGAAGGGTTTTACTAGTAGTCCCTCACACCAAATTCAGGAGTAGAAGAGATTGTGCCTTTCAAGCTTTGCCCCCCAGATGGTCAAAAGCTCTGCCATGATCTTTGCGCTCTTTAAACTCACTTGTCCTTTGAAAAGCTGAAGACACTTTGGTTTAAACAGACTTTTAGCTATATGTCCCAATGAGATAAAATAGAGAAAACAGAAAATGTTGGCAGGAAATTAACAGGACATTTTACTGTTAACTGTACTGATACTTCTGCTCATCCACAAGAGAATATTCTGTGCTTTCATATTATATACCACATGAATGACACCACACTGAACAAAAACAGACATCAAACAAAATTTAAGGTTGCTCTGGTAACAATGTATTAAATTAAACTTCAAAATCAAAATCAGTATATCAGTAATCAATCAATAAGTTGATACCCAGCATATTTTTTTTAACTCCAAGTGGGACACATTGATTAGAGCCAGTGGTGTTTGTGGGTTTCTTCCCTGCACTGTCCACTGCACTCATGGTGCCAACTTTAACATTCAAACAGACCAGACCATCCCAGCAACTTTGTCTAAATGTAAACATAGCTTAGGCAGTAAAGCACGTAACTGAAACTTATAGGGTAATGATCACAACAGATTAAATTCCTGCTAAATATGGGTTTACCATATGATTTTATGGTCTTTGCACACTTGCTACTGTGGATCTTTGAATCAGGAGAAAAGTGTATGTCATTCATTTACAAAAACTATGTTAAACTTTATTCTCGAAATTCAGAGTAGAAAACTAATTGTAGAGGATTAGGTCTTGTTCCTAAGATGCAATAAGCAAATAAAATAAATAAAATAAATACAGGTAAAATGACTAAAAAGTTACAAAGGAAAATTCTTTAATATTTTCTACATTTGGCTCTTTACAAACTTTCTTAGTAAGTATGTAGTGATGCTGTATTAAGAAACACCAGAAAACAGAAATATGTGGAGGAAATTATTTGTTATTACTGTGGGTTTTATCATGAATGTGATCGATTAGAGAACATATATTTCTGCTACACAGGCTTGCATACTGAACAAAAGAAATCAAAGGCTCAGTACAGAGTAGAAAGTATTAATATATCTAAGTAAAACTCATTGTATGAACCAAGAGTAAGATCAATAAACTCAATAATCCCTATTGTCCAAAAGGGGCTTTTACATTTCAACACACACTGCCACACATGCACAGATGTTCAACTCAAAGTCAACAGAACTCCGAGTATTGGAGTAGCAAATGCTCCAATAGGTGACAGAGTCAGACAGACACAGGACAAACCTATTATTACCCTTAGACTGAAGGTGATGGTTGAGCCAAGACAGAAACACACACTCAACTGAGAAGAGAAATAACTGGGTGCTACAAACGGATCACTTATCTGCCTGTGTGTGTGTGTGTGTGTGTGTGTGTGTGTGTGTGATGTGTTGTTTTGGTTATAAGTTGACATGTTAATTCATTATGTACATGTTTCTGTGGTAAGTGTGTTATCTCTTCCCTCTGGTATCAATTTCTATATACTACACCAGCATTAACGGGTTGATTTGTAAATCTTAAAAAGGAACGTATGAGAGATTCTCTTACATTGTTTTTAAACACACAATAAGGTGGAGTGTACAGTAGTAATAATGAGAGAGAAAGAGAAAAGATGGGTTACCTCTTCAACCACATTCACTTGACACTGTGATGGAAGAGTTTCTTTCTCAAGGTAAAAAAAAAGACAAAGACAAAAACAAACAAAGAAAAAAAAACAGTGAAAGGATTTCTGATAGTTCGGGCCACAGGCATCAAGAATTACACGTTTGACTCTATTCATGTGGAAGAGATAATAGACTGGTGTACAAATCCCACATCAAAAGAGAGTCTCAGTGTTTGTTGGAACGTGTCATTAGCAACACACACAACATGTGTGGATGGGAGCTGATTTTCTGAAAGGCATAAGACATGATGTGAATATAATAGCATAATGAGTGTATTTCTGCTCCTCAGAATTGCATCCCTTACCCTTTTCTCCTTAGGCCTCTCCCTGTTTTTGCTCCATCTATCTTCATGGATCATCAACTCACTAAATGCTGTGGGCAACATCAAGCCCCTATAGTATTGAGGAATAGTGATAATTGCTAAATCTATTATGACTGCAGTGAAGTGACTTGTCTGGTGAGGTTAATTTCCTTCAAAATCCACCTGGTGTTAGAACTATAAACTTCAAAGTGCTACTGCTGCTGCAGGGGGAGCACAGCATCTAAATGAAACTGATTATGAAAACAAACTGAGCTTCGTTGGGTCTCTGCTTTCTGTGTCTTTCATTCTGTCTAATCTCAGATTAGCCTCAGGCGGAAGCTGTTTTTTTTCTACAGTAAAGGTGGAAATGCTCGATGTTTTGCCTGGAAGATAAACATTGGCCGCTGTTGGTTACTGGCAGTATGAATGCTGCTCTGCTGCTCTGCTGTTGGAGAAAATGCGAAAGGCTCTTCATAAACAGTCCTGACCAGCTACAGCTTGTGGTGGTTACCCTATCATTTTTATCTTGATGTAGTCAGTGTGATCTGGCATAAAATGATCATTAACTGTGGATTGGGTTAATTTGATTCCACATAAACGAGAGCCAGTAACTCTCCAGGGATGTTCATGGATAAAGGTTGGAATAAAATCCAATGAAACAGATGTAATATATACAGTCTTGTTTCCAGACAGTCTTTCCATCCTTGCTTGAGAAAATTAAGTCCTTGTTCTGTCTTACATTGCCTTTATTTATTTTATTTTATTTGTGTGTGTCTGCATCGAGAGGAGCCAGATGAGGTGGCTCGGGCATCTGGTTAGGATGCCTCCTGGACGCCTCCCTGGTGAGGTGTTCCAGGCACATCCCACCGGAAAGAGGCCCCGGGGAAGACCCAGGACACGCTGGACGGACTACATCTCTCAGCTGGCCTGGGAACGCCTTGGGATCCCTCCGGATGAGCTGGTGAATGTGGCCGTGGAGAGGGAAGTCTGGGTATCCCTGCTTAGGCAGCTGCCCCTGCGACCCGACTCCAGATAAGCAGCAGAAAATGGATGGATGGATGGATTATGTGTGTGTGTGTGTGTGTGTGTTGTTGGTATCTAGATTCTATTTTCTAAATATATATTTTAAATAACTTGTTAGGGAGGAACATTTGCTTTCTACTTGTGCCTTCTCAACATTCAAATGACTAAACAAAATATAGACTCAAGCTTTTGTTGCATTTTAGTTTAATTTTATTGAAGAAAACTCAGTTTACCTGTGGACTGACTTAAATAAAACACTTGAACATCTGCAGCTAGACGTTCTCCTATAAAGTTTTTTCTCCATAATAAATGTCCATGTGACTCAGAAGATGATTTGGTGTTCTACACCCGTGACCGAGTGATATTTAACTTAAAAAATCCAAATGAACTGGAACAAGAGACCGCTATGCTCAAAAGATTAATATATTTAAAGTACAATAAAATATTTCCAAAACTTAAATTGGTGGTCTGGTTCAAATTTATAACAGACTTGCATAACTTATTCTGCTTAGACGTATCTTCTGTCTTGGCTGTTTTGCCTGGGCAACCACTCCAGGTTTCTTTGTCCTCACTAAACATGAATCTCCACCAGACAAAGGCTTGCCTCTGCTGCTCCCTTGTGTGTCAGGAAGAAAGACTGAAGTGAACTTTCCACCCCCGTTTTATAGACTTTGCCGCTTGGCTCTGCTCTACACACTTGTGGAACTTCAAAATCTGTTAACTTGACTTTTTATGTTCTATAATTCCACAAGTCAGATTATTTTTTAATCCACTTGACTGCAGCCAGGTCTGGTTCAAGTGTTAACTTTTTAAATGTAAAAACAGCATATACATTTTTGCAGCCAAGCGTGGAGCTGTCACCCAAATTTAAAAAAAGGGATCTTATATTTATTGTAAAAATGTGAAATGTATCACGTTATAACGTGATAGGTTTATTGTAAAAATGTGAAATGTATCACGTTATAACGTGATAGGTTTATTGTAAAAATGTGAAATGTATCACGTTATAACGTGATATGTTTATTGTAAAAATGTGAAATGTATCACGTTATAACGTGATAGGTTTATTGTAAAAATGTGAAATGTATCACGTTATAACGTGATAGGTTTATTGTAAAAATGTGAAATGTATCACGTTATAACGTGATAGGTTTATTGTAAAAATGTGAAATGTATCACGTTATAACGTGATATGTTTATTGTAAAAACGTGAAACATATCACGTTATAATGTGATAAGATCCCTTTTTTTTTATTTGAGTGACAGCTCCACGCTTCCATAAAAACAGAACTTAAGTCACCATTTAAAGTTGCAAAGTAATGGTAATTGGATTTAACCCTTTAAAGCCCAACCCAAGGAAAAAAAATAATGGGGAGAAAAGTCTAATTTTTAAAATATGAACTCTTTATTTGGCCTTTTAACAAAATGTAAAAACAATAATTAAGGAAAGATTTTGTGTAACATTTATTACTGTTTGATATAGAAAGTGCATTATTGAATTATTATTGTATCCACCAGAGAGCAGAAGACAAATATCCAATTGTGTACAACAGAGTTTTGAGCCAAGTTTTTACCATAAAATGATACAAAAGGTCTCAGAAACTGTTTGTACCAAATTTGATACATGCGGCATTATAGGGTTAATTATGCATATAGTTACTTGGGAGTAGTGCAGCAAGCTGTAGACACAGCTTTTATTTTGTATATTGTCATGCAAAATGTGTCAGAAAAAATTTCTTATACAGTGTGAAAACATAATCAATTCCAATATTTATGTCCTTTTGGTCACTTGTTGAATGTGAGGAAAATATCTACTGTTCTTTGAGCATTTTTAGCAGCATCAGGTTATTTAAAAAATTTCTCATGAAATAATTTCTTCTGAAACTAGAACAGCATTTCCCTTACAGCTGTCTCAATTTGTTTTCAATCTAGTTGTAACAAGTAGTTTATGCATGAATCATTATGACCATGAAGTTTGAATTTTAGAAATCTTACATCAAGTGATGGACTTCAGTGGTTCATCATAGTCATGTCCTATGTTTTTTAAACACTGTTGTGTTTATATTTTGCCAGACAAACTTCTCAAAGTTCCTTCCAGCATGAGAAGTGTTTCTCCAAATGCAGCTGAACTCCTTGAGTGGAATATCAATTTATAAGATGCTTTTTCGGGAGATAAACTCTTGCCTCAGGTCGACATGAATCTTTTCGATCCTGACTTTTATCGAAAAAGAAAGTGGTGGAGATATTTTTTAAATTCTCTGTGTTGAACAATCTTTCCATTTTGCATGAAGGAATCTAATTATTCTGAACACCCTCCAGGAGAAAACTACTGTGTACAGTGTGACTCACTGTGACCCTTGTAAATAACTCTACTGTCTAGAGGGACTATTTATCTAACCATTTATTTGGCTTGAGGAGTAATTCTGTTTCTTCAACAGCTTAGCACCTCACATTTTTACTGAAGAAAACGGTATATTTAGAAAGCTTCTTATTTGAAAGGTAAATCTTTGATTAGATTGGTTTTGTAAATTTGCTCTTATATAGACTACTATGTTCTTTATATTGTATTATATGACAACCAAGTCTCTAAAACTTTGTTCATGCTGTATTCCTTCCATGGAAATTATTGAATTTAGAAATGAATAGAAAACAACTACTGGAGTTACATCGTTAGATATTAAGCTAATAGCATTATATTATCAAGCCATCTATGTAATTTGATTTTTTTTTATAATGGTAAATGGTCTGTATTTATATAGCTTTTTTACTGTACCTGGAATGATACCCAAAGCGCTTTACAATATACATCATATTCACCCAGTTACACACACATTCACACACTGATGTTAGAAGCTGCCATGCAAGGGGCTAACCACAAACCATCAGGAGCAATTTGGGGTTCTGTGTCTTGCTCAGGGACATCTTGACATGATCTTGACAGACCTTGGATCGAACCAGAAACCCTCAGGCTACAAGACCAAATTAACTCCAATTAATATATTTAAAGTAGAATAAGATTTATTTTACACTGGCTCAAATTCATAATAGAATTTGACTTAAAATTGTTAAAAAAAAAAAAAAAAAGTTAAAACCAGAGTAATAACCTGCAGCACATGAAAACAGTACGACACACATTAGATTAAATCGACCATCTCATTTGTTTTTGTACAATAAAGTGTCTCAGTTAATATGACAGAAAAACAACTATTCATATATTAATCTGCCAGAACCGCTACCTGTATCTAATTACTGCTCCATTCCTTTGAACAAATTCTTTTGCAATTCTATTATTCTCATCACACAGAGCTAAATTGGATTGTTAATTTGACATCTAAAGTTCTACTACCAGTGAGTATTTCTGTTAATTTGACATTTTGCTGTAGTGTTGAAAGTTTTTTTTCTTCTTTATCCAATAATGAGACAGATATAAGAGCATAATTTCACTGCTCTGTAATGAATATAAAGCCTACATGTTAGGTTAAGTTGAAATTTAAATCTAAATATTGGCAGTCATAAAATGAAAAAGCTTTTATTTTGTGGAACAAGTGGAACAGTTGGCTTGCAATGCATTAATATAATATTGTCTGATGCCTGTATGTTTGCATGTGTGTGTGTGTCCATTTGGAAACAACAGTCCAGAACAAAACAAAAGACAAATAACCAAAAACCAAAAAATGATTCAATAAAAATAAAACTGCTTAAGAATGACTTTAACAATACAGCATAGTCTGAGGTTTTCAGACTTATTTTGATAAGTCTGGCTCATTAAAGAGAGAGTTCTGTTCCATCATCATGGCTTAAAGAAGCCCCAGCTGACTGCTGGAAAAACAAATCTGCTCCAGACCAGGCTAACTGTCCAGCTTATTCAAGCCTTGTCTCAAAGAATATCCGATGGGTTGAAATGGGACTCCCTAAAGGCCTTTTCTCCAGATAAGTTCCACACTCACACTGCTCTCGTCCTGTAATAAGATGCTATTAAATTCTATTAAAATCACTTCACGGCATTTTAATTGTTTCTGAAGCTGACTTTATAAGCTACTTACCATCGTGGAAGATATTCTTATTGTACTTTCACTTACTACCAAATTTGTCATTGTCCACTCAGATCACATGTTTTCAGATATAATAGTGAATCTATTGGTATCTTTCATTTAATTCCACTTCATGAAAGTTAGTTAGTTATTTGGCTACATGATTACTCAGTCAGTGGGGTTCAGTTATGCCTAACTTAGTAAAGCTAATAATTACTTATTTTTTTAATTACTTATACTTAATTATTACTGTATGTGGACAAAATTATTCTGTTATCTAGACTGATAATATAGTCACATAGTCACTGTTTATTCCTTAGTCAAATGGAAAGACAAGATAAGATTGTTTATGTAGTCTAAAAATGTTTATAAAGAGTTTAAAGAATTTTATCAAGGATTAAAAAACACATAATAATAATGTTTTTATAAATCCCAACTGGAAAAATCTTTCTCTGCTTTTTCTATTGATTTATTTTTAATTTTTCCTGTCCAGCATCATAACGAGCAGAATGTTTGTCTAGCTGATGTTTCTCTGCTTATAACCTATCCTATACACAGCCCCGATCCTTTCAATGACTTTAAACTGAACTGGGGTCCTCTATGTGCTAATACACCTCTCTACCCAGTAGGCCACCACTTCTCCCCATCAATATCATAGAGTGAAATACACCCAAACATGGAACACTTACACACCCAATGCATTTGGTCTTTCTGCAATTTTCTGCCTTACTGGTTCTGTCAATGGCTTTCATTTACTTGTTTTTGGTGTATGTTTACATTCATCGTACAGCTCTGTCAGCAGAGTTTGATCCACTAATGAGAAAAACTGCCCTCTCATTTTGCCTTTAGTGTCATTCATTTCATCAACTTTCATTCATCCATTCATGTGGGCTTGTTAGATATCCCGAGTGCTGCACTAAGTGAAACTATGCAAGTCTGCCTTGAATCAGTCTGGATTAACTAAGGCTGAGCTGCATTTGTAGAAAGACTTGAGGCTTAAGTAGGAGACGACGTTAGTTTGAGTCTGACTCTTTCAGGTGAGTCTCTCTTTCTTTATTGACTTTCATGGAATGCCCCCATTTAGTTGCTTAATTAACACAAATATCTAGTAGAGATGGTCAAGGTGACTTTCTAAATTTCAATCTGAGAATCAGAATGAGGAAGTAAGATTTAAGAGACTTGGAATGTCGCATGGTTGTTGGTCTGAGTGTTTCAGAAACTGTTGATTTACTGGGATTTCCCCACACAATCATCTCTAGGTTTACAGAGAATGGTCTGAAGAAGAGAAAATATCCAGTGAGCAGCAGTTGTCTGGACCTGAATGTCTGGTTGATGTCAGAAGTCAGAGGAGAATGGGCAGACTGGTTGGAGATGATAAAAAGGCAACAGAAAGTCAAATAAGCACTGGTTTCCACCAAGGTCTGCAGAACAGCATCTCTGAATATACAACAGTCTAACCTTGAAGCAGATGGACTACAGCAGCAGAAGACCACACCGTGTGCCTCCTGTTAGCTAAGAACAGAAAACTGAGGCTACAATTCACACAGACTCACCAACACTGGACAATAGAAGATGGAAAACGTTTCCTGGTCTGACAAGTCTTCATTTCAGCGCCACATTCAGATACTTGGCTCGGAATTTGGTGGGAACAATATGAAGCAATGGATCCATCCTGCCTTGGGTCAATGGTTCAGACTGGCGGTGTAATGATGTGGGGGATATTTTTTTTGGCTTTGAGCCCATTAGTACTAACATGACATGGTTTAACCACCACTGACTACCTGCAGATACAATACGAGTGCAATAAATGATGGCTTATTTATTTAACCAGCAGACAACCTGTGACAGATCTTTTACATTAATTTAATGGGAAATGTGTTTTTATTGAGAAGAGATGGAATTGAATGGACAACATAACAAAGAAAAGGGAAGAATACAAAGCATGTGCTTAAACATATGTGTGTGTGTGTGTGCGTGCGTGCGTGCGTGTGCGTGCGTGCATACGTGTGTGTGTGCGTGTGCGTGCGTGTGTGTGTGTGTGCGCACGGGTGTTAGGGACAGAGAGAGTTTATAAAGAAAACTGAATTGCTGTGACAGGAGAATGTCCTTTATATTTTTCCAGTCTTGCTTCTTCCTATCAGGTCTGAAGGGGGAGAGGAGTTCTTGGCTGAGACTACACCATATCAGCAGTGACAGAATGTCATTAACTCCACACCCACTCAGATGCCATTCTCTTTGTTGTGCTTAGAGCACAGTGGCATCACCAGACAGAATCAATTACATTCATGCCTGTGGAAAGAAGAAAATCAGATTTCTCGCTGACTGACAGAGTAAATGCTTTTTCTTTGCATCGACAAAGAGAGTTTGGTTTCTGAGGAAATATCAACCATCCATCACCATCTCCACAACCCTCAGAAACAAAATTAATGACCTTAAACAGGAATGGATAGCAGTCCCTTTTGCTCATGGAAAATGTGTTTGTGTGCATGTTTCCAGGGCTAAGAAGTGTCCATGAAAGACTAATGAGCTCTCCAAAATGATGCATCAGTCCCCAGTGGCTCTGAGAGATACAGAGGAACTCAATCCTTTATGCAATAAATATTGGTTTGACATTTCGTTCATTTACTACCACCTGCTTCTCCTAGCCATCATTGCATCCACAGATAGTCCCACGAGCATAGGCAAGAGCACTGGCATCTTTCTGAAGGTGGGTTGCTTACAGGTTCTGCACTGGATTCTCCATAAGTCTGCACAGGCTGGGTATAGGTGCCTATTTTGTGCATCACTGCTCACATAGATGTGATTGGAAGCACCACATCCAAAACCAGAACACACATATTCAGACGTGTTCCCTTAAAGGAGCTGCTCCCTGCAGGACACACTGGGCTCTTCCTTAGGTGTGTTTGCCAAATTAAAGTCGACATGCAGCACAGACTAATAGATTAAAAGAGTCTGGGCAAAGAAAATTTCTCAAGCTTTTTAACACCATGCTCTTTTCTCTTCATCATATATATGTGATGTGACAGAGCATGGAGGCTGGAATTCTGAACACCTTCCAGTTTGTTGTTGGGATAGAGGAGACAGGGGTTCATGGACCTAAAATACAAAACCTGAAATACATTTAGTTTATTTAAAATTTTTAAGAGCTCCAGGAGCAATCCTCTGGTTAAAGCTGAACTAAAGATGAAAAAGATCACCCTTGCTTGTGGTACACCACCTCCAGTTACTAACAAGAATGTGCTGGAGACTAAATTAATATATGGATAACTTTGATAGTGGTGGCATGTTTGTCATCCCAACCAAAGTTCCAGATGCCAGAAACTGAGTACTGGGACTATAATAATAAACTAAAGCTGTAAACTCACCAGTTTCTTCTTTCTTGCTATTTTCTATTAACATCAGCTTAATCAAAGTAACACTAGTAAATCTGGTCTGATTTTGCTCTTTGGATTCCCCCTGCAGTTGTGCGACGTAACATCATGCCACACAAACCAATCTCTGTCTGCGCCATCCACATACACAGCAATACAGGCTACAGTATGTAAATTTATTATCATGAGAAAAATGCTAGCAAAGAGTCCACCAGATGTAACCAAAAGTGTCATGCAACATGGTAGTGTAATCTCTTTTAGGAATTAACATGATTAAGACAGCATATTTTCATATTGTTAAAGCTTATATGTACATTAATGCATAGGAAGGTATTGGGGATGTGGTGGCAGTTAGACAGGTGAACTTGGGGCAAAGGTTCAAGTCCCTGGAAGTGAACCACCTGGAGCCGCTGAGCCCTTAGCAGCCAAAAACTGACTCCCCGGTGCAGAAACATGGCAGCCCACTGTTATCTACTGGATTTAGAGGTTGGTTAAATGTAGAGGCTTATTTTCCAATTTGGATTAATAAGGTATATATTATCTTAAAGATCTTTTATTTCTGGCTTCATTGTCCGCTACTGTATCAGTAACTTTTAAAAATTCTTGTACAATATTATACTATGTAGTACAAGCTGAAAATTGAATTAATAAATAAACTGGAATCTAAGGGGCAATGATTGTCCAGTGCAAAGAGAGGTTTTCTGGAAGCTCTTTCAAACTTACCTTATTTCTGCACAATCATAACCTACAATATAATTAGATTTGAACACATAAAGTATGTTACTAGAGAATGATAGGGACCCATCTGTAAAGGCTAAAAGTATGACACATATGCTGTCAGCACGGTTTGACTCCCTGATCAGTCCTACATATTTGCATGGAGAAATCTTGTTGTGTTTATCATATGGACCTCAAACACATTTTTATTTTGGTCAAAATTGCTATTAGCTTTATTTAATGGGTAATAATACCCCTATGTCCTTAAAAAATTCTTTAGCATATATTGTATCTCAACAAGTGATTTATCATAATATTATAAAGGTTTACAGAAAAATTATAAGATACTCACAAGCAATAGAAAAAAAAGGTTTTAGCCTGACCAATCAGTTTGTTTTACACATAAACACATAGTTGTTCAGCAGAATGTATACACCATTTCATTGGGACTTTTTCTGCTGTCTGTTAAAAGGTGCTTTACAACAGGAGAGTTTTCTGCAGGTGATGCGTTCCCATAGCTGGAAATATGAGCGAGTGTGTGGGGGAGCATCTACCTACAGTGCAGTAGGCAGGGCACGATCCAGATTTCATGTTGTGGAAATTGTTGTGTTTCCTTTAAAATGCATTTAGAAAAGAAGGTGAAGGCCTTTGTTTTGATATCAAAACAGCAGGGAACAAGAAAAGCAACACACAGCTCAGTAGATAAGAAAGTAAAGTGGTAACGCTTAGTAACACTTGTTCAGATATAATGAATATTCGACAAGATTTCATTTTAACCAGTTATCTTTTATGAGAGGACTGATGGAAAATCTCCTCAGTTGACAATATTAGATCTTAAGTGTCTTTATCCAACAGAGAACATTATAACATGTGGACTCCTCTGTTATAACACACCAGGTGATTGGTTAGACTGAATCCTAAGCAGATTTAACAACTACCATTACAATGGTTCATTTCTGGTATTTGTATTTTTGGAAGATTAATAGAAAAACACACAGGAGTTTTTGTGATTTTAGGCTAGTGGCTAAAGATTTGGAATAGGCCTCTGCTCAGTTAGCAAAATTTTCACTTTCACTATGATGTCAAAAGACATTGGTCTTATAACTCTACAAGCAAAAGCCAGATGTTTTCTTGAGAAATTGAAGTAATTGGAAATTCAATTCAGCCTTAATTACATCAGGTCATGTTTGTAAATGAGAATTGTTTTTTTAAACATTATACCTGGAAAGAATAAAGGTAAAAAAGAAAAAATCTTTATCAAATGAAAGACAACTATTTCTCAGTACACGCCTCTAAAATTTAATATCTAATATATAAAGAAAAAACAATAGGAGAAAAACAATTTCTTCTATAAAAAAATATATATATATATTCAATTTTCCATGGTACTTTTATTGGATTAAAACCCAATGAAGCTGCTTTATTCACAGGAGAGAATATTCTGTAGAATTAACTAATTAAGGAATTATAATTTTTGACTTTTTCACATACTGAATGTTCAAAATTCTCTAACAAAATATAAAAATAATATCTTTTTACTAAGAATTAAATGAACTATGTGAGTCAGACACAACAGAAAACTTAGATGAGGCTGTAAATGAATTAAAACTGAACAAATCCCAAGGCTCAGATGTGCTAAGTGGACCAACATGTAAGCTACGTCATAGAGTCAGTTAGATCATTATCACTGCTTTACACATGATCTGCCTCATACTCCCCATCTGTAAAAAATACAAAATATAGTACAAATTTTTATCTCACTGTCAGCTACATATAGGTCCCCATCCCCTCTCTTTTTTTCTTTTCTTTTCAGCCACCTCGTTGTTCATATGTAAGCTCTTGGCCAGAATTTCAATCAACATTCCAATGTCTTATTGAGAAAATGTTTTTGAAGGGAGTGATGAAATCCGAGCCTAGACACCAAACTCCAATTATATTCCAATATAGATTCAAGAAGAATTTTTATGAGAGTTGTCTGAATAACTGATACCAATAAGAAGCACCATTGGAGTGATTTTAGATTTTGCTGCAGATACCTTTATAATCTCTTACATAATGTAATCAAACATGTCATATTTATCCTTAATAAACAACTAAAAAGACTGTTGAGATAGGTTTTAATGGAGAAACTACATAATAAGTGAATACAAAAATTTTGTTAATTTAGGTGTAGATGCAAGCGAATCAGGAGGGAATTTGATTTTCAGTAGGTGGTGTGTCTTCCTCAAACTCACTCCAATTTCCAAATGTGGACCTTTTCACTTGTTCTATGTAGAGTTACAGTTGGGTGATAAAGTAGCAATGCTATCAGATCTTTTCAATTAAAAAGATCATATAGATGTTTTTTAGCCAGAGGGCCACACTTTATTCAACTGAAATCAAGGATCAGCCACTTAACATACACTTCTCTTTCATGAAGTAACATACTAAAAAAGTATTTTTCAGAATTTCAGATTAATTTGACTCTTGGCAATTCTTCAAGTAGATTGCTTCTTACATTTTGCAAATGAATGATGGAAATTTGTTCTTTGGAGTAATAATTGAATTAAAAAAAAGTGACTTTAGAAGATACACTAAGGATGTGTGTGTTATATTTCTACACAGTGTATCTGTACAGCAATATGCTTCTGACCTTTGCTCTCATCCTTTTTCCATGTGTTACTAATGTCACGTTTGAGGGTAGTTCTGAAAAGAAGAAGAAGGAAGAAGGAAGAACCAAGAACACCTAAAAGAAACCAAGAGATTGGTGACCAGGTTTACACTCAAAACGATGACAAACTGGAACACAACTTTGGCTCTGAAGAGCTTGAATACTGAACAGGTTAACAACTAAGGAGACTCAGGTGTTGTGTAATAAGACACTAAGACCTGGTGAGTATCAAGATAGAAAAATAAAACAAAACAGAATTAAAGGGGAACACACTCTTACAGAGTAAAGCAGAAAGAACTCAGACACATGGCATAAAAATAAATACTTGGAAGTTATTAAAATTACACATGAAGAAAGACAGAGATAATAAAGTAACACACTGACTGTGAAAATACTTAAGTCTTATAATTCCATGCAAACATTAGCAGATATTTGGCCCACAGGATGTTTAATGATGCATAATGGGAAGCCATCCATCTATATTCTTCAGCTGTTTTCTCACATTCACACCCCTGTTGCCTCTGGTGAGATAATGATGAACATGAGGCAACATCTCCCAGCTGGTCCCTCTTTCATCTTGAGTTGCTGAATCACCCACATCCCCTTCAACAAAAGCTCTCCATGAGTGAGTCATATTACTTTAATTAAAATAATATGACTCTCCTCCTCTCCAACACAAACACACACACACACACACACACACACACACACACACACACACACACACACACACACACACACACACACACACACACACACACACACACACACACGTCATATCTGGGGACATGTAAATGCGAAAAAGTGTAAATGCAAAAAAAGTGTTTCCATTACACTTTTGCGATATACTTCAATATCGATATGTTGGAAAAATCACCTAATGAGATTGTAAAAACTTTTTAGCAATATTTGAGAGGTTTTTTGAAATGTCAGTTCCGTTACTGTTTTTTTATTGTTATATTTAGGTTTTGCCCAATTCTTGGGGTAACGCACCTAATGAGTCGCCCCCTTATGATTTAGTGTTATCAATTTAGTATGCCTCTTGCATCCTACCTGTACTCTGAACTCTCTGCAGTCAATCCGATGAGGACTCTTGTCTCATCACCTACTCTATCCATTTCTCTCTTTCTTTTCCTTTCTTCCTTCAGAGTATTCTTGCATTTATCTGATAAATCAGTCACAGTGCCCTTCAAAATGGTAAGTGTGTTGATATCCAGTTGTTATCTTGTGACCCAGTGCATAAAGAGAAACTCAGTTGTAAAGTGTCCAAGAAGAAAAACACTGTAAAGTGCAGTTTCTCAGCCTCAGGACGCTCCCAGGCAGCAACAGCTCCATGTACATAATGAATATCAGTATGTCATCAAAACCAGCCAGAAACACAAGTTTTTAAAGTTAGAAAATTATACAGTGCTAATTTAAACCTAAATGTGCAAAAATATGTATTTTCACTTAAGCAGTGTCACGGACAACCAGATAACCATAACGTTCCTGTGTCATACCTCCCTTCACAAAACACTGCATTGCATTTACGACAATGTCTTAAAGTTGTCACGTGACAGTTAACATCTCCTTGGCATCATGATATAATTTTCCATAAAGAATAAGATATTAATAAAAGTTCATTATGGAGAGGTTAATGATGCAGTTTAAATAGAACTGTAACTGTCATATTGTATCATGTACTTAAATAAGATTCATTATGTGCAGTATAATCATGACAGGGAACTCTGAGATGGATGATCCTGGAGTTAAGGTGGATGTTCTTGTATTTTACACAAGAAGTATTTGAAATGTTCATTTTTAGTCTTTTGGATTGGCGCTTTAGTGGTGGAAATTTCTTTAGTGGTTTCGTACATTCACAGTTTATGGAGAAAAGAGAGAAATCCTGTGACATCCTGTGACTTCAGTAAACTTCGAATAGCTGACCAATCAGGCAGCTGAAACCAAGAATCAATCAGTAATCCCTGTAAGCCTGTATTATGGATATCAAAGCAGCCCATTAAAGGCAGCATGCAGACATCCATCCAGCAGCAGACAGCAAGTCGATCACTATAGCACAGTAGTGACTGCTCGTGCCACTTTAATGTCAATAATGCTTTAGCTCTGCATGGACTCCCTGTGATCAACTGCTCCACATATCCCTGCTTAATAAGCCTCTGTTTGCACATGCATCTGTGAAAAGTGAAGGCTGGGCATAGTAGTTTCAGTCTGTCATGTCTTACGTTGTTTGTGTTTAATGGATTCCTTTCACATGAAGATGCTTTGAAAAGTTGGCATTTTCTTCTCCATTACCCAGTTTTTAAATTAAAATGTTCTCAGGAGTCCAGCAATCAATGTGCTGTCAACTTGAAATACATATTTGATCATATTTGAACATATTTGCTGGCCTTACTATATTTTTTCCTGCTTCCAAAAACATGACAGGGACTCCACGAATAATTAAAAAACTAAATGTAACTTAAAGTTTTAGAAATATTTCAGTGGGCTTGTTTGCATATAAGGTGATCCTAAAGTACCAACCCATGAAATATGTCAGCTCAAGGCAATTTACAAATTGATGACACACATAAGTGGTGTGGAGAATGAAAAGGACCAAGACAATAGAGAAAATCTTTAGTGCTTCATGGGTGGTTTCCCAGCAGCATTTGAATGAATGAATGAATGAATGAATGAATTGTCAATGCACAACAATTACATCAGCAATCATTGACAGTGAAATTCTTAGATCCCAGGCTCTCCTAACAATATTAAAAAGAATAGAAACCACAATAAAAATTGTCAAACACAAAAAGCAAGGATACTACAAATAAGTTATACAGTAAAGTATATAATAAGCAATAACAAGATGCTATTATTTAAAGGTGGCATTGCTGCTGACAGCATTAGAAGTCTCATGGCCTGTGGTATGAAGCTGTCCCTGAGCCTGGTGGAACGGGCATGAATGCTGCAACTCGATTGGACGGACCACTGTTGAATGGTCCGTGACACTTCAATTTCTGTCTATAGGAAGGCAGCAGCAGAAGTGAGGCGTGATCAGATTCCCCAAAAGTAGAGCGAGGAAGGGCCTTATACGTGTTTGCATAAGGGGTGTAAACATGATCGAGTGTGTTCTTGCCACGCGTAGAACAGCTGATGTGTTGGTGGTAACTCGGCAGGACTTTCCTTAGGTTGGCACTGTTAAAATCCCCGGCTACAATAAACGCAGCCTACGGAACCTGTTCTTCCATGGCCTCGTTGGTTTCATTGTGTGGTGGAACATGCACTACTGTCATGACAACCAATGTAAACTCATACGGAAGATAATACGGCCGGCATCTGATCATGAAGTGCACCAGGTCCAGAGTACAACCCGTAGAAATAATTCCCACATCTAAACACCATTTGTTACGCTTGTTAATCAGAAACAGACACCAACTCCCTTGCTCTTTCCTGAATGTATAGTCCAGTCCAGCTGATAAACGGAGAGCCCCTCTGGAACAATGACCTATTTATGTATTTAATTACTTTGGAGGAGATTTCCCTTGAGTGGCATCATGTGATCAAGCTTAAAACTTTAATGCTGTAACACTGTGTTTGTTATAGCTATAGTCTAAATTTAAAAGATGGGTGTAAAGTTGCCCCTTTGTGAACTGCTGCTTTGAAGTATCAGGTTAAATAAATGCCAAAAGCCAGATTATCTGAAAGAGGAGGTGGATCCAGAAGCTGCACTTCCATTAAAGTTTTTCACAAAATACAAGCAATATTTCTAAAATTTCAACTAAGTACAATTACGTTTTGCAGATGTTTCCATTGAACGGTATTTAAATCATTAGCTGTTATTCTCTTTAAATGTTGTCACGTGAGACTCCACTTTGAGGAGGAAGGAAACTCTGCATCTCGAAATTTACATTAAGTTTAGATTAAGTTAGTTAAACAGCTGCTAGCATAAAACATGCTGATTGTATTTATTCTTTTGTGCTTCCTAATAGCAGTTTAAGTGAACAAATTTAATGAGAACATCTAAGAAAAGCCAAATATTTATAAAATGTAAGCTTTTTTATCAAACCCTATGTTTAGGAGTTCAAGGAAAATTGCTACTTTAAGCTACTTTAGCCAGAGCATAAGCGTTAGCAACTGTTAAACAGCTGCTAGCATGAAACATGTTCATTTTATCATTTATTTCCCATGCTTGTTGTTGTTTTTTTTTTTTTTTGTTAGGTTAACTAAATGAGCATAATCCATTAACTCACATGAAATGGCACTACATGTAAGAAATCCACCTTAAGCTTAAGTGTTTTCTTTCAAATGTAGATGAACAGCTAGCTAAACAGATGCTAGCATAAAACATGCTTATTGTATTCATGCTTTTTGCTTACTAATATGAGGTTAAGTGAACAAATTTAATAAGAACTTCTAAGAAAAAGAAAAAATTAGGCCTTTTTGTCGAAATCTATGTTTATGAGTTCAAGGAAAATGGCTACTTTAAGCTAGTTTAGCTAGAGCATAAATGTTAGCAACTGTTAAACAGCTTCTAGCAGAAAATATGCTCATTGTATTCATACTTTTTTGCTTTCTAATAGCAGCGGTTTTTCTTTGAAATCTATGTTTAGGAGTTCAAGGAAAACTGCTACTTTTATGCATGTTCATGTACATTTAAAATAAAACATTTAAGCCTAAAAAGATTTTTTTTTTTTTTTACAGTAAGTCATTTAGATCCACACCAAAATTTAATGAGTTCTTTTGGACACGTTTTCCCTGCAAAGGGATTAATAAAGTATTTTTCATTTCATTTCATTTCATTTCATTTCTTGTTAGTTAATGGATTAAGGTTTTTTATTAGTATGACATCACAAAAAAAAAAACAAGTATGAGAAGATGAGGTATGAAACTAGTTCCAAAATATTTTTTCGGAATTCTAAAACATTACCCAGACAGCAAAAATGATTTGGCCCGGATCCAGTCCAGAGCCCCCTTAAGAGCTGGCCCAGATCCACATTATGGATCTAGGCCAGTGTCCTCTAGCACAATGGGCCAGTAGCGGTGCAGATCCATTTTTCCAAATGCGGGCTGGAACTGAACCAGCTCTGGGCCAGATTCTTAAGTTGCAATGTTGCTCCAGTTGCAGCCCAGATCTGGAATGGTTCTGGCCCATTTTTGGGCCAATTCTAATGGATCCGTACCGGAATTTGATGGATGTGGGCTGTAAGTGGACTGAGTCTGACCTGAATCCCATCTGGATTTTTGAGATCCAACAGAGCAGGGAATTCAAACTTTGGCCCCCGAGACCACTGTCCTGCCTGTTGTAGATGCTTTCCTTCTCCAGCACATCCAACTCAAATTATATAGATCCCTGAGCTTGTTCAGTTCTGCATAATAACCTCTTAGTCTGAGGAAGGTTTGTTGAAGATGGGAAACACCTAAAATCTGCAGGACTGTGGCCGTCAAGGGCTGGAATTGCAGAGGCCTGCAATAAGACAATAACAGCTGTAGCTTTATACATTTTCAGAAATCTATACTTTTTGCTATGTACAAAATTAATAATGTTATCTTTTCTTACCTTGAAACTGAAACATTCTAAAGACATTCTAAATACATACATACATACATACATTCATTAATTTCTCGTCAAACTTGCTGGGAAAGCAATAAATAAACGTTATCTGCTTCAGTTACAGTCATACACTTTGAACCTGTGGTCACAGCCAAAGAGAGTGTAACAGTGGTGTTTTCATCAATCAGTTTCCCATTAAAAAAACCAAACAGAAAAGATTCAACAATACATAATGAGCAAGCTTTAAACTACGGAGGGGGTCTTGATCACTGGTGTAACACCAGGCCTACCTGTACAACTGTACAGGAAACTGTCTAGATAAAATAGTCTCAAGAAGCCTTAGGAAAAGCATTAAACTTTATTTTTAAAAAAGAAGTAAATTCTGCCCTATTTTCTAATATTTCTTAACAACTAAACCAAGGAATTTTAATAATACATATGTTAACCATCAGATAAAGTTTTCCAGATGTGCCCAATGACCCATTGATGGCTTGGTGTACAACAGGTGTTAACTGCTTTGCAGATGATTAAAATGTGCTCTACAAGCATAGAACATTAACCAGTTACATAAACAGCAACAAGTTATTAATGCTAAGTTTTTATAAAATCCATCAATATTATGTTCGCATCAATGATAGAAATCAAACTTGACAAACAAACATTCAATTTAGAATTCTTTAAATACACTGGGACCACTTCAGAAAAGAATAAAAA
Source organism: Melanotaenia boesemani (assembly GCF_017639745.1). NCBI lineage: Eukaryota > Metazoa > Chordata > Actinopteri > Atheriniformes > Melanotaeniidae > Melanotaenia > Melanotaenia boesemani. Next base: position 32,605,388 of record NC_055687.1, read on the forward strand.
ATAAAATACAATTTGGGAGACAGAAGCAGTTACTCACTGTATTTCCCTGCAAAGCAAAAATATGAAACATTAGCATCTTCTTTATTTTCTAATTAAACTGTGTGTGTATATATATTGTACTTGTGACTTAATTTTCAAATTTAATGGAAGATATAAAGTTTTAAAAATAAGACCACTTGGAATATTGATTTATGGTGATCATAGAGGTTTAAATAACTACAAAGAGATAATCCTAGAGCAGACAGCTGAACAGAAAAGGTCAGAATAAAAAACAAGAGTGGGTTTATGAAGAAAATTAAACAAATTAAAAGAGATTTGTCAAAAAGTCATTAAATTAATATGTAAAAAAAAGAAAGAAAACTTGCAAACCAAAACAAGTAGAGCAACCAGTCACCCCTGATCCTCCTTTAGTTGAATGATTCTGGTCATTTCTAAACCATAAATAGGGCAAGGTGATATAAAATTAACCATATAAGGTTTCTGTTTAAGAAAGACTTTGGCACAGTAAGAGAAGGAAGGCCAAGATATAAAAAATCACATTGGATGCATTTTCTGTACTTACAAAGATTCAGTCCTGTCTTTCTGAATGTGGCTCCTATGAACTCTGCTTGCTGCTTCCAAGCTAACAGGAATCTATGAAGATCATAAAATACCAGAGAAAGGCAGCATCACTATTATGTGTAAAGTTTGTAGTGACATTTTCATATAATATACAGTTGAGTATGCCGCAAAGCATGGCTCTTCAATACTTAATTTAACTTAAATAAAAACAGTATCCCTCCCCACTGTAGTCCAGGAAAACACGGCATACGATAGAGGACTGTATCATGCTTTTTAATAAAAGAAAATCCCTATAAAAGCCTGTTAGAAGTAAAAGTAGCAGCAATGAAATCAAGCTGTGAAAAGTAACACCATCTGTGAAATTTACCCAATTAATGGCTTTTCGGTTCATGCACCTTTTCTCCAACCATCGTGATGGCAAGTTGTAACTTCCATGGATACGTATGACCGAAGAATCCAAGTCACGTCCCGAGCACTCCAAGGCAACTTGTTCTCTGTTCCAGCTCCTGTTGAGAGAATTATTACTTGTACAAAAACTAATGCTTAAAGACAATTTTGCTGCAACAAAAATATTTCATAGTGTCTGTGTTAAACATGAAAACTACCTGCCAGATGTTTGTAGATGTCCACGTCATTTTAACAAAACTCTTCTGACCAGCTGCCGCACAGACACCAGACCTCTGGGGTAGAGGGTCCTCTCTGTGCAGAGGAAAGAGATGTTTAAAATGTTAAAACCTACGAAGAAATCATGTATACATACCAGAGATAAACATATTTTGAATCAAGTCCCCAGACTAACTACTGCAGCTCATATTGTGGCCACTCAGGTGATGGTAAGGTGTAGAAAGCTGTTCATATACCAAAGACATGAAAAAATTAATAATTCAATGCATCCATTCTTAGACTTCAAAACAAACATGAAATTGTACAGAAATGCTTCTCACTGCAAAGACCATGAAGGAAAGGACCACAAAAATGACAGCAAGTAAACCGATTCAGTTCCAGTAAACTCGAGAGCCTGTGATGAGTAAAGCAATGAAATGATGCAACTCGGATGCAAACGACAGAAAGCACTGTTATCTAGATATGTGGAACATGATGGCCTGCACGCATATTTCTCATACACATACAATGAAACACATACAAATTTGTTTCCTTTCAGTAGCACAAACCCAGATTGGAGGTCTACGCTGCTGGAATCACACATGATTTATTTTGTATTTGTTGTCAATTTTATACCGACATCGTCACGAAAACACATATTTGTTCATAATGGTTTTTGTGTGTAGGTGTGCCAACCAACCTGAATGACTTTTAATTTGCCCAATAGTGTGAAATTACCTTTTAAAGAACTATAACATGTCATGTTTCTCTCTGCTTACATTTCTAAAATGACCTGATCTAACAATAGAAAGAATGCCAAAGTGTGAGAAAAAACTATTTTTTCAATGATCACAGGCCTATTAAACAGAGCATCCTTAAATAAGCCAAGGCATTTTTATGAATTTAATAGTGTAGTTACAGGAGAACTAAAGAAAACACAAGCCACATTTAAATGGTCATATATGTTTAGTTTACCTCATTGCTTTCACACAGAACCTAAAATAATTATGATGTTTAAATATACTTTATTTAAATAAAAGCATATCACAAGGTGACTCCACACTCTTAACCCCGATTTTGTTTGAACATAAACTTTTTAGTAGGGACTAATTATCATTTTATGTTTTATATAACGTTGTCTCATTAATAAAACAAATATGTTGTTTCTAATAGTTTTCTACATTGTGCAGTGTAATAATAATGATTAGCCAAGAAAACTCAATGTTTCTGTCACTCATAAATTTAGGCGCATATTGGCTGCTGATCAAAAAAGTACATTTGGAGCCCTGATTAAAAGCATGGATTAGTGTCAAAGAGCTTGACTGGTGGCGCTTTCGTGCTCATGAGTGTGTTTTATCTCGTTTTTATGAAATCGGTCGTTGTGAACTCAAGTTAGTCCTTTCGGGCCCAAGTTAAATTTCAGCCTCTGTTGGCTTGCAGGACTTCATGTTTGTTCGTTTACACTGAAGATTTATCCAGAATCCTTCAGTCTTCAGTCCTTCAACGCAGATTAAAACACACAGGAGTAAAATCTGCTTCAACACAGCAAAGCAGTCAAATTGCATGTCAGGGTAGACATACATTTAAACATGAATTGTTCATCTGTACGCAAATACAGAATACCATTCATGTCTGTTTCTGTGTGGTTGGCTGCTTACAGAGAGGTAGACAGGCAGTTTATCAGCCATCTCTGTCTTCCCACAGTTTCTCCAACTGGGATGTGCCAAGAGGCATCCGCTACGAGTGAGAGACAGTATCTTGATTACATTTTTCATCAAAACAATAGGCTCTCTCTAAGACTAGCAGCCAGCAGCAGCTCAACCATATAATTGAGAAGATTTAATATTGTCAGGTAGAGAAACTGCTTTCCTTGAGGGTTAGAAAAGAATGCAGATAACGGGAAGAGGATCATGAAAGGGCAATTTTCTGGCACAAAAGACTCAGGCCAAATTACAGATAAACTTTTCTAAAAAGAGTCGCTTTTGTGAGGTCGCTTATGAAAAAGCTAATATGTAGAGAATCATTGCTTGGCATCTTTTCTGAAACACAGTAATTGTGAAAGACATTATATTGATCTTAGCTCCATGAAATACCACATAGATTTTTAGCCTTTAGGGAGCGAGATGAGAGATTGGATAGAAGGTTGAAATAAATGAAAACTTTTGGTGCAGGATAACTGAATGGATGTTAGCTCTCTGCTCCCAGAAACCGAAGGCTGCCTGTCTGGATGAGTCACTCTCTTATCCCTCATTTTCCAAACAAATTAGAGAGAAAACAAGCACCAGAGGAGAGGAGCTTGATGAGGTCTGTGGAATCAATATGCTATTAAAACCTGTCTTTGTCTGCCTCTGCCCATCTGTGGGCTCCAGGCGACCTAACACTGACGGGCATCGCTTGCTGTTTCCCAACTAACCCTGGCTCACAGACGGGGTTGGCAGAAATTGTTGTAGTTTGGGTTAGTATGACCAGCACACACTGCGTCTCACTAGTTTTTCTCTTGGCTGTCGTGAGTTGTTTTCTGTAACACAACTGTATGTCAGGAAAAAAGGCTGTAAAACCTGTTGAAATGTTTAAAATGTTTTAACTGTAAATTAGGTTTAAAAGCAAAAACTATATGCTGCTGTGGAAATGCTGTAAAGATATAAATACAACTCAATTAGTAGGAAACTACTGTGCATACTCTACTGAACTGCAATCAATGGACTAAAGCCAGGTCACTGTTTTCAGGACAAGGCAGAGTTAACAGACCTGAATGAAGCAGCAGCCTGAAGCAGGTGAACTCACTCACTGGCTGCTCTTTGTAATTTTACTGTCTGGCAGACAGACTGGCTGCTGGGTGAACAGGCACAGGATTAAACATGCATGACCTATCTGACTGATGCAGAGCTGTCCTGATGGGCTCCACCTCCCATTCTTCCTTTCTCCCCTTTCTCTTAAAATAGACTTCAGCTTGATCTAAATCCACTGTAATTGTGCATTGTCATTGCTGTTGCTGCAATAAACAGCCCTCTTTTACAGTACATTTAGTCATGTAAAAAGAGAGTACACTTTCTTTTTATTCAAAAGGTACACATGACAAAAAAAACCTGTGGTTGCTTCCAGTTCTTTAAAATTAGATTAATATAAAATTGGGTAATCAACAACCTATCGGAGACCAATATGTCAATTAATCCTAAATGTAAAAGCAGTACATGAAGTAAAATAACCTTTCAGTTACATAACTTCAGTAATTGATAATGTGCTGACATATACATATAAAGAAACACAATTTAGATTAAATATAAGGACATAACAAGGTGGATGTAAAAACACCTTCTCAAAGCATAGAAGACAAGCTTCTCCATGTTTGGACCTAATGCTGGGAGCAGAAAGCAAGCCTGCACCTGATGATCTAAGCCACCTGGAAGTATACCAAAAGGTCTGAGATGTACTTTGGACCTAAACTGTCTAGACCTTTATAGACCAGCAGCAGAATTTTAAAATCACCTTCTTGTTGGAAAGGAAGCCAGATCTCAAAACAGGAGTGATCCACCTCTCTGGTGTTGGTGAGAACTCGAGCTGCAGCGTTCTGGATCAAACTTATATCATTGTTGAGGATTTTGGTCCACTCCTTGTGGGCATTTGTTTATAAAAAAACTTCATTTAAATTTAAACCACAGCATTCGAATGGAACTAAAATCTGGACTTTTTCAGATGCTCTGTTGTAGATTTGCTGCTGTGTTTAGGAATAATTTCCTTGTTGTATTCCTTGTTGGCCCAATTTCACCCAAGTTTTAGCTGTTGGACAGATATCATATTTACCGCTGACTCTAAAATACTTTGTTATACAGAGGAGTTTATAGTTAAACCAATGAGCCTGTTTAGGTGCATATAAAAAATTTTATCATTATCCAGATTTCTGGAGTTATCAGATAATTCAAGTGATCGTGTAGACAGTCTAATTCTTTATCAGATAATGGCAGTTATCTGATCATGAGAAATCAGATTAACAACTCTAGATTTCTCCCCAATACTCTGATTTCTTTGTGCATGTAGACCCGTATATAGAATTTATTTAGGTTTATTTACATCTGTGTATGTGTAAAAAACTGGAAGTGATGGTTTTAAATCTTCGTCATTTTAAAAAGATAGACACTATACTGTTAAAAACCTAAGTGGAACACAATAGAAAAACACGACTGCGTGCAGCAGCAGGAAGGCAGGGTATAAACAACATGAAGTGTTCACCTGTAGACTATTTTACAGGCTTACTTGCTCCAATAGCAGCTGATGCTAAAACTGGAGACCCCACCATGTTCAGCAAAGACTTGATGTTTTATAGATAACAAGAAGTTACATCACTACATATGCACATATTTCTAAAGAAATTTGACAAAGGACTGGAAAATGTAGACAAGGGTTTCACAAATATTGCAATTCAGAAGATGAAGCATCAGATCCTATTTTAACAATTATCTGATCACTCCTAGTTATTGGATTTTGATAGTCATGTAAACAGGCCAAATCATCAGCCCTCCACCACTGTGCTCAACAGTTGGTACAACATGTTTTGGCTCGTGTGCTGTGTTCGGTGCTGATGTTTGGTCTTGTTCAAACAAGACCAACGTGAAAACAGCTGTTGGTGGGCAGCAAGAACTGCTTCTCCAAGACCATTGCTGATGTCTTTCCTCCTTGGCATAGCATTAACACACCTGAATCCTCAAGTGCATTTGATTACCTGCCCCTAGCTGTTATTTACCCTCTGAACCCACATGGAAGCAATAAGGGTATGATTAGTTTTTACTCACTGCTTCTGCATCTTGGCTTAGTGTTTGTTAAATTAATAATGACACAGTGTAACACAGTGCTGTGTCTCGTAGTACCAGTGACAATATTATAACAATTTATTAACAAAAATCAATAAAACTTTTACAAACAGTGCCATCATTAAAGTTTGTGTCTTAGCAACAGATAAAGCGGAACCTTTTTTATCCAATAAAATCAAATCTTGGTTTTGATAATCAAAACTTATCTGTGTGATTTTCTTTGCAATGTTGTATCTGCTTCATATATAATTGTTATCACACGGGGATAGAGTTCTTCTGTACCGACTTTCTAAGTTCCTACGTTGGCTTGAAAAAGTAAAAGGAATTATGAAATAGTATTTGAGAGTGGTATGTCCGCCATACATAAAAATAAATTTCTTTGAGCCTCGTCTCTCAGACTGCCAGCTCTGACTTTTAGAGTTTAAAAACGCTTCGGCTTTGAACAGTTTTTAAACCTTATACAACAACCTAGATACAGAGACCATAAATAGAGGGAAAAGAAATAGTATTCCAATACACAGAAATGAGACAATAAAGAACGACAGTGTTTTACAGTAAATGTTAACATAAGCTGACTTCAGAAATATATCCCTAAAGCAACTCACATCCCCATTCTTAAGCATCATCTATCCATCAGTACATGGTGGTGCTCTATTATCTGTCTATACCTCCAGGAATTAAACTTTAATGGATAGTCATTTATTCAGAAATAAAACGTAAGTCTCTTTTCATTCATGAGATGCAGTCAGTCCATCACCGTGGCTGCATATGAAACACGTTCAGGCATCCCATAACACGCTGAAAGAAAAGTCATTCAAATCTGACTCGTTCCCAAGGAAACTGCTTCCCACTCCATTGCTGGCTGGGTACATTTTCTTTTTACTTCATTGTTTCCAGCTTTGACTTTGCTTTAGTCAAAATACTAGAAATATAGATCATGCTCATTGTGATCTATTTTCCTATTTTCCATTTGTCATAACATTTTGCACAGAGAGGATGAGAAATAAAGAGAGAGATATAGTAGTGAGAGTCTCAAAGTAAAAATGATTAAGACTTCAGAAGCTTGTAGATTAAATCCAGAATAATTTAAACCACATTTCTTTAAAGTGTCCATCTCCATTTGATGAACTCTCAGTTAGCTGACTTCCAATTTACAAACAATTCAATACTGAAATGAAAGATGGCCGCTGTGGCTTTGGATCTAAACTGAATGTTGTTTTAGATCTGAGAGAAGCAGGATGCTCCTGAGATTGCTGTGGACAGGACAGCTCATTAAGTTAACATTATGCGTATGTAAAAAAAACAAGTTGTTTAGTTGATTAAACATACAGAGCAGCTTGTCTGCTGTGCTTCAATTTCCTTAATTATCTGTCATACTGGATAAGTACAGGACTGGCCTGCAGAGTAATTAATACAGAAAATGCTGTTACTTTGCTTGAGAAAGAGCCATAAAAAAATCCTTTGACCAGCTGAAATATCATATACCTCATATGTGTCAAAAATTCTGTATTTTCTTTTTGATTCCAGCTAACTGTGAGCTGAATGTCTTTTATTGTTCCTTGCTAAATAAATCTGAGCACAAAACAGCATTAGTGTTCTGAAAGTATGATTGCTCTGTAGGAAAGCACAAGCATGATTCTGCATCTATTTTAAGGTTTTTTTTAGTTGTTTTTAAATGTCTTAATTGTTTATAAATGTCTTACTGGACCTTCTTATTTATCATACCTGCTTTTAGATTATGAACCCTTGCAGCCTCTTAGTTGTTCCCAAAGTCAGAACCAAGACTTATTGTGAGGCCTCGTTCCACCACTACGGGCCTCAACTGTGGAACAGCCTGCCAGAGAACCTCAGGGCTGCAGAGACTGTTCATGTTTTTAAAAGAAGACTCAAGACCTTTCATTTTAGCTTAGCTCATAGCTGAATTTTATTAGATTTTCACTTATTTATTCATATATTTTTCTATTATTTTAAATAATACCTATTTATAAGGGCTTCCCGTTTTATTGTTTTATCATTTTATTTTTACCCAGTTTTAATAAACTTCTTTATCATTATTATTATTATTATTATTGTCACTCTTATAAGTTAAATAATAAGTTTATTCTTGTTTTTACTGTTTAACTCCTGTGTTTTCCTCTTGGGGATCCTCCACACTGGTAGCAATGTCAGCTCTGTCTGTAGGGTTGTTGCCATGGTGACTGCCCTTGTCTGGGTGGCTGGGGGTCCTGCACTGCAGCCCTGGGGCTGTGGTGTGGACCCCGGCCTGCCCTGATCTGGGTGGTTCCTGTGGTGGAGTGCTATGTGGTCATAGGTGGACTGGATCCCCAAGAAACAGTTTCCTCATAGCAACGTCAAGCCAGATGTTTTAATTCTATTGATATTTTAATACTTAAATTCAGTTAAGAGAAAGTAACAAGGGATAGGAGGTCATGTTTGTACATAATGGGGTATGTGCGTGTGGGGGGAGTGTACATGGACTTCGTTTGTTTGTGTGTGAGTTTGTGTGTGATTGTGTCTGAACTAACATGAGGTGTGTTTTTATTTTTTGTTATATAATTTGATGTGTGAAAGCTTTTAAATTTTGTTTTTAATGTGCATAATTTGTTTTTATTATGTAAAGCACTTTGTGTTGCTTTGTGCATGAAAATGCTCTATAAATCAATTTTGATTTGATTTGATTAGTAAACATTCATTTTCAGTTTATTTAATTCTTTGTTATCCCATGTATCAACTGGATTTTGAGAAATTTCATGAAGATAAGAAGGTTTAAAGTACAGCTTTTGCAGATTGGTTGTATGTTTTAGACTGAGACTGTGTGTATACAAATAGTAAAGAACTTTTTGTAAAGTTGTTCCTCATAGCAAATTAGAGAAATGTGTTTATTTTAAACATGTCAATCCTTGTTGTTTTTAGTTACAGCTACTGGAAACATTCAAACACATCAGATAATCCATTTTCCTCATGATCAAGAGCATCTATCATCAGCAGGCAGTATGAGGGTTTCCAGTTTCTTCTGCATTCCAGGCAAGGCTATTGTTCAGAATTAAAGGTGCAATAGATTCACAGCTCAAACTGTGAACTGCAAGTAACTCAATACTCACCATCTCTCCAACCATTGTCTGGTTTTCCCATTATAGCTGCAGTTGTAAGCATAGATGTTGGCACAATCTAGCCGAGGGATGAGGAAAGTACTGTAGCTTAGTGACTTCTGCATCCATGAAAACGTAGTTAAAAATTTATATGCTTTTCACTCCCTCCCTATTTTTAACTAAATTAATCTTTGAATACTTCAGCGCTGAAGTATTTGAATGCTTTGAACCCTAACACACAAGCACGTTCCCATTTTTATTGATTACTTAATCCAGGCTTTTAATCAGTCATTTCTAAAGCAGATCTTAGTATTTTATCATTTCTAAAATCTTTGTATAAAACTCTGGGATTTGAATGGAAGCCACAGTCTAATCTAAAATCTTTTCAATTCTCAGCTTGATTTTTTGCATACACTGATATGATAATAAAACTAAGTTATGATATTAAATTTGGTGAAGTGGCACCCTCCTGCAATGCTGCAGGTGTGGGTGGTTTTGTCTGTTTTTGAAAACATAAAACCTGCAAAACAGACAATAATGTTTTATTTCTCTGATTCATTACTCCCTTTAATTGCTCTTAGCCACCCTAGACAACCCTAAAGCAAGACAAACAGAAAACAAAAATAGTATTTAGCTGCACAGGGAAGAGCAAACAAGAATTGCAGTGGTCAAATAATACAGATGGTGAGTTTAGAGAGGAAAAACCAAGAAATTTAATTGCTCTTAGACACAAATAAGCCTGTACTATAGAAAGATGCCTGACATGGCAAGAGTTTGTAATATTTTGGCACAGTTTCCTTCTGTTGAGCTGCAGGCTCTCAGCTTTTGTTTATGTAAGGTGACTCAGCATCACCCATCACAGACACACAACAGCTCTAAAAGAGCAGAGACCTCACGCCTTTTTCATACATCAGCAGATTATTTTGCCAAATCGTAGACCATGAGAAAAAAAAAAAACAGGCACCAAAAATAGTCCCTGAGACAAGATATACCAGCAACTGTAGGTGTGAATGTATGCAGCCTCCAAGAAAGGGGTCAAAGAGCAACAGACAGTGGAAAAACTTTACTCAGCTAAACATGTGGTATATATCTCTGTCAGACAGACATAGCAGATTATGGCTGCCATCTTCCATCTTTAAAACCAGTCATAATTATTAAACAGCAGTAACTCATTCAAGGTCAGCTTTCTTTTTCCTAAAGAGTCTGAAAAAGTTACACAGTGTTGATTTTAACACTTTGCAAGACGACTACAGCAGAAATAAAAGCAGTAGAACAAAAGTTCAAAAACACGTGTCATTATTCTTTGCTGGATGTCCTAATTAATCTTTACCATTTCATTATCAGTCTGGTCACAGGTTTATCTAACTTTGACTTTATTATTTGTATTTACAGTCACAGATGCTGCGCGAAATTTTAATTAAAAAACATGAAAATAGACAACTCAAAAATAATGATTTAATATCCAACAAAATTTTGTGATTTCTTCAGTTTACATCATCAGATACCAAAGTTTTTATTAAACTATCCAATTTACGTCCTCAGGCAGGTGCACATCAGCATTACAAATGTCTTACCAGCCAAAGGAGACACTTTGTGGGGCTGAGCTTTGCAAAAGAGGATTCCACTGAGTGAAATCCCTGAAACAGCATAAGACCGCTCTGCAATCAAGCTTGGGCAGCCTGGCCTTGCCTGTCCACCCACAACTCTGTTTTATATTGCTTGAAAGGGAAGTGAGGGTCACCCACAACTCCGTGTCAAACACATTCATGAGTAGTGGTGATGTGCTTTGTGTGTTTCACAGAAAGGGAAGGATCATGGTGTTAAGATGCTCTTAGGTGAGAGATAAGAGAGAAACTATAAACAGAGTGGATACGGTTGAGTATCCAGCATGTTTCATGGGTCTACTTCAAATAAACAACAAACATCTGGAGTATGCAGTTGACAGCATAACTATTGCAAATGCACTTAGCAGTGGTGTTCTCGTCTACTTTCTTCATTGTATCTTTTCTTTTTTCGATATTTTTTATATGTTTTTTGTTTGTTTTTTTAAACCTCCAAAAGTAAGTTGTGGACTTTTGGGATCACGTGTTTGCCTTTAACTGGCTATAATTGCTTTTCCAATTAGTGACACTATTGCTCCTCTTTTGCATTCATCAATGTCTGATTTTCTTTTCTTTTTTTTTCGTAAATTCCTTTCATTTATCTATCTTTATTCAAGTGTTCAGCCTCTTTAAGCATCTGTAATTGGTAAAGCATGACCCACTTTATGGCTTCACTTTGGACTTTAGCAGCAATGGTTACTGGGATTTTTTTTCTCGCTCTCTCTCTACAAATAAAAATATGCTTTTTCTAGTTGATTATTTTGATGAGGTCTAAGGTTTTACATTGAATTTATTTCATAAGAGTTGTGTGTGTGCAGCCACTTGTCTCTCTCTGTATAAATCAGAGGTACAGTCATTTACTAGTGTAGCAACCCAGCAAAGAAGATGGTGGGTGGCACAGCAAATAAATGACAACATCAGTTGTCAGCTGCTTCATGAGCTGTCTTTTGTGGCTGACTTTCCTTTTCTATTGCAGCTTCTTCCACAGATTCCCTTTGTTTAATTTGCTGCACGGCTCAGGCTCAGCTCCCCCCAAATGTCTTCTCAACCATCATTTCACTTATTGTCTATCCGCCCTCAGTGTACTTCCTGTTCCTTTGTATAGCTGGTTCAAATCATCCTCTCTTCCTGGTTTTCATGATTGTTTCCTTTTGCATCGCTCTTGAAGATGAAATGGAAATGCTGATAATTAACTTGTGAGACTTGGAAGAGGCTCTTCATGAGCAGAAGGAATAAGAGTGTGTACTTGGTAGCGCCCCAAAGATAACAGAGAGATGTTGGTAAAAGGCCTGAGTGCTAATCCTCTGATGTTACTGGTGTTGAGATTAGTAATCTGAGGAGAGGAGAGGATTAAGGACATTCTTAAAAATAAACCAATTATTTGCTAGCTGTCCATCATCTGAAAAGCCATCCCACATTCATACACTGTTCACAGTCATTTTCCATGAAATCAAGCAGCTTTTAACCATAATAGAAAGGTTGCTTATGTTTTTTATGCTGTCCTGCTGCATTTAGGATAAAATTATAGCTGTTACTACCACCAGAGAATAAAAACCCTATTGAAGAGAGTGACCATGAAAAGGATGTTTATCTATATTTTTTCTATTTCTGATTTATAAGACCACACATTCTTATTTATTGATTTTTCAGTATTTTTCCTGAAGATAAAGATTTCTCTTTATTCCTCAAACAAAGTTCATTCCTACTCCAGAGTACAGTTTGGTTTTTGACTATTTTTTCCTGTGAGCATACAGATAGATGCACTCACAGACTGAAGATAGCATGCAAACAGCTACTGTGTTTAATCGTTTCACTGCTGTACATATACCAATGCACTCAAGATTAATTCATTATCATTTTGCCTTGATATTCAATTAGGCTCTCAAATTGTGTCCACTAAGAATTAAACTACTAAACTACAGATGCAGCATAATTTATGAGATGTATAATTTTTTTTCTCTATGTTGCCAGGGAAACAATAAACACATCAAAGGATCACTATTTGTGTTTGAGTTAATGAGGTTTCTTTCAAAGAATACTTTTGATAGCATTCAGTGGGGAATTGATGAATCACATCTGTGATGTTTCCACTTTGCTAAATGTTCAGACAAAGCAAATAAATATGTAGTTAGACATTGGAAGTGAATCTTATCAACAACACAAATGTTACAGATGATGTTTTGTTAATTTGATTTTCTATGTTCTTGATGAAAAGTAAAACATTTTTTAAAGGCTCTAATATATGCAATCACATGGTAACTCATTGAGGATAGAAGAAAGTACCATAGACCCGTTTGATCTCTTTCAATGCTTTCTGTTTAGTAGACAAATTTAGAACCGAAATTATATATTACTCATTGTACAGACACAGTCCTCATTGTAAAAAAGAGACACAAAAGAGTGGTTATGGTCTGCTTCTTTAACACTAAGCCATACAGGAAGCCATAGCTGTAATTCCAGACATAAAAAGTAAGGTAACACAAAAACAAGGAAATGCATTAAATGCAAGACTAGATTTTTTACTTTTAAGGCCAATTAATCAGCTTACAGGAAAACTGTTTTGGGTGTTGTTGTATTGTTTTTCCAGGAGATGCCATAGGTGATCAGGCTGCATGATTCATGGGTCATTCTCTGTTAGGTTTATGGCTGACACTGGTTCAAAAATACTGACATTTGGCTGGGAGAGTCAATTCTAAGTGCCTGCATCTGTGACTTCATAACTGGCTGCTAGTCTCCTGCCTCTTGTCCATTCTCAGTGGGCTTCAGCTCCCTCTGCAGGAACAAAATAGGTATGGCAAATGGATGGATGGGATTCGAAAAGCTGAATGATGAAGATAAATACTGTAAAGTTTTTAAATAAATATTCTAATCATATTGTTCAGATAAATCTTGTTCAAAACTTTGTTTGCATGTAATTGTTCTTCAACACAAAAGATGAAAGATTCAAGAAAATAGTCAAGTATTCCACAAATTTTTTATTATAATGGACTAAAATCAGTAGTGATAGTGTGTATTATAATGACTCACTTAAAAGGTTGTTTAATAAGGCCTTATGCTATTCTGCCTGCAGAAACAGGAGCATCAATACTGCCCACCAAAACCCACACACACTCCCTGCTCTACACTGCCCACTCATTACAAAACAGGATAGAAAGATTCGGGAAGCCAAAGACAAGAAACACTGTTACAGGTACTCACAAGGTGAAGTATTAACATTATAATATTTTATATAGTTGTGTCTCTGAGTTTCACAAATTGGGGCAGTCGGATCCAGATATTGACTTAACACTTTACAACAAAGACCACAGATTAGGAACAAATGACAAATGAATTGCTGACCTTATTTAACAGCTAGTGGACTAGTGGAGAGAATAAATCAATGAGTGTTTGCCTAATAATCATAACCTAATGATTAAGTCTTGATTAAATTTACTGAGGAGCAGATAATTAGTTATTAGTTAATGGATGGTTGAATAGATATCCAATGAGGATAGCATGATTCATCAATAAGTATTTCCCTGACGATCTTTGATAGAGGGCATATAGTAGATAAAGTTGAGGGACTAGAGAGCGGATTACAGTGGGGCTTGATAATAACTGGTTAATGAAAACCTGGTAATTAGTGACGCTAATGACCCAAAAAAGAGCCCAAATTTTTTATGTCCTTCAGTGTTAAGTACTTGAACATTATTTACTGTGTTTCAAAGCAGCCTGTTGGTCAGGGGGTCAGAAAGAGAGTTCAGCAGGATGCCTGCTCACCCAGTTGATCTAACAATAAACAAATCTTTATTGTCATCATAGATGTACAAGAAGATTTTTTTGTGAAATCTAGTAGTATACATAAATAGTAGTAGTAGTAGTGGTAGTAGTAGTATGTAGCACATATAGCCAAAGTACAGCTCAACCATACATGACCCATGACATTCAAGTCCATAAAACTAAAATTATGTGATACTTCAAATATAAGCAACCCCAATAATACAAAAATAAATAAGCAGTAACTAAATAGCAGTAAATGGTAGCAGTAAGTAAATAGTTTTGCATGATTCCACTGCATGATCATTAATTATAATTTTTCATTTTAATTATGTAAATGAGATGAGCCCAAGTCCGGTCCTCGAGAGCTACTATCCTGCAACTTTTAGATCCATCCCTTCTCCCTGATGTAAATTGATTGGTGAAAGAAAATAGTGGCATAGCATTATACTGTATTTCCATATCTAGATTTTCAATCATTTATCTGCAGTTCCCCCTTATTCATTATGCATAAACAAATTTTCATGACCTAACCTTTTCATTACTTAACCTAGTTCTAGTCTGTTCTTTCAGCCCTTATCATTCCTGCTAAATGACACTATAAAGAATTATTAGGAGATTGATAATGAATCATTACTTATTAAATGGCTCTGATCCATTCCATAAGGCCATGACTAATAGTTTTTCATAACTTTACACTTAATTTGTTTGTGAATCAGATACTTTCTGGGCCTCAGCAGAATGTAACCTGCCAATAATATTCTGCTTTCACACAAGAAATATAGAAGGTGTTTGGCCATCCTTACCTCAGACAAAGCTCATGCTCTGTTGCTGAGCTGCCAGTGGAGTTCTGAACTCTGGCTGCTGAAAATTGCTGGAATAATGAAGCTCTGCAGAGGGTCTTCATAAACTATCTGACACAGTTAGGGATGAGTCGGCAGACTGTGACAACTTTAAAAGCCTAGATGGTCTCATGTATTTCGCCATTCACTTGGATAATTGCCTCTGTGATCATTGCTGAGAAAAGCCAGCAATGAAACAGGCTTATGAGCAAGTTATATTTTTCACATGGACAAATTTATCACTTGCAGTTGCAAAAAATTAGCCCTCTTGCACAAAACATCCAAAGGATGCATAGCAGAAACCGTGCTATGCACTCTTGAGATCTGTCAACATCTGCAAGAGTTTCAGCCTAGGCAATGATGAGGGGTATTTGTGCCCTCTGAGGTAATAGTGCTCTTGAAGTTGATTTTTGCTAGCTTGAGCTAACCACTTCATTCTCACCTAATTTTGTGATAATTTCCCACTATTGACATTACCAAGTTTCAAAGGCTATAACTCAAGAACTACAGGGTCAAATGTATTCATTGACACCTCACTTGAAAGGTAATAAGCTCTAGTTTTAAAAAAAAATATATTTTTAGTATGTGAAATACAACCTGACCCACATCACGTAAAATCTAGCTGTAAACCATTTTTCCCATGCTTTGTTTTTTGTTTGTTTGTTTGTTTGTTTGTTTGTTTGGTTTTTTGGTTTTACCTATTATTGAATAAATGTTGATGCTTCATTAAGATGCTTCATGCCAGACACAAAATATCTACTACATATACTCTACACTTTGTCAGCTACACTTGGCTGAAATTTTAGGTTTCTAGGTAAAACCTTATGGGAACTAAACCAATCCAAATTGTGCCTTTTAATTGTTTCGGTGAGACTGGAAACATTCCTGAGCTACTTAGTTGTAGCTGTATGCAAAACATATTTATTTTTACACAAAATGGATGGCAGTCAAGTCTATACTTTCTAATGGCATCCATTTCGATACAAAATCACTACTGTACTTTCTACTGTACATGGTGTTTAGAAACTCTTTCTATATCATTATTCCAAGGCCTATCCAACCCACAGCATCCATCCTACTTAATCATGACTAGAATAATCACAGTAAAAACCATGTTACAGCATAGTATATTTGGTAAAGCAAAAATAATAATATAACTCACACATGTAAAACATTGCACAAGCTACCTCGTTTATAGTATCAGTGCTTACACATACAAACAGTTAAGAAACTACAAGTCGCTCGAAGCTCACGGACATTTCACGGATGGCTGGGTGCAGGATCTCCTCACATTTCGACCACAGGACTGCAGCAACACAACACTGCAAAGGTAAGCTAAGTGAAGTTGTGACTGGGGTTAGGGTTACTTCACTTGTTTTGTCTGATTTTCTTTAAACGCTGAGCATAAATGATTCACGTGTGTGACAATGTTGCAAAAGAAACAACTTCATATTTATGTTACCGATTATTATTATGGTTGCAGTTAAGATCCTCAACCTGCTGTCCAAAGCCTCTTTTGCAAGTGGGAAACCGAAAAAATCTAATGTTGTGGCCTACTTTTCTACCTTTTTTGTCGTGTGACTTACTATGGCAGTGTTTCACACAACACAAGATTTCCATTTTATCAAAGATTATAACGCAGGCAAAGACGTTTTACGAGTAAGCAATCAACAAGGCGATCGACCCACAACACACTGCAGATATTCCGAGCGTTACGTCACCTGGCAGAGACTGATTGTTCAGGCCGCAAAGAAAGGAGCGCATTTGTGTGGCTAGTCAAGCAGGGAGCACTTGTTGTGTATCTCCAGGTGTCCTGGGGTGAAAATGCTACATAAAACAGTGGGGACACTTTTCATTTTTGGCCAGAAAGATGAGGAATACAAATCAACCCAACAACAGTGGGTTCACAGAAAGGTTAAATGGCTGTCAGACCGCAAATCTGATTTTATTTGCAGAGAGAAATTCATAAGAACAATACTGGGAAAATACATAACTTGGAATAATTTTGTGGGAAACTATTTTTGATATTTTATAACACTGGACCCTTCTAGGGAAAAGTAATACAACTGATCATGGAATAGATCATTAATGTAACGTTGTGACCATCAAACAGGTAGAAAGTCTTGTTAGCTTTGTTGCTAGCCATAGCGTTTCTTTTACGAACTGTGTTTTTGTGTTTAGGCGTACTGTAAAATAAATTAGTTGGCTCAATTGTGGAGAATCTACATTTTCTAACAATGTATAGCATGCCTTTATTGACAAAAGTGTTATTGGAGATGTTTTAGGGTTTATCAAGCAAAATGGCGACCAGGTCGCCGGTGATTTGGAGGGAATAATGAGGTATCTGACTTTTTACAGTTTGGGGAGGAGACAAAGGACTGCAAAGGCCAACTTCTGATTGGTCCATTTTATGCATGATCATACTCACATAGATGTCCATCTTGAAATTTGGTTGACAACTATCATCACAGTTGGCGTATCAGACAGAGTACTGGCTTTAGCTGCAATATCTGCACATATGGTAAATGAATGTTATAGATTACTTAGCTAAAGCCCCATTTTTTAGGCCTTCCCAAACGTACTGTCGCCAGGGAAAATTAGTCTACCATTATTTATAGAGATCGCTCTGTTGTCACTTAGCAGTCTCATTTACGAAAGAGACCTGTTTTGGACAGACAAAACATTTAGTTACAGTTACAGACAGCTCTAATAGCATAGAATATAAATTAAGAGTTCACTTTAAGGAAAAAAGCAGGTGACATCTACAGAAGAAAGCACGAAAAACAAGAACAATCCAGAATTACTCATTTTCCCTGATTGGAAATAGTAGACAAAAATGCAGACTTCCTTGTGGAGAACATGGTCTGAGTCTGGGATCCCCTCTGATAAACTGTCTGAATCTTGGGGCTGAAGGTTTGGGGAGCTTTCTATGTTCCATCCCTCACATGTAGTCATAAGCTGTGGCCAACAGAATGACATTTTACATGTAAGTAGTGAACTACCTTTGGAGGGTGCCCGGGGTCACTGTAGATGAGGAGCTTAGTCATCTAAGAGGTGTTCAGAGTAGAGCTGTGACTCCCCTCAAAAAAGATCCAATTAAGGTGGTTCTAGCATCTGGTGAGCATGCCTTCCTGATGCCTCCCAGGGAAGGTGTTGTGGATATGTCTCTCTAGGAGGAGGCCTTGGGGACAACACAAGACTCGACTGACAGATTTACACTCTTGCCTGGATTAGGAACCCAGGTGTCCGCCCTCTGAAAAGCTATAGGAGGTGGCTGGGGATAGACCAGTCTGGATATCTCTGCTCAAACTGTTGAACTGGTGACCTGGTCCTGTGTGAACAGTAGAAAAAGGATGGATGGATGGATGGATGGATGGATGGATGGATGGATGGATGGATGGATGGATGGATTTTTCTATCATAACAAGGTGACCTCTGGCTCTGGGTGGGCATTGTTATTGCTAGTAACTTCCATCTCTCTCCCATGTATGCTACATGCCATAGTTAGCCAGAGTTGACAGATGTCAGAATTTAGTTTTTACTAGTTCTGCATAAAACTTCCCCCTGAAAATATATACATAAAATGCAGAAATATGCTTTTTATTCAGTAAATCAGTTTTAAAGTCAATTTTTAAAAGATTTCATCTTCTTGAGATGTTTTTTCTGATGACAGGATGGATCTGTGTTATATATTAAAACCATTGTTATCATTTCTTTTTGATGCTCAGCCACTTAAAGAGCCATTATTCATCCAGAATTCCTCTGACCTAGATTTTTATGTCAGCACTGGAGAGCAGCTCATGAAGCAGTAGCTCTGAATCCATTTGGCACTTCTGCTGATAAAATACACTTTAATAAGATGTTGGGTGTATATCATCTGTGCTTGGTATTTTTACTTACAAAGGTTAAAAGCTTGATGCTCTTGATATCAAATTTACACAAATCATTATTCTGTGGGGAAAACATACATACATAATTCTTTTTTTCTTTTATGCTGTTCCTTTTTCAATCATTTGTGAAGCTATTTCTTTTCTGTGAGACATGTGTGTGGGCTAATGCCAGCCAGTTGAATATAACTTCACTGATGTCAAGTTTTGCTGATTGTTGTGGAATAGCAGCAGCTTTGATGGTATGGGATTTGCCAGGAATCAACTTTGCACCGAGGGTGTTAGTTAGGCAGGCCACCAAGTCGCTCTGGAAGAATTATTATTTCCTCAGCCGTTTAGCATCAGTTCTTCAAACGATGATGACTCAGATCCACAAGGGCAGAGCCACCGCAGAGCTGATGGTGATTCAGCAAGTGAACACACAGCTGCTTTCACACACGTATGAGCCAAGAAAAAAGAAACTGTGCATAACCACACAACTCTAAACACACAGGGTGTGAATCCACAGATTGCTGTCTTATTCACATGGATGAAAACAGTATAAAATACGTTCACACTGGCATCTCCCCAAGGTTGCTGCTGAATAAGGTTTAAGAAATCAACAAAGAGATTAAAATCCAAAACAGCATGTTGACTGTGTTTGCATCCTTGTCAGCAACATGACCACATTCAGTGTAACTTTGTTCTGAGTTGTGTGCAGTTTAATTTGACCCTGTCCACATAAACTTCCCTCTTCAATACATAACAAACCAGACTCAAAATGCCTTTCACATTGCTAGAACATAAACAGAGAAACCTGAAGTAAATCAAAGGAATACAACACAAATTAATCAGCTTCTCTATAACCAAAACTAACGGCAAAAAAAAAAAAAAGAACAGGATCTCCTTTCTCCTGGCTGCTCATTTGTGAGATACTTATAACCGTAAACAGTCCAGCTGGCAATCCATTCAGAGAGGCCTCGCGGCTTTAGTCTGTGTCAGCGTAGTGCAGAGCTGAGTGGCTTTAACAGGTCCTCGGACACTTATGAAAGATTCAGAATCCCTCACCTGGATGTAATGGGCCTCCAGTCACACAGACTCCCTTCTCTCTCCAAGGACGGACTCAGTGCAAGGCAGGGCAGACTCAGGCTGACATGTGTTGGGCAGATGTACCTCAGTGGCTGAGGAGCACAGCAGGTACACCGGCCTAATGCGTCTTTATCCATGAATTATTCTTAATCTCTTTGAGAGGCTACCTTTAATAAAAGTGAACTAATGATCAAATGTTAATAGATATTTTAAAGTACTGTATGTTCCACATATACTGCAATGTTTTTACAGATGTTTAATGCATACCCAGGATCACACCAAAAGAGGTTATAGCCATAATGATCCTGAGTTCAAAATATAGCAGTAAATTAAATTGTTAATCTTACTTGTGTCCAAAATCTTGAATGCCTACATCACCCTATTAAAATTGTAACATGTCAACATTTTGCATTTCATAATCAAAAAGTGTAAAATTACAGTTTCAAAGTACAAAAATTACATTTCCTTCTTTTGCAAATTCTGCATGTGCCCACATTTTGCATTACATGAAACTGTCAAAAGTGATATTGCACAGCTACAAAGCATTAAACACACTTGCTTTTTGAGACATTGTTCAGAATCACACTCTCACAGACAAACATGAAATTTGTCATTCACACAAATTATACTAAAACCTCTCATATACTGAAATGCATATATATATATTGGCCTATGTAGTATCTTAGCTGTTCTCCAGTATGGGGTGGGGTCACAGCCCCCAGTGCTCCGATGACCACTGGTTCTACTGTTGCCTTCACCTTTCACTTCCTTGAGTCGTTGGTATTTCTTCAGTTTTCTTGTTCCTTTTTCCTGATATTTCCATAGTTGAGGATGGCTACATCGATCACTTTGATCTTCCTTTGCTGCTTATCCATGATCATATATATATGTATATATATATATATATATATATATATATATATATATATATATAGTTAAGTTAAAGATAAAACCATATGGTTTAACTTAAATGAATAACTCCGTGGTTACTGGTTGGCATTGCATTACACAAGCACTGCCCCATAAAAAACAAAACACAACAGCCACAGTAAAAAGTTACCTTCAAAACAATACTACATTTTGTACATGATGACATACACATACTTGTTCATGTTAGACTGGGCTGTTAGGACTCACGGCAATGGCTTGGAATGACGAAGATGATAATCCATAAACTCTATCTGCGTGACCTTTTAATGCTTCATACCACTCAACCAAGTTCACTGATTTGTTAGGTATCATGAAACTGGATTCTATTTAATGAGTGCTGTTGGGAGGAATAACAATCAGCTAATCAACGCCACTAAAGAGACAATTATGTGAGCTGCATTAATGACAGTGGAAGACAACTGTGATGTTGACACGGCTTTATAAACACAGATTTTAATAAGCCCTCCATTCTGCCATCAGACACTGCATGTGAACACTTTTCAGACCAGAAGTAAAATCACTGCTATTAGATCCAAGATTTTATCTAAAAATGTTTAACATCCCTGAAGCATTATTTTTACCTGAGGAAACACTGGAGATTTTTATACTGGTTGATACAATGCTTGGTCGAGTTTCTCCCAATTAAAGTCAACAACCTGCCGTTTAGATCTCATTCCCACATCACTTATAAAAACATTTTATGGTTTTACTGAGCTGAGTTTTTAGACATAGTAAATTACTCTCTTCAGAAGGGTGTCTTCACAGCTGCATTTAAAACTGCCGTGCTAAGGCCCTATCTGAAAAAAAGTCATTTAGATCCAAACATTCTTGATAACTACCAAGCAGCTATATTCAACTTATCATTTTTTAATACATTATAGAAAAAATTGTTTTTATTCAATTACACACATTTTTAATTAAGCAGAATATTTCAGAAGAATGTTAATCTGGTTTTAATAAAAACCACAATGGCCCTTTTAGAGATTGTTAACAACCTCAGGTGTAACATGGACTCTCAGAAACTTTCTTGTCTGGTTCTACTGGATCTTCGTGGCGCCTCTGATACAGCCTCTCAGGAACTCATAGAATCAAGTGTGGGGTTCTACAAGAATCATTTATAGGCCCACTTCTTTTAGATTTGTACATGTTGCCACTTGGGGATGTCATCAGTAGACACAGCATTGATTTTTACAGCTATGGGGATGATACACAGCTTTACATCCCTGTGTATGACCTGTAGCCAGTTAACATCCTTTTAAACTCTTTAGAAACAAAGTCATGGATGGCAGAGAACGTCCTAGCTCAACCAGGACAAAACTGAGGTCTTAATTATCTGTCCTGAAGCCAAAAGAGAGATCATTTCACCAAAGTTACAAAACTTTGTGTGGATGTCCTTTTTTAACTCTGGGTTGAATTTTATTTAAGATATTAGAAATTTTTTAAAGACATGATTATATCATCTTATCTTATCTTATCTTATCTTATCTTATCTCATCGCCTCACCAGCATGGAGGTGCTGATGCATGTTCTTATTTCTAGTAGATTAGATTATTGTAATGCCCTGCTCTCTGGTGTTCCCAAAAAGACTATTTCTAACCTACAGGACTGGTTGTTCAAAAAATTTAATCTAGATAAAAGCTTTTTGGATTTGGGAATCCCATTTTTCAGGATGGCGGATCATGTAATCTGGCTTATTTTTATCCCGGTTGTTTAAAGCAAAATAGGATTGGATCACCAAATTCGTTCCAGCATGTAAATCAATGTGGGCTTCCAGCTATGTGAAGAACAACAGGTAGAAGAGCCGGTATGGGGTCACATCAGGTGATTTTTATTGTAAGACAACACACAGACATCATAAACATCCACTTCTATTTACGGTTGTATGACACCTCTTCGGAGCCACAACATATATAAAACAAATACATGCCCACCTACATTGTGGACAGTGTGAAAACCTCTTAAAGAAAAAGGGCTCCATGTCCACATGTTACCAGGCTAAAGACTGTTAGGTTGTACTGCAGTTTCCTTCTGAAATCCGCCTTGTAATCCTACCCTCTGTTTTTAAAGATCAACATTATCCAGATTCTACTCAAAAGTTTTGATTAACCCAAACAGAAGGTTTTGTCCTGATAACAACCGGGATTGGATTACATCATCCAAGCTGATTTCAGAATCCAGATTTCCCTTTTGAATAATCCATTTTCAAGCTTTGATCCTATCCAATAACTGAAATCCAATCGGATTACATTTCAGCAACCGGCCCACAATTACTCCAGAATTCAGCTGAACCTGTGCTGACAAGGACCAGAGAGCGGGAACACATTACACCAGTTTTAAAAACGCTGCATTGGCTCTCCGTGTGTTTCAGGATTGATTTTAAGGTTATTTTAGTGGTTTATAAATGTCTTAATAGTCCCTGGCCTTCTCATTTATCTGACCTGATTTTAAATTATGAGTCCTTGCAGAGCCTGAACAAGCAAACAGTAATTTCAAGCTAGTGCTGTGATGCTACCTTAACCAGGAAATCTTTGAATATATATATAGTAAACGCAAACAAAAGAAAGTGATATTTCATATCAACTATTTTATGTTACATTATAACAGGGTTTTTTGTATTTTGCTCACAGATTAAATAGTAACAGATTAAATGCCTTAGTGCCTTATGTCATTTTACCAGAAAATACACCATTACCTAAACAGTTTGAGGTTTGCCAGTGGTCTGGAGTCCTATCAGTACAGATCAGGAGTCTTCCTGTATCTGTGCTGCTGATCAGCATTGTGAATATGATACGATAAGCTGCAATACGAACAAGCACTAAGATTTTGTCATCACAAAAATGCAGGAGTCAATTAAACTTCTTTTAATCTGTTAAAAAAATTATCAGTTCATTTTTGTCTTTAAAATTAATTCAGCTACAACTATAAACAAGGAGAAAGAACGTGGAAATACATTCATGTTGGGGGGAAGGTACAAAAACTTTTCAAATTTTATAATTTAAACAAACTTTAAACCTTATTTTAAGATCAGGTCTTGAAATTAGGAAAATATGTGTCTAGAGACAAAAACTAGACCAGTGTACAGTAACAGTGAAGAAATTATGAAGGTAAGTAGCAGCCAGGTGCTTGTAATCTAATACCCTTGATTAACTGATCATCAGCAGGTGTGTTTTAGGAGTTCACTGTTCTGATTTCAAGTGTGTTATAACAATGTCGAGAAGAACAACATCAGCAACAAGTATTAGAGAAGCAGCTGTTGCTGCTCATTACTCTCATGCTTATGAGGCCACTTCCAAACAGTTTCACCATATTAATGTAAACTATCAAAGTTCTTACCGGGAGTGGATGTCCCATTAAGGTAGGGGTGTCCAAAGTCAGTCCTCAGGGGCCATGTCCTGCAGGTTTCGGATGTCTCCTGCTGCAGCACACCTGAATCAGGTTTATGGGTCAACAGGCTTGGGCAAAATTTGAGGACAAGTTGTTGAGAAGAGCTATTTAATTTGAATCAGGTTTGTTTGATCAGGGAGACATCTAAAACCTGCAGGATTGTGGTCCTTGAGGACCCCAGCTGAACACCCCTTCATTAACATCACCCGAAGAACAGATCTTGCAAAGCTGAGACTCAGCAGTTCTTAGTGTTCATGTTAAGTTCTTGAGAGTACATATAGAAGAAGGCTGAGCCTGTTTGGATGGGTTACCAGGAGAAAGAAAAGGACATTGACCCATAGCTTAAGTTTGCAGAGTTGCATCTGAACAGAACACAAACTACTAGAAAAAGAATGAATAAGAATAAAGTATAGATCTTTGTTCATAATGGACAAGACCACAAAGACATACCAACTGTCAAGCGGTGGTAGAAGGGTAAGAATTTTAGTAAGTCTTGCAGTGTCAGTATCTGTCCACATTCAGATATTGAATTGAATATGTATGCATGGAAAAGTATTCTGGAGTCAAATGTAAGGCCATCTGTCCAACAGCTTGTCTGTCCACTGTCTACAGACAACAGAATGGCTGCTGAAAAGAAGAGAACCAGCTTGCTGCAATGGACATGTCAAAGTCCAGCCTGACTGTAAGGCTGTGGTGGATCTCTAATAGTAAACATGTGCATAAACAAATACTCACAAACCTCAAAGAACTGAGGTTGTAAACAAGAGTGTAAGGAAGAGTGGTCCAATATTCCTTTACATTTATTTGAAAGATTAATTAAATCATCCAGGAAACAGTTACCTCAAATTTGCTGCTACATGAGGTTCTACAAACTACTAAATCAAAGAGTGCACATATATTTTCAAACACTGTTTTTCCTTTTTGGCTTAATTCTTGTTAAATACTTAATAAGTGTAAGGTGTCCTGTGCTGTTTTCATTTAGGTCTAGTAATGATCAGATGACTTTTTAAATATATATATATATATAACCAGATACACAAAACATTGGATGAAGGACTAGGGTAAACTTTTCTTTTCAAAAGACTAGGGATGCCCAAGTTCGGTCCTCGAGATCTACCATCCTGCAACTTTTAGATGCAACCCTTCTCTAACACACCTGAATCAAATGACTGGCTCGTTACCAGGCCTCCACAGAGCTGAATGACATGCAGATGACATCTGATTCAAGCGTGTTGGAGAAAGGTTGCATCTAAAAGTTGTAGGATAGTAGATCTCGAGGACCGAACTTGGGCACCCCTGGACTATACTATCTAACAATGTCAGTGTAAACAATTAAGCAATTAAAACTTTAGCATCTGTAAATCCTACATTCAAAGTCTACTGATCTTCTCTTGCTGTAGGCTAGGCTTCTGGTGTTATTTCGTGGCAACGGTGCATATCTTTTTCTTTTCAAAGACATGTGCTGCAAACAAAAGATGCAATGAAAATCATACCACACCAAGCCAAAATAAGAGAAAAGTCTGTATGCATTGTCCTCCACATGAATGCGTCTTGTTTTCCCAAAGCTTATCTTATGTGAGAAAGATTTTTATGATCCCTTGCAAGGTGAAGCTTTTCCTGGAGCTATGTTTCTATAAATATTTGCATGCAGGTAATATCTTGGGCTGGAGTTTGATAGATCCAGATAAATAGATAAATAGCAGTTGTGACTTTTATGCAAGTCTTTCAAATGCAGGGATTTTTTTTTTTAATCAAGAATGTTCTGCAAACAATGCAGCACCACTAGTATATCTGATAGTGTAGATGTGGGTGGCATTGTTGAAAAATGAGGTAACTTCTCCCTTCTTAAATGAGCAGTGGTGTGTGAAGCAATCCTGATCCTTCTGCTATCCAATCTTTACATACTGATTGCTTAAATGGGTCATTTACACCTCGTGCAAACAAACACGCTCTACTTCACGTTTAGGATTTAATTAAAACTCTTAACACATACTTTAACAACTGACAAATGCCCACAATGCAGCTGGTTTGTTAAGCTGCGAAGGAAAGTAACACAATGATTTAAAGATGGATGAAATATTTCCCACCCTTGCTCTTAATCACCTTTTTGTCCTTCTCATGGACTTCTTTTTAGACAAAGGTGGTATGTAGCCACACCTACAATCCCGAATCCTTCATTCCTTGTCTGCTGTCCTAGTCGCACATCTCTACTGTTCTATGTTTTGTACCGGTAATTCTGCTTTGATTACAAAGCACCCACTTTCCAATCTGTTTGGTTTGATGGAAGCGTCATAAATAATTTCTTTTCTTCGCCTCTAATTCCAGAAAATTAGATGTGGTGCAACACTCACATCTAGTGGTGGAAGGTGAAATTGCAACTGAGTGTTTTTTGAAAAGACTATTTCCACTAACACATTGTTGAACCATAAATAAGAAATGTGCAAACCTCCCAGGTTGTCCCTCCTGTGTCTAAGCTGTCATGAGCATCCATCTTTCAAGCAAAAGATGATGATTTCCACAGGAACAGAGCAGCTATTTAGAATCACATCATCGTAAGTCCAATGGGCCGTGAAAAGGCTGCAGTGGCTTTTCCATGACTCTGCATGAAACTCTGTGTATACTGACCCCTGGCTGTTCTTTGGCAAAATGTTCCAAAATAAGTTCATAACAAGGCCTTAATGTATCTATGCTGACTTATGAGTTTCTTCATGTTAAATTTTCCTGTAAGTCATTATCCTTGGCCATTGTTCTCCAAGTGCTTCTAATACAAAACAACTGCTTCTCATGTCAGCTGTGGTGGCTCACCTTCTTTATTATCTTCTTTTGTAAGGTATATGTTTTTGCACGTCTCTCATTCCCATGGAGTTCAGCTCATTTCTTACATAGAAAATCAAGATTAGAACTTAGTTTAGAACATGTATACCCAAACATACCCAAATTTCCCTGAGGACTTTCCAAAGGGATTAATAAAGTATTTCTATTCTATTTCTATTCTATTCTATGTATTTTTAGCTCAGACTGATTCCTGACCTGACTATTTTTCTCTATGCTTAATAAATACATGAAAACAGACTGGCACAACAATAATCCTTGTTTTCTGTTCCTCTCCACAGTAGCCAAACGTGTCAATCAAGATGTCCACTCTGAAAAACAAGGGTTTTGCTCCTCTGAGTACATGCAACAACAACTTTCTGCTGACAGCAGCTGTTTGAAGTTGCTCTGAGGCAAGGACTACTGTGTCTGTGTTTAGGAAAAATCATTTAAAGGACATTAAGCGGCTTGGATCTGACTTCAAATGGAAACTCAATCAGGGTGTGAAAACAGCAGCTTGCTTTGGTCACTGAGTCAGTTTCTATTTGAGAGTGACAGGCAGTAAAAGTTGTGAGGACTGCCGTTGTAAACATAATTTGTGGCTGAAGAAAAGTGGTGGCAGATTGCTTGTCATTGGTTGGGTTTGCTGTTCCAAGTTCCAGACTGTAAACCTGACATGACATATGATAAAAAAGCTTGCGTCTAAGGCTGAGCTGAGTGTAGAAATGTAGCTGTAACAGGCTGTCCTATGTGAATGAGTAAGTAAAAGTTCTGTAAGAGAGTTGAGCTGGTCAAATTTGTTTTGGGCTAAGCTGACTTCAGTTGAAATAATCTTGATAATCTGTGCAGAGTAAGGAGAAATGATTCTAACTAAAAATGGCTGCTTTGATCTAAACTAAAGAGTCTCTGGTTTGAGATGGAGGGGATAATTCTAGTATACTACATGCAGTTGATTTGATGAGATTCACAAAGTATAGCCCTTTTCACCTCTTTTTCAGGATTGACGGAACAGGCCTGATGATATCATCATCATGGTAACAATAGTCAGTGTTTGAAGCTACAGATTCAGACCTTGCACAGGTTACAGGAAGCTGAAGCAATCCATCAAAACTCCAAATTCTTTATTATAATACCCCTGGGGATGATAAAATCCTACACCTCCCATGTTTTTATCCCCCTCTTTAAAAACAGCTAAGGCTACTCCACAGTTCTCTCATGTACACATGTGAGTGTGTATATACAGTATGTACAGACTTGCACTTGAGTGAACTCATGCATGCATCAGTGTGCGTGTCATGACTGTGTGTCTAAGTATAAGAGATCTGGAGGGGGGAGATTCGCCTCATTGCTTGCACCACCAGCTGACTTTGCCCAGTGCGGGGGCCCATGGGCCAGGGTCCTGACTGGACAGCAGTCTGAACAGATGCTTGACACATTAATGAAAACCAGTTGCAAGAGATGAAACTCCATTTCTCCTGCCACCTCAGCTTCCTCACATACAAACATTTGAGTTAATGTGTTCACAAGCTGTAAAGAAGCTGTCAGGCTGTACACCCTGGGAGTCGTACAATAATCTTGAACTAGTGTATGCATATTTTCAATAACCATATTTAATCACAGAAACCATTGTCTCAATTAATTGTTAAAAATGCAACTCAGTCCTGCGTGCTTCATGGTTCAGAATCTTTTATTTGTAAATTGACAAACCTTGTGCCTAAACTGTGTCATAAATTTAATACTGTGCATTTGCTTTAATTTTAATGAGACAACAGGTCAGAGCATCTGATGAAATGAAGTTAGAATGGGTTTTTAAGGAAACATTGATACTTAAATTACATCTGAGACAGATCAGTGCAGTCCAAACTGGATGTGTGGTCACTAAAGATTTGTTCAGACACACAAAATCCTTTGCCAATGGCCAAGGGGGAGCAGTAATCAATTAGGCTCACATGGTATTGCAGTAATTATGTTCTCCAATTTACTCCTGGAGGGTGGATAGTGAGAGAGAAAGGAGGGGGGAGGGGGGTGGGGATGGAGAAGAAGAAGGGAAAGCAAGAGAACCATTTCATGCTACTCCAAACCACTTCCATTCATGTATCTCTCAGATCTTATCGCATTATAGCGCCAGCACACCGATTCAAACTGGCACAGAGGAAACCGGGTCCATATTACCCCCTAATTGGTCATTTCCAGGGGAAGCCTTGGTTTGCAAAACCTTCTTCCAGGATGGAGCTTTCTTAAACAAGCAGGGGTTTAAAACAGAGACTACATCTGGGCGGCAGGCCGGTCAACAAGCAGGCATTGATTGTGCCTGTCCCAGCAGTAAGTGGGCTGATTGCGGAGGAGGCAACACGTTACATCAGCTTTAAGTTTCCTATTTACCTTATGCCAGTGGAGAAAGGTATACACTGTGAGAGCTTCAAAGTGAACGGGGAGGCAAAAAGCCCCAATGCGTTACAGTGTCTTTGACTGTGAAACTACACAATTCACTGATGCTACTGATTACAGTCATTGGGCCCCTAAAGTCTGGACAGAATCAATCTCCACAGCGAAGCATTTGGGAAAAACTCTGTATGGTTTAGTTTCTCACCACAGTTTATATATCTTTACATCTGTCTGGTGATTGCAGGCTTATCCAACCAAGTATACAATAAAAGAAATCCCTCATACATATAAACACTGCTAAGAAATCTGGAAGTGCACAGCTTATCACAAGTCTGAATGTTTAATTTTAGCTTTAAGTTCTGAATTTTATTTGATTTTCCTGCAGAAGTGCTTGACTAAAAATTAATTTTGTTTGATATTTATAGTTTTCTTATCAAAGTTCGAAGTAACTAGATTGCCCCTTATAGGGATATTAGTTTGCAGCCAGGATTACAAAACAACAACATAGACATGGTCTATAATTTAATGGTATTCCACTATTAGAGCTGGCCTGCAGTTAAGAGTACACACACCACCATAATATTACAAGTCAAATAGGTACGTCAATCACGGCCCCGTGAGCATGTATCTCGCTCGTTCTTTAGCAGCCTGATGGAGCTGCTCACCTTTTCAACAACCCCTCTCCCCAAAAAAATGGCTAAACAAAAAGTGGATTTTGAAAACAGAATATATGTTTGTGGATGTAAGGACAAAGCTGTGTGTCTTCTGTATGGACACAGTGTGGCTGTAATGAAAAGATTTGATGTAAGAAGACACGTTGAAACGAAGCGTCATGACAGATACAAGCATCTGGACAGGAAACAAAGGCTACAGACGGTAGAAGATTAACCCTTTAGGTTCCATAGTTTCTAAAAGTTTTTAAGGGAAACTGTACGTGAGAAAAAAAGAGTTTATGACTATACTTCTAGAAAACTGGCCTTCAGTGCAGTTTCATTTTCAGCATTTTTCTCTTGCTATTACAGGACATTTGACTTTTCAAATGAAGAAATTACTTTTGGTTGTTCTGTAGAAAATGTTTTCACTTGAAATTACTCTGAAAGAAAATGCATATAGAGCCATAAGAAACAGATGCAACAGATTTGAACAGACTTTAATTTATTTAATGATTAATCTTGTTTTATAGGCAATAAAAAATAGGCTCTGTTAGTTCCAGGTTCAGTATGTACAATAAGATCATTTTAATGTTTTTAATAAACGGCCCTCAGCTTGTTCCTTATTTTTTCATTTTGGCCCGCTGTGTATTTGAGTTTGACACCCCTGAACTACATCATTCATCATTTTAATGGCAGAGGAGAGGAAAGATAACTTAAATATATTTGTCCTGACAGGCATCTTCATCTGACGACCAGAAGGTAGCAACACAAATTCTGACTGGAGTGGATGATTATGAAACTCTAAGATGGCTGAAGCTTATTCAACACAGAAGTATCCACTGCAAAACATGTACAAGCATGTGCAGATGTACTCTGTTCAGCATCTTGGGATTTGGCTGATGAGTCCTGCCAGATTTCAATCCAAGTGCTGGCTGTTGGATTTCTAACTGCAAGTTAGTAGTAATGATCAGATAGATGTAATAGATCTAATAGATGCTGATGTTTAATCCCTTGTTTCACTCCCTAATGTGTGTGTGAGCACCCTTGTTTGTCTGGCCTTTCTGTGAGTACTCGGGTGAGCTCACCTCTGCCTACAGAGATTACTTTGGTGAATGTATGACTCGAGAGAATTATGATATTTACTGATGATCATGAGCGAATCAGTGAACAGTAGGCGATTTCAGTTTTATTTTACTGGCACAAGAATTTGTTGAGCACTGGGGGGCAGTGCACTGTTGGGCTGAAGAAACCTGTGCAGCCCATCAGGTTCCACATGGGTGAGCAGGTCCAACAATAGACTGACTGTTGCAGTGTTACAGCCAGAGCTCTTCTCACCTCCACCAGCGGAAATCACTGATGGAATTTCTACAACTGGCAGAGTGCTGAGTGAGGCGGCCTCAACACCCGTAACAGTAAAATACATCCACTTCACAGAGTTACAGCAGTGTATGAAAAATTAAAGGTTAACCAAACACGTGTGAGCCTGGACATTCTGTTTAGAAAAGCAAAACATCACACAGACCTTAATGAATATCTTAAATTAATTATGTAATTTAAGCACAGCATAAACACACAGGCTCATATCATGCATACTTTTGTGTAATTTATCACAAACATGAAAACAAGCATATGAGCAACTGTCCAAAGCCTTTAAGAGTGTGTGCTGGTGAGTGTGTGGATGTCTGCATTCACTTCTGTCCTGTAATAACATCAGCAGGTGGCCAAGCTAGCCCCTATCCCCTCTGCCTTTTCCCCCTACTGTTCCACCGCAATGGAAAGCAGGTGTCGGACCCTGGTCTGGGGACAGAATTGAATTATTGTGCAAAAACAAATGACTCAATCAGCAGTGGCTACAAGAGCTGCAGTCACAGGTCTGCAGTCTTGTACAGCCCATAGTCACCCGACACTGGGCTGACCAAGCTTATATCCACACCTATTACATGAAGATTCATGGGAAAACAGTCGGGGTCAAAGGTAAGGATGAGAAAAGAGCAAAAGGAGAAGAATGGAGGTTAGGGAGTGCAAAGCTATATTCTTGGAATTATCTAGAGATCTCATTTAGCTGGTAACAGCCTGTTTGTCTGTGGTAAACATCCAAAAAGGAGTGTGCTAGTCTTCTAGATCTGCAAGGCTTTGAGGAAATGTTTTGTCTAATTGAAAGCGACGGTAGTCAATACACAGGCAGGATCCCGCCCTTGAATGACATGCCCAACTCTAATACTGTCTCCAATTTCAGGATTACCCTGATAATAACTGAGGCAGCCATTTCCAACATACACACACGCACACATTGCTAGGCTCACAATACACACAGGCAGTTCTGGCACTGACATTGTAGCAGGGCACCAAGAGTAAATGTCTTAAACCATTAACTGCATTGCCTCCAATGAGGCTATCTTGGCAGGGTGTTCATGAGAACCATCTAAAGGAGCTGTAAAAATGACAAAGTCAATGTAGAAGATGACTGCAATTAGAGGCTTTCAGGGGACCAAGAAGTCATGGGTCTTCCTGGTAAGTGTGTCTGCATGTGTGCTGTGAGCTTCTCGTTGAGAAGTATTTATTAGGAGTTATCAGACACTCTGTAGAAGTTGGTGGTACTTCTGATCAATAAACATCCTCACTGACTGTCTAGTGTCACTGCTGGCGGTTTTTTTAATGTCTTCTGTCTTCTTATCCTACAGCGGCAGGGTTGAAGTTTGAACTTGACGGAGTGAATACCATTCACATCTACAGGCTGCTATCAACAGCAAGATCTAAAATACAGGATGGCTATATTTACACATGTTTCCCTCTGGTTTCCAGGCAACCAAGGGCTTTCCTCCATGACAAATACCAAGTTTCAAGTGCCCCTGCTAGTCACCATTCTTGCTTCTTTTCACCCCCTCCACCACACCAGCTACCACAAGCAAGCATTAATCTTATCATGTCTCATTGTTTTAGCCCTCAGCCCCCAAGAAAAAAAGAAGAAGCAGCCAGACACAACTGACATCCCTGAGACTCCCTTGCCCTTAATTCACCCTCTCCTAAACTCTTTTCAATCATTTGGTGATTTGTAACTACACAGCCCTCACACTAGCACTGATGATAGAGGCTGGAGCTCAGACTCAACTTTTGGTGCTTTCATTCCAGTCGGAAGAGGGCGTAGATGGAGTTCGGCCAGAGGCCACAACATCCCGTAATGCTCAAGTCAACAGCCAGACTTTGATATTAGGGATTAAACTCCCATCAAAATGGCACTACATGTCAAGGCAAAGTGGGGCCAGGCAGCTCCATAATTTCACCCCCTCATTTGTGAAGAAATGTGAGGAATTACATCAGCAACTAGCAAAACAAGGACAAGCATGGGAAGGGGGGAAATGGAGGGCGTACTGGGGATTGCGGCTGACCGACAGTGGTTGATTGAATCTGGGTGTGGTGGTGATGAGCTGTAATGTTGTGGTCTATCTGTACTGCAGTCTGGCCAGGACATACAGACATGGGGCTAAAGGATGGGACAGATGGGGATCAAAAGAGAGGAGGAAGAGGTGAAGGGAGGGGGATGTCTCTTTCTCTTTCACCCCACTAAATCAGTAAATACCAGTGGCCCAGTATGTGGGGGATGCCAGGGGGTCAAACTGAAGTAATTGGGGGGGGGGGGGGCATTATCAGCTCTGATAGCATAATCTGGGTGCAAACAGGGAACCCACTGGGGTGTGATGAATAGGAGCTTGAAAGGTTGGACTGGGGTATTGGCCACTGTGTTACGTATACAGGCCTGTCTGCATTTCCAGACTCTCACACTGTATAAATATATCAGCATTCTAAAATAACTAACAGACAGTCAAATCATTCATAATACAGGCTTGGCACAGCAATGTTGAATTTAGCAATAGATCCATCTGGATCAGTGGAAAGGGCTTCAGTGGGCTAATAAGATTTGAAGGTGCCCTTCCTTTAGAGTCATTAATAAAAAATTAAAAAGCAAAAAACACTTCGCCGGCTTTAATAAGGTCTGTTAAGACCTGAGTCTGCCAATGCAGAATTACAGTTTTATTTTCAGACCGTACTGAAAAATAAAAATAAAATGTGGAAGTTGTCAGATTTAGATTTAAATCAGTTTCTCATTTCTTCAAACTTGTCACTGAAGTAGGTTTTAGTGATACTGGCAGTTGGAAGTGTTTACAAGAGAAAGGACTTGATGGATCACCGAGTTACCATCCTCTCATTTCTCTATCTGAGTTGCTCCTGCTATCTCTCATTGCTAAATTTATGACCTCCTTAAGAGGTCATCAACGGGGTTACACGTTTAGCATTCCCAACAGTGAGGAAGTTGAAGGAATGAGAGAGGGGAGTGGCAAAAAGAAAGAAAGGGAGCAAATAGTAGGTAAGGGAGTGAGGAAGAATGAGGAGAGAAGGAGAGATAAGGAGTGGGGGAGAAGAGCTGATGGTTGTAGGTCAAATGCCTGAAAGCAGCAGTCAATAAAAAGGAGGCCCACCTTAAAAACCTGATAAGAAATTGCCTTAAATGTATGCAATAGATCACAATACTAACCCTGCTCTGACTACCATGTTTTAGCTTTTGATAGAAGTTGTCTTCACATGTGCAGGTGTTTATCAGCTTGATTTGAGTTCTTCTGGTTTTTCTTTTGACCAGAACTGATTGTGAAATGCACCCTGCATTGAAATGCAAAAAGAGAAATATTATGTTAATATATTAAAACTAAAGGAAGACAGAGAGATGTATTTATGCAAACTGCAAAGGATAAAACATTTCCTAGAGTGAAATGCAGAATCTACTTATAGCAGCACAAACTGAAGGGTTATAAGTGTTTGGTTTTCATTTCAAAAACATTCTCAAAGCCATCAAAGCTCTCTAATCACTGATTTACATCAAAACATTCAGGAGTCTGGCTTTATTAGAGGGAAATCAACTGGGGTTAAACTGCATTTTGTTGCTGCACACAGTGGAATTCACATTCCAGATCAGGGCAAAGAGCTTCAAATATCAACAAAACGCCACACAAACTGTCAGACCAAATCAGCTTCCTAGTACTTTGTTTGGGTTTGTTTCATTATTTCATATTCATCAAAAGCACCAGCATTAATTTTTTTTCCAGATTAATCATCCTCATCAACAAATGCTTTAAACTTGATTCTGAAAATTAGGCTATTCCCAAAGTACAAGCAAAGAGCTGCACGCTATGTATCACCACAACTTACACAAACACCATGGCCCTGTGCCTCATACCAGCAGCTTTGCATAACTGGCATTGCATTTCATTAAATAGCTTTTTTCCTAACTTAACTTTCAGATTTTGGCATTGGCTCGAGTTAGGGTCAGTTTTCGATTTGAAGCTCCAGAGTTAATTCAGATTAAGGAAGAGGAACCCAGTGGGGTAATAGAAATCTCTCCATGGTGTCAGTTGTCTTTATGTGGCCAAATACATCACAAGTTAACAGATGTTTGCTTCTTGATTTGTCATTGCTCTGCAGGAGAAACAGGGACTCTGAGGTATGTCAGCCTAACACATCATCAATAAATGTGATTGATGATGCAATCATCAGGTCCTAAAGTGAATGAATTTATTACTGTCATCTCACTCAACCACTCAACCCTCAGCTGAACCACCCACACTGAGCAGGCCCCCACTCACGTATCCATACACATCCTCCCACACATACACACACATTTTAGCTAGCAAAAGCTGAGCCCCAGTTTATTCTTCTTAAGAACCTTTCTTCAACAACTTTACACCAAATTTGTCAGCCTGGAGCTCCAATATCAGGACCCAACAAGGGACTGTGGGAATCTTGAAAACGGCATGCCAAAAAAGAAAAATAGCAAAGAGACGAGGGCATGGGAGACATACACATGAGTGAATTAAACAGAGAAAGAGACAAGGAGAAGACAGAAAAAAGTAAAGAAAAATATGAACTCTTGGTGCCTGAGGTCCCAGGCAAATAAACACTTCCCAGTTCAATCCCTCTGTCTCTATCATTCTGTAAATCTGGTGAACAAATTTAAAGAGTTAGAGTATGTGCATGTTTTAGTGCCCGTGTGCTTGTGTGTCTAATATTTCTACCGTGACTGAGATTCAGGAAACTGCTCCATCTGCTACCAATGTAGCCACTTCCATTAAATTTCCTCCCACATAAGGGCATCACAGAGAGCCCATCACTTCTGAGTCTTTATCTTTGGCCTGCTCAAAGGCTCTCTGGAGGCGGGCCCCCACCTCCACCTTGCTGCATTAGCCAACACATATCTCCATCCATCAGATAAAAATCAATTTATGCTGTGCACAAACACCAACCTCAGCCAGATCACTATGAGTACGGTAACACACTCATCACACGGAAATACACACATCGAGTAAAGAAACTTGTTTTTATTATGAAGACCAAAAATAAATAAATAATAATAAAATATTTATTATTGTAAGAAGATAAGGCGCGTGGCTACTTACAATGCTGAAAACCTGACCTCCTGTTGCTACATATTGGATTGGTTAGATTTAACACTCTTATCAGTTGATATTTGAATCCTTGAGGATGATATTACACTTTCTACATGACCTACAGAAGTATCTGTAGACTGGTTAAAAAAAGAAAAGAAAAACAGTCTGCTGCAGGGTCGCAACCTCAGCTTCAGACCAGACAGCCTGCACATGAACCATTTCTCAAGTTCTGTGTGAACTGCACTTCACTCATTTCAAAAATAGATTTTCATCTCGTGGACTTGAGACCAATCTCACCCGATCCCAGTTTGCTGTTGACGTTTTTGATTCAGCTCTGTTGAAGGGTTGGCTGGGTGAGCAATGACAAATAAACACCACTCAGAATCACAGTCTCGGACTGAAGAGGCCATGACAGGCCCTCCTCTCTGCCGCTCTCAAATTTATTCACCTCCCCAGTGGAAAGAAAAACAGGAGGGTGAGGTCCAGTTGTTGTAGGTGGCTTTACGATGACTAGGCAGTGCTGTGACCGCTTAACATCTGTGGATGGTTACAGGAGAAAGGGGATGAGGAGTAAATGAAAGATAAGTCAAAATGAGCTATTACTCAGTGCTTATGGATCCATCTACTAATCTTGCCAAATAGATACAAATATAAACATTAAAACACAATTAAAATGTATTCTACAACGTTTAAAGTCCAAGATTACTTTATTTGTAGCGTCTAGTTGTAGCTCAGACACCTCAGAGGAATGTCACCTATGTGGGAGGGTGGGTGAAGACAGCAGGGCCTGGTCTGGATGGATAGATGGATGGATAGATGGATGGATGGATGGATGGATGGCTGAGCAGCAGGGACTGAAATAGCAGAGGCATTTAAACAAGTTAACTAATCAGCGCTCATTATAGACAATGTCTAGCCAGAACACAAACAGAGGCTCAACGAAGGCTCAGAGTGAGCTGACACTCAGCAACAACTGAGCAGCCACGAGCTTCTCCTTATAAAAACGTAAAAATGGTTGCTGTTAAAAATGTTGTTTGATAGTGAATTGTTTGAGAAGTTGCTTCATTATGTATTATGCTTGTGAAGTATAAAGACAATAACAGCTTAAAGTGAATAATCTCTGTCAATATAATATTTTAACAGTTATTTGCTTGTGAATGAGTTTCTGTTTTCAACACTTTCCATAAGATATTTTGATTTCTCAATTGAGCCCAAAACACATTTGCAGCAAACTTAGATTTAAAGCTAAATTTTTGATGATAGAAAAGTTGGTGACTCAAAGGAATCTGTTGCCTGTACTTATTTACTTCCGCTTGAAGTACCACTAGAAGGCTTACTTCTTGATTTTTAGAAAGGACATATTCTGTAAAGTCTTGTTTGGATTTATTAAATCTGGCACATATGCTCATGGTTACTCTTGTGCCACCATCAAGTTTCCATTTGTGGCTTTCAGTGAAATGTATCAACAACTACTGGATGGATTGCTGCATCATCTGATACAGTCATCTACATCCCCCTCAGAGAAGGTTTAAAATGTCTTTGCTGATCCCCAGACTTTCATCTGGTGCCATCACATAGTGACAATTTTAATTTGTGCAATACTTTTGTTTATAATCTTCTGGCTGACTGTGAGACTGTCTTCCTTTAGATGTATTTTGTGTTTTGAACTAGTTGGAAACTATTTCCTTACAAACATGCTAACTGCCACTCCGGCCAAAGTATTTAAGTCAAAGCTTCAGTCTCTGAATAAACTCTCTAAGAACTTTCAGCATGGCTGTTGTTAAGATAACATCAGACATTTAGTAAAGCTTCGTGTCACACCAGCCGCACCATGTCAACAAAGGCCAGCTGCAAGGAAAATGCTGATGTGCATAAAGATTACAAATAATGCTTTTTTTTTTTTTTTTTTTTTTACATTTAACAGGCTTAAATAGCAGTTTTCCTTGAAAGAAAACATTTAATTTGCACTGTAGAAGTCCTAGATATGATTCAGATGACAGCATAACACATTATTTATTTTAAAAGTTACA
The DNA here is from genome assembly GCF_017639745.1 of Melanotaenia boesemani. Lineage (NCBI taxonomy): Eukaryota > Metazoa > Chordata > Actinopteri > Atheriniformes > Melanotaeniidae > Melanotaenia > Melanotaenia boesemani. The sequence continues at coordinate 32,644,227 of NC_055687.1, forward strand.
TAAATGAGCTATATAAATAAAATACACAGGAAAATAGGACAAAAAAAAAAACCTTTGGACATTGACATACAAGGATGAGAGACCGACAGTTTATTGACACAACAACCCATCCTTATCATATCACAATCAATATTATATAGCTTCGGCCACATCCCAGAGTAATTAAACAGATGCACTTCATATTCAGAAAGCTCTTTATCCACCGCTCATTTCGCCCACAGGCCTCATTGCTCTAATGCAACTGTTAGATGTTCTGTCATCAGTATCGGTCCATTGGCCACAGAGGGTGCATACGAGATGGCGACTGATACGTCGTGGTCTGTCATTGCTCTGGAGGTTGATGTGGAGGCCAGATAGCAGCCTTATCATTATCTTATCACTGGCATCTGCTGCACATATGATCTGCTGCCCTGCTCTGCTGACAATCAGCTTTTTTATGCTCCCAACGGTGTTCTCTGAAAGGCCATTATGACAGCCATCATGCCATGAGGTCATTGTTCAATCATCTGAGGGGGAACACACATATAAACTTTTCTTAGAAACACACACACACATTCAAATGGGGTAAATATGCACATACAACTGCCCACAAGCACATGAACAGTACAAACACCGACGTATAAACTTTCCTCCTGTTGCATACACAGCTAATGCGAGGGTAGAGAAATAAAAGAGGAGACAGCAGACAGCAGACGATCAAGGTAAACTGATGGCTCCAGTCTGGCACAGAAGCTGTTTGGATGTTATAAACACCACCAACAGGAGAGTATACACACACATAGCAGCCGGAAGTAGACATGTATTAGCTTAGTCTTTACTGGCAGAGTACAGTATGCTTAAAATGTGAGGAAAATTGGATAGATTGATCAGATTCACCTGTAAAAACCTTCACAAAGAAGTCTCTTTAACATATTTTGTGTTTTTGGAAATTACAAAAGACTTTGAGTGTTTGGTCCAAATGGGCAAGATCTAAACTTACAGCAATATACACAAGCTAGGTGTCTATGTAGGTGTCTACAGACACAATAGACCCAAAATCATATAAAAAAATACACCACATGAAGACTGAGGTGGGTTTGCAGCTGATTCAAAAGAGAATGAGCAACATAGCTCGATACCCACTTTATTATAAGATTTGGGATAGATAAGGAGATTAGTCCTGGAAGTGAAGACAATACTGAGAAAAATAAAAAGATTGAGCAAAAAAAAATAAGCGTGAGGTTTTGCTTAAATACTCGTTTGATCCACAAAACACTAGTGCACCTGTTCATTAGAAGAACAATGCTGTTGTTTAGTGATTTGATTGAAATTGTCCTTTCAATGGCCCTATTGAGTGTCTATCAAGAGTTTGGTGTTTCTTGGAATATTACAATAATTCTTTTAGGAGGGCTGATAAGGCAGCTGACTATACCAGTCTTTAATTTGAAAATATGAGCGGAGTTTGTTAATCAGGAAACCAGTGAAAAAAAATTCAAAGTCATTCCAAGAAATCAATAGACAGTAGCAACTCACTACTTCATGTATGTTTGTTTCTTACTTATTCACCATCAGAGGGCACCAAAAGTGTTGTTTTCTCCCTGAACATATATGAACAATTAAATCTGATATGAAGCAGATAGTGTTGAGAAATGGGGACAGAGTTTACTGAATTTCCTCTTATTGGTGCTACAACATGTCTTTGTCTAGATCCATGAGCCATTTCATTGTGGAGACAGTTCTGTACACAGCAGATAAGGCTGACAATTGTGACACCCATGTATTGCCTCATATTGCTTCTGAATTTGCAGATGCATACAGTTATTATCAACATGAACTCTGCTTGAGGACAATTAAACAAGATGTGTGATAAAATTGTGATATGATTAGTAACTACTATGCTGACTGTGCTGTACACACTAAAGTGCATGTTTTGTTGTTTTTTTTTTTTGTTTTTTTATTCATGTTTAAGTTTTATTGGATTTGGTTGAAGTTGAAATGCAGCCAAATAAGATGCCGTTTGCTTTTCTGTGCACCAGTTGCAGCATGTGCTTCCAAACAGTTTTGTGGAGCCACAGAAATTCCAGTGTTTCTTGAGGTTAATAAAACTTTTTTCTGGGAAGATTTTTTCACATATTGTAACAATTTTGACCGCAAAGCCCAGATGGCGTTCGATCTTATTAAATAAGATTAATTTTCCACTCAGGAGTTGACTGGCTAGGCGGACGTTCTCGATCCAACTATGACAGGTTGCAGTATGTTCGGTTGGGTTAGCCCTGGCATTTCATCAGACTAACTTATGTCTTACATAAAGACACACTGATGCGGATTCACTGCGACAAATGTGCGTGTATGAAATAGAAATAGTACAAATGTATCTAGCTTCATGTATAAATCCATCATAAGATTTCTTGTTTAATGAAGTCTGCTTATTTAATGATGGTAGATAATTCAAACAGCCTTTAATATGCTCGAATCATCTCTGTAGACGTCTTTCAAATTTTCTGGCAGTAAAGAATAAAGTCAATGCACGCATGCATGGTTTGATCTTTACTGTCAAGATTCTATTTATTTACTGATGGGACAGAAACACAAACAACATGATGTGCTCCAGTGAAGGTCCTGATTATGTGCATTGGCCACCCAAACACTGCTGCGCTTTCAAAGCTTAACAGATCAAGATAGACCTGCGGCTGATTTGTTACATCAAAGCAGCGCCGTTTGTGCTCTTTCCATTTTTTTTCCCTTCATTAATATTCTCTCTCCAGAGAAGGTTAATAGAAAATGAATGAATTGCTTCAAATGATTAAAAAATATATACACAGCAAAAAGAAAACTTGACAAGCAAAACTTTGTGACTTTTGTCATATAAGATCCTTTAACTGGCACATAGGTGAGGATGGACATGCAGATACCATTTTGAAGCATAATCCTTCATTGTCAAAACTCATTGTCACCACCCCTTTATCAACTGAACCTTAAGAGTGAAAAGAAATAAATTCCTCATGATTACAGATAAGAGCTGTTGATGATGCCCCGAGCCAAGAAAGTCAACTAAATCACCTATTGATAGGGGTTTAGGATGAACTCCAAATAAAACAATCTTCCCCTTGGCTGGAACGCATCTTAGGCTTTATTATGAGCAAAGGTCTGCAGCAGCTGGCACTGAGAGGTCCAATGCTGAAATAATCTTATCTGCCATCAGCTATAAATATTTGACAGAGAAGGGAGTGATGAGGAGAGAGGGAATAGAGAGGACAGACTGAGAGGCATAAGGGTGGAGAGGCAGGAAGGCGAGCAGCAGGGTTGTGGGTCCTCCTGAAAGTCCAGCGACAACTGTGCTTTGGAGATTTTTAACAAATTAAAAACCATTCAGAGCTAAGGATTTGCTGGTCTCTTTAAAGCAGAGGCAGATTAAGATGCACTTTATAGGCATGCTTTCATGCCCTGGTCCAACTTACAGCACAAACTGTACTTCCTTTACACTCGATGTTCCTCATCACCGTCACAACCTCATTTTTCTGTATGGAAACACAGGTGGTACCACAAATAAACACTATAAAACAGTCTGGACAGCTTTTATATTTGTACAGCACTCCCATAACACTCCTAATCAAAGGAAACAACCACCAAAACACATTTCAGGTGGTCTAAGGGAATGTGTGTGTGGGTGGATGGAGGGGAGGCAGAGGGGGTCATTCTATTCTTACATCCAACTACGTCAGATTTTCTTTAATTCATTCCACATTACCTACTGACTTGTTGTGTTTCACTTCCCAGCACATGGTCCAAACCCTCTCACAAACGGAGAAGATTATAAGAAGAGTGGAAAAACAAAACTAATTACTCGAGGTATTTCAACCAGCCAATGCTGCTTAAAATGTAATTACAAGGGTTTAGAGCTCTGGCTGTGGATGGGGTGGCTGCAAATCTCACACTAGCAGACTTGTTCCAAGTACAAAATCTGGCTGTTGCCTAAAATGATAGCAGGAGGGGAAGACATGAGTGTGTGTGTCCCTCTGGACACTTCAGCAGTGTCCAGCAGGATGATACATAATTTTGTTCTTCCAACAGAAAGTGATACCAAATTCTCTCATGTAGTAAAATATATATGAATACTATCAAATATAATATCCCCATGTTTATTGATGCTTTTACGTCATAAAAAGAATGCATATATCATGTCATGTCATCAGCTTTTACAAGTCTTTGTGTTATGCCAGCGAGCCTGTAAACATTCATAAAACTAACAAAAGTTCACTTAAAACCCAATGAAATTCTTTATATCTTTGAAAACTCTTTTTTTAACCAGTACAACACAGGTAGCAGTATTTTACAAGGACATCTTGTCATTTAATCACCAATTAACTACTGTAAACTGTTATCTTTGGGTGAATGCACCTTTGAACGCTATCACAGGTGAAGAGACGCACACAAAGGGTGGTAAAGCCATAAAATAAGGGTAGCTATTTGACAAAAGGCAGATACCACTCTGTATAAGGCAGAGGTGAAGGCTATGCACCGAAGGAGCTGATAAGAGCAGCTCATCTTTCCTCAGGCCACTGGCAGTTTAAAAAGAGTTCTCTTTAAAGTTTAGCTTATCTGTTCTTGTTTTTCATCCATAAAAAGCTAAACGCTGTGCATGTATGGTGAAAATCAAAAACCAATATGTAGTTTTTGTTTGTTTGTTTGTTTGTCTGACAGCAACATAAGAAGAATCCAATATGTGAAATAATTCTTAATTCATGCTGTCATTTTGTTATGTGATTTGTAATGAAACAGATGTAGAAAAGCCAAAAACGGGGTTTAAATTTGAGTAATCCTTGTTGATTAGTGCCTGCAAGCACCTTTACGTCTAATTCATTCATGCTGAGGAGTAAAGAGATCCACATCAGTCAAAGCTTAACTTTTTTTTTGTAAATCAGACCTGCCTGCTTATGCAACATGACAGTAAATAGCAAATCATAAACTACTGTTTATGTCCTAGCTATAAAAGAAAGGTGTGTTTCCTTTGCTTGGTTTACAGCATGTCCTCTGCAGTCTTTCCATCATTTCAGTCTTTTATAAATGTGTCTGTAAAAAGAATCAAATTCAAATGTTTGGGAATAAAAAGCAAACATGAGCCACTGTGCTTTCCATGTGTTCAGAGTTAATTGTGCTGTTAAACTGGAGGCAAGAGCTCCAGTTTCATGCATGAGACATTATCCTATATGATGTATATGTTTTGAATTCCCTTAAAACGTGGATTTGTATTCTGTTAGACTTCCATCTGCTTCAGTTTTAGCCCCAAAAACTTCCCAAATTCAGTGTTAGATTCTTCCACAAGAACCCTTACACTTTTAAACTGAGAATCTTAATGCAGCTTATATAAGCTCTTTCCTATCATCTTTAGCTTGGAAGCATGTGTTCAGAATTAGATTAATCAGAAGAAAGCAGGAAGGAAGTATGTTACCATTTATTGGAATCGACACAGAAGCAAATTGTTTTTATTCAGTCAGCTCCTGTCTCCACTGTGGTGATATATATAAAGAGAAAAGCAACAAAAATCAGTATTTAAAGTGTCACACTTCTATTAGAAATGCATTAAAAAAACTTGTGCAAATATGCCAAGTCCCTCAGTAGCCTCAGGCGTGCAGAACAGGACTTCCTCCCAGAGATTGTAAATGAAGTTTTGGAGAAGATGAAGCACACAGGCTGGGGACTGGGAGGTGATTTAATACAACTAGCATTTAGAACAACAAAGCACAGACAAATGCAGCCACTTGGATTGCGCTTCAAAGACTTGTGTGTTAAACACTTGCAGAAAGACATTCTTTGGAATCATGATCATTCAAAATAGCGGGAAAGAAGAATTAGGGAGGAAGTTGAGGAGGAGGAAGGCAAAGAAAAGGAGAAGAAGAGCAAGCCAAACACACAAAACAGTCAATCTGATGATACCACAGCAACATGAAAGGGAGGGTGAATTTCACTGAGTTTCATTTTAATCTGCAGAGTCCCTCTCCTCATTCTGTTGTCCTTGTGTCTTCCTGTCAGCAAAGCAGCCAACAGACACTGTAAGTGCTCCACTGTTGCGTTTTAAATTAACGATAATTCAACACAGGTCAGCTTGTGTCCGGTCGCTTCAAATGGCCTGATACAAAAAGTAGATGTGCTGACTCAGCAGCAACAGAGGCCCCATCTTTAGCCAGAAGTTCTCTCTGTCTCTCATCAGGTGGCTCAATTCAGTTCCTGTACCAAAATCTAAAACTCTGGCAGTGTGTTTTTAGGCCCGCTGGATCAGGACCACTGGCACCGAGATCTAAGAGTCTGTACACAATATAATGTGAAATAATAAACTTCCTCAAAGTATCAGTTCTGGAGGTCAGTGCCAATGTTGCATGTGGTTTAAGGAGGCTTTTGTTTAAAGAATTAATGGCAGATTTTTAGGGACATGTCATTATTAAAAGCAGATCAAACATATCTGCAGCTCTATGTATTTGAACCGTACTGAGTTACAGTCACCTTGGACAACACAGGGAACCAGCTGCGTTTTCTTTGATTGTGTTACACAAAGGGAAAAAAAAACACCACAAAGACGGATTAGTGGTTTGAATAAAATCATCCTTAGCAAAAAAAAAAAAAAAAAAAGAAAGAAAACCTGAGAGAAACAGTTCAGATTACAAAAAAACAAAAAAAAACAAAAACATTGGCAATAGCACAAAAAAACACATGCGATATCTGGATTTAAAGAAGAGGATGCATGACATGACTTATTTTCTTGTAACTCAATCTAGGTCTTAAATGCTACCTCAGTGTATGTTCCCTCATATAATTATTTTACCAGTACCATTTGCTTACTCTTTCAGTGATTAATCAAAGTTAAGAAAAGCCAACCATCAACTGGGGCATGTTTCGCATTTCCTCCTGCTGGTGGAGGACTTGTCTAGGCCTGGGCTGCTTGGCCTTATTACAAGTTAATTGAAACCTTGTTTAGAAATACCAAGGTCAACATTTCCAGCCATGTTATCCCAATTAGTCTGCAATGAATCCTTTTAAACAGGGGGTATTGAGTGGCTGACCCACTGTGCTACTTGAATTCCCAGCGGGACACCCACATTCAGAGCCTGGGAATGAGAGAGGGTGACTAGTAGGAGAGACATCAGGAAGAGGGGTTGAAAGGAGGACGGGTGCTGATACTGGAATTACCTCCCTTATTCATTTCTATTATGAGTTTAGCTCATCACTCTGATCAACTTTGGCTGTTTTCTTTGATAGTATTCAAGTTAATTGTGATCTCACAAATATGTTTATTCCAATTAGAATGTACAAAGCATGAAAACAAATTCTCCTCCTGACAACTAATTCCTTTGACGTCTAACTCAGCTGCCTAATTTAGAAAATGCATTTTAAAAAAATCTGTAAAACAATAACTGAGTCAGTATATGTTTATACAGAAAGAGGATGTGTCATAGAGGTTGTCATGGAGCATTTTAGTCCAGAAAGAGTGTTATCAGCATTTTATCAGTTGACAGAAGAAAACGTAATCTTCAAAATCAGCTGGTCCAAATGAAAACCATCACCATCACAACCTACAGATGGAGCCGAGCAGGTTTCTGACAGGCTCTTCATATTCTTAAAACTACAAATGTGAGACAGACATTACATGTGATGTCATGCTTTATCCATTTCAGATTAGACTGATAAAATGTCAAACTCATGGCTAAATATCATACAAGCAGGGTATTTTAACTGTAGAACAGAGACAAAAACTCATGACAAAAGTTTGATTTTGCTCATTTACTCTAATCAGATGTATTTCCACTAAATGCGGCTCAAATGACTGTAGCATCATGCTGATCCCTTTTTATGTTTTATGGGAAAAGGTATGAAGGAAGATAAGATGAAAAGCCAGACATGTTGTAAACCTACAAAGTAGGGTCAAAGAAGGATGGCAGGAGAAAACAGGACTCCGGAAAAGATGACTGTGTTTTAATGAGAATCTGACCATGTTTACACTAAACTGTGAAGTTGGTGTGCAGCAGTGAAACTTTAAATGTTTAATAAATGCTCCTCAAAAAGGGCTTTGGATACTTCATCTGATGCATCAGTCATTGTTACACACTGGCTATATCATATAATAAAATTATGTATAATATAACAGTTATATAATATAATAAAAACATTTGATTATTATCAAGGTTGCGGATTTAAAAAGGAAAGAAAAGAGCACAAAAGTGAAAGATCACAGGTTGCTCACACTCACCATCCTCATATTTATCCAAACAAATCCCAGTTAGCTCCATCAGATGACTATAATCAAGCATCACTTTGAAAGTCGTGTCAGCAAGGAATTGTGGGATAGAATTATTCCCTTTCTTTGGTGAAAGATTGTCCGCTGTATCCCATGCTAAAGGAGGTAAGAAAGGAAACAGTGGAACTCCATATGAAGATTTCAAAAAGAACTTTTAATGGCTGCTACTTAGATATTTCCAGGTCATTTTACTCAGTTCTGTCATCCTTGCATTAACATGCTAACAATCTCAGCGAGATCATGTTAACAGGCAGAGATGGAAGACTGTTCAATTGTGCAATCACTCAAATATTAAAACATACATGGTTATAGTTGGCTGTAAGTCATGTGAACGCTGAAAAACAACTGGTAAAGTTGCTACTATCTCAAAATTGTATTTATATTGTGTGCCTTTATTATCACACTGCTACTTGGTGGACATCTGGTGTGTTGTTGGGCTGAATGCAAACAGATCTTGACCACTTCAGCCCAAGGTATTTACATTTTTTACTGACAGATTAAATGGATTACAGGACAGATTTCACATCAAGTTAAATTTCAACACTTCTATGCTTTAACCCTTTAAGCCCGAGGGTTTTTGGAGGGTTGGTTTGCCTGAACAGACCTACCCAAATTAAATCAACAATAACTCTGTAATTTTTAGGTCAATATACATAAGCGTGGCCTCAATGGATAGGTAAGACCCTATGGAATATAAATCCAGTGTCAGAAACATTGTGAATGTTAATATGCATGTGCAAATTGTCATAAACCATAGGTAAAAAAAAAATATCCTCGGCAAATTTTTTTTGTTTTTTTGTACACAGATGAAAACATCATGACAGAAATCATTCTGTGCATAAAGATACCACTGCATGGATTCAGCAACTCCTTGGCTACAACTGTACAAGGTTTCATGAGAACAGAACAAAGCTCATAGCTTTTATGCAGGTTTTAGTGTGGATAGTACCAGGCGGACTCTCTATCTGGCCACTTGGATACCTAGGTTCATTTGATACCCAATATGTTTGGGTGGAGTGAATGGATCACGCGTTGTGTTGCATTTTGTTTCTGGTGTTACTGGTTATGGTGGAGCTGTTGTTTGTGGCATATGTATTTTAAAGTTGTTATTAAACAAATTCTTTGTTGACCAAATGCACTTGAAGAGTTGATTTAGTGGCATTAGGTATTCTTCTTTAAGACACATTATAAATAAAATATCCTAACATCACTAAAGCAACTTTTTTACACACATGAACTTGTGTTTACACCTGTTGGACCTGTGGGTCCGTCGGGCTTAAGAGGTTAATCATCATGTGGGTGCAAGAAAAAAGACAAACAACTCACCAGACATCTTTAAGTTTTACCCTCTGGGAACATTGTTCTTAAGTTCATACATTTAACAACAACTTTCCATTGCTAATCTGAGTGAGCCAAACTAAGGATTTACAGAGCAAACCTGCTATCTCTGGAGAAATGTCACTAACTAAAATTAACTGAACAGTGTCCTAAATTTAAATATGGCAATTAAATTAATTTAGTTTGATACTTTCAACCCCACTAATACATTAATGTCAGACTAATGCATTGTTTACTCATTGAGAATACCCTAACACTAACAAAACACAGGCAGAAAGGGAAGCAATGAACAGCAGATGTCTTGATGGCATTATGTGTGTTAGTAGGACTGTTAAAGTCAGAGCTAAATGTTGCTTCCTGAGAGCTTTGTGAAGTCAGCCACATTCCTACATTGATGAACCTCACTACTCTGCTTGCATGCTGTAATGACAAAGAGCACAAACACTCCTGATGGTTGATTACAGTTCTCAGAAAAGGTTTCTGCATCTGGAAAAGAGGAACACAATCATTTCTTTAGAAAAAGAAAAATATCAATTAGATCTTGTCAGACATTTTCGTTTAATTGCAGCCTTTGCAAAGAAGAGATGTCTGATATCATGTACCATACTCAATGTTACTAATGTGTAAGGGAGTCATGACAACACAAACATCTGCCTCAAGACACATAAAGAGTTCAGAGATCATTTCAAGTTTTATTACATCTAGAAAAGAGTGAGAATTTTATCTTTTATAAATGACTTATATCATGTAAATGTACAAATACTAATTTTTCTGTGCAGAATAATATTTTTCCCACTAAATATTTTAAAATTGAAAAAATGAAAATAAACTTTTGCCCCTGTTTTCATATGACTTCATAGTTAATATTATGAAAAATGAATTATATACGGGAAAGAGTGAAGAAAAATGGGGGTAAATGGGTATGAGCTGTACCACTCCAACGTTACTGATGTTACTGACTCAGAACCTAAATATTTTTTCTATAATTCTTCTTAAATTGAGCAAAACCAGAAGCTTCCATCATGGCCCAGACACATGAGCAACTTGTGATAGGTAAAGTGTAGGATGACGGCTAGATATTCCAGCAGCAATCAATATCAACATCCTTCTGAATAATAGCATGGAATTACAATGAGGCAGTTATGGGGAGCTCCCTGCTGCTTCCAAAAACATAAGCAGACAGTGTCATTACCTCGCCTTTAAGCCAGCCACGTCGAGCACCACGGCCTCTCCTTTCACTGCATTTCTACTCTAAATACACAGATCACTGTGCAAGGTTAAGAAAGCAGGGCCTGTGTATTTTGGCAGGTGGGGTGTATTCTGAAAAAGCAACAAATCTGCTATATTTAGTTTTTTGGTCAAAGGGAACCAAGGCCTGTGTCTGTAAAGCCTTGGATCAAATGATAATAATGTGGTGTATATCAAAAGATATACACCACATGCTTAAAGTAATAGCATAAAAAGTCTTGAAGTTTAATTAAATTCTCTTTTTAAATTTTTTTTATGTAACTTTCTAGATAAAATTATTGCGGTCGGGTTTCAGAGTTCTGAAGATAGTTGATGTCTTATTCATAATTCCATTGATGGGAGTGCAGCTCATCCAACATCCTGCGAGACAGCATCAAAATTCAAGCTGACATCTCCCCTTCCAGCATGAAGCTCCACACTGCGTTAACCTCGGCAGATTTACGGCCATGCATGTAACCGGCATCTGGCTGTGCTGCACGAGAGAAAAGCTAATCTTGTTTACATTCAATCTGCTATTTCCTCCACTCTCTAAAACCTTGAGAGACCAAAGTCATGTAATACTTGTATTAAAAATAAGTGTAGCAGAAATTGGCCTACTGGCAGCATGCAGCAAGAAGCTTTTGTGGCCTGGCCAAAAAGGCCTGGGGCGAAAAGCAATCGATACGCCCAATATTCCAGCACGTACTCTTGAATAACAATAACCCACATTTAGACCATACGCCACAAGCCTCCGACCTGCTCCAGAGAAAACAAGGGGGATTACTTTGTGTGTCCATGTCAATTGGAACAGAGGTGGTGAATATGATGAAATGTAATGTTTCCCTGTGTGAGCTGAGGTGTGTGTGTGTGTGCCTATGAACAGAAGAGTGTATATCTTACTACTAGGCAAAGAAAATATAATAACAGGATTCATTTCATTTCATTGCATTGCACAGGACAAGTCAGACATTCAGCAGATCTATTGCAGTACCTCAGAGTGACAACTTGTGATTTTGGTTTTACGATTATTAGGGCCACTTGATGATTATATTATGGAAGACAGTGATGGTTAAGATCAGATTGAGTTAGACCCAGCAGTTCATGGTTTCTGTAAATCAGGACGACACAAAGTTTAGGGTCCAAAAAGCTTCCGTGTTTTGTATGGTGCTCATATATTACTTTATAGACTGACACTAAATCAGTGTTATTTGCTTTTTGCTGTGGTTTAGTAAAAGGCACAATCTTGTTTGGCTGACTGCTGCAGACACAGACTGTATTTGAGGAAAAAACTACCAGAGATGGTGGGTTACAGAAGACCTGCAGTCGAAACTGCAGCAAACACAGGCCTCTGGTGTGCTATGGAGTAACCAGCTGAACGTCCCTTAAAAAAAAAAAAAAAAAGGTGAAAAACCATTTGGAGCATAAAGGATGGTTTTGAATGACCCTAACATCTCATTGTGAGACCAACCAGGCAGTATGAAGTGCACTGAGGAGACGGTTACAGAGGAAGCACGCTGGCGCAGCGGTAGTGTCAAATCCAGTTCCTAACCAGCTGTAACTAACCATAAATGAAAACTATGGCTGGGAGTGAATCTCCCTCAGGTGCCATAATCCTTTGATTTTTCCAGGTCTGCTTACTTTTGCCCAGAATACCAATACTCCCTTTCCTCTAATCATGGAAGGTTACTGGTTTTGTGGAAGTTCTGTTGCCTCAGCAGCTCTTTAAGAATGAAGGCACATACACACAGACATTCACACGCTGCACAAAAACTGACTGTAGTGAAACCAGCTGTTTCACAAACATGACATAGGTAAGTTGAGGAAGAGTTCACAACATAAATGATGATTTTGTGTTAAAAAAAACACAAAGCTGATAATGAAAAGCAACAAATGAAAGGAAATGGGGGATCAAATCAGGGGAAAAAACAAGTATGTTCTTTTTACAGAAACTAAATTTCAAACTGAAACCATGCAATCACCACATTAAAGAGTTCCCATTCTTTAGACAACCACTAGTATGCAGAATGGATGCCAGGGCAATGTTTTCTATTAGATTTCCCTGTTTTTTCTGTTGATCTGGTAAATTAACTGAACACAAGATGCAGCCTGGAAAGGAGCATAGCAGCAAATTGCATTTATCAAAAACACTCACTCGGACTGTTTACTTTATGTGATCTAATAAAAAAAAGCTCATGCTGAGAGTGTTTCACTGATTGCAAAAGGATATAAGAGAAGAGTTTGTCCCAAGCCCAGCCATTCCAACCACATGAAGAAGGGCTACATTTAAACTCCATCACCTTCATTTGTTTATCACTTGGGCTCATTCATGTGGGCAGTTTTTCCCATGCTGCCTTGCGTGATGAGAACGGGATTGCTCATGCTTGTTGAAGCATTCTTCAAAGATAACAAAGCTTGTAAAACTGTAGGTCATATCCTCACAGACCATTTACCACAGCCAAATTTACACATATGCAACCATTAATTCCAGTATCAAAAAATGTCATATTCTTTAGAAGGCCCAGCACTGGTGAAAACATTTTTTGTCTCTTACCACAGGTTTATAGGGCTGTGCTGTGGGTTTAGCTAGAAGAATGACAATGTGCAAGGCAGAGCTATGGTTTGAATGACTGTTTTCCCCTCCACCCACCACCTGGTAACCCATTGCAATGGTCATATGAACTGTTTTCTGTTTAAAGAGATGGGCCATTTCACCTCCTCATTCACTTCTGTGTGAAAACAGAAAGACTCCACCTTCTTGGGAAATAATAATGGGAGGATTCCCTTGATTTCTCTACAGCTGTGTCCAGAAAATATATAAGATGCCACTTCTCAGGCTTCTTGGATGGCATTTGTTTTGGAAGCAGACATGACATTTCACCATGAACAGGGAACAAGATCAAACAGGACAGTATTTTAGTGTGGGGAAAAAAGCCTCCTAATATGCCAGTGGAACCTGGACAAGGACAAGGATGACCCTGTAAAATGCATCATCATTACAAGCTATTATCCAATCCTTCTCCCCTCCCTCACATCCTTGATGGAGGCATGTATAATGAATTTTGCAGATTTGTTCGCTATAAATGGAAAAAAGTAAAATAAAGTCAAACTCCCCTTCACCTCTTGTTCTTTTTCTTTTTAAATAATGTCAGTGTAACATATGTTAAACCTAAGGTTAAAAATGGTTTATTGCAATATATATATTCCAGCCATACTAAATTGAAACCATAACACCTTCCCTATAGCTACATATTGTTCCCAATGTCTTGATCCAGCTCAGTTTCAGCCAACACGGGTTCTTAAGGGTCACAGTCCAGCAGTTTTTATGGATCTCTTTAAATCATCAAGTGCTTAGCAAAAATGGCTAAATGTCCAAAAAGTTAAACAATGCAGCCAGGTAAGTAATGGGGCGCTTATGCTCCATAGACCACGGACCACCCAGCCAGAGGCAGCAGAAGCAAAGCTGGTCTGTTTGCAGCTGTTGGATCTCCAAGCAATGATCATCACCCATGTTTACAAATGTAACTTAGTGACAGGAAAGCTGAATAAGATAAACTGTTTTGCATTTTCTCTTCTTTTTTGTCTCTTAAAATTATAACTTTTACTGCTCTCTACAGGGAAATTCCTTTATCTTTTGGCCTTCTCCACAAGGAGGTCAACGATCAGAATCAGACACAGAGCAGTACTCCCGGAGCTGGATTCAATGTCTTGCTCAAGGACACCTCAGCAAGGTGGAAGCCTGCCAGTATTGGGCTTGAAGGATTGTACTGACCTCTAGACTACTCTGAGCTCACTCCACTTGGACTGCTTTGTGTGCATGTATATGTGTGTTTGCACAGTCTTGTGTTTAATATCGTTTGCATATTTGCCTCTTTAGTTAGAAAAGATTGCTCTGTATCTCTTGCCCTTATCCACAGCACAGTTCATCGCACCCACAAAGAGGTCTCTATGATCAACCCCCCCATAGGGAGCTGAGTTGCTCTCTGACCCCCTTTGGAGGAACATTGGTCTGTCACTTGCGCAACAAGGGGAATAAGCACAGAGATACGCCAGTGTGGGAAAAGGAAAATGTCTTCAGTAAGCAGTGAGCGCCCAAACCTCAAACTTCTGTTGGAAACCTGACCACTGCTCCAAATGTGAATTAACTGCACAGCCTAAGTGGGTCTCACTTCTGGTCTTCTGTCCTCAGTGTTTTGTCTTTCCTGGCTGCTCTGGAGTGCTTTCTTAAGGTAGCTTCTGATAAGATTAAAGCTCACATGGGGCTTTAAAAGTTTTGTGAGAGTGATCTCTCTCTAACAGCGTTCTTTGGACTAAGCAGAAAACTGTATGGAAATAAACACTTTCAAATCCTGTGGCTCCTTTTGTTTTGCATCACCAAAGGTTTATTTCATAGTGGTGAAACCATTGTGGGCAGAGATGATTATCCGATGCCATATTCACCAAGGGAGACCTGGTTTTATTATGTTGACTTTTAGAGAGTGGATGGCCCAGTGGAATCAAAGCTCACCGTTAAATGTCCAGCCAAGCCAGCGTCAAGCCAGTTTCGCATGACCTTCTCTGTCACAGAGTATATTCCCAGCTTTCATTCTCCCGATGGATTTTCCTCATAAAATGCAGATAGTGCAGGCCCTCCAAGGTTGATTTGAGATGTATGCTATGTCATCCTCATTGAGCTGTGGCAGCAAAACAACACACAGGGTGATTTTTCCACTGACTGAGACGCTCCTTGTGGAATAAAACGTAGTTGGTGCAAATTGATTTGTTTTGCAGTTCTGCAGCAACAGGTGTTGTTTCTGCTGGTCTGTCTTAATTTTAGAAGCTCTAAAACATGTGCAAGTAAGCATGTCATGTTTGAAAACACGTCAAAGCTGGATTTATTTTCAGGAATTCAAAGAAAAGGTTTGGAAAATGCATCGCCAGGGCCTACTGCTGCTGATCCAGAAGTATCCTCTTCAATGTGTGCTGGATGTTTTTAAGCTTCACTGCAAGTTAAGCATAAATACATGTTTGTACTACATGTTTTTTTCTCACAGTCTGCTGCTCAGTGTCACTCACTGTCTCAGCTTCTAAACATTTATCCCCTTCTGAGCCACCCAGTTTTACAATAAGTCAGCCCTTTAACAAATCAGCCAGTTGCCCAGCCAGTCCAACAGTGGCAAATAAGTGTGAGAAGGTTTATGAATTCAGCATCCCCTGGCTGATGGCTGGCCATTCAGTACATGAGTCACACACAGCCAGAGTGGCAGTGGCAGAGAGTGAGACAGGCAGGGATGCATGGAAGAAGGGGGAAATTCCCATTAAAGGATGGCCAAGGAGCCGGGCTCAGCCAAGCACGCCGGCAGAATGTGCACTTCATTAGTGGGAAAGTTGCTGGAGAGAACTGGGCCGGGCCAAGTTCTTTGAGGCTCGGGAAAAGCTAATAAAAGTCCACGCCAAGGAACCATACTAATGCACATGAACCAAGAGATGGAGCAAGGCAGCAAGACAGCAGAGGGCTCATCAAACCGAACAGAGAAGCATTAAAGCATGCTGCATTATTCCTCTGGTCAAATCTGCTGGAGTATGTGACATCATCCAGTGCTGCAGCTTCAGAGATGCAAACCATAAGTAACGGTTTTTTAAATTTGCTCTTTTTTTTGCCCAAAACTTCTAATTCTACAGACAGGATCACTGGTCCTTTTCTGTAGTAAATAAATATCCAGTTTGTATTTAGTTGTTCGTAGCTCTGCAGCTTGACTGGAGTTGCTTAGCTCAACTTAGATCACTACAGAGCAGGTCAGGACCCAATGAGCTACAGGTTAACATAGCCCCAGCAGTCCACCCAGACTGTCTGAGGCCTGGAAAGCTCACATAAAACACAAGCTTTTTCATTGCATTTTCACATGTGGCTGCACTTACACTCTTACACATCAGTACTCTGACTTAATGTTAAGTTTCTGATGCAACACTCTTAGAGTTTTGGTACAAATGAGAATCATAAAGAGGGAGGAAAGGCAGTAAGGATATGAAGTGAAAGCTCAATATTTATAGGAATTCCAAAGAGATTTGGAATGAAAAGTTGTTATCAAAATGGTGATTTCTGAGGATAGATGCAGAATTGGTATCCTCCATCTCAAGAAGGGCAAAACACCTATGATTCACAATGAGCAGCCCAGAGGGATTAATAACAGTTGGTGGGTTTTGTCACAGTTGAAGTCTTGTTCACAAAAACAGACAGGATGACTGAATATTTACAGGCAAGATCTCCCTCCTCACCAGGGAGGCTGGCTGGGCTTGCAGCACCTGACAGGTTACAGAGCCCCACAGCCCATTTCAACTTCTTGGACACACCATACACCACAGGAGCCCGCTTCCCCCACTCTCCAGCAAGCGAGTCCTACGCTTCCGTCTCTCTCTATGCACTTAGGCTAGTGTTATTTTCTCAAATAGTAACAAAAGGACGGGGTCCGCCGGAAGAACTGTATCTTTTTACACATGTGGTGACATCACTTGTAAAAGTTGCGAGGGTAACACACACAGAACTTGGGCTCCTGTCCTTCCAGGTTTACAGTTCCCTGCCTGGTCCATGCATAGGGGCCCAATGTAACCCCTGGTGACACCCGCACTGGCAGTCTGACTCCTGATCGGGGTCAGGAACATTGTTCACAATTGGTTTCACAGCCCAATGAAATCACCCCAATGGACACGCTTGTGCTGTGCTGTTAATTCAGGTCAGCAGAGAGCTGAGAAGAAAACATTTTTTTCTGATTCTGTACAGTAAGAGGAGAATTTAAACAGATGAGCTTCACGAAGGTCACAAAGTGAAAGAACAGATAATGAAGGTGCAAAAAATGGGGACAGTAGCAGTATCAGGTCTTTAAGAATCAGAAGACAGAAGCCTTTTATGCCAATATTAATTTATCATAGCAACATATGACTTAAAATATCCACAGTAATCACATCAGGTAAAGCTATCAAACTACTTTAAATTGAGAACATCTTCCGGGGTCAGCTAAGTTTATGTCTGTAGTTACACTTGTCATTTCAATATGATTTCTAATATCTGATCATAATGCTCTGATTTCAACAAATTTCTGGTTACCCACACTTGGCCTGAAAATGGTCAGTTATGCATCTCTTATGGCTGCATTTAATAAACTTTTAATATGTTTCCTCCATCTCTTTATGTTTCTCAGATGAATACTACGACTGGATTCTGTCCAGATAATGAAGAACTTCACTGACAGTGAAATCCATCCACCTCAGATGTGGTCTAGCTCATTGCACCAAAAGTAAAGCCAACTTGGGAGTGTTTTGAGTCCTGATACCAAGGAAAGTTTTTTAATCTTAAACGACACTAGAATCTAGTTTCAGCAGCCGTTTAGGGTAGCTTTGACAGACCTGTGTTGCGTTGTGTTTGAATATGAGTGTTCTAAAGTGCATTGGTACAGCAGAGCCTGCCACATTCTATCCCTTTTCAGTTGCAGTAAAGAAGAAGTGAATGGATTTTGACTGTAAGTGAAGCCAGTGAGGATCAGGCTGAATCTCCAGCTGTACAGTCACAGAGATGGAACTAGTTTCTGCTGGTTAATGGGCCACTGACTGCAGTCAGCACTGTAATGAGGAGCATTTGTCTCTGCTTCCTCCCTGCGGTCACTTGACAGCATCTGTTGACTGTTGCTGCTCCCTACCAACCCACCACTCCCAACCATAAGTCCAAGAAACAGAACAGCTAATAAAACAACACAAATTAGCCATGAGGATGACGATAAACATTTCCAGCTTCCAGTCCAGGCCAGCTGGAGCTTGACAGCATTTCATTTGCTGTACTTCAATTAAGTTGCAAAAGGAATCTACTTCATATGATGTGTTTCTCCAAGGGGAAGAGCATCAGTCTGGGAAGCTTTCCCTTCCCTCATCAAGCACCCACAAAATATGACAGATGAGCCCAAACATGCACAAGGATGTTATTATTCTGAAACACTATGAATGACATCACATTTACCTCAACATGTTTTTAAGTCTGCAGTCACTGAACTCACATCCTGTAGATTCTGAGCAAAATTAGCATTCAATCGGATACGGTATGTCCGGCCACCAATGCAAGTCTAATATCCACTCCTCTTTTGATTTGCTCTTTATTTTTCTAAGGCAAGCTCCAGATGGAAATGTTTATCTCTTGACATTGCTTCCTGCTAAATACTCCCCAGTGCTCACCAGCTTTGTCCACCTAACGTTTAGTGCACAATGGATATTACCAGACATTTTTGACTAATAACAGCTGCTTACACAACTGCTGTCACTGAAAACAATTCTATAGAGTGGTAAGATAAAACCTTTTTTTTTTTTTTTTAATAAATGCGATGAGGATGAGAATACTTTCTGACCTGCAGGAAACAGCACTGGTGAGTTATGGCTCATGTTTTATCATGTGGACCCCTGTTTATATAAAAAACATTATAAAAACATCACAAACGTAATTGAGTAAAAATGACACTTTTACTATTTTCAAACTGAGATGCCATTGATGGGATCATTTATAATTATCAAGTGTGCTGTTACCAAGGAACAGTCAATCACTTTCCACAATTTAAACCAGTAATGCATCCACCATGAGCATTTAGTACAGATTTATAAATCTAAAAAGTTAGGAATAATTGTGAATATGGAACATTGTTTATGGTATTTTTAACAGCTTCCAGAGCTGTGGACCAGCCTGGGCCCAAGAGCCTCTAGCAAGGCCTTCATGAACATCCCAGGGTTGCAATCCCCCTTCCTCTCTGGCTGCTTAAGACTTGGTAGTCCACACCACACTGTGAAATCAATACCACTTCATTTATAGCCAGTTCTCACTTGTGCCATCAAATCTGAAACTTATTGCTGAATGTATTACCTTTTTTTTTACAACTCTCTTTTCAAAGATAAAACTCAGAGGAAAAAACAGATAAGAGAAAATTACGCAAGGGAATGTTTTTTACCGAATATTTAAAGAGTGTCAAAGATTGGCCATTCAAATGAATTAGAGCATAATAATGCAGTCCCTATTTCATGCTTAGTAGTGAATGAATTCTTGAGAAGTATTTTAATTTCATGCCCAAATGGCAAGGGCGTGTGATGAGAGCATTCAGAGTGTTAAGTTGGATATTCAGGGTCCTCCACCAGTTCTAGGCTCTCTCGTAGGTGTTTAATAATAAAGCCCTGGTTCATCCAGACCCGAACTTTGCCTGAGATTATGTGCTTCACAGACCAACCCCAGGGCCCTTTAACTTTCATAAAACATAATCCTGGAACACACTTACACCATCCATCACTCTGACACACACTGGACAAGCAAAGACACTTTTCTTTTTCTTACAGCGACAGGTTAAATTCAAGGCTCTTATGCAAATATTAAATCTATAGAAAGGTTATTACACTGTGGTAGCATTTTTCACCTGCTCCATCCAGGAAAAGGTGATATGAATCTCAAACATCAGCATCAGCAGACATGGTATGGCTGGAGCCAGAATGTAAACCTCCACAGACATGAGAAATATATGATTTGTGAGCAGTTTTAACACTACATCACACCTCTCTCTGCAAGCCCCTTAACGTCCAATTACAGCATTCAAACACCAGCGACAAGAAACTGTTTCCATCCAAAAAAGTAAAAGGGGAATGTGGTTCTCAGTGGTATTAGGAGTTGTTTTACCAGAACCTGGGCACCAATCTGAAGTCTATATAAAGACATAGTTGCCTGTTTTTCTGCGCATTTACGCTCCCATCAGACACAGCAGCACAGAATACTTACATGGCCCCATCACAGGAGGACTTTTTCCATCAGCTTCAAACAAATACTCGAGCTGTGACTCGGCTTCCCCTCGGTTTTACGACAAGGCACCAGTGTTGGTATAAAACAGGTCATTGGGACCTCCCCAGGACCAGTTTGGTGGAGCAGTGCAACCTGCCAATATCCACAGTCGCCCATGAGCCCCCCCTTGAGCAATAACTCCACTCTCACCCATGTGTCGTAAACAGCTTAAAACCCTATTAAAAGCACAAATACATTTCAGAAACTAAGTAGACATTTATAAAACAATATTTCCTGTCTGTGAGTTGACTGTGTGACTGCATTGACTGTGGGACTGTATAGATGCAGAAGCTTATAATGTGTTCCTGGTGGTGGTCAAACTTTTCCCTGGCTACAAGTTGTGAACATGCATCCTATAAATGCATCAGTAAAAGATGGTGATTTACTGGACTGGAAGGGAAGTGATTACGAGTGACTGATGAGAGAGCAAAGCAACCTCCCTGAAGACTGCACCTGTGTACATTAACATTTACTTAGTGTGTGTGAGTTAGCCGATGTAATAATGGCTGAAAGCGTTTTTTGTGTGCTCGTGTGTATCCATGTGTGTCCATGCACTAAATGCAACCATACAGTCATCCAAGCTATTAATGCAAACCACAGTGGAGCAGAAATCCATCAAAAACACAAGAGTCCATTCAAAAAATGATGTTATTTTAGTTCAAAGAGTGGGAGGGAAATGAGAGGAAGAGAAGCAACAAGGTTGGACGCCAGCCAGAAAGGATATTTTTAGCTTTAAGAAAAACAATTGCCTTTTCCTTGTGACAGCTATGTCTCAGTGACTCATGGGCAACATAATGATAAGACTGAAGAAATATACTGTAGCTTCTAGTGGGTAAATGTAATTAGGTAGGCCCCATGTTCAGAGAAGAAGAGCTTTGGTCCCCGAAGTCTTTCAGTCAAAAGGTCTTTCTTGTAACAGTGTCAAGATCTGCTCTCATTTTTTAAAGTGGAAAGTCATTTCCTGACTCTCTTTGTAATCCACATACGTCTGGCACATCACAAAGGAAGAAAAGGGCAAGGGAATAAAGAAATTATATGAAATCACACAGAACGAATGTTATTGTTGTTGCTGTTGATGTGGGAAAATGACTGGGTCCATTGCATTATTCATTCTTCTTCCAACAACATCACAGAAATGTTTTCAATGAGGCCTGATTTTTACTAAATCATGACTAGTAGTTTGGATGAATAAAATTCTTCCATTCCTCACTGCAACCCTTCACACCAGCCGTCTCTCCATCTGCTTCTTCAAACATCCACCCCTCCTCTCATTCCACATTCATCCATTTTCTCATTTTTTCTATCCATTAGGCCTCTATTTTCTCTGTCCCACCCAAGCCCTGTTAAATCTCTCCATGCTTCAGTCACTCAGCCCTCGCCCTGTTTCCGACTTTCCATCTCACCTCAGGTGGAGGATGGATGGAGTAGTCACAGGGACCTTTTAAAAATGTCACTCCTGACAGACTGGATGAGACACTGCACTGCTGTGTTGATTTTATCATTCCAGTGTGGCTGCCATAACTTGTTAACATCTCTCATCGGCCGATTAACAACACTTGAGTGTGGCCAGGGAAACAGGTGCTGGGGAGACTTTTTACTGTCGGCACCTCAACAGCAGCAGCTTACCAGCGAGTGCAGGCATAATTACATGTGAAGATTCAGTGCTTTTTGGACCCACAGAGACAACTTCAATAACAAATACTACACCACATTAGCTGTATAAGTGAAAATGCAGAATAAGAAAGATACAGTGAAAGCAGACAAGCTGGGAGAAAAGTTTTAAAGTTGTAGTACTATAATCATGGGGGAAATAAACATTTATCCAACATACAGTTCCAGTTAAAAAATTGGACACGCGTTCCCATTAAATCCAATGAGTAATGTGTCTAAACCTTTAACTGTAATATATTCAGCAGGTTTTCATTTAAATAAACCTGATGGGTGAAGTGCCAATCGGTCACGCATTCAGTGTGGGAGGCGGGGAAACAACCATGATTTGTGGAGGGCAACAAGGCGATGAGGCACCTTTTAAAAGTGCCACAGCAGAGCAGCTGAATCCAGAAAATCCCCACCCTGCTACAAAAACGTCATGCCTGTTCACAGCTGAGCTATGAAGACCTTCAGAACACGCTATGAGAAAATACCTTTTATGTGACAGTCACATAATAATGCAAAAATGCAGTGACCTTACAGCGGGAGAACAAGCTCCAGACAGTCTGATGCAATCCTCACTGCCTGAATCACTACAGTACAGGAAGTAGAGCCCGGAGCCTGCGGGATACCTCTCACCCAACCCGGCTCCCCTGCTGCTTTTTACACACAGATATCCTCCTAAAACACCACCACATACTTACGTATACATATACAGCTGTGTAGGATGGGGAGTCATGTGACTTCCACTATTCTTTTTCCTTCTTTAAATTCACCAGTTTTTTCTTCCAAAATTTTTCTTTCCATCCTGTAATTTTCTGACTACTCCTCCTGTACCCTAGTCATTTGTCTGTTAGACAGCTATTATGTTTGATGCACTTCTTCATGTATTATTATTTTTGTGTTTAAGAAGTGTTGCACCTAATAAAGAAACTTCATCAACTCTGGCATTGTGATTACGTTTAGGCTGACAGGCAGATAAACCAGCTAATGACAATTTGACAAAGATCAGATATCTGAGCAGGCATTTTTGAGGCACGTTTATGATCATGCACAGATCCCTCCCTTTAATCTTTCTCTTCCTTTCCTTACTCTGCTTGCCATCAGACCAGACAACAAATAACTGAAGATGTCATTTCCATGGAAGGGAGCTCCACAGAAGCGCCTGGCCAGCACCGACAGCCAGAGGAAGCTATTTGCTGACAAATGGGATTTGGTGTTGGGCTTGAGCAACATTAACTGCGGGGTTTTATTGGATGAAGGAGCACGATATCACGGCGGTTTTCTTCTCCATGCCTCTCTGGCAGAGTGGATAACGTTGTAGGAGCAAAAGGAATTTGGTCTAGCAAACAGATGGCAGGAGAACAGTGAGGAGAGTGGCACTGGACAGCAGATGGAGAAAAGATCATGCAGGAGACCCGAAGAATGCATTATATCCAGTGCACAGTGCACTCTTCCTGTTACAGGCACATTTGATGAGTCTGTTCTACGTTTCATCATGTGCAAAGTTTTAAGACAAATTTAAAACCCTAGGAAATAAAAGAGATTAAAGTTGAGCAGATATTTTTTTATTTACTCTGGGGTGGATGATTTCATAGATTGTATTTATGTCCCCTTCTGACCAATCCATCCAAGTTCTAAAACTGACAATATTGCTCTCATCACAGAATGAAGCTCTTATGATACATCATAAAATCCTGCAGCATAGTTTTGAAGGGGATCCAATAGGGGGCAGTCTTGTACAATAAAGAGCAACAGCATGAAGCTGCTGCAGCTGAAGACAGAATCGTGTTGTAGTGTCCAGGAAAGTGAGGTTTTGAGTAATGTCACAGGCAATGTTTCATGCATAGGACTATGCATACAATTTAAACATGTGGGAAAAATGTGTTTCTTTGTATTATCTTATCAACAATGTGATTTTAAATAAAATATTATGACTTTCTGATTTAGAAAGTATGAGAGCTGACTTGAAAATCATGCAGGCAACAATAGTTTTAGTTCATGTTATCTGAACCACTTCTAATCATAACTGAATGCTGTTAAAATGATCAAAATTATCAACGCATATGATATGTTGTGGTTGTTTTTGTGCTTGAAGATACGAAAAAGACCAAAGAACTGCTCAAAACAGTTAAAATACACAGGTTATGTAGTGATACAAAATATGGAAACTAGTGTAGGATGTCAAAACTATGCTAAAAATTTAGAAAAAAACGAAAATGGATGCAAATACTATAAAAATGTATATCTGTGGGACCCCGAAATTATTTTTCACGTGTATGTGTAACAGAAAAACTCTGCATAAGAGAGAGGAAGATGACGATGATTCAGTTTCACTCTCAGATAACAACAAACCCATGAGGTAAGAGAGACATAACCCCCTTTTTCTAGAAATGCTCAATTTCAGGTAACAGGGTGTGATGTGGGGGGAAAATGTGACTCGGGGGGGGTCTTTGAATGAAAACAACCATCCTGAAAAGAGCTGCTGTGGGAGAGGATGAGTGAGAGTGTAGGTGGGGAAGTGGGGGCTTTGAAACCACAAGCAGGCAGGTAACAGTGACAGGTTACCTCCCCGCTGCTCTGAGTATGGACCTGACATCCTGTCTGCCAAAACGCACATGAAAACAGCAGCACTGAGAGACAAACAGACCCAGTGAGACATCTGGAGCGGGCCAGCGGATCCACGGTTCCTGTCGAGGACTCTTCTTGTGAGTAAAGCAGAGGTAAGGACAGCAACTCAGAGGAATATTAAAAATCAAACAGAGGTGTGTTGATCATGCTATCAAATTATTATAATGAGATCTCAAGGGTGGTAAACCTAAATCAAGAAAGAAGCAGGTGATTTCATTTGGTTAAGAAAGCTGCTTCAATAGTGTGAAGACTACGTTTTCTTAAAGGACTATCCAAGGTTTAAAATAAAAATAGACAAAAAAAAATTGCCTTCATGTTTCCACAGAACCGTTGAATTTCCTGAACTGAACATTTTTCTTCAACCCTCTGAGCTCTGTAGTTCTCTATTAATGATCCTGTTAGACCTCTTCTCTGTTACTCAGTGTTATGGAAAGAGAGGAGTGTCAGCCATTACAGGCTTGGGCAGCTGCACTGAACTGCACCTCTGATACTCTGTGGGAGTCA
This sequence comes from Melanotaenia boesemani, assembly GCF_017639745.1. Classification (NCBI taxonomy): domain Eukaryota; kingdom Metazoa; phylum Chordata; class Actinopteri; order Atheriniformes; family Melanotaeniidae; genus Melanotaenia; species Melanotaenia boesemani. Next base: position 32,669,669 of record NC_055687.1, read on the forward strand.
TATTATCATAGAGAATGATGGCGGCTGCAGGGGACTCAGGGTGGGGCCAAAGGGCAAGACATTAACTCTCTGGCTCTGACGTTACCCAAACTATAAAGAATCCAGTAATCCTATAGCACAGATTTTTGTAACAGTAAAATGAAAACTGTAAAAAACAGAGGCCAAAATGTCCTGTCAAGAACATTAAAAAAAAGACTTCATGTGAGATAAAATTACACCGGTCTTCTCGGGTCGTTGTAAATTTAATTTTGATACCTATAGGTCGTATTTACCTAACAGTGTCATCACGGAAAATTAAATCCAATGAATCACCGTATTTTCAGCTCAGGACAGAATTCTTCTTATTAATTTTTGGCCGCATCATATGGGCGTCGCAGGCTATAGAAATGTCATGTAGGAAAATCATTTCTCTCATCGAGGAGAACCACAAAATCAATCACAGTCTATAATAGAGGAAACCCTCCATTTTAGCAGATTTAGGACCAGAGTGACCTAAGTTGGTCTTTTAACCCAAGGTAGGGGGGGGGAATAAGGGGAAAACGGATAAATTGTTTCTCGTAGGAAGTCCGTATTTATATGTCTGGGAAAAGATATATTTTGTGTGATATCTGACTGAACTGACAACACTGGTTGATAGAGATGTTTTTAAAGGTAAGTGCATCACATTGACAAGCATTGGATATACTTAAATAATAACCTTTTTTTAGATAACCAAAACAAACACCATTTAAACTGTTATAAAATCCTACAGTGAAAATAATACACTGGGATGTTTCCAGGTTTCACTATAAAGTCGAGGTTTTGTGTGAATCTGTCTTTAACTGTTCGGTGCTTTGACAGTGAAGATGGAGGCCGGGGTGATATGAAACCCAACGAAAACCACAAGCATGTTGAGTGCAGACGAAGTTCTGCAGCTCAAAGAAAACGAAAATTAAGTCTGCGCGAGCTCATGAATATATTAAATGTATTTAGCAATTACTTTGATTGTTCTCTCCCTCCTTATGAGCTAAAACATGCTCTGATGTGATTATTATGATTTCGTATAGGTGAGCAGGTCAGATCGGGCCCCCAGAGCACTTATAAATAAGCCTGCATTCAAATTGTTTTTATATAGGCTATGAACATGTATCATTATAATATCTTGATGCTGCTTTGTTCAATACATTTTTTATTTTCTGAGATGTCGATAAATGACTAATGTAAAGCTGTTCAGACAGAGGAGTCAAAGATGTTTCAGTAGAAAAGGGAATTTGTTGTTTCGTTAATACACCAATAGGCGGCGCTGCAAACTTGCATTTTACAAACTTAAACCACTTTCCTCAAAGACAAGAACTCCAGCAACCTTTGTAAGTCCTGCTGCACTTTTACAGTTTTCCGAAAGCTTCTCAATATTTCGTAATGCAAAATGTGATAATTATAGAGTTCATAGAGGTATAAAAATGAACTAAAGACAAGTTAAACCTGTGTATGCATGTTGACACCATGAAGGCCTGACTTGGCTTTTTATTATTATTCTTCTCAGCTGATGTTTTTATTAAAACACACATTAAATTATTTCATTATCACCATAATTATTTTTATTCCAAATGCATTAAATTAAACTTATTAGATTTGTATCCCCATAAAAGTCACCTTTATGTGTATACCACAAAAATTAACCTCTGATTCAAGCTGTCGAGTTTTCATGCCAGCCGTGGAAAGAGAGAAAAGATATAAATATACTTAATAACCTAATAATTATATACTCTGCTATTTTAGTATTAGTATTATTATTATTCATAAATCCAAACAAAAAAAATTATTTAAATAATGTAAGGACACTTTAAAAAATTCTTAAGTTTGTGCTCATGACAACTCCGACGTTTAATGCCTTTACAGTTTACCCGTAAAATCTGCCAATAAATAAATAAATAACAGGTGGAATTATCTTTTTTTAAATATGTATATTTAGTCATAAATAAAGTGGCAACTGTCCAGTTTTATAAGTTAATAAAAACTTTTAAAAGTACAAAAGGGGGAATAAGAACAATTCAAAGACTAGAAGTAACTTAAACACTTTGTTTTTTTCAGTAAGCTGTCGCTTTCTTTCTTTCTTTCTTTCTTTCTTTCTTAAAATCTGCCTTACCACAATGAAATAAAAAGATTAAATGAGGCAGATCTTGCGTGTACCCTCCATTTGGCAAACAGTCTCTACGGTTAAAAAAAAGAGAAAAAAAGGTCTTGTTGAACTCTGTTCAAGAATCCAAAAAAAGCACGTTTTTAAAAGCGTGGAGTTGGAGGGAAAAAACCGTTCAGGGTTTCCCCCTGTGCTTCCAAACATGTCTCCAAAGGAAGGTATCAGCCTTGGCTATATGCTGTGTGAGAGGTGTCAGAGGACGCAGGTTGAACTGACTGAACACGCTTCTCTACTATGCTCTGCAGCCTTAGTTGCTATCCAAACACAAATAAACAGAGGGGAACATTGGAGTTAATGATAGAGGAGGGGGGATGGAGGCGTGTCGGAGGGCGGGCTGAGCCCTAAAAAAGTGAAGAACGCACACTTCCAGCCCCAGCTCCGGACGGGACTCCCACACTGCCGCAGTTACTCCTCCAAACCTCTTCGTCTCTTTCCACAACTTTTCACAACTTGTCACATCTCTGCAAAAGTCCAAGACATTATAGTTGGCTGCATGGCTAAATGAAAGTTTCATGGACTTGGATCTTGGAAACCTTTTAGCGACGCTTTATTGGAGCTCGTCGCCTCTATAGTTACTGTGGATTACTGACATACCGCAGGACCCTTGGCAGCTATTTATTGGGGTAAGATTCTGTTTGGCAGGGTCTATGTCAGTCCTGTACGGAAAAGGAACCAGCCTCATTCAGTACACTTGTTAAAACTTTTTTAATTTAATGAGAAAACTCAACTGTTACTGTTTTACTGAGCTCTGAGCGAAAGAGATCAAATAGTTGTTGAAACGGTTAGATTTTTATTTAAAAAAAATCATCTAATTGCGCCAGACTGAGATGCTTTTGAGGGCACAGTGTCACATCACTGATCTCCGCCAAAAGCGCGAGACACAAGTGACCTTCGCGGTTGTAAAGACCGGTCAGGACTACAGCAGATATTTAAAACCTTATGTGGGAGAAACAAGCAGAAACTGATAGGGATTCAAAGAAAACAAGACACTTAGGCTGCTGCCAAAGTGTAAATGAAGTCCAAAGGTGAGGAAGGAACAAGCTGAACGAAGCTGTATTATTGGGCAAAGAACAAGTGTCTTTTATAGTGATTTATGCTGCACCTGTGCAAATTATATTTAACCGCATCTCATGTGAGCGGGGAAGCAAAGTCGCGAGAATTCAAAGATTTATGCAGCAGAACTGATGACCTGAGTGGAAGAAGCGAACAAGCAGCCCTCAGGCCACTAAGCGTGGATTATGTCCTCATCTCCACATAAGATAAGGCAAACACGGTTGGGAGTTTGTTAAAATGTGATTTGGCTTATCAGTTATATAGAGACTATCTAATATTCTGTCAGATACAACAATGCTTATTTTTTTCTTATTTTATTCTCATGTATCTGAGGGTCAGATCGCCGTCGCTCCGCTGGCTTGAAGCCAGTCCCACTTTCACCATCTGGAGCCTTGAACTTCAGCTATTGAATTTTTTTTTCTGTGTGCGAAAACATAACTTGTCATGCCCACAAAAACGGAACCAGGCCAGGTCTCGTCAGCTCACTCCATTTGTCCCACATTACAGAGACAGGTAGCTTGTCCTCTTGGAATTGGCTAAATGTTGGTTTGTTGAAACGTAGGCCCATAAAATGCGTAAAGGTTGTGCAGGGTGAACATGCCATAACATAAATATATAGCGTTTTTGTTTTGCTTTGTTTGTTTGTTGTTTTTTTTAGGATAAAAGAGTAGCATGACATAAACTGACTAAAACTAAAAAATATCAGCGCCTAAGAAATTAATTAAGCATTTAAAAACTTCAAATGCATTCCCAGAAAATTAAAATAAAAACTGTAACCCACACATCTACATGCTGAGCACTTGTTCTTCTTAGTCAATCACAGCAACCAGACAACTTTCCAAATATCTCATCTGAAATTTCGTCATCTCGGTGATCTGAAATTGCAGTTTGCTTTGTTAACAGGAGCTACAAGAGTTGTTTATACTCCCACCTACGATGGTTTCGATTACTAATTTATTTGTAAAATTGCTTTGAAGTCCATCTCAGTTTAACTGGT